>NC_087347.1:128780752-129405752 GCF_030014295.1 Loxodonta africana | reverse complement strand
AACAAGTCAATACACAGAAACTAATGTTTGTTACTAGTTACCACGGATGGGGGAGTTGGAAGGGGATTCACTCTCTAGATAGTAAACACATGTTATTTTTGGTGGTAGAAAAGGTAATACTGAATGAGGGTAAAGTGTACACAGCTTGATTAAAACAAATGATGTCACCAAACACTTAACAAGAAAAAAGAACCTGTTGGTAATTGCTATGCAATACATAATTTTAAAACAGCAGCAAAAAAACAAGCAAAAAATATATGTGCACATATATATGTATGTATGTAGGTATATACGTGTATGGGTATGTGTTTATATATATACTTTTATGCATGTATGTGACTTTATCCACCTATATATATATATATATATATACACATATATATATATATATAAAATAAAGCACATAGGAGGCTGTCATGGGTTGAATTATGTCCCCCAAAAAATGTGTGTATCAATTTAGTTAGGACATGATTCCCAGTACTGCGTGGTTGTCCTCCATTTTGTGATTGTAATTTTATGTTGAGAAGATTAGAGTGGGGTTGTAACATCATCCTTACTCAGGCAACCTCCCTGATCCAAGGTAAATGGAGTTTCTCTGGGGTGTGGCCTATACCACCTTTTATCTCTCAAGAGATAAAAGGAAAGGGAAACAAGCAGAGAGTTGGGGACCTCATACCACCAGGAAAGCAGCACCAGGAGCAGAGCGTGTCCTTTGGACTAGGGGTCGGTCCCTGCCCCCGAGAAGCTCCTTGACCAGGGGAAGATTGAGAACAAGGACCTTCCTCCAGAGCCAAAGAGCGAGAAAGCCTTCCCCTGGAGCCGACGCCCTGAATTTGGACTTGTAACCTACTAGACTGAGAAAATTAATTTCTCTTTGTTAAAGCCATCCACTTGTGGTATTTTTGTTATGGCAGCACTAGATGATTAAGACAGGAGCACAGTTACGGATACTTCTTAGACATAACCAAACACCTCACAGGACTGGATTTGAAGAATTAGGACCATAGTCTCTTGGGACATCTCAGTCAATTAGTATAATATAGTTCATCAAGTTATGTTCTACATCCTTGTTTGGTGCGTAGTGTCTGGGGTCTTAAAAGCTTGCAAGCATCCATCTAAGATAAAATTATTGGTCTCTACTTGTCCAGAGCAAAAGAGAAGGAAACCAAAGACTCAAAGAAGAAACTAGTCTACAGAACAAATAGTCTACATGAACCATAGCCGCAACCACCCCGAGACCAGAAGAACTAGGTGGTGCCTGGCTACCACTACCAAAATTTTGAATCAGACCCTGACAGGATGGGAGAAAAATGAGGAACGGAACCTCAAATTTCTTTAAAAAAAAAAAAAACCTACAGTACTGGTTGAAACTGGAGGATTCATGGAGGCTTTTGCCCTGAGATACACTTCAAACCTTGAACTAGAACTAACCTGAGGTCACCTTATAGGTAAATAACAGATTGGTCCAAAAACTAATGAATATCACCTGTAAGTATTGTGCTCCTTTAAAATATCACCTATATGAGAACAAATGTTCAACAATTACTTTAAAACAAGGATGAATGTAAGGGGGCAGGGAAACTAGACTAATGAAAATAGGAAAACCAGAGCGGAAAATAATGAGAATATTCATGCACTGTAAAGAATGTAACCAATGACCAATGTCACTGAGCAACTTGTGTAGAAATTGTTGAACGGAAACCTAACTGCTATGTAGTAAAATATTATTTTTTTAAAAAAAGAAGAAAATGCTTAGGAATAAATTTAACCAAAGAAGTACACTGAAAACTAAAAAACACTGTTGAAAGAAATTAATGAAGACCTAAATAAATGGAGACATCTCATGTTCATGGATTGGAAGACTTAATATTGTTAAGATGGCGATGCTCCTCAAATTGATCTACAGATTCAATATAATTCTTATTAAAATTCCAATTGCCTTCTTTACAAATATTGACAAGCTGATGCTAAAAATTTATGTGGAAATGCCAGGGATGCCAAATAGCCAAAACAATCATGAAAAAGAAGAACAAAATTGAAGGTGAAGTTGAAAGGCTCACACTTTCTGCACTTCAGATGGAGAAACAAATCACCAACTTCATATGGAAAGGAAGAGGCCTTGCATAAGTAAAGCATTACTGAAGAAGAAGAACAAAGTGGGAGGCCTCACACTACCTGATTTTAGAAACTATTATACTGCCACAGTAGTCAAAACAGCCTGGTACTGGTACAACAACAAGTACTTAGACCAATGGAACAGAACTGAGAATCCAGACGTAAATTCATCCACCTATGAGCAGGGGAAAAGACAGTATCTTTGACAAACAGTGCTGTCATAACTGGATATACATCTACAAAAATGAAACAAGACCCATACCTCACACCATGTACAAAAACTAACTCAAAATGGATCACAGGGTGGCCGAGGAGGCGGCGTGGTGGACGGCGGCCCGAGAGTATCGCCCGCACTGTGGCCCACGGGACTGCGTGGCGACCACCCAGGCCGGCCAGAGGAGCGCCCGCCGCCGCTGCCCCGCGCAGACCGAGCTGGAATGCTTCCTTAAAAAAACACTTGGCGGAGGCGGGGCCAAGATAGCGGACTAGGCAGACGCTACCTCGGATCCCTCTTGCAACAAAGACTGGGGAAAACAAGTGAATCGATCACATACATAACAATCCACGAACCCTGAACAACAAACACAGATTTAGAGATAGAAAACAAACAAATACGGGGAAGCAGCAATTGTTTTCCGAGCCTGGAGCCAGCGTCCCAGTCAGCGGATTTTCTGCAAAAACTAGTTTCCCAGTGATGGCTGGGAGACAGCAGTCCATATCAAACCACATAAAGAAGCAGACCATGACAGCTTCTACAACCCCCCAAACAAAAGAATCAAAATCTTTCCCAAATGAAGATACAATCCTGGAATTATCAGATACAGAATATAAAAAACTAATTTACAAAATGCTTCAAGACATCAGGGATGACCTCAGAAATGAAATAAGGCAAACTGCAGAAAAAGCCAAGGAACACACTGATAAAACAGTTGAAGAACTCAAAAACGTTATTCAAGAACATAGTGGAAAAATTAATAAGTTGCAAGAATCCATAGAGAGACAGCATGTAGAAATCCAAAAGATTAACAATAAAATTACAGAATTAGACAACGCAATAGGAAGTCAGAGGAGCAGACTTGATCAATTAGAAAGCAGACTGGGACATCTGGAGGACCAGGGAATTAACACCAACATAGCTGAAAAAAAATCAGATAAAAGAATTAAAAAAAATGAAGAAACCCTAAGAATCATGTGGGACTCTATCAAGAAGGACAACTTGCGTGTGATTGGAGTCCCAGAACACGGAGGGAGGACAGAAAACACAGAGAAAATAGTTGAAGATCTGCTGACAGAAAACTTCCCCGACATCATGAAAGACAAAAGGATATCTATCCAAGATGCTCATCGAACCCCATTTAAGATTGATCCAAAAAGAAAAACACCAAGACATATTATCATCAAACTCGCCAAAATCAAAGATAAAGAGAAAATTTTAAAAGCAGCCAGGGAGAAAAGAAAGGTCTCCTTCAAGGGAGAATCAATAAGAATAAGTTCAGACTACTCAGCAGAAACCATGCAGGCAAGAAGGGAATGGGACGACATATACAGAGCACTGAAGGAGAAAAACTGCCAGCCAAGGATCATATATCCAGCAAAACTCTCTCTGAAATATGAAGGCGAAATTAAGATATTTACAGATAAACACAAGTTTAGAGAATTTGCAAAAACCAAACCAAAGCTACAAGAAATACTAAAGGATATTGTTTGGTCAGAAAACCAATAATATCAGATACCAGCACAACACAAGGTCACAAAACAGAACATCCTGATATCAACTCAAATAGGGAAATCACAAAAACAAATTAAGATTAATTAAAAAAAAATGCTCGTAACAGAGAATCACTGAAGTCAATAAGTAAAAGATCACAATGATCAAAAAGAGGGACTAAATACAGGAGGCGTAGAACTGCCATATGGAGAGTGATACAAGGCGATATAGAACAATACAAGTTAGGTTTTTACTTAGAAAAATAGGGGTAAATAATAAGGTAACCACAAAGAGGTATAACAACTCCATAACTCAAAATAAAAGCCAAGAAAAATGTAACGACTCAACAAACATAAAGTCAAACACTACGAAAATGAGGATCTCACAATTTACTAAGAAAAACGTCTCAGCACAAAAAAGTATGTGGAAAAATGAAATTGTCAACAACACACATAAAAAGGCATCAAAATGACAACACGAAACACTTATTTCTCTATAATTACGCTGAATGTAAATGGACTAAATGCACCAATAAAGAGACAGAGAGTCTCAGACTGGATAAAGAAACACGATCCGTCTATATGCTGCCTACAAGAGACGCACCTTAGACTTAGAGACACAAACAAACTAAAACTCAAAGGATGGAAAAAAACATATCAAGCAAACAATAAGCAAAAAAGGAGTAGCAATATTAATTTCTGACAAAATAGACTTTAGACTTAAATCCACCACAAAGGATAAAGAAGGACACTACATAATGATAAAAGGGACAATTGATCAGGAAGACATAACCATATTAAATATTTATGCACCCAATGACAGGGCTGCAAGATACATAAATCAAATTTTAACAGAACTGAAAAATGAGATAGACACCTCCACAATTATAGTAGGTGACTTCAACACACCACTTTCGGAGAAGGACAGGACATCCAGTAAGAAGCTCAATAGAGACACGGAAGACCTAACTACAACAAGCAACCAACTTGACCTCATTGACTTATACAGAACTCTCCACCCAACTGCTGCAAAGTATACTTTTTTTTCTAGCGCACATGGAACATTCTCTAGAATAGACCACATATTAGGTCATAAAACAAATCTTTGCAGAATCCAAAACATCGAAATATTACAAAGGATCTTCTCAGACCACAAGGCAATAAAACTAGAAATCAATAACAGAAAAACTAGGGAAAAGAAATCAAATACTTGGAAACTGAACAATACCCTCACGAAAAAAGACTGGGTTATAGAAGACATCAAGGAGGGAATAAAGAAATTCATAGAATGCAAAGAGAATGAAAATACTTCCTATCAAAACCTCTGGGACACAGCAAAAGCAGTGCTCAGAGGCCAATTTATATCGATAAATGCACACATACAAAAAGAAGAAAGAGCCAAAATCAGAGAACTGTCCCTACAACTTGAACAAATAGAAAGTGAGCAACAAAAGAATCCATCAGGCACCAGAAGAAAACAAATAATAAAAATTAGAGCTGAACTAAATGAATTAGAGAACAGAAAAACAATTGAAAGAATTAACAAAGCCAAAAGCTGCTTCTTTGAAAAAATTAACAAAATTGATAAACCATTGGCTAGACTGACTAAAGACATACAGGAAAGGAAACAAATAACCCGAATAAGAAACGAGAAGGACCACATCACAACAGAACCAACTGAAATTAAAAGAATCATATCAGATTATTACGAAAAATTGTACTCTAACAAATTTGCAAACCTAGAAGAAATGGATGAATTCCTGGAAAAACACTACCTACCTAAACTAACACATTCAGAAGTAGAACAACTAAATAGACTCATAACAAAAAAAGAGATTGAAACGCTAATCAAAAAACTCCCAACAAAAAAAAAAGCCCTGCCCCAGACGGCTTCAATGCAGAGTTCTACCAAACTTTCAGAGAAGAGTTAACACCACTACTACTAAAGGTATTTCAAAGCATAGAAAATGACGGAATACTACCCAACTCATTCTTTGAAGCCACCATCTCCCTGATATCAAAACCAGGTAAAGACATTACAAAAAAAGAAAATTACAGACCTATATCCCTCATGAACATAGATGCAAAAATCCTCAACAAAATTCTAGCCAATAGAATTCAACAACATTTCAAAAAAATAATTCACCCTGATCAAGTGGGATTTATACCAGGTTTGCAAGGCTCGTTTAATATCAGAAAAAACATTAATGTAATCCACCACATAAATAAAACAAAAGACAAAAACCACATGATCTTATCAATTGATGCAGAAAAGGCATTTGACAAAGTCCAACACCCATTTATGATAAAACTCTCAGCAAAATAGGAATTGAAGGAAAATTCCTCAACATAATAAAGGGCATCTATGCAAAGCCAACAGCCAATATCACTCTAAATGGAGAGAGCCTGAAAGCATTTCCCTTGAGAACGGGAACCAGACAAGGATGCCCTTTATCACCGCTCTTATTCAACATCGTCCTAGAAGTCCTAGCCAGGGCAATTAGGCTAGACAAAGAAATAAAAGGCATCCGGATTGGCAAGGAGGAAGTAAAATTATCTCTATTTGCAGATGACATGATCTTATACACAGAAAACCCTAAGGAATCCTCCAGAAAACTACTGAAACTAATAGAAGAGTTTGGCAGAGTCTCAGGTTATAAAATAAACATACAAAAATCACTTGGATTCCTCTACATCAACAAAAAGAACATCGAAGAGGAAATAACCAAATCAATACCATTCACAGTAGCCCCCAAGAAGATAAAATACTTAGGAATAAATCTTACCAAGGATGTAAAAGACCTATACAAAGAAAACTACAAAGCTCTACTACAAGAAATTAAAAAGGACATACTTAAGTGGAAAAACATACCTTGCTCATGGATAGGAAGACTTAACATAGTAAAAATGTCTATTCTACCAAAAGCCATCTATACATACAATGCACTTCCAATCCAAATTCCAATGTCATTTTTTAAGGTGATAGAGAAACAAATCACCAATTTCATATGGAAGGGAAAGAAGCCTCGGATAAGCAAAGCATTACTGAAAAAGAAGAAGAAAGTGGGAGGCCTCACTCTACCTGATTTTCGAACTTATTATACAGCCACAGTAGTCAAAACAGCCTGGTACTGGTACAACAACAGGCACATAGACCAATGGAACAGAATTGAGAACCCAGATATAAATCCATCCACATATGAGCAGCTGATATTTGACAAAGGCCCAGTGTCAGTTAATTGGGGAAAAGATAGTCTTTTGAACAAATGGTGCTGGCATAACTGGATATCCATTTGGAAAAAAATGAAACAGGACCCATACCTCACACCATGCACAAAAACTAACTCCAAGTGGATCAAAGACCTAAACATAAAGACTAAAACGATAAAGATCATGGAAGAAAAAATAGGGGCAACCCTAGGAGCCCTAATACAAGGCATAAACAGAATACAAAACATTACCAAAAATGACAAAGAGAAACCCGATAACTGGGAGCTCCTAAAAATCAAACACCTATGCTCATCTAAAGACTTCACCAAAAGAGTAAAAAGACCACCTACAGATTGGGAAAGAATTTTCAGCTATGACATCTCCGACCAGCGCCTGATCTCTAAAATCTACATGATTCTGTCAAAACTCAACCACAAAAAGACAAACAATCCAGTCAAGAAGCAGGCAAAGGATATGAACACACACTTCACTAAAGAAGATATTCAGGCAGCTAACAGATACATGAGAAGATGCTCTCGATCATTAGCCATTAGAGAAATGCAAATTAAAACTACGATGAGATTCCATCTCACTCCAACAAGGCTGGCATTAATCCAAAAAACACAAAATAATAAATGTTGGAGAGGCTGCGGAGAGGTTGGAACTCTTATACACTGCTGGTGGGAATGTAAAATGGTACAACCACTTTGGAAATCTATCTGGCGTTATCTTAAACAGTTAGAAATAGAACTACCATACAACCCAGAAATCCCACTCCTCGGAATATACCCTAGAGAAACAAGAGCCTTCACACAAACAGATATATGCACACCCATGTTTATTGCAGCTCTGTTTACAATAGCAAAAAGCTGGAAGCAACCAAGGTGTCCATCTACGGATGAATGGGTAAATAAATTGTGGTATATTCACACAATGGAATACTACGCATCGATAAAGAACAGTGACGAATCTGTCAAACATTTCATAACATGGAGGAACCTGGAAGGCATTATGCTGAGTGAAATTAGTCAGAGGCAAAAGGACAAATATTGTATAAGACCACTATTATAAGATCTTGAGAAATAGTATAAACTGAGAAGAACACATACTTTTGTGGTTACGAGGGAGGGAGGGAGGGAGAGGGTTTTTTACTGATTAATTAGCTGAAAAGAACTGCTTTAGGTGAAGGGAGGACAACACTCAATACATGGAAGGTCAGCTCAACTGGACTGGACTGGACCAAAAGCAAAGAAGTTTCCAGGATAAACTGAATGCTTCAAAGGTCAGCGGAGCAAGGGCGGGGGTTTGGGAACCATGGTTTAAGGGGACTTCTAAGTCAATTGGCAAAATAATTCTATTATGAAAACGTTCTGCATCCCACTTTGAAATGTGGCGTCCAGGGTCTTAAAAGCTAACAAGCGGCCATCTAAGATGCAGCAATTGGTCTCAACCCACCTGGAGCAAAGGAGAATGAAGAACACCAAGGTCACACGACAACTAAGAGCCCAAGAGACAGAGAGGGCCACATGAACCAGAGACCTACATTATCCTGAGACCAGAAGAACTAGTTGGTGCCCGGCCACAATCGATGACTGCCCTCACAGGGAACACAATAGAGAACCCCTGAGGGAGCAGGAGATCAGTGGGATGCAGACCCCAAATTCTCATAAAAAGACCATACTTAATGGTCTGGATGTGACTAGAGGAATCCCGGCGGTCATGGTCCCCAAACCTTCTGTGGGCACAGGACAGGAACCATTCCCGAAGACAATTCATCAGACATGAAAGGGACTGGACAGTGGGTGGGAGAGAGATGCTGATGAAGAGTGAGCTAATTATATCAGGTGGACACTTGAGACTGTGTTGGCATCTCCTGTCTGGAGGGGGGATGGGAGGATAGAGAGAGTTGGAGGCTGCCAAAGTTTTCACGAAAGGAGAGACTGGAAGGGCTGACTCATTAGGGGGAGAGCAAGTGGGAGTAAGGAGTAAGATGTATATTAACTTATATGTGACAGACTGACTTGATTTGTAAACGTTCACTTGAAGCTCAATAAAAGTTAATAAAAAAAAAAAATGGATCACAGACCTAAATACAAAATCTATAACAATAAAGATTCTGGAAGAAAAAAATAGTGACAATACTAGGAGCCCTAATACATGGCATAAACAGAATACAAACCATAACTAATAATGCACAAACACCAGAAGAGAAACTAGACAACTGGGAGCTCCTAAAAATCAAACACTTATGCCCATCCAAAGACTTCACCACCTAAAGACTCGGAAAAAAAATTTGGCTACAACGTATCTGATAAAGGTCTAATCTCTAAAATCTACAGGACATTGCAACACCTCAACAACAAAAAGACAAACAACCCAGTTAAAAAATGGGTAAAGATTTGAACAGACACTTCATTAAAGACGACATTCAGGCAGTTAACAGATAAGTGAGGAAATGCTCACAATCAGCCATTAGACAAATGGAAATCAAAACTACAATGACATACCATCTTACCCCAACAAGGCTAACATTAATCCAAAAACACAAAATGATAAATGTTGGAGAGGTTGTGGAGGGACTGGAACACTTAGGCACTGTTGGTGGGAACGTAAAATGGAACAACCACTTTGGAAATCAATTTGGCTTTTCCTTAAAAAGCTAGAAATAGAAATACTGTATGATCCAGCATACGCAGAGTCATTATACCAAAAAGAATTAGTCGATATTCAACCATTTCAAGAGGTGGCATATGATCAGGAACCGATGGTACTGGAGGAAGAAGTCCAAGCTGCTCTGAAGGCATTGGTGAAAAACAGGCTCCAGGAATTGATGGAGTATCAATTGAGATGTTTAAACAAACAGATGCAGCGCTGGAGGTGCTCACTCGTCTATGCCAAGAAATATGCAAGACAGCTTCCTGGCCAACTGACTGGAAGAGATCCATATTTATGCCCATTCCCAAGAAAGGTGATCCAACCGAATATGGAAATTATACACAAGCAAAATTTTGCCGAAGATCATTCAAAAATTGCTGCAGCAGTATATCGACAGGGAACTGCCAGAAATTCAGGCTGGTTTCAGAAGAGGACGTGGAACCAGGGATATCATTGCTAATGTCAGATGGATCCTGGCTGAAAGCAGAGAATACCAGAAGGATGTTTGCCTGTGTTTTATTGACTACGAAAAGGCATTCGACTGTGTAGATCATAACAAATTATGGATAACACTGCGAAGAATGGCAATTCCAGAACACTTAATTGTACTCATGAGGAACATTTACATAGATCAAGAAGCAGTTGTTCGGACAGAACAAGGGGATACTGGTTGGTTTAAAGTCAGGAAAGGTGTGCGTCAGGGTTGTATCCTTTCACCATACCTATTCAATCTGTATGCTGAGCAAATAATCCGAGAAGCTGGACTATATGAAGAAGAACGGGGCATCAGTATTGGAGCAAGACTCGTTAACAACCTGCGTTATGCAGATGACACAACCTTGCTTGCTCAAAGTGAATAGGACTTGAAGCACTTACTAAAGAAGATCAAAGACCACGCAGCTTTCAGTACGGATTGCACCTCAACATAAAGAAAACAAAAATCCTCACAACTGGGCCAATGAGCCACATCATGATAAATGGAGAAAAGACTGAAGTTGTCAAGGATTTCATTTTACTTGGATCCACAATCAATAGCCATGGAAGTAGCAGTCGAGAAATCAAAAGATGCATTGCACTGGGTAAATCTGCTGCAAAGGACTTCTTTAAAGTGTTAAAGCGCAAAGATGTCACCTTGAAGACTAAGGTGCACCTGACCCAAACCATGGTATTTTCAATCGCATCATATGAATGTGAAAGCTGGACAACGAATAAGGAAGATCAAAGAAGAATTGACTCCTTTGAATTGTGGTGTTGGCAAAGAATATTGAATATACCATGGACTGCCAAAAGAACAAACAAATCTGTCTTAGAAGAAGTACAACCAGAATGCTCCTTAGAAGCAAGGATAGCAAGACTGTGTCTTACATACTTTGGACATGTTGTCAGGAGGGATCAGTCCCTGGAGAAGGACATCATGCTTGGCAGAGTACAGGGTCAGTGGAAAAGAGGAAGACCCTCAACGAGGTGGATTGACGCAGTGGCTGCAACAATGAGCTCAAGCATAACAACGATGGTAAGGATGGCGCAGGACCGGGCAGCGTTTCATTCTGTTGTGCATAAGGTTGCTATGAGTTGGAACCAACTTGACAGCACCTAACAACAACAACAACAATATAATCCAGCAATCCCATTCCTTGGAATATATCCTAGAGAAATAAGAGCCATCACACAAATAGATACATGCACACCCACATTCATTGCAGCATTGTTCATAATAGCAAAAAGATGGAAACAACCTAGGTGCCCAACAACAGATGAATGGATAAAGAAATTGTGGTATATACACACAATGAAATACTATACAACAGTACAAAACAATGATGAATCCTTGAAATATCTCACAACATGGGTGATCTGGAAGGCATTATGCTGAGTGAAATTAGTCAGTCACAAAAGGACAAATATTTTATGAGACCACTATCGTAAGAACTCAAGCAAAGGTTGAAACACAGAAGAAAACATTCTTCGATGGTTACGATGGGGGGGAAGGAGGGAGAGGGGAATTCACTAACTAGGTAGTAGATAAGAATCATCCCAGGTGAAGGCAAGAACAACACACAATACAGAGGAAGTCAGCACAACTGAACTAAACCCAAAGCTAGGAAGTTATCTCCTGCCTGCAGGGGAGATGAGAGGGTGGAGGGGGTTAGAAGCTGGTGAAAAGGACATGAAATGGAGGCAGAGAGCAGGCTGTCTCATTAGGGGGAGAGTAATTGGGAGTGTGTAGCAAGGTGTATATGGGTTTTTGTGTGAGAGACTGACTAGATTTGTAAACTTTCACTTAAAGCACGATAAAAATTGTTTAAAAAAAAAAAAAGCTAGGAAGTTACCAAAACACAACCAAATACTTCAAGGGACAGAGCAGCAGGGGCTGGGATCTGGGGACCATGGTTTCAAGAACATCTAGCTCAACTGGCATGACAAAGTTTTTAAAAAAAAAACATTTTGCATCCCACTTTGGAGTGTGGTGTCTAGGGTCTTAAAAGCTTGCGAGCAGCCATCTGAGATGCATCAATTGGTCTCAACCCACCTGCAAAAAAGGAGAATGAAGAACACCAAAGACACACGGAAAATATTGGCCCAAGAGACAAAAGGGCCACACAAACCAAAGACTCCATCAGCCAGCTACCATCAATGGCCGCCCTGACAGGGAACACAACAGAGTATCCCTGACAGAGCAGGAGAAAAGGGGGGTGCAGAACTCACATTCTAGTAAAAAGACCAGACTTGCAGTCTGACTGAGACTGGAGGAACCCTTGAAGCCATGACCCCCAGACAGTCTGTTAACCCGGAACTAAAATCATGCCCAAAGTCCACTCTTCAGACAAAAATTAGACTGAACTCCAAAACATGAAATAATACTCATGAAGAGTGCTCTTCTTAGTTCAAGGAGATACACGAGACCAATCGGTAGCTCCTGTTCAGAGGCAGGATGAGAAGGCAGAAAGGGACAGGAGCTCGTTGGATGACACAGGAAACCCAGGGTGAAAAGCGGAAGTGTGCTGTCGCATTATAGGATTTAATATTAATATCACATAACAATATGTGTATAAATTTTTGTATGAGAAATTAACTTGAGCTACAGAGAAAAGACAACTCAATTTTTTAAATGGACAGAAGATTTGAATAGGCATTTCTCTAAAGAGATATACAAATGGCCAATGTTTTCTCGTGCTGTTGAGTTGATTCTGACTCACAGGGATCCTATGTGTTACAGAGTAGAACTGCTCTATAGGGTTTTCTTGGCTATAATCTTTAAGGAGATAGACACATTGCATTGGGTAAATCTGCTGCAAAGGACTTCTTTAAAGTGCTGAAGAGCAAAGATGTCACCTTGAAGACTAAGGTACGCCTGACCCAAGCCATGGTATTTTCAATCGCATCATATGCATGCGGAAGCTGGACAATGAATAAGGAAGACCGAAGAAGAATTGACGCCTTTGAATTGTAGCGTTGGCAAAGAATATTGAATATACCATGAACTGCCGAAAGAACAAACAAATCTGTCTTAGAAGAAGTACAACCAGAATGCTCCTTAGAAGCAAGGATGGCGAGACTACGTCTTACATATTTTGGACATGTTGTCAGGAGGGATCAGTCCCTGGAGAAGGACATCATGCTTGGCAGAGTACAGCGTCAGTGGAAAAGAGGAAGACCCTCAACGAGGTGGATTGACACAGTGGCCGCAACAATGAACTCAAGCATAACAACGATGGTGAGGATGGCTCAGGACCGGGCAGTGTTTCGTTCTGTTGTGCATAGGGTCGCTATGAGTCGGAACCGACTCGACGGCACCTAACAACAACAATCATTAAGGAAGCAGATCGACAGGCCTTTTTTTCTGCAGTGCTGCTGGGTGGGTTCAAGCAGCCAAGCAAGAACGATTTTTGCCACTCAGAGACCCGTACGAATGGCCAATAAGCACACGACTTGCTGGTCAGAGGGGGTGGGCGAACACCAGAAGCAGAGGAGAAGGGGAGTCATTGACAGGCTGGGGTTGGCGCCTACCCCGGCCCCATCTGGGTCAGGGCTCAGCCGTGCCACATCCTCACAAGCCGTATCACTCGCCACCTGCTTCGCATCTGCCACCCCAGCTATGCGTTGGAAGGCTTCTTTTGCCACTGGGCACATTCCTGAGGAACACATAGGAGCACCCGAAGGGGAGGCAGCTCAGGAGTGGGTGGGACTGGTGGGTGAGAGGGTAGGAAGCAAGCAGCCCAGTTCTGCTCTGTACCAAGCCTGGGGCCCAGCATGATCCAGCATGCAGCTGTTCCAGTGGATGACGGTCCTGCAGTAGGTTCCACTCTGGGAAGCCAAGTCATTGTGCTCATGTTGTTGTGATATCACACCCCAGTGGTGTTACCTGCCAGGGCCCTAGTACCCTCCCTGTTGAAGAAAAACCCTTTAAACCAAACCCATTGCTGTGCAGTTAATTCCAACTCATAGCGACCCTACAGGACAGAGTAGAACTGCCTCATAGGGTTTCCAAGAAGCAAAGGGTGGATTCAAACCGCCAATCTATTTACCACTACGCCACCAGAGTTTCCGTGACAGTGCAGGAGATTTTAAATTCCAAGTCACTGGATTGCAGGCTAGGGCTGGGTCCCTTCTCTTCCCAGGGCACACCCTCCCCTAAGCAGCCACACCCATGTTCAAGGCTTCGTGGACCCCTCTGCCCCAGCTCAGCCCTCTGAGGACTTCAGTCCCTCATGTCCAGCTGCCTCTGCAAGTTTCCCTCAGATTTGCCACAGTACTTCAAATGCCTCAGGGCCCTAAGCAAACCGCTGTCCATGTCCCAGCCTGCCACTACATCCAGGCATCATCCTGGACTCCACCCTTGCTGCCCACTCCAAGTCCTGCCAATTCCCCTAACCTGCCAGACCTGCATCTTCTTCTCCATCCGGCCACCACCGAGGAGTGGTGCTCACCCCGACTGTCCTCCCCAACCCCTCCTCCGCAGCCCTTTCTCCACACAGCAGCCAGGGGTTTTTCCAAAGCGGTGACAGTCCATATCACTCCATGTCTCCCGCTGCTTACAGCTCCTCAGTGGCCTCCTCTGCCCTGGGACAAAGCCCACCCCCCACCACCTTCTCAGGTTCTTCTGTGGGGCTGGCCTGACAACCTCTGGCTCAATGGAGGGGACAGGGCGGACTGCAGTGCCCAGCCTCCTCCACTGCCACATTCCTCAGGGTGTCAGGGTGGGACTAGGACACTCACCCCACTGGGGCACATAGCTCTGCCTTACTATGATCTTTCCTGTACCCAAAGTAACCACCTTTCAACCATTCCAGCACTCCGGTCCATGGCTGCTCCTGACTGTCAATGTTTCTTTCCTTTCTTCTCTTCTGGGAGGGGACAGGGCCCAAACCAGGCAGCTGGAAGAGGAGCCCTTCGGGAATGGGGGGGTGGGGGGTGGATATGAGCACACTAGTGTGAGACAGGGCCCAGCCAGGGGGCAGGCAGCCCTCAGGCTTATGGCCAGAAGGCCAGGACTGCACTGCTGGAGTGTGGGGTGGGGTCCAATCATCTCACTGTACAGAAGGCCTCAGAGTATTTCCAAAGCAGGGGTCCCGAGGCTGGGAAGGGAGGAGAGGAGGCAGGGAAGTAAATTGCATCTGAAACGGTGAGGGGACAGGGTGAGTGCTATTTGGGTTCCTGGGGCTGCCCTAAGACCCCAGGCCATCAACTTGATGGCAGTCAGGGGCCGTCTGGCCTTGTAGGCTAGCGGACTGCTCTGCACACCAGTCAGATTTGGAGCCACCACTCTGCCTTCTGTGGCTGCTCCCTACTCCTAGGCTCTCACCCAACCCCTCTTTCTGCAGGGCCGCAGGGGTCACCCCACAGGGTCGCCCCACAGGGCTGGGGCTCATATTCCTGAGGCTCCCCTTCTGGGCCCATGAGCCCCACTTCACAGTGGTCTGAAAAGGAATATCCTTCTGTAGTCTTTGCTGGAAGGGGCTGCCTGTGTCTAGGAGCCCAGCCACTTCCAACCAACCCTGAGGCATGTCCCAGGAGGGACTGCAGAGGCCAACACTGGCCTGACACTGTGGACACATGCCCCACCACAGTGAGTCACTTGGCCTTAAGGCCTTGGTTACCTCATCTGTAAAATGGCAACAAGGAGCCCCAGAGGGAGCCAGGGCCAGGCTGGGAGGAGTTCTCCCTACCCCCCAGCCTCCACCCATGCCCAGCGGTGGAGTGCTCAGTAGACCCTGGGATGTCCTTTACTATTCCCCTTTTACAGACAGGAAGCTGAGGTTCTGGAGGTGAAATTCACCCAAGCTCATACCTTGGGGAATGGGCAGAGGGGCCTGGTGACCCCAGAGGGAAGCTGACAGTCGGATTTCAACCTTTGCCAGCTAGTTACTCTGTGACCTTGGACAAGTCCCCCAGCCCTTCTGAGCCCTAGTTTCCGTTACTGAGGGAATAACGTCCCCCATCTCACAGGGTTAGGCGGTGGGGTAGTAGTTTCTACCTGCCGCAGTCTGGCACCGGCTCAGGAGGAATAGTTGGGCTTGGGAGGGTGGGGGGCCCGGCCTTTCCTGACAAAGTCTGCGACCAAGACTCTTGTCCAGTGGCCATGGTGAGGCATACGGTCGGCTGAGCCGCGAGGCAGTCGTGCAAGCAGACACACTCCCTCGGCCTGGCACACCCTCGGGGCCCTCGCCCCCCAGGGGCCTGCACCCTTCCTAGGAGCCCATGCCCCCTGGGGCCCACACCCCTCCCGGGGGCCCGAGCCCCTCCTCAGAGCCCAAGCCCTCTAGGGCCCGCACCCCTCCCCCGAACCCGCATCCTCGCCCTCCTCGGGTCTCGCGGCTCGGGCTAGCGAGACCGCTCAATGCGCGACCCGTCAGGGGTCCGGGCGGGGTCCCGCCTAGACGGGCGCCCTCCGCGTCCCCGCCGGCGCTTGTGGCAACCTCCACCCGGGGGAGGGGTGGGGGGCGGCTACCTGCCAGTCATGGTGGCTGCTCACGCTGGACCCGGGTGGTCTCCCGGACTCCTCTGCCGCCGCGGCTGCCTGCCGAGCGCCCGCCCGCGGGTCCGGGGCGCGGAGGAGGTTGACGCCCAAAAAAGGCCAAGAGCGCTCCGCCCGCCGGCCCACTGGCCGGCTGGGAGGGGAGGAGGAAGGGGCTGGAGGTCCGCCCGGCCGTCGAGCCGCGTCCTGGGGTGCGCTCCGCGCCCACACAGCCCCCGCTCCCGGGACACCAGAGTGCGGCGGGCGCGGGTCACGTCCTTCCTGCCGGGGCTCCCCTCGCCACCTCCCGAATTCCGGGCATAGTTTTCCTTTTAAAGGGAGTGAAGTTACGACAAACGCGAATGACCCCCCTCCCGCGCCCGCGCTGGGACGCTCCGCCAAGGTCTCCGCCCCTGCTCCGCTGTGCCGGGCGCGCCCTTGGACGCCAGCACTTGCCGTGGGCGGGCGACGACGCCGAGCCCACCTCCCACTCCCGCCCAGCTCCCCGGCAGCAGGGCCGGGGCTCGCCGACTCCCTCGGGGGACACGGGAGACCCTAGTCCACGCAGCCCCGGCTCCCGGAAGTCTGCCATCCTGACTGCCAAAATCAGCGCCCCCGGGAAACACCCATCTCACCCCGCTAGCCTAGTAAACGATACTTTAAAAGGGCAAAAGCAACTGTAGAAGTTGCCGAGGAGAACCGAGAACTCCTTTACATAATGAAACACTGTTTGACAAGCTATATATATCTTACCATCTAGGGAATATAGTCCAAGGAATTTTTTCAAGTTAAAAAAAACAAAACAAAACAAAAAAAACTTCATCCTACTTAAAGGCAGGTATTTCTAGCGTGGCGATGGAGTGTGGCTCATAATAGGAACCAACCCGAACACCACGCTGTGGGGCGTGCTGGGCAGCCTGATAGGCTAACCTCATGGACGCTATAGCACCTCTAGTCTCAGCAACGGACCAAGACTATCTAGAAGTGATGTGCGAAGTAGTAACCCACAAATAAAATACACAGTGGAATTCAGAAAGATGAGCTGAGAGTCACAGGCAGAGTTACATCTGCAGAAGTACGTTTAGAAAACGCAGCTGTTCCTGAGTAGCTGGTGCCTTGAATGTAGGACTGTTCGCAGTTGTTATTTCTTCTCACAATTAGATCGTAGCTGGCTGTCATTTGATGGCTGATTAAACATACGGTATAAATGAGTTCTTGGTTCATCTGCCTGCTTAGGGAGAAGGGCTTCCAAAGCTCCCCGCAGCAGAGGAGTAGCTGTGCTGGGCACTGTCCACCAGAAATGGACGGCTGGATGGGTAAGTGCTAGGGCTGCTACCCAAAAGGTCAGCAGTTCGAATCCACCAGGGGCTCCTTGGAAACTCTATGGGGCAGTTCTACTGTGTCCTATAGGGTCGCTATGAGTCAGAATCGACTCGATGGCAGTGAGTTTGGTGTTTTTTTTTTTTGTATGTGTATGGGTAACCAAGTGTTGGAGTCCTGATGGGACCAAAGAGAATGAAAAACAGAGGGCAGACGCCAAAGGGACCTGCTATTGCCCAGGTCTGAGCTCCCTCCCCCGGAAGTGCCTTCTAGCCTGAAAGCCTCCCATGCTATGGTGGCCAAGCAGGTGTGTTAGGCTGGGCTCTCTAGAGATGCAAAACCAGTGAAGCGTGTATACATAACTATTAGAGAAAGATTTATCTCATGGAAATGGCTCACATGGTTGTAGAGGCTGGCAAGTTCCAAGTCCCTGGGTCATATGTTAGGTGTCAGGCTGGAGGCTGGAGAGTTCTCCCAACGCATGTAGCTGCAGGGGCTGATGAACGCAAAATCCACAGGTCAGTCAGCAGGCTGCTGGCCCAAGTCCCAAGAACTGGAGGTCAGATGCTGACGAGCCAAATGCAGGACCTAGAGCACAGCAAAATCCTGTGAGCCTTGCCAGAAAATCCACCGATATTGAATGCAGGCCATACACCCCCGCCCCTCCCGAAAACTCCCTTTCAACTGATCGGCTACTCACAGCAGATCCCATCACGGAGGTGATCACATTATATCAGCTCTCATCATGGAAGTGATTACATTGTTACACAACTGCCGAACTATATCATAACTGCCAAACCACTAAGAATCATGGCCCAGCCAAGTTGGCACACAACCTTAACAATCACAGTAGGTCTGAATCAGCGTGTGGCAAACCACAACCCTCCGCGGCTCACCCACTCATTCAGCATGCTTCATCCCTCTACCAGGAGAGCTGGGGGCTGCTGTAGCATTGCCAGCTAGCTGCAGCATAGAGGCTTTTTGGAGCCCAGGCCAGTGTGCCACAGCGCCGTCCAAGGTCAGATCTGCAGGGAAGAGCTGGCATCGCCAGCAGTGGGCCACTTATAAACTCACTCATTCACCGAGTCATTGACGTGCTGGTGAGGTGTCTGCTGTGTGCTACCTGGGCACTGGCAGCAGCAGTGAGCAAGAATACCTGGACCACAGACAGTAAGCAAGCACATAAGTGTATAAACATGATTTTATGTTTATCCTAAAGCACATGCTACAGAAAAAGGACAAGGTAAGGACCGCTTTAGAGCGAGTCAGGGAAGGTGTCTGAAGAGGTGACATTTGAGCTAAAATCTGAATGAGGAAAAGAGCCAGCAAGCCACATGGAACCCAAAGAGGTGGGCATAAGCTTGGAGTGTTCAAATGCCAGACAGAAGGCCAGTGTGTCAGAAGCGCTGCGGGGAGTGGGGGGGTGACAGAGGGATATCAGGGAGAGGGGCTGGGGGGCCAGAACAGCAGGGCCACAGCCAAGTTTGGATTCCACTCTCAGAAAGGCAGAGTTTTCAAAACACAACACTCTGGCAACAACATAGAATGCAAACCATTATTCTGAGTGAAAGTAGCACGTACTCTGTGGTTCCATTTACATCAAGTTCTAGACCTAATCTATGGTGGAAAAATCCAGGATGGTGGTGGTTACCTCTGGGGTTTGGGAGCAGGGAATGACTGGGAAGAGGAATGAGGAGACTTTCTGGGGTGATGGTAGTGCTCTGTGTCTTGATAGGGGTTGGGATCACTTGGGGGATGGCCAGCAGGGTGTGGGGACTGTGAACCTGGAGATCAAAAGAGAGGTCTGGCCTCTGGGGTAGATTTGGAAGCCTTTAGTGCACATGGAATTTAAACCCTAGGGCTTGATGAGATCCCTGAGGGTGTCTGTACCTACAGCCAAGCCCAGGCCCCTCTGATGCTGAGAGGTCAGAAGAGCAGCACGGGAGGCTGAGGAGGGCAGCCAGCGAGGAGGACAGCAGGCGAGCTCTTCAGGGCCCAGTGATGAGAACAGGCCCACGTGGTGCAGAAGGACTGGGCAGGGGCTGCCGGATGTGACAACAAGAGCAGGTCCAAGAGGGTGAGCCCAGGACGGGGAGACAGGCCCTGCAATGTACTACCTGGAGGAGCCCCACACAGTTTTCTGGGTAATGGGGTTCCTGGAGTGGGGTACGCAGCACCCTAGAGGCAGAAAGGAGATGACAGGGAATAGAGGCAGAAAACATCACAGCTCCGATGAGAAAGTGTTCTCTAAAGGGAGCAGAAAAATGGGGGTGGCGTGTCAAGGTCTGCTAGGGTGAGAGGTGCTGGTGGACACTCAGAGGGAGACTTGAACCACCCACTGCAGAGGGCGATTCAAGGTGATTCAAAGTGTGGCAGTAGGGACTCAGACGTCAGAGGTCAAGGCTGGGTCACAAAGTGGGGATCACTCTCCACAGGTACAGGCCCAGATCCCCTGTGGGCCTTGGAGTCCCGTAAGCATGGATTCTGGGCTGGGAGTCCATGGGGACCAAGGGAGCAGCCAGGCTTTCTTTTAACTGCCATGACCTAATCACTAGCCTGAGGGCAGGGAGCTCCCAGTGCTTCAGGAGCTCAGGCTGCCCTGTGACACCCAGAGGCAAAGCCCTGCCCACAAGTCAGGGAGCAGCTTTGTTGGGCCCAGGAGGTCCCAGGTCCCCAGCCGCGGCTGGCCCAGGGAAAAGCCAGGGTGCCTTCCCGGCCTAAATGTCACAGCACGTACATGTGCTAAAACTGAACCCCACAAGGGCACTATCCTCCCCCCACCCCCAGCATCTGGTCTAGGCATTTCCCACTTAGGGTGTTGGGGACGGAGTAATTGTTGAGTATTAACTCATGAACTCAAATAGTCAACCAGCTCCCTCAAGTCTAAAGTTTATTCCAAAAGTGGCCTGTGAGAATTCCCAGAGAAGTGCCAGGAAGCACCTGGGCCACCCAGAGGGGAAAGCTGGACCATTCTAGCTGGAGCCCTATCCCCAGCCCATCTTCTGGGCAAAAAACGAATATTGGGCGGCATACACCCTTACAGACATCAGAACATCTGCTGTTTGAAAAATAATTTTTTCTATTTTAAAATATGAGCATGCCCTCAGAACAGTGATCCAGTATTACACACATTGTCTGATAGAGACAAAACAACTTTTTTTCTTTCTAGACCACGCACAGCTAAGTGAAGGAGGTGGCAGAGAGATAATCCACTGATCATTTTACTACATGTAGAACAAACCACAGGAGACACAGAATTCCTCAGTCTTAGGAGAACACAGACCCCTTCTTGACAGTCTTCTCTACCCTGGGGTAAACCTGGGCCAATGGCCTTCACAGCCCCGGTTCTACCCCCTTTCCAAAGACTGCCTTGCCTTGGACTTCAAAGAGGAAAGCACCCTTTCGCTCTTACTTCTGCTGCAGGACAACTCGAAATTTGGAGCAACAGAGACCAGCCTTCCAGTCCATATTCAGGAATGTCACGTATTTGTACCTGAAACCATCACCACCTCAGTCAACCACCAAGGAACTTCTTGCACGCAGTGACCCAGAGCTGCGTGGTCCAGCAGCCTCTTACCTCTTCTAAGAATATTTCTCCCATGTGTTGATGTTCTCTTAGCTTTCTCTTTACCATTCTGAGAACCAACCAACCTTCCATCTGAGCTTTTCCAACATCTGCCCAGAAGCAAGATCAGCTACCACCACCCCACTACCAACAACCAGCCAGTCTGCAGAGGGTGAAGCGTGGAGACCAGGTGAGCCAGGCTTCCACAGACCTGATGCCACCTGTCTGAGGGGGGTTGAGAGAGACCAGGAGGGAGGTTCCCTTACTGCAGCATTAGAAACATTAGCATGATCTTTTAGAGGGCACGAGGGAAGGACAGAAAAGCCAGGAACAGGGCAGACCCACAGGCTGAAGAGACCTCCCGGGGCCCCCCACGCCTCGATGCCTCTACCTCAGTGGCTGAGACGTCGCTCTGCTTCCTCCTGCTGTTTCCTTCCCTGAGCCCCACAGGCAACGTCTCTGAGGAAATAGCAGCTGCCCGGCCCACTTGGCACGGCCACTTGGAGAAGGACTGGGCAGCAGCTAGGAGTGTCCGGCCACCACAGTGCGCCCAGGCTCTTTAGCCTCACCTCTCCCTTTGAAGAAGGCTTGCTGCTAGAGATCTGGAGCTGGAGGGTGAGTTTGGAGGCACCTTGGGGTCAGGAAAGGATGGAGGAAGCAGGAAGGAAAAGCTAGCCCCCAGGGGACACGCCTGCTGGGCGGGCCACTGAAGCTCACTTGCCCCAGGCCCTGGGAACCAGGCCAGCAGAACAAAAGAAGTGACGGCTGCCTCAGAATTCAGAGTGCCTGCCACAGGGGCTGCTGCCAGGGTGGCCTCTGTCTGGCAGCAACCTAAATGAGCATTTGCTGAACTCCTGAGTTCAGGAGATCCCAAGAAACCCAATTGTCACTCCATGTACATGTGCTAAAACTGGACCCCACAAGAGCACAAAGAAAAGAGAAACTGCACCTGCTTTGACTAATCCATGAACAGCTACTAAAGTGCCTTCTTCCCAAATATTGTTTTCCCTGCAAGGAGGAAAATCTCAGGATTACTCATATGACTTTAAATTACTTTATAATCTTCAGCTATAAAAATTTCATGGTATTGGGAAATGTTCAAAAGTAGAAAGAAGAAAACCCACCTCAAGTTTCACCGTTGACGACAGGTGCCGACAACACTTTGGTTCCAGCCTTACCTGTGCATATTTAGTTTTTACATGGTTGTGTTTTGTGTTTGCAATTTCGTGTTCTGTTTCTTCACATGTGAATTGTGTGTCTACCTCTGTGTCAGTACTTATCGGGGTTACCCCAGTGGCACAACTCTAGGTGGCGCCGTCACACTGTGCTGTACATACAGTGCCCAGGATCTGCCTGGACTTCGACTGCTTGGGTGGGAGGGGCAGTGAGGGCCTGGCACTTGTAGTGTGCTTGATTTTGTATATCCAATTTTTCTGAACACAACTGTTTGGGTTTGTTTTATTTTTTTATTAAATCTTGCACCCCTTGACGGTGGGGGCTATTTACTTTTACACAGCACGGCATGCAACAGAAGGCTAGCTAGGCACAAAGTCGTCACTCAAATATTTGTTGGAGCCAGGGATATTCTACTCTATTGCCGTGTTTTTAAAAATAACCTGCCTTCATGTTATAAATATGCTACACAGCAGAATATAAATACTCCAAGAACAGACTCTTGCCTTGTTCACTGCTGTATCCTCAAAACGGAGAACAGGGCTCTACTCACAGCAGCTGCCTGGTAAATATTTGTTAAATATATGAGCGCAGTTCCAAACATTTATGGTGTTTTACACTCATATGACAAGCTGCCTAAGTGTAAAGTGCATAGAGCACCCCTGCTGTTCGAAACATCTCAAATATCAGTCACTCAACACAGCTATTCTTCAACTAGATTTTTATAAATAAAAAATTTTACTTACACGTACACAAGCTATTATATGAGGGATAACATTCCTTAAAAAGCAGAATGGGTGAAAAGCCGATTCACGCTCAAACTCATTTTTCCTATTCTAAACTTCTATAGCTGTACACTGGCATAAGATGTGCCCCAGGAGAACAGGTCTGGGGGCCCGAGGGCATGGTAGCTTTGACCAGCACTAATGTTGAAGGAGAATGTACACAGGACTGACCAGCCACAGGGAGGGCCAAGGCCTTTGACAGGCACCACCCCCAGAGGCTGAAATTCCACCTGTACCCCTTTCCATTAGGATCCAGTCCACTAGAATGAGGTCCAAGCTTGAAGGCAAAGGAGAGATCAACACATCTTTTCCCCTGGGGTCACCCCTCAGTTGGCAATATGAGGATGCATAGATCCCAAGGATGCTGCTGGGTGAGAAGGGGATGTGGGTGCCTGGGAGAACAGGGTCTGGGTCTGCACCTAATCCAACCACAAAAACCCAGCTGTCACTCTGTAAATCTTAAAAATGTCATATTGTGGTTGTCGTGGTGTGCCATTGAATTGATACCAACTCATAGCGACTCTATAGGACAGAGTAGAACTGCCCCATAAGGTTTCCTAGGTTATAAATCTTTACTGGAGCAGATTACCAGGTCTTTTCTCCCACAGAGCAGCTGGAGGGTTTCAACCACTGACCTTTTGGTTAACAGCCAAGGTTTTTAACCATTGCACCACCAGAGCTCCTTAAAAATGTTATAACAACAAACTGGAACAGTAGTGAACAGAGGACTCCCTGAGACTATCATCCTGAGACACTCTTTAACCCTTTTATGGTTCTTGGGACAGAATGCACCCACAGATATTTCCGGGTTCTCAGGTTTCTCAGGAGGCTACTTGTCCTACTGAAAGTATATGCTGCCCTCCAGTGGGGGCTTGTGTAATGGTGAAAATGAAAGAAACATGCTTTGGTGAAAATTCACTAAGGTAGGAAGTTTAGGTATAAGGCAGTGTATCCAGAAAGTGTGATTGGGTCAAACTTTTGTCTCTTTTGGCTTTTGTACAGCTAGATAATCCTCGTATGCATACTTATGGCTTCCCATGTGTTAGGGAGCCCTGGAGGGTTTGGTTTTGTGTGTGTGTGTGTGTGTGTGTGTGTGTGTGTGTGTGTGTGTTATATTTGAAAACCAGAGGTACCCAATGTAACCAAATGTATGTATTGACCCAAGTTGAAAATTTTAACTTTTGGGGGGACATATGTACTGGGTTGGGATGTGCTCCACTAAATATGTATAGAAATCCATATTTTATAACAAAATTTCAGAAATGCTCCTTGATTCAACATGCCCCCCATTAATGAAAACACATGGTACCAACCAAAAAATCAAAGCAGAAAATAACAGGCCTTGAAAGAGTTAAACCTAGAACCAAGCTTATCCCCTGAGATTACCTTTTGATGAAACAGTAGAATGGCACACAAAATAAAGAATATTACCTGGAAGATTGGTGCTGTACTTAAAAGCCATCTGTATGATACCAAAATGTTAACAATTATTCAAAAGCAAAGATGAGACGGTAAGGGGGCAGGGAAACTAGAGTACTGGAAATGGAACAAACAGAACACAATTAAAGAGAATGGTGACACATCCTGATAAATGTAACTAATGTCACTGAACAATTTGTGAAGAAACTGTCAAATGGGAACCTAACTTGCTGGGTAAACTTTCACCAAAAACTCAATAAAATGTTATTCTAAAAGATGGCATAACAAGTAAAAAAAAAAAAAACAAAACAAAAAACCCATGTTATTAGAGGCAGTGTGGCATGCTGGTTTGAGAGCACACTCAGGCTACTTGGGTTCAAATCCTGTCTCACCTCTACTAACTATATGTTTTTAAACAATTGCTTAATTTTCTGGGCCTCTGTCTCCTCATCTGCAAGATAACATTGATAATAATTGTACCTCAATATTACTTCGTGAGGATTAAGTAAGTTCATATGTGTAAACAAGTCTCCAAGTTTTGGTCTCAGGACCCCTGTTTTACAGTTTTAAAAACTAGGAGGCCAACAAGCTTTTATTTATGTAAGCTACATCTATCAATATTTACCGTATTAGAGACTAAAATGAGACATTTTAAAAATATTAATTATTAACTCATTTAAAAATCAATATGAAGACTATTATAATACAATAACAAATCTTTATGAAAACTATATTTCCCAAAGCAAAAATATAATTACAGAGACTTCTGCACTGAGTCAAGATGAAATAGCAGGAACAACACAAAATGTATGAAACAACTCTTTTCAAGATGTGGAACACAGGCAACAAAGGACAGTAATCCAGGGGAGAGAGGAAACAAACAAGGTGAACCCTACAATTGCCCACCTTACTGCTTTGAGAGCATTTCCAGGCTTCACACAGGAAGGGGGAATCCAGGCAGAGCTGAGAAGACTCCCTGAGTTAAAGGGAGATCAAAGCAGCCAGAGTTCACAGGCAAGGGTTCTAGAAAATAGAAAGCTGCACAGAGAGAGAATTCTGAGAATCTCTACAGGGTCCCCCTCAAGTATTCAGCTGAAAACTTCCTAACATGCATGTGAGGAAACAACCCCAGCCCAGGAAATAACCACCCATAGGAATTAGAGGGAGCAGTGTCTAGCACTCAAAAAGGGCTAAAAAGAGTGCCTATTTCCACCAGCAAGATTGGACAATCCCAGGATTCTTGAGCATTGGGTAAAGTACTCAAAAGGGTCTTGCCTCAGTAAAAGAGTAAAATTCCACCTCACAGATCTTAAAAGCAAGACCTGAAAAGGATCAAACTGTTTCCAAATAATCTAACTGTGTCCCAGGACAGCAAATTAATATTTATGGGATTACAAAAATAACCATTATTAAACAAGATAAAATTCACAATCTCTAGCATCCAATAAAAAAACTACCAGGCGTACAAAGAAGCAGGAAAATATGATCCATAATGAGGAGAAAAATCAGTTAATAGAAACTGCAGTACAGTGAATTACTTCATATGGCCCTTCTAGCCATAGTCTTTGTAATTCCCATGAAATGATTGGGTGGTACTATGCAAAGAAGGTGCTTCTGGCCCACCAATGGGATTAGACACCTTGTAATAACGCAGGTACGGCTCATGGCACCTTTTTGGAGTTGGGATAATACCCATAAGGTATATGCAACCCTAATGAGGGGATTGGCCACTTTTGCCATCCTACTAGGCTTAAAATGAGCCATCCCAGAAATGGAAAGGGGGACCTCACTATGACCAACAAAGAAAAGCTGGAAGCAGAGCACATCCTTTGGACCGGGGATCCTTGTGCTGAGAACCTCCTAGGCCCAGGAGACAGAGAGACAGAGCAGTAACACTGGAGACTACACAAGATGGCAAGAAGCAGCAGCAGAGAAACTGTGGCAGCAAAGGCAACAGAGCCCAGAGACCAGTGCAAGAAGGTGCAGTGGGTTTCCTGGCCCATGGATGAGAAAGCTAAGTGCCTTTGGACAGGAGGCTTGCTGGCAGAGTGGGGTGCCTCCAGACACTTGGTAGAGCTAGGCTCACGAACCCACAGAGCCAGAAAGCTGAGCAACTTCAGGCAGAAGTTTTCCTGGTGGAGTGAGGTGCCTCTGGCAATTATCGGCAGAGCTAAAAGAGCTTTTTAACACTTGCCTGAGCTGGGCAGAAGCTGGGCTGATGGGCCAAGGGACAGAGGGCCAAGGAGAGAGGCCTGCCAGCGGCACAGCTGAGAAGAACCTGTCCTGATTGAAGAACTGTATCCTGAGCGTTCCTAAGCCTGAATTGTAACCTGTTACTTCCCTAATAACCCCCATAACTGTAAGTATGGTCTGTGAGTTCTGTGTGGCCATTGCTACAAATTATCAAACCCAGCAGAGAAATGGTGAATGCCATGTGAGGGGTGACTGGTGTCAGAATTGATAAAAAGGTTGCATAGAGGAGGCAAGTCCGACCTCCACCTCATAGGAATCAACCTTAGGATGTTGAATCTGATAACCATTCTCCTTCCCCCTTGTGAAGCCAGAGGAGAGCAGACACCCTTGTCACATCGTTTTTACGGAAATCAACCCAGAACTGACACGGAGGACAGAATTAGCAGATGTGAACGTTAAAAGTTATTATAACTGCATTACATGCATTACATATGATCAAAAAGTTAAACAGAGGAGTCTCTGGTTCTCAGAGCAGACATACTTCACACACTTCTTCCTACTCTTTGACTACGTACAGCTAAAAGCCCAAGGCATTATATATAAAGCAGACATAAGAAGACTCTGAAAAGTGGAAAGAAGAAGGCAAATGAGCTAAGGACCACAGAACCCATGCCAAGACAAAGCAATGAGTTGTCCTTGGGGCTTTCTTTTTTGCTACATATTTCCTATACTAGGTGATGGAGAAGTTAACAACCCAGAAACACCATCAGGCTCAGAAAAAGAAAGCCTCAAGAAAAGCAAGTCCTCTCTCACCAATGGACCAATAAAGGGCCAGCCTAGCAAAAATAAAAACTTTAAGACAATAAACACTCTACTCCAACCACTAAAAATTATTAAGCAATGTTATGGATTGGATAATGTCATTAAAAAAAATATGTGTTGTAAATCCTAACCTCTATGCGTATGTTTATAATCCCATTTGTGAATGGGTTAGTGTAAGGTGTACCTTGAGTCAACCTCTTTTGTGGTATAAAAGAGATTCAACAAGTTAGCAGAGCAGAGATGGGAGAAGAGAGATGCCAAGCCACATAAAGAATGCCCAGGAGCAGAAGCTCAAAGAGATAAGAACTTTCCTCAGAGCTGACAGAGAGAAGAAGCCTTCCCCTAGAGCCAGGGCCTTGAATTTAAACTTCTTGTTCCTAAACAGTGAGAAAATAAATATCTTTTTGTTAAAGCCACCGACTTGTGGTACTTCTGTTATTTCTGTGGTATTTTCTGTGCTAGATAACTAAGACAGAATTTGGTACTAGGAGTGGGGCACTGTCCTAACAGATACCTAAAATGTGGAAGTAATTTTGGAATTGGGTAATGGGTAGAGACTGGAAGAGTTTTACAGTGTCTAATAGTGAAACCCTAGATTGCTTTGAAAAAACTGCTGGCAATTCTGGCTCAGAAGGAAGTGAGGAGAGCCATAGTGAAAGCCTCTATCATCTTAGAGAATACATATGGAGCCAGCAAAAGAATGGTGCTGGAAATGTGGACATTAAACGTGCTTCTGTGGAGGCTTCAAAAGAAAATTATAAACACATGACTGAACAAATGAGGAAGAAAGGTGCTTTTTATGCAATGGCAAAGAATTTGTCTGAATTATGTTCAAATGTTTGGTGAAAGGTAGAACCTGTAAGTGATAAACTTGGATGTCTGGCTGATGAGATTTCTAAGCAAACCCTTAAAGGTGCTGCCTGGTTTTTCCTTCCCTTTTACAGTAAAATGTGAGAGGAAAGAGATGGATGTAAAAACAAACTGCAAAATTAAAACAGAACTTAAAGATTTGGACAATTGTGTTGTACAAATTAAGGACACCTGTCCTAGAATTTTCACCAAGGATGTAACTACACAATATTTTGTTAAAGAGACTAAGCCTGTGACTGATGGATCTAACCAACTACCACAGCAGAAAACCATCAGTTTAGATTGAAGGGTCAGAGACAGGATGAAAGAAAAGAAAACTGTCTGCCTCTTGGAATTCTACAGGCCAAAGGAGCTACATCTGTTGCCCTCCAAGAAAAGAAAAGGACCATCCCTGGAGCAGCTCAGAGATCAGAAGAACTGGTGGAAGGAGCACGAGAAGCAGGGCTTCTCAGTTTCAAAAGGTGGGGCCACAGTCTTCTGCATCTCAAAAGGTAGGGATAGAGCCTCCTTGGTTTCAAAGAGTCGGATTTTCTCCAACTGGGTTACTGAGTATGGGGCTGCTATTAAGATGTGCCAGGGGATGGGGCCACTGGCCAAAGCTGAGGGTGTGAGGCTGCCGTGTCCAAGGGGTAGAAGAACAGGGCCTGCTGGGGCTGAAGGGGTGGAGTCGCCATTCAGATGGACTAAGAGAATGAGGCTGCCTAAAGCCAAGGGAGTAGAGTTCCCATCCCAGAAGGCCTGCAAGATGGAGCTTAAGCCCAGGGCCAATGGGCCTCCACGCAGGATCCAGAAGGCTTGGCCATCACCCAGAGTCTGGAGGGCAGGGCCATTGCCTAGATTGTTGGTCTCAGAGAAGAGATTATTTTAATACTTGAGAACGAATGTCATTTTTTTTTTTTTTTGGCTGAGTTTTGGACTTGCTTGGTATGTGTTATCCCTTCTTTCCCTCCAATTTCTCTCATTTGTAATTGGAATACCTATCTTGTGCCACTGTACTTTGGATTTCACAGGTTCTAGATTTCACAGGTTCACAGATGAAAAGGAACATTGCTCCCAGGATGGATACATCTAAAGTCTCACCCATATTTGATTTAGATGATTCAGAAAATGAGATTTGGGACTTGGAGTTGATTTAAGACTTTTTTGATGGTGTGATGGGGTGAATGTGTTTTCTGTGTGCCAAAAACATGAATTTTTGAAGGCCAAGGATGGAATGTTATGGAATGAATTATGTCCCCAAAAAATATTTGTTGTAAATCCTAACCTCTATGCCTGTGGCTATAATCCTATTTCAGAATGGGCTGTCTTTGTTGTGTTAATGAAGCAGGATTAGCATAGGGTGTATCTTGAGTCAATCTCTTTTGAGATAGAAAAGAGATTAAACAAGCGAGCACAGCAGAGATGTGGGAAGAGAGATGCTGGGCCACATGAAGATCACTCAGGAGCTGAAGCTCAAAGACACAAGGACCTTCCCTCAGACTCAATAAAGAGAGAAAGTATTCCTTGGGGTTGATACCCTGAATTCAGACTTCTGACTTCCTAAACTGTGAGGAAATATATTCCTATTTGTTAAAGCCACCCACTTGTGGTATTCATTATAGCAGTACTAGATAACTAAGACAGGCCCCATCACCTTCCCCCCTTCAGTAAAGGCTGAATGGGGAGCTTAGATTTTCACTCTAAACCAGCAGTAACACGGCACCCTTCCCCCAGCCCCACAGTGTCAGTAGAAGTCTTGTGAGAGCCAGGATATCCACCACATCCAACAGTAACAAGGCACCCCCTCACTCTCCAGTGCAATGGTGTTAGAGAAAGGTAAGAGGAAAGCTGAGACTTTCACCACCTTACAGCAATAAGGAGGTCCTTCCCCTGCTCCTCAAAATGGGGAACAACATGTTTTTCCCCTCCAAGGCAACGCAGCTTCAGCGAAGGCCAAATGGGGAATCTAGACTTCCATCTCCACCTGATAGTAATGAGGCAGCATTCCCTTTCCCTCATCTGCAGTGTCAGAGGTGACCTGCTAAAACTGAAGATGTAATTAAGTTTCGTAGTCTCATAACACAATATCCAAATGCCAGGATACAATTGAAAATTACTCATTATACCAAGAACCAGGGAAATCTCAGTGTGAATGAGAAAAGATAATCAACTGATGCCAAAATTAAGATGACACAGATGTTGGAATTATCTGACAATAATTTTAAAGCAACTATCATTTTAAAAATGCTTCAACAAGTGGTTATAAGCACACTTGAAACAGATGAAAAAAATTGAAGGTCTCAGTAAAGAAATAAATGTATAAAAAAGAACCAAAGGAAAATTATAGAACTGAAAAAATACACTAACTCAAATAAAAACCTCAGTGAATGGACTCAACAGAGTTCTCTCAATGAACTTAAAGACAGAAGAAATGAAATCACTCAAACTGAACAACAGAAAGAGACTGAAAAAAAAAATTAACTAACCTCAGGGATTTGTAAGACAAAGACAAAAAAAAAAATTTCTGTCATCAAAATTCCAGAAGGGGAGGAGAAGGAGTGTGGGGCTGAAAACTATCAAAGAAATAATAGCTAAAATTTTTGGCAAAAAAACCCATGAACCTACAGAGTCGATAAGCCAAGTAAACCCCAAACAGGAAAACTCAAAGGTATCTATGCCAAGTGCCTCAGTTTCCTAGTGCTGCACAACACAAATACCACAAGTGGGTGGCTTTAAAGAACAGAAATTCATCTTCTTACAGTTCAGGAGGTTAAAGTCCAAATCAAGGTCTCCATCATGTTGATTCCTTCTGGGAGTCTCTCTAGTAGTTTCTGGTGATTCTTGGTATTCCTTTACTTGTAGACATTCCTCACATGTCTTCTGTCTTTCTGTGTGTGTCTGTCTGTCTGTCTTCTCCAGACTTTTTATAACTCAGAAGTGATTAGGTTTAGGATATACCCTACACTGGCATGAACTCAACTGATTGACGGATTACATTACATTAGATTGCATTGCATCACATTACCTTACGGAAAGTGGTTACCTTACATTACATTAGTTGTAAAGTCATTACATTATATTACATTACATTATGGATAGAGGTAATCTGCTCTATCCAAAGCCAACTGATTTAATCACATGTAATTACTCATGAAAACAACTAAACTGATATTTGGTCAAACAACTGACAACCATAGTTTAGTCAATTTGACACATTAAATTAGCCATCAAACCAATATACATCATAGCCAAACTTCTGGAAACTAAAGGCAAAGAAAAAATCTTGAAAGCAGAGAGCGAGAAATGACAACTTATCTATAGGGAAAAGCCAATTCCAATGACACTGAATTCTCATCAGAAACTATGGAAACCAGAAGGAAATGGCACATTTTTCACATGCAGAAAGAAAAGAACTGTTAACTCAGAGTTCTATATCCAGCAAAAAATATCTTTCGGAATGAAGGGGAAATCAAACATTCTCAGATGAAGAAAAACTAAAAGTAACTGTGGCCAATATATCTACCCTAAAAGAATGAATAAAGGAAGTTCTCGAAACAGAAAATTATAGTAGAAATAGTACATCATCAGGAATGAAGAAAGCAACAGAAAAAGTAAAAATAGATACAATAGATTTTCCTTATTCTCTTGAGTTTTCTAAATGATGTTTAACAGTTAAAGCAAAAATTATATCATATTTGATGTGATTCCCAAAGCATGTAAAGAAAGTATTTAAGACAATTATATATGGGGAAGAAGAAAAGGACTTAAATGGAAGTAAAATTTTTACTTTACTTGAACTAGTGAAATGTTGACAACAGTAGACTGTACGTAAGTTACTATGTATGACTTTTTGGAAACCACTAAAAAAATCTGCAAAAGTAGTACACCAAAAAACACTCTAGACAGATCAAAATGGAATTCTAAAAAAGTTCAGGTAATCCACAGAAAGGCAGGATAAAGAGAAATGACTGTATGGATGCATGCAACAACTTGGGTGTATCTCAAGAGCATTATGATGAATTAAAAAAAAAAAGCCAATATGAAAAGCTGACATACCATATGTATAATTCCATTTATGTAACAATCTTTAAATGACAAAATTATTGAAATGGAGAACATATTAGTGGTTGCCAGGGTTTGGGAATGACTGGGGACAGGAGGATGGGTATGACTATAGAAGATTGACGTTGTATGTAACAGAGAAAGACTGAGAGGTTTCCTCCTTGAAATTGGGAACAAGACAAGGGTGGACTCTGACACTACTTCTTTTCAATATTGTATGAGAAGTACTAGCCAAAGCAAGAAGACAAGAAAAAGAAATAAGCACCCAAGAAGGTCATGGTATTTGGTTACTTGGTTTGGAGCTTTAGGGTTATAGCTTCAAGGGACATCACAGCTAATGGGATAACATATTTAATCCTTCTGTTCTACCTCTAGTTTGTTGTGTAGTGCCTGGGATCTTAGAAGGTTGCAAGCAGCCATCCAAAGCACCATAACTGGTCTCTATTCATCTGGAGCAACAGAGGGAGAAGGAGAATCAAAAATAGAAGGAGGTATCAAAAGGGTAAAAAGAGAACCTACAGACTGGGAAAAAAAAAATTTGGCTGAGAAATCCAACAAAGACCTAATCTCTAAAATCTACAGGAAAATCCAACACCTCTACAACAAAAAGACAAATAATTCAACTGAAAAATAGCAAAGGAAATGAACAAACACTTTGCCAAAGAAGACATTCAGGCAGCAACAGGCACATGAGGAAATGCTCAAGATCACTAGCCATTAGAGAAATGCAAATCAAAACCACAGTGAGATGTCATCTCACCCTGGGCATTACTGGCACGAATCAAAAACACAGAAAATAATAAATGTTGGAGAAGCTGCGAGGAGCCTGGAACTCTTATGCACTGCTAGTGGGAATGCAAAATGGTACAACCATTTTGGAAAATGATATGGCACTTCCTTAGAAAGCTAGAAATAGAAATACCATATGATCTAGCAATCCTACTCCTAGGAATACATCCTGGAGAGATAAGAGTTGTCACACAAATAGACACATGCACACCCATGTTCACTGCAGCATTGTTCACAACAGCAAAAAGATGGAAACAACCTAAGTACCCATCAACAGAGGAATGGATAAACAAACTATGGTACATACACACAATGGAGTACTACGCAACAGTAAAGAACAGTGATGAATCTGGGAACCATCTCATAACATGGATGAATCTGGAGGGCATTTTGCAGAGTGAAATAAGTCAATCACAAAAGAACAGATATCGTATGAGACCACTGCTATAAAAACTCATGAAAGATCTTTGATGGTTACGAGGGAGGAGAGGGGAAAGAATGAAAAAACACTAAATAGGCAGTAAGACAGTACACAATACTGAGGAAGCCAGCACAACTTGTACAAGGCAAGGTCATGGAAGCTCCATAGACACATCCAAACTCCCTAAGGGCTGAGGGGACCACGGTCTTGGGGAATATCTAGCTCAATTGGTACAACATAGTTTATAAAGAAAATGTTCTACATTCTACTTTGGTGAGTAGTATCTGGGGTTTTAAAGCTTGTGAGTGGCCATCTAAGTTACTCCACTTGTCCCACCCCATGTGGAGAACAGAAGAGTGAAGAAAACCAAAAACACAAGGAAAGATTTGTCCGAAGGACTAATGGACCACAAGCACCACAGCCTCCACCAGACTGAGTCCAGCACAACTAGATGATGCTCAGCTACCACCACTGACTGCTCTGACAGGAATCACAATAGAGGGTCCCAGACAGAGCTGGAGAAAAATGTAAAACAAAATTCTAACTCACGAAAGGAGGCCAGACTCGCTAGCCTGGCAGAGACTGGAGAAACCCCCAGAGTATGGCCCGCCAGACATACTTTTAGCTCAGTAATGAAGTACCTCTTGAGGTTTACCCTACAGCCAAAGATTAGACATGCCCATGAAACAAAACGAGACTAAATAGGCACATCAGCCCAGGGGCAAGGACAAGAAAGTAGGAGGGGACAAGAAAGCTGATAACAGGGAACCCAAGGTCGAGAAGGGAAGGGTGTTGACATGTCATGGAGTTGGTAGCCAATGCCACAAAACAATGTGTGTACTAATTGTTTAATGAGAAGCTAGTCTGTTCTGCAAAACTTCATCTAAAGTAAAATAATAACAAAAAATAAATAAACTAAGAAAAAACAAAGAAGTATAAAAATTCAACACTTTCCAATTAGTTGTCAAGAACAACAGCTTAACCTCGGAGGAGATAGAAATAATCAGCCACATTTCAACAAAAATCTTTGCACAACTGGTACATGGAATTGAAAACTGGAAAGAGTTCTTTTTTTTTTTTTAGATAAGTACAGCAAGTGACATCCTTCTTCCAACCGAACCTGCATATCTTTATGAAGTTACTTTTTCATTTATGACAGCCATTAAAATCAAATATTGAAATAAACAGCATCATATAATTTTAAACCATATCTTTTTAAACCAAGACTTTCAAAGTAATGAAAGAGATCGAGTCATATTGTTTTCAATATTCAAGTATTAATAATTCAGTGAGAGTGAAATGATTTTTACATCAATTTATAAATTTTTTTGAAATATTTTCTATTTCTTCAAAAAATTGTTTTCCTTGCATATGCATTACCATTCACATAATATGTTAATACAGTATCATCTCTGTATTAAAATAATATAATATTATGAGCATATAATAGAAGAGTGAATAAATGTTTGAACAACCTTCAAAAAAAGAAGTAGGAGGAGGATATGGAATACGTGGCTAATTTCCTCCATGAACAACTGCTTCCTTTGCTAAGAGGCCAGAAGAACCAGATGGTGCCTGGTTAACATTATTAAACATTTTGATCAGAAATTCTATAGAAGAATCCTTATCAAACGAGGGAAAATGCAGAACAGAATTTCAAATTCTCGCAAACACCAAACTTCCTGGAGCCATGAATGTTGCATGAACCCATCCCTGAAACTATTGCCCTGAGATAATCTTTTAACCATAAACCAAAAATACCCCCTGAAGTCTTCTTAAAATAAAAAAATAGTTTAGCTTAACTAGTAAAAAATATCTGTCCTGAGCATTATGCTGTTTTAAGAACTATCTATATGGGATCAATTTTTTTTGTTTTAATAATTTTTATTGTGCTTTAAGTGAAAGTTTACAAATCAAGTCAGTCTGTCACATATAAGCTTATATACACCTTACTCCACACTCCCACTTACTCTCCCCCTAATGAGTCAGCCCACTCCCTCCTTCCAGTCTCTCCTTTCATGACAATTTTGCCAGTTTCTAACCCTCTCTACCCTCCTTTCTCCCCTGCAGACAGGAGATGCCAACACAATCTCAAGTGTCCACCTGATACAAGTAGCTCACTCTTCATCAGCATCTCTCTCCAACCCATTGTCCAGTTCCTTCCATGTCTGATGAGTTGTCTTCGGGAATGGTTCCTGTCCTGGGCCAACAGAAAGTTTGGGGACCATGACAGCCAGGATTCGTCTAGTCTCAGTCAGACCATAAAGTCTGGTCTTTTTATGAGAATTTGGGGTCTGCATCCCACTGTTCTCCTGCTCCCTCAGGGGTTCTCTGTTGTGCTCCCTGTCAGGGCAGTCATTGGTTGTGGCTGGGCACCATCTAGTTCTTCTGGTCTCAGGATGATGTAAGTCTCTGGTTCATGTGGCCCTTTCTGTCTCTTGGGCTCATAGTTATCGTGTGATCTTGGTGTTCTTCATTCTCCTTTGATCCAGGTGGGTTGATACCAATTGATGCATCTTAGATGGCCGCTTGTTAGTATTTAAGACCTATATGGGACCAAATTTATAAGGAAGATTAGATTGGAACCTTAGGGGGCAATGAATTTATGTTAATGGAGGAGGAACAACTCAGAAAAGGAGAATGAGAATGATTACACAAGTCAAAGAATGTAATCAATATCACTAAATAGTACAAGTAGAAACTATTGAATTGGTATATGTCTTGATGTATATTCTGAATAACATCAAAATAAATAAAATGTCCAAAAAGATTGGAAAAAGAAATAAAAGATACCCAAACTGGAAAAGAAGAGGTAAAACTATCCCTATTTGCAGATGACATGATCCTATGTATAGAAAACCCCAAAGAATCCACCAAAGAGCTTCTAGAACTAATAGAGTAATTTAGCAAAGTTACAGGATACAACGTCAACACACAAAAATCTGTTAGGTTTCCATACACCAGCAATGAGAAATCCAAAAAGGAGATTAAGAAAACAACTCCTTTTACAATAGCAACTAAGAGAAAAAAATACCTAGGATAAGTTTACCCAGGGATGTGAAAGGCTTATGAAATGAAAATTATAAAGCACCACTGAAAGAGATACAAGGAGACTTAAATAAATGGAAAGATGTCCCATGTTTGTGGACTGAAAGACTTAATATTGTTAAGATGTCAATACTACCAAAGCATCTATAGATTCAACACAATCCTGATTGAAATTCCAACAGCCTCCTTTACATAAATGGAAAAACCAATCCTCAATTGTATATACGGAATGACAAGAGGCCACAAAAACCAAAAGTAATGTTGAAAAGAAGAACAAAGTTGGAGGACTCACACTTCCTGATTTAAAAAAAATATTATACAGCTACAGTAATCAAAACAGCCTGGTACTGGTATAACAACAGACATAGAGACCGAGGGAATAGAACTGAGAGTCCAGAAATAAACCCATCTATGCTCAACTGATTTTTGACAAGGTTGCTAAGTTGATTCAATGGGGAAAGAAGAATCTCTTCAATAAATGGTGTCGGGAAAAGTGAATTTCCACATGCAGAAAAATTAAACATGACCCATACCTCACACCATACACAAAAATTAATTCAAAGTAGATTATGGACCTAAATGTGCAAACTTAAACCCATAATATTCTTAGAAGAAAATGAAGGGCAATGCTGTCAGGCCTAGCTTTAACAATGACTTAACTAATACAATAACAAAAGCACAAAGAGCAAAAGAAAAATAAGTGGAATCACATAAAGATTAAAAACGTTTGTTTATCTAAAGACTTTACAAAAAAAGTGAAAAGACAAGCTACCAACTGGGAGAATATCTTCAGAAACCATGTATCTGATAAGAATCTAATAACCAAAAAATATATATATAATTTCAACAACTTTGAACAAAAAAAAAGACAAATAACCCAATCACAAAATGGGCAAAAGAAGTTAATAGACATTTCACCAAAGAAAACATTCAAATAGACATCAAACACATGAAAAGATGCTGAACATCAATAGCTATCAGTGAGATGCAAATCAAAACCACAGTTAGATACCATTTCACTTCCACTAGGATGATTAAGATAAAAGAAAAAAACAGAAAATAACAAATGTTGGCAAATATTTTGGGGAAATTGGAAACCTTATCCATTGCTAGTAGAAATGCAAAATGGTACAGCCATTGTGGAAAACAGTGCGGTGGCTCCTCAAAAAACTAAAAATAGAACTACCATATGACCCAGCAATTCCACTCCTAGGTATATACCCAAAAGACTTGAAAGCAGAGACTCAAAACAGATACTTGTACACCAATGTTCATTACAGCACTATTCACAATAGTCAAAAAGTGGAAACAACCTAAATGCCCATCGGCAGATGAATGATAAACAAAATGTGGTACATACATACTATAAAAAAACCTGCAGCCAGTAGGAAAAATAAAGTCTTGAGGTTGTTGTTGTCGTTAGGTGCCCTTGAGTCAGTTCCGACTCACAGGGACCCTATGAACAACAGAACGAAACATTGCCCAGTCCTGTGCCATCCTCACCATCATTGCTATGCTTGAGCTCATTGTTGCAGCCACTGTGTCAGTCCACCTCGTTGAGGGTCTTCCTCTTTTCCGCTGACCTTGTACTCTGCCAAGCATGATGTCCTTCTCCAGGGACTGATCCCTCCTGACAACATGTGCAAAGTATGTAAGATGTAGTCTTGCCAACATTGCTTCTAAGGAGTGTTCTGGTTGTACTTCTTCTAAGACAGACCTGTTTGTTCTTTTGGTAGTCCATGGTATATTCAATATTCTTTGCCAATGTTACAATTCAAAGGCGTCAATTCTTCTTTGGTCTTCCTTATTCATTGTCCAGTTTTCACATGCATATGATGCAACTGAAAATACCATGACTTGGGTCAGGTGCATCTTAGTCTTCATGGTGACATCTTTGTTTTTCAACACTTTAAAGAGGTCCTTTGTAGCAGATTTACCCAATGCAATGTGTCTTTTGATTTCTTGGCTGCTGCTTCCATGGCTGTTGATTGTGGATCCAAATGAAATGAAATCCTTGACAACTTCAATCTTTTCTCCGTTTATCATGATGTTGCTCATTGGTCCAGTTATGAGGATTTTTGTTTTCTTTATGTTGAGGTGCAATCCATACTGAAAGCTGTGTGGTCTTTGATCTTCATTAGTAAGTACTTCAAGTCCTTTTCACTTTCAGCAAGCAAGGTTGTGTCATCTGCATAAGGCAGGTTGTTAATGAGTCTTCCTCCAACCCTGATGCCCCGTTCTTCTTCACATAGTCCAGCTTCTCGATACAGGCTACAATATAGATGGAGCTTGCAGACATTTTGCTGAATGAAATAATTCAATCACAAAAGAACAAATATCGTATGGCCTCACTTATATAAACAGACAAGAAAAAGCAAATGTATAGAGACCAAAGTTTATTAGTGGTTACCATGGGAGTGAAAGAGTCAGAAAAAGGGGGTTATTGCTTATAGAGTACTGAGCTTCAGTTCATAAAAGATAGAAAAATCACATTGATTACGGGTAGAGTTGCACAAGGAATTAATTTAATTGCTGTCAATAAATTGTATACCTGTAAAAAGCTGAGCTGGCAAAAGTTGTATGATGTATATATACTTAAAACAATAATAATAATAAGAGTAGAGTACCTGCTGAGCCTGCTTATGTACAACCAAACTTCTCATGGGATTTGGATCCTCAGTTTAGAGGTTCAGAGCCATGATCTCAAGGGACGTACCAGTTAATTGGCCTAAAAATGTGTTCAGTGCTTTTGTTCTACCTCCTAGTTTATTATATAGTGCCTGTGGTCTGCAAAGCTTGTAAGACACCATCCACGTCACAATAATTGGTCTCTATTCATGTAGAGTAACAGAGGAAGAAAGAGAGTCAGGAACAGGAGTAGGATATCCAATGCGTGGCTAATCGTCTCCATGAAAAACTGCTTTCTTTGCCATAAGAAGAACTAGATGGTGCCTAGCTGAACATTTTCATCAATGAATCCACAGAAGAATCCTGATCAAAAGGGGTGAAAACTGGAACAGAATTGCAAAATCTCATGGACTCTAGACTTTCTGGAGCCATGAAGGCTGTTATAGCAGCTCTAGATGACTAAGACAAATGTAGAACAAAATTCTAACTCACAAAAACAGATCAGACTTACTGGTCTGACAGAGGCTGGAGAAACCCCAAAAGTATGGCCACAGATACTCTTTTAACTCAGTAATGAAGTCATTCCTGAGGTTCACCCTTCAGCCAAAGATTAGACAGGCCCATAAAACAAAACAAGACTAAAGGATATATCAGCCCAGGGGCTAAAGAGGTGACATTGGAACAGATTCTAAAGATGTTAAAAGGACAGAAAGAAAATATTGTAAATAACTTTATGCAAATAAATTTGACAAGTTAGATGAAATGGAAAAATTCCTTAAACAACAAAAACTACCAAAGCTCACTCAAGAAATAGATAACCTGAATATCCCTATGTCTATTAAAGACATTGAATTTGTAGTAAAAACCCTTTCCACAAAGAAAACTCTTGGCCTAGATGGTTTCATTGAAGTCCACCAAACATTTAAGAATGAAAAAATCCTTCAGAAAATAGAAGAGGAGGTAATAGGTTCCAATTCATTCTATGAGGTCAACATTACCTTAATTGGAAAACCAGATACTGACACTACAGGAAAAAAATTTTTTTTAAGTAACCTTTGATATCACTTGGAATGAGGAACAAACAGAAAAAAGATGGAGGAAAAATGAAGAAAGCCTATGTGTTATGTGGGACACCATCGAGAGGAATAATATACACATAGTAAGAATCCCAGAAGACAAAGAGGTAAAAAAGTACAGATAGAATCTTTGAAGAATTAATGGCAGAAAACTTCCTAAATATCATGAAAGACAAGAAGATTATCATCTAAGAAACTCAACAAACACCATATAGGAAAGACCCCAAGAGAAAGTCACCAAGACATATCATAATCAGACTTTTCAGATTCAAAGACAAAGGAAGAATTTTAAGAACAGAACAAAAAAAGTGAAATATCACTTACAAAGGGGCCCCGGTGAGATTAATCGTTGACTTATCGTCCTAAATTATGCAAGCAAGAAGACAATGAGATGACATATACTAAGCCCTGAAAGAAAAGAACTGCCAACCAAGAATTATATAAACCCACTGCCACCGAGTCTATTCTGACTCATAGCAACCCTATAAGACAGAGTAGAACTGCCCCATTGGGTTTTCGAGTAGTGCCTGGGGGATTTGAACTGCCGACCTTTTGGTTAGCAACTAAACTCTTAACCATTATGCCACCAGGGTTTCCAAGAATTACATTTCCAGCAAAATTATCATTCAAAAATAAGAGAGAAATTAGGACATTCTCAGACAAGCAGAAATTAAGAGAATTTGTAACCACCAGACTAACCATGCGATAAACATGAAAGAGAGCTCTTCAGATAGAAAGCCACTGGCAACAGACAACAATCTGAGGTAAAGGCACAGACAGCATCATCTTGACACCAAGCCAGGTGAAGATGTCACAGAAGTAAAATAAAGTTAAAAATCACTACAGGGAAACAGAGGTACAAAGTCATAATTGACAACAACATCGGAACAAAACAGGAATTGAATGGCGTAGTTATAGAACTCCTACATGATGAGGAAGATAAAGCAATTTCAAGACATGACAGATTATTTTAATTGTAAGATGTTAAATGTAAACCTCATGGTAACCACAAAGAAAATTAATAAATCCACTCACAAAACAGAGCAGAAAAATTCAGTATACAAAAAATCAACAATAAAGAAAATCTGTGTACTAAAAGAACTCAGCACAGAAAGTAAAGAAAAGCAAAGAAACTTAATAGAACACACAAAAAAAAGGTAAAACAAAATGGCTGCAGTAAATTCATCCTATCAATAATCACTCCGAATGTAAACCGGTTAAAAGCACCACAGAGAGTGGCAGAATGGAAAAAAAAAAAAAATCAATATATTGCCTCCAAGAGATACACCTTAGCCATAAAGACATAAATAAGTTAAAAATCAGAGGATGGAAAGAAAACATACAAACCAATAGCAACCAAAAGAGAGCAGTACTGGTAATATTAATATCTGACAAAATAGATTTTAAGTCGAAATCTATTATGAGAGACAAAAAAGGGCACTATATAATGATAAAAGGGTCAATTCACCAAGAAGACAAAACGATTATAAATATTTATGCACCCAATGCCAGTGCCCCCAAATTTCTAAAGCAAAGTCTAACAGAACTAAAGAGAGAAATAGACAGTCCTATAATAATAATAGTAACCAAAAAAACCAAACCCATTGCCATTGAGTCAATTATGACTCATAGCAACCCTATAGGACGGAGTAGAACTGCCCCATAGAGTTTCCAAGGACCACCTGGTGGATTCGAGCCGCCAACCTTTTGCTTTGCAGCCATAGCTGTTAACAACTATGCCACCAGGGTTTCCATAATAATAGTAGGAGATATCAATACACCACTGTCAATGATAGATAGAACAAGTAGGAAGAAAATCAATAAAATATAAAAGACCTGAATAACATTACTAACTAACTAGCCCTAACAGTCATATATAGAACACACCACCCAGCAGCAGCACAATACACATTCTTCTCCAGTGTACATGGAACATTCTCCAGAATAGATCATATCTTAGGTCACAAAGCAAATCTCAATAAATTTTTAAAAATCAAAATCATACAAAGCATATTCTCTGTGATGATGTTAGGAATCAACAACAGGAAGAAAGAGGAAAATAAATAAATGGAAACTAAATAACAAACTACTAAAAGAACTATTGAGTCATAGAAGAAATCAAAAGTGAAATTTTAAAAATACTTAGAATCAAATGATAACAGATACACACAACATACCAAAATCTATGAGATGCAGCAAAAACAGTACTAACAATGAAATTGATTGCAATAAATGGCTACATTAAAAAAGAAAGATCTAAAATCATTAACTTAATCCAAAAACTTGAACAAATAGAAAAGGAAGAGCAAAAGAAGACCAAAGCTACCAGGAGAAAGGAAATAATAAAGATCAGAGCAGAAACAAATGAAAACGAAAAACAGCATAAAGAATCAACAAGACCAGAAGTTGGTTCTTTGAAAGGATCAATAAAATAGACAAACCACTGGCTAGACTGACAAAGGAAAAATATGAGAAGATGCAAATGACCAGAATAAGAAGTGAAAGGGGAGATACTACAAGAGTTCCACCAGAGATACAGAGAATCGTAACACAATACTATGAAAACTTGTATTTCAACAAATTTGAAAACCTAGAAGAAATGGATCACATTACCTCCCTAAACTAACACAAATAGAAATAGAAATTTTAAACAGACCCAAAACAAGAGATAAAAGATATCATTTAAAAAAAGCCCAGGACCGGATGGCTTCCACCAAGGAATTTCACAAAACATTCAGAGAAGTGTTGACTCCAAATCTACTCAAATTATTCCAAAGCATAGAAGAGAAAGAAATACTCCCTTACTCATTCTATGAAGCCAGCATCACACTGATACTAAAGCCTGGTAAAGACACACACACAAAAAGTAAATTACAGACCAATATCCCTCCATGAAAATAGACACAAAAACTCTCAGTAAAATTCTAGCAAACAGAATTCAACAACATAATAAGAAAATCATACATCATGATTGTCTTAGTCATCTAGTGCTGCTATAACAGAAATACCACAAGTGGATGGCTTTCACAAAGAGAAATTTATTTCCTCACAGTAAAGTAGGCTAGAAGTCCAAATTCCAGGTGTCAGCTCCAGGGGAAGGCTTTCTGTGTCAGCTCTGGAGGAAGGTGCTTGTCATCAATCTTCCCCTGGACTAGGAGCTTCTCTGCCCAGGAACCCTGGGTCCAAAGGACCCACTCTGCTCCCAGGGCTGCTTTCTTGGTGATATGAATTCCCCCACTCTTTTTCCTTTCCTTTTTATCTCTTGTAAGATAAAAGGTGGTGTAGGCCACACCCCAGGGAAACTACCTTTACATTGGATCAGGGATGTGACCTGAGAAAGGGTGTTACATCCCACCCTAATCCTCTTCAACATAATCCAATCTTGCCTCATTAACCACAGAGATTAGAATTTACAACATATAGGATAAGCATATCAATAACAAAATGGAGGACAGCCACACAATACTGGGAATCATGGCCTAACCAAGTTGACATATATCTTTGGGGGACACAATTCAATCCATGACAATGATCAAGTGGGATCCATACCAGGAATGCAAGCGTGGTTCAATATTAGAAAATCAATCAATGTAATTCACCACATAAATAAAACAAAGGAAAAGAACCACATGATCATCTCAAATGATGCATAAAAAGGCATTTGATAAAATCCACACCCTTTCCTGACAAAAACTCTCAGCAAAATAAGAGTAGAAGGGCAATTCCTTGGCATAATTAAGGGTGTATATGCAAAACCAACTCCCAACATTATTCTCAAAGGAAAAAGGCTGATACTCTTCCCCTTGAAAACAGACACAAGACAAATGCATCACCACTCTTGTTCATTATTATACTGGAAGTCTTAGCCAAAGCAATAAGGCAATAAAGAGAAATAAAGAGTATCCCAATCAAACTCCCAGAAGGCTTTGTGTATATATTGACAAGCCGAGTCTAAAATTCATGTGAAATTCAAAAGATCTAGAATAGTCAAAACAACTTTGAAAAAGAAGAGTGAAGTTGAAGGACAAGCTCCACATACTCTTAAAACTTTATATAAATCTACAGAAATCACAAAATAGAGAGATCATACACAGACCCACACACATATGGACAAGTGATTTTTTACAGTTGTTCAAAGGTAATTTAGTGTTTTCAATAAAACATGCTGGAACAATTGAATATTCATTTTAAAAAACACTCCAATCCATATATCATACTGTATACAAACTCAAAATGGATCATACACCTAAAAAAACCTAAAACTCTAAAATCTCTGGAAGAAAATCTTCATGACTTTGGGTGAAGATTTCTCAGATATTGCACCAAAAGCATAATCCATAAAAGAACAAATTAATAATTTGGACATTATCAAAAAGAAAAATTTTCTTAGAAAATCCCTATTAAAAAAATGAAATGATCATTGGCAATGACTTATCTGAAAAAGGTTTAATCTCTGAAATATACAGAAAACTTCAACAACTCAACAATAAAAAGACCATCAATCTAATCACAAATGGGCAAAGGACATGAACAGACACCTCACCAAAGAGGATATCCAGGCAGCCAACAAACAGATGAAACGATGCTCGTGATCATTAGAAATCAGGGAGATGCAAATCAAAACCACAATGAGATACCATCTCACCCCTGCACCAATGGCACTGTATTAGGCTGGCTTCTCTAGAGAATCAAAATCAGTAAAGCTTATAAATACTGTCTTAGTTGTCTCATGCTGCTACAGCAGAAATACCACAAGTGGATGGCTTTAACAAAGAGTTTATTTTCTAACAGTAAAGTAGGCTGAAAGCTCAAATTCAAGGCTTCCAGCTCCAGGGGAAGTCCTTCTCTCTGACAGCTCTGGAGAAAGGTCCTTGTCCTCAATCTTCCCATGGTTGAGGAGCTTCTCAGGTCCAGGGACCCCAGGTCCAAATGATGCACTCTGCTCCCGGTGCTGCTTTCTTGGTGGTATGAGGTCCCCAACTCTCACCCCTAATCCTGTTAACCTAAAATTACAATCACAGAATGGAGGACAACCACATAATACTGGGAATCATGGCCTAACCAAGTTGACACATATTTTTTGGGGGACACAATTCAGTCCATGACAAATATATATTTATATCAAGGAAATGGTTCACATGGTTGTAGAGGCTGGAACGACCCAAGTCGATGGGTCATGACAGAGGCTTCTTCTGATTCACGTAACCTCAGTGGCTGGCAAACACAAGATATGCAGGTCAAACAGCAGGGCTCTTGCTCAGAGTCTGTGAAGATGGACAAATCCCAAGATAGGCAGGCAAGACTGCAAGTAAAATGCTAGCTCTAGCCTCAAGAACCAGATGTCAGGCGAACAGGAGCCAGCCTCAGGATCCAGAGTGAGCAAAAGCCCACAAACCTTGCCAGAATGTCCACTTATATTCAGTGCAGATCATACACCCAAGGAAACTCCCTTGCAACTGATTGGCTACTCAGAGCAGATTCCATCATGAAGATGATCATATTACATCAAATCTTATCATGGAAGTGATCACATCATACAGCTGCCAAATCACATCATAACTGCAAAACCACTGGGAATCATGGCCCAGCCAAGTTGACATACAACCATGATCATCACAGGCACTTAGAAAACAATAAATGATGGTGAGGCTGTGGGGAGTTTGGAACTCTTATACACTGTTGGAGTGAATGTAAAATGAAATAACCACTATGGAAAATGATATGGTGCTTCCTTAAGAACTTAAAAATAGAAATACCGTATGTTCTGTCTGAGACTGTCTGTTGTGATCCCAGTCAGAGTGGATGGTGGTGGTAGCCAGGTACAGTCTAGTTCTTCTCGGCTTGGGCTGGTGGAGGCAATCCCACTCATAGGAATATATCCTAGAAAAGTAAGAGCTGTCACATGAATAGACATATGCACACCCATGTTCATTACAGTATTATTCACTAAAGCAAAAAAATGGAAACCACCTAAGTGCCTATCAACAGATGAATGGATAAACAAATTATGGTACATACACACAATGGAATATTACTCAATAATAAAGGAGAATGATGAATCTGTGAAACATCTTACAACATGGATGAATCTGGAGAGCATTATGCTGAGTGAAATAAGTCAATCACAAAAGGGCAAATATTGTATGAGACCACTATTATAAAAATTCATGAAAAGATTCACACACAGAAAGAAACAATCTTTGATGGTTAGGAGGGAAGGGTGGGGAGGGAAAACCATTAACTAAATAGTAGGCAAGTGTTAACTCTGGTGAAGGGAAAGACAATACACAATATAGGGGAGTCAGGACAACTTGACCAAGTCAAAGGAAGACACTTGGAGGAACACGAGGAAAAAAGAAAAAAAAAAAAAAAGCAACCACAATAAATACTATAACATATACAACCCTACAACAACAAAAATAAACAATAACTTACAAACAGATATGTATGCTGAATAGGGGAAGGAGGGTGTGCAGGAATATACCCATGTACATATATAGCTTAGACTGGATATTTTTACATACGTATTTGTATGTTCAGCATGTATATTCATATATATTTTAGAACACAAAGGGGACACAGTTACAGAAACCTCCTAGACACATCCAAACACCTTGAGGGACTGAACTACTGAGACTGAGGTCTGGAGACCATAATCTTGGAGGACATCTAGGTCAGTTGGCATAACATAGTTCATAAGTAAAATGTTCTACATCCTACTTTGGTGAGTAGAGTCTGCAGTCTTAGAAGCTTGAATGTGGCCATCTAAAATATGTCTATTGGTCTCATCCCATCCAAAGCAAAGGAGAATGAAGAAAACCAAAGGCACAAGGAAAATATTAGTCCAAAGGACTAATGGACCACATGAACCACAGCCTCCACCAGCCTGAGCTGAGAAGAACAAGACGGTGCCTGGCTACCACCACCGTCCACTCTGACTGGAATCCCAATAGATGGCCCCAAACAAAGCAGGAGAAAAATGTAGAACAAAATTCAAATACACAAAAAAAGACCACACCTACTGCTCTGGCAGAAACTGGAGAAACCCCTGAGATTAGGGACCCCAGACACCCTTTGTGATGGTTAAGATTGTGTGTCAACTTGTCTGGGCCATGATTCTCAGTGGTTTGGCAGTTATTATGCAGTTTGGCAGCTATGTAATAATGTAATAATGTGATCACTTCCACGATGAGATTTGTTGCAAGCACCCAATCCATTGAAAGGGAGTTTCTTTAGGACTGTAGCCTTCATCCAAAACAGGTGGACTTTCTGGCAAGTCTCACTGGTTATTCTCACCCTGGATCTTACAGCTGGCGTCTGTTCACCTAACTTCCGACTCTTGGGACTTGAGCTAGCAGCTTACCTGTTCGTCAACCTCTGCAGCTTGTGAGCCAAAAGCCTGCTGTCTGACCTTCTGATCTTGGGTTTGCCAGCCTCTGCCGCTACATGACCTGGGACTGACCCACAGACTTGGGACTTTCCAGTCTCTACAACCATGTGAACCATTTCCTTGATATATATATATATATATATAAAACACACAAACACATATATATTTACACATTGCACTAGTTTTGCTTCTCCAAAGAACCATCCTAAGACATTTGGTATTGAGAGTGGTTCTAGAGAAACAAAATTGTAAGGATGAATTTTCTAAATTGGTTCTCAAGCCTGGTTAGTCTTAAAGATGTTGATGACTCTGCTTCCAGAAGTAAATCCATTAGCAGTAGCAAATCTGCTAACCCATAGCACGAGGTGACAAAAGAAATATGCAAAATATTGCCACCAATAGATCAGGTATTGGTGAGAGGTGAGCTCTGGGTGATCACATGTTTGATACCTTTCTACAATTTTGTCAGAATAAGGCGTATAAGGAAGCTGGTTTATTGGCCTTACTTTTGCTAGTCGAAGTTGTGAAAGAACGAGATGAACTCAGGACTTCAGAGTCACAGCTCAAAAGCTGTATAAATGACCTCGAATTTTCTATTTGTGCCTTGAAAGAAAGCCTTATTTCTTGTAGTAACACCTGATATTGCTGAAAACCAAACCCAGAGTCTTATCAGCTGAATTACAATGTCAATTGAATTTCCAACCTCAAACGGTGTCTGAAGTTTTAAAGTGAGGGTATTGGATGGCAACAAATGGAATCCTGAAACTTGGGGAGGGGATATATGGGCAAATAATCAGGAAGCTGGGGACACTGAGCCTCTACATTCCATTGAATCACTCCTGCCAATAGAACAAGTCCTCTCATTCCAATCTGAAGAAATTACTCCATCTTTGTCAGCTAAGCCACCCTCCCCAGTATTACCATTAGCCCTATCACCCCAAACTGGTGAGATTAACCCAGCTGCATCTGAGGTGCTTTTTGTTTGAGTCATCCCCTGGGGAGGTGTCTGAGTCATTGCCTAGGGTATCACCTGAGGCATATGCCTTACAAGACATTGCTGAATGTTCTCTGAACACATCCATACCACCCATTTTTGGTTCTAAACCTATAACTAGACTGAAGTCAGTGGGCTCCAAAAGGAGAAGTACAAAGCGTGACCCAGGAGAAGGTACACTACATTCCAAAAGAACTACTTGAGTTTTCTAATATGTACAAACAGAAACATGGGGAATATGTGTGGGAATGGCTATTTAGGGCGTGGGATAATGGTGCTAGGAACATAAAATTTTATCAGCCTAAGTATATTGATATGGGCCCACTAAACACAGATTCTTCATTCAATGTTTCAGCTTGAGAGGTTAAAAAAGGATCTAATAGTTTATTTGGTTGGTTTGCTGAAGCATGAATTATGCGGTGGCTCACACTAAATCAAGTTGGAGTGCCAGAACTGCCTTGGTATACTGCAGAAGAAGGTATCCAAAGACTTAGGGAAATTGGCATGTTAGAGTGGGTTTAATCAGGTTAGACTCATAGACCTACACATGGAGTGCCCAGAGGACAAACCTTTTACTGCAATGGTGAGGAACAAATTTGTGACGGGAGCCCTAGCACACTTAAAGGGTGCTGTGATTGCTGTTTTAAGTAAGTCAGATTTGACAGTGGAAACTGCCATAACTGGATTAATACACTTAACTACAATGGGGCTGATTGGACCCCATGGTAGCAGAGGCCAAGTGGCAGCACTCAATCAACAAAGACAATGTGGGTGTGGTTACCGCAACAGACAGCAGAGTGAAAGCAGTAACAGAATAGTCTAACGCGTATGGACTTATGGCATTGGCTACTTAGTCATGGTGTCCCTAGAAGTGGAATAGATGGCAAATCTACTAAATATTTACTTGATCTGTACAAGCAGAAGAATTCTAGGTCAAGTGAATGGCAGCCTAACTAGAATCACCAGAATAGAGTCATGGCCCTTTAATAAATTCCCAGACTTGAGCCAGTTTATATGCCCAAGACCCCTTCAATGAAGCAAGGCTAGGTCCCCTTGAGGAAGCACTCCACTACACTACCAAAAATTTATACTGTTAATCTTTCTCTCAGCCTTCCCTGAAGGGATCTACAGCCTTTTACAAAAGTGATTGTCCATTGGGGAAAAGGGAATAATCAGGCTTTTTATGGGGATTACTGGATACTGGCTCTGAAATGACGCTAATTCCAGGAGACCCAAGACATCACTGTGGCCCACCAGTCAGAGTGGGGCCATATGGAAGTCAGGTTATTAATGGAGTTTTAGCTCAGGTTGGCTCACAGAAAGTTCTGTAGTGATTTCCCCAGTTCCAGAATGCATCATTGGAATAGGTACAGTCACAACTGGAAGAACCCCCACATTGTATCCCTGACAAGTGGAGTAAGGGCTACTTTGGTGGGAAAAGCCAAGTGGAAGCCATTAGAACTCCCCTACCTAGAAAAATAGTAAACCAAAAGCAATACCACATTTCCGGAGGGATTGCAGAGGTTACTGCCACCATCAAGGACCTGAAGATACAGGGGTAGTGATTCCCACCAAAATCCCATTCAACTAGCCTACGTGGCCAGTGCAGAAAACATGGATCTTGAAGAATGACAGTGGTTTACTGCAAACTTAACCAGGTGGTGAGTCCAATTGCAGCTGCTGTTCCAGATGTGGTTTCATTTATGCAGCTATTGATCTGGCTAATGTCTTTTTTATCCATACCTCTTTCAAAAGACCATCAGATGCAGTTTGTCTTCAACTGGCGAGGCCAACAATACACATTTACTGTCCTACCTCAGAGGTATATCAACTCTCCATGCATATGTCATAATTTAGTACACTGGGACATTGATCACCTTTCCCTTCCACAAGATATCACACTGGTCCATTGTGTTGATGACATTATGCTGATTGGATTCAGTAAGGAAGAAGGGTCAATGACTTGGGACTTATTGGTAAAACATTTGCATGCTAAAAAAAAAAAAAACCCGTTGCTGTTGAGTCAATTCCTACTCGTAGCAACCCTATAGGACAGAGTAGAACTGCCCCATAGGGCTTCCAAGGATCAGCTGGTGGATTCAAACTGCTGATATTTTGGTTAGCAGCCTGAGCTCTTAACCACTGTGCTACCAGGGCTCCATTTGCATGATAAAGGGTGGGAAATTAATCCAACAAAAATTCAGGCACCTTCCACCCCAGGGAAATTTCTAGGGGTCCAGTGGTGCAGGGCATGTCAAGATATTCCTTCTAAAGTGAAGGATAAGTTATTGCCCTCTGGCTGCTCCTACAACTAAAAAGGAGGCACAACGCCTACTTGTCCCTTTGGATTTTGGAGGCAATATATCCCTCATTTGGATGTGCTACTCCAGGCTATCTATCAAGTGACTCGAAAAGCTGCTAATTTCGAGTGGTGCCCAGACCAAGAGAAGGCTCTGCAATAGGTTCAGGCTGCTGTGCAAGAGGCTCTGCCACTTAGGCCATATGTCCCAGCTGACCTAATGGTGCTTGAAGAGTCAGTGGCAGAGAGAGATACTGTTTGGAGTCTTTTGCAGGTCCCTAGTGGTGAATTTGCAGTGCAGACCCTTAGGATTTTGGAGCAAAGTCCTGCCATTCTCTGCAGATAACTACTTTCCTTTTGAGAAATAGCCTTTGGCTTGTACTGGGCCTTGGTAGAGACTGAACGCTTAACCACGGGCTACCAAGTCACCATGGAGCCTGAGCTGCCCATCATGAACTGGGTGTTGTCTGATCCAGAGTCATAAAGTTGGATACGCACAGCAGCACTCCACTATTAAATAGAAGTGGTATACATGAATAGGCCCAAGCAGGACCTGAAGGCACAAGTGAGGTGCATGAGGAAGTGGCCAAAATCCCCATGGTCTCCGCTCCGTCATATTATCTACCCTCTTCCGGCATGCACCTATGGCCTCATGGGGAGTTCTTTATGATCAGTAAACTGAGGAAGAGAAAATGTGTGCCTAGCTTACAGGTGGTTCTGCGAGATAAGCAGGCGCCACTCAAAGTGGACAGCGGCAGGACTACAGCCCCTTTCTGAGACCTCCCTGAAGGACAATGGTGAAGAAAATCCTCCCAATGGGCAGAACTTTGAGCAGTGCACCTGGTTGTTCACTTCGCTTGGAAGGAGAAATGACAGATGTGTGATTGTATACTGATTCATGGGCTGTGGCTAATGGTTTGGCTGGATGGTCAGGGACTTGGAAGGAACATGATTAGAAAATTGGTCACAAGGATGTATGGGGAAAAGATATGTTGATAGACCTCTCTGAATGGGCCAAAGAAGTGAAGATACTTGTGTCTCGTGTGAATGTTTGCAAAAGGGTAACCTCGGCAGAGGATGATTTGAACAATCAAGTAGATAAGATGATGTGTTTTGTGAAAATTAGTCATCCTCTTTCCCCAGCTACCCCTGTCATTGCCCAATGCGCTTATGAACAAAATGGCCATGGTGGCAGAGATGGAGGTTATGCATTGGCCCAGCAACAAGGACTTCCACTCACCAAAGCCAACTCAGCTGCAGCCACTGCTGAGTGCCCAATCTGCCAGCAGCAGAGGCCAACACTAACTCCCCGATATGGTACCATCCCTTGAAGTAATCAGCTAGCAACCTGGTGGCAGGTTGACTATGTTGTACTGCTCCGTCATGGATAGGGCAGTATTTTGTTCTTACTGGAATAGATGCTGGGTCTGGATATGGATTTGCTTTCCTTGCACACAATGCTGCTGCTAAAACTACCACTCGTGGACTTACAGAATGCTTTATCCACCGTCGTGGTATCAAGGTACACACTTCACAGCAAATGAAGTGTGGCAATGGGCCCATGCTCATGGAATTTACTGGTCTTACCATGTTCCCCATCATCCTGAAGCAGCTGGCTTGATGGAATGATGGAATGGCCTTCTAAAGACACAGTTACAGTGCCAGCTAGGTGGCAATACCTTGCAGGGTTGGGGCAGTGTTCTCCAGGAGTCTGTTATCCTCTAAACCAGCATTCACTATATGGTGCTGTTTCTCCTATAGCCAGGATTCATGCATCCAGGAATCAAGGGGTGGAAATGGAAGTGGCACCACTTGCTATTACCCCTACTGACCCATTTACAAAATTTTTGCTTCCTGTCCCCACAACCTTATGCTCTGCGGGTCTAGAGGTTTTAGTTCCAAAGGGAGGCATGCTTCCACCAGGAGACACAACACTCATTCCATTGAGCTGGAAGTTAAGAATGCCACCTGGCCACTTGGGGCTCCTCATGCCTTGTGATCAACAGGCAAAGAAGGGAGTTTCTCTATTGGCTGGTGTGATTGGTCCTGACCACCAAGTGGAAATAGGATTGATACTACATACCGGAGGTAAAGAAGAGTATGTCTTGAATACAGGAGATCCTTTAGGACATCTTTAGGTACTACCACGCCCTGTGATTAAAGTCAACGGAAAACTACAGCCACCCAATTCCAACATGACTACTAATGGCCCAAAATTTCCAGAAATGAAGCTTTGGGTTGCCCTACCAGGCAATGAACCACAACCAGCTGAGTTCCTCGCTGAGGGTAAAGGGGACATGGAATGGGCAGTAGAAGAAGTTAGTTCTAAATACCAGCTAAGACCACGTGACCAGTTGCAGAAAAGGAGAACTGTAATTGTCATGAGTATTTCATCCTTGTATGTGTATATCAAATATTTTTGTTTTCTTCACTTATAAAATATAAGATGTAAATAGGGCTAGTGCATTTTCAGTTGTACATGTGTTAGTTGTATCATGTCAGGCATAAATATGACTTTATAATTATCTTTATTTAGAGATGTGCACAAGTGCTAAGTTAACAAGGGGTAGACTGTGACAGCTAAGATTGTATGTCACTTGACTGGGCCATGATTCTCAGAGGTTTGGCAGTTAAAATGTTGTTTGGCAGCTATGTAATAATGCAATCGCCTCCACAATGAGATATGCTGTCAGCAGCCAATTAGTTGAATGGGAGTTTCCTTGGTTGTGGCCTGCGTCAAATATAGATGGACTTTCTGGCAAGGCTCACTGGATTTTGCTTGTTCTGGATCCTGCAGCTGCCTCCTGCTCACCTGATCTCCAGTTCTTCAGACCCAAGCTACCAGTTTACCTGCCTTCTTACTTGCCGATCTTGGAATTCAGTGACCTCCCAGCCTGTGAGCCAGAGGTCTGCTGTTTTAGCTTCCAATCTTGGGTTCACCAACCTCTGCAGCTACATGATTCAGGATAAGCCTCCAGTCTGACCCATGGACTTGGGACTTTCCAGCCACTCCGACTGCGTGAGCCATTGCCTTGATATAAATCTATATCTAGATAGATGATAGATAGATAGATGATAGATAGATAGATAGATAGATAGACAGACAGACAGACAGACAGACAGACAGATAGATAGATAGATAGATAGATAGATGATAGGTAGATAGATAGATGATAGGTAGGTGGATAGGTCGGTGGATAGGTCGGTGGATAGGTCGGTCGGTAGGTCGGTAGGTCTGTAGGTCGGTAGGTCGGTAGGTCGGTAGGTCGGTAGGTAGATATATGCGGCACTGGTTTTGCTTCTCTACAGAATCCAGCCTAAGACACCTTTCTAGCTCAGAACTGAAGCTGCTCCTGAAGTTCACCTTTCAGCCAACGATTAGACAGGATTGTAAAACAAACAATAACATGTGAGGAATATGCTTCTTAAATCAATCAAGTATACGAGACTAAATGGGCAACACCTGCCCAAAAGCAAAGATAAGAAGGTAGAAAGGGACAGGAAAACAGGACAAATAGACACAGGGAACCTGGGGTTTAAGGGGAAAGAGGGAATGTGCTGACACATTGCAGGGACAGCAACCAATGTCAGAACATAATTTCGTATAAATTTTTGAATGAGAAAATAATTTGCTCTGTAAACTTTCACCTAAAGCACAATAAAAAAAAAATCACAAAAAGAAAAAAAGAGTGAAATGACAAGCCACAGATTTGGAGAACAGTTTTGTAAAGAATGTATCTGAAAAGGAAAACAAACAATCCAATTTTAAAGGTGGAGGGGCACCAAACTATTCTCCTGAGATAATCTTTAAACCTTAAACCAAAAATATTCTCTGAAGTCTTCTTTAAACCAAACAATAGTTTCAGCTTAATTAATAAAGAATGCCTGCCTTGAGCATTGTGCTCTTTTAAAGATAGGAAAAAAAAATCTTGCTGATGAGTCAATTCCAACTCATAATGACCTTATAGTACAGAGTAGAACTGCCTCATAGGGTTTCCAAGATGTGGCTGATGGATTCAAACTGCCAACTTTTTGGTCAGCAGCTGAGCTCTTAACCACTGTGCAACCAGAGCTCCAAAAACTACCTATATCAAATTGATCAAATTGACAACAGCAACTCGAAAGATTATATAGAAAGTTTAGGGGGTGGTGAGTTTATGTTAATGGGTGAGAAACAATGTGGCAAAGGAAGGCATAGTGATAAAGGTTGTATATCAACTTGGCTGCCCCATGATTCCTAGGGGTTTGGCAGTTATGTAATGATATAGTTTAGCAGTTATGTAATGATATATTTTGGTAGTTATGTAATGACGTGATTTGGCAGTTACTTAATGATGTAGCCACCCTCCATGATGTGATCAGCCAATCATTTGTAAAGGGAGTTTCCATGGGGGTATGACCGGTATCCAATATATATTTGGATGTTCTGGCAAAGCTCACTTGCTTGCTCTGGATCCTGCATCTGGCTTGTCATCATCTGACCTCATATGCACCTTGCCATATTGCGGGCTGATCTCGGGATTTGTTCATCTCCACAGTCTGTGAGCTAGCAGCCTGCCATCTTATCTGCTGTTCTTAGACTCAACAGCCTCCACAGCCTGTGAGCCAGCAGCCTGCTGTCCAACCTTCCAATCTTGAATTTGTCTGCCCCTGCAGCTAAATGAGTCAGGAGAAGCCTCTAGCCTGATGCCTGACCCACAGATTGGGAGTCACTAGCCTCTACAACCACATGAGCTGTTACCTTGAGATAAATATATATACATATGCTCCACTGGTTTTGCTTCTCTAGAGAACACAGCCTAAGACAGAGGATGAGAATAGTTGCATAACTCAAAGAACATAATCAATGTCACTGAATTGTGCATGTAGAAATTGTCATATTGGTGTCTGTTCTGTGTATATTTTCAGCAAAAAAAAATTAATAAAGAGGAGCAAAAAGATCTGACCTGATACTTCACCAAAGAAAATATATAAATAGCAAGTAAGCACATTAAAAGGTGCTCAAAATTATTAATCATAACATTAGGAAATAATTCACATTAAAACTACAGTGAAATACCATTATGCATCTATTAGAATGGTTAAAATTAAAAAAGACTGACCATAACAAGTGTTGGTGAAGATGTGGAGGAACTGGAACTCTCATACACTACTGATGGGAATGTAAAGTTGGATAATTACTTTGGAAAACAGTTTGACATTTCTTAAAAATTTAATCATACACCTGTCATATGATCTAGTCATTTCATTCCTAGATATTTACCCAAAAGAAATGAAAGCATATGTCCATACAAAGACTTGTACAAGAATGTTGATACCAACTAGCTCATTTGTAATCACCAAAAACTGGGAACACCCAAATGTTCATCAAAATGTGAATGAATAACCAAACTGTGGTATATCTATACAATGGAATGCTACACAGCAATAAAAAGGAATAAACTATTTATACATGCAACAATATGGATGAATCTCAAAATAAATACACTGAGTGAAAGAAGTCTGACAAAAAAGAGTACACACTGATTCCATTTACATAAAGTTCTAGAAATGCAAAATTAATCTACAGTGACATAAAGCAGATCAGTGATTGCCTGAGGATGGGGCAGGGGAGATAGGAGAGGAAGGAAGGTGAGATTTTCAAGGGGCATGAGGAAATTCTTGACTGTGATGGATATATTCATTATCTTGACTGTGGTAATGATTTCAAGGGTACGCACATATGTTAAATCTTGTCCAATCACACACTTTAAATACATATTGTGTGTCAGTTATGCCTCAGTAAAGCTGTTTAAAAAAATAGTGACTCTGCTTTCTCATCCCCTTAGTGTTAGCAGGGCCCAGAAGAGAACTGAGTTTCCATCACTACGCAGCAACAAGTTAATACAAATAAACTCTCTGATTTCTCCTCTCCACCTTCCAGTGTCAGTGGGACCCAGCAGGGACCTGAGCTTATACCACTATCTGGCAGTTAGGCCAGTGAGAGGCAGTGCTCTGCTTTCACCAGGAAAGTGTCAGTGGAGCAGAGAAGAAGGTGAATTTTTACCCCAATCATTTCCAATAATGTGTGAGTCAGTGCTCCACATTTGCTGGGGTGGTATCAGTGGAATCCAGGGAATCCCACTGGGGAGCTAAACATCCACCCCCACCTGGACCTGTGCACTGCATCTAAACAGGATGACTACCTGCTAAAAAAGATTAAATAGGCTCCAGAATCTCACAACATAATACCAAAACATCGAAGACCACTCATTACAACAACCGGGGCAATCACAACTTGAATGAGTCAGCAGAAGCTGACCAATGTATTAGAATTATCTGGTAAGAATGTTTAAATAGCAAACATAAAAATGTTTCAACAAGCAATTATTAACACTCTTGGAAAGAATGAAAATATAAAAAGCCTCATCAAAGGGGGAAAAATGATATAAAAAAGAACCAAAGAGAAATTACAGAACAGAAAAATCCAATAACCAAAATAAAAACTCACTGGATGGGCTCAATGGTAGATTAGAAAAAATAGAGAAAAGAATTAATGAACTTGTAGAGATATAAATTACTCAATCTAAACAACAGAGAGAAATAGACTGAAAAAAAAAAAACCACGAACAGGCCTTAGAGACCCATAGGATTATAATAAAAGATATTACATACGTATCACTGGAGTCTCAGAAGGAGAGGAAAGAGTGTGGGACTCAAAAAATATTTAAAAAAATAATAGTAGCTAAAAATTCCTCAAATTTAGCAAAAGTAAAAACCTGCAGATTCAAGAAGCTGACCAAAACTCAAACGAGATGAAAGAAGCAAATCCATGCCAAGAAATACCATCATCAAAATTCTGAAAACTAAAGACAAAGAAAATACCCTGAAAGTGGATACAGAGAATTGACACACTACCTGTAGGGAAAGAGCAATTCAGATGCAAGCAGATTTCACATTTGAAACCATGGAACTCAGAAGGAAGTAGCACAACCTTTCTTCAATTGCTGAAAAAAACAGGACTGTCAACACCAATTTATATACTAAGTGAAAATATCCTTCAGAATGCAGATGAAGGAAAAATAAGAGTGTGTTGCCAAAAGATTTACTCTTAAGGAGTGGCAAAAGGAATTTCTCTAAACAGAAAGGAAATGATAACAGGAGGCTGGGACTTCGGAAGGAAAGAAAGACTAATGGAGAGAGTAAAAATAACGGTAAATATTATAGACTATCCTATCAGTTTTTAAAATTATGTTTGATGGTGGAAGAAAAAATCATAACATCAACTGATATAGTGCTGTATATATGTATAGGAAATCAGTTATACATCAGCATCGCTTGTTGAGTTTCTTAAAGCTCTCAAGCTATGACGCCCATGTTCTTGGTGATGTTGGCCATGGTCTCTCTCATATAAGGGCACGCATGACCCAAGACCTTCACCAGCTGCCTAGAGAGAAATAGGGCCCATGTCATCCATGGTCTGCTGTGATGGTGAGTCCTTCAGAGTTTATATCGAGTCCTCTGCCTTCAGAGTTCAGGTGGGGAACTGGGCAGTCAGATTTTAGTTCTTAGTGACACCAAGTCAGGTAGGAGACAGAAAGTTTGGAAAATCTAGTTTGGAGGAGCAATAGGGAGATATTGAAGCAAACTGGAAGAATAAAAAACTTAGGAAGCATTCCAAGAAGTCTTCTTAAAACCAAACGATAGTTTAGCTTAACTAGTAAAAAATGTCTGCCTAGACCATTATGCTGTTTTAAAAACTATCTATATAGAGTCAAATCGACAACAGCAACTTGAAAGTTTAGATGGGAACCTTAGGGGGCAGTGAGTTTATGTTAATAGGGGTGGAACAACTCAGAAAAGGAGGATAAGAATGGTTGTACAGCTCAGAGAATGTAATCAATGTTACTAAATTGTACATGTAGAAAATGTTGATGTATGTTTTGCTGTGTATATTCTCACAACAATGACAAAATATATAAAATTGAAAAAAAAAACAAAACTTGGTAAGGATTGACAAGGTAGCAGGACCTAGTCCAAGCCACAGGTAAGTGCTAAAACTGATTTTCCACAATAGGAAAGGAAGTCAGTTAAAACTCTACCATGCAAGGCAGAGTTTGTATAGCCATCAGTTACCTACGATTTACGAAGAGGTGCAAAATAGCTCAAAGACAATGAATGGGGTAACCTCCAAGGCTGTGCTATAGGCCGTGAATACTTTTCCACTAAAGCACATTTTTTTTTCCTTCAGTCTCCTGTCTTTTGATAAAAAATAATCAAAGGAAAGATTACTCTTAATCACAAAATAAGGCTACTCTCGTTAGAGTTGTCCTGATTATTTACATAGGCACAGCAAGAATGGTAATTTCCATAGAAGCCTCCTTAAATTTGCTTTGTTGGGAGTTTTCATAAGAAATATCAGATTGGACATCAAATGCCTTCCAAAGCTAGAAAGAACTTGCCACCAGATTTCACCTGCAGGGCCTACAGATGTGGGTGAATTCCTCTCTTCTCAAGGTCCCCAAAATATCCTAAGATTCCTGGGCCTGCCAAGAAGTAACTTTTCATACTCACTTATAAGTCTGGGAATACTGTAAGCCAGGTACCAGAACTATTTTTCCAAGAAGGCTTTGTAAACATATGCAGTGAGTTTGAGGTAGTTCAGAGCTGATCAAAGAAAAACACATTACCACGAGATGGCAGTGTTGCACAACAAGCTATTAAATGGGGCTGACAAATTTGCACGCAGGAGGCAATCCCTTGCAGAGAGAGCCCTTTCACAGGCAAGTGGCCCTCCCAGGGAGCCACTAGACAGGGAGCTGGACCCACAAGGACACATCAACTGGGCCCTGAGATATAAAGACAATAAATAACTAGGACAATCTTGGAAAACATCTTTTAAGGAAACTTTTATATAAACCAATCAAACAGAACACGAAAGAGTTTCCGCTCTTATCTTTTTCTATTAGCATTTAGTGAATAGAAAATTCGTTGGACCAGTGAAGACCCTTCTGACTGTCCTTACTGAAACCTGTACCACTGATTGTTAAGGAAAACAATTTAAAATATAGGATCACAGTTTCTAGCCAATCTGTGAAAAAGCGAAGCTTTCAATGGGTTTGCCCCTTTTGTAACCTTAATACATACTGATGACTCTGTAATGTTCCTTGGACTCAGGCAGACACGGCTGTGGCAGTATGTGTGTCCGTTTTCCCACTCTTGCTTATTCTGTAATACTTCCTCTGACTTGGGCTGACGAGGCTCTAGCAGCATGTTTTTCTGTTTTCCCACTCATGTCTACTCTGTAATATTCCTTGGACACAGGCAGACATGGCTGTAGTAGCATGCTTGTCCTTTTTCCTCTTCTTGCTTGTTCTGTAATATTTCCTTGGACTCATGCAGACATGGCTGTGACAGCATGCTTGTCCGCTTACCACTTTTGCCTTTTTGAATATATGCCAAATAAAACTTTCTTCTTGCTTTACTAAACTTTGTTATGTTTTTACACTACACCAGTTAATGGCGTAGTCATCAAGGATTTCTGAAGCTAGGAATCCAGTCAAAGTTGAAAGGACATGGAGTGCGAACATTTGGGTCCAGGAGATTGGACGTTTCTTTGCTGGTTTCTGCTCTGCAGTTCAGGTCTCCTCAAGTTCGACTGGATTCCCAGCTTTCGAAATCCCTGACTACGACGCCATTAACTGTTGTAGGGTAAAAAAATCACAAAGTTTAATAAAGCACATATTCAAAAAGATAAAAATGGGAAGCAGAGAAGCATGCTGCCACAGCCTTGTCTGCCTGAGTCCAAGGAAATATTACAGAATAGGAAGAACGGGAAAATGGACTAGCATGCTGCTAGAGCCATGTGTGCCTGAGTCCAAGGAATATTACAGAGTCATCAGTGCATATGAACATTACAAAATGGGCAAAATCATTGAAAGCTTCACCTTTTCACGGATTGGCTAGAATCTGTGATCCTACATTTTGAATTAACTTCCCTAACAGTCATTAGTACAGGTTTCAGTAAGGACAGTCAGGAGGGTCTTCACTGGTCCAACAAATTTTCTATTCACTAAACACTAATAGAAAAAGATTAAAAAAAAAAAAGATAAGAGTGGAAACTCTTTTGTGTTCTGTTTGATTGGTTTATGTGAAAGGTTTCCTAAAATATATTTTCCAAGGTTGTCCTAGTTATCCTTAGATCTCAGGGCTCAGTTGATATGTCCTTGTGAGTCCTTGTGAGCCCACCTCCAGGTAGGTCACATTTTCTCTGCTCAAGGACAGGGAATAGTGGCTCCAATATTATTTCCCAAATCATTCCCTCCTGTTGATCAAAGATTGGAGATAACACATCAATGATCAATACCTGGACTTAGTCCAGCTCCTAGATGGCAGCCATTGCAGGCTCTTTAAACTCATGGTGTTGATTTTCCACTGGATACCATCCAGTTCATCACCAGGATCTTAAGGAAGAACAAAGTTCTCATCGATCGCATTATTGCGGTGAGCAGACTCAATGTACATCAACATTTTAGCCCAAGGCCTTTCTGCTGCCTTTTAAGTGTGTAAGACAATAGAAGATAAGTTTTATTATGCCTAATACTCTCAAGATACAGACTAAGAATATTACTAGTCCTTGCAATAGTATCTAGCCCGTGTACTTATTCCTAATGGTAACCAACCAAATAAATCTGGTGTTTGTAAGGGTGTTACAGTGTGCAACCAAGTAGGTTGTTGTCTAAGTCTATGTTTATCCTGTCTATAGCACAGGCTACACTTTCTTGGGCTAATAAAAAATCTAAGGCTATTCTATTATGTCATGTCACCTTCGCTTAATGAGGTCAGAGATCACTGTTGTGCTTCCATTCCTCTGGCAACTTTGTCTGCTATTTGTCTCACAGTGATTGATAAATTTCTTAAAGATTTCTCCAATTCAGCTATACCATAAGCAGGAATTAAAGCTACCAACCACACCCTGAGTGTTGGACCAATGAGCTTTCTTCTGATTTTCATTTTACAATGTGTAATAATTCAACATTACCTTTCCTTTTTTTTTTTTTATTTACTAGCATAATTTCTATGAATACTAAAGGTAATCCTAAAATTCCCAACGTACATTGCCCACACATTCGTCAGGGATCTAAATAGATTACTCACATAAATTCACTGTCAATTGGAAAGGACCATCTAAACTAGTACAGTTGGATCGATCACACAAAAACATATATCCATAAGGAGCAGACAAAGTTTGTCTAGAGGAAACAGAAGGTACAGAAAAATTTACATGTGAAAAGCAAGTTTCCATTAGAGAATTTATGATTAGCAAAATAATAGAAGATGGACTTCTGTTGGAAGTCTGCAGTTAATCTGTTTAAAACATACTAAGTGTTCTTCCCAAGGGCAAGCTGCCCCTCTTTGGTTTACCTATTAACAGTCATAGATCACTTTTTCAGAAGCAGAAATGGAGTCTAGGACAAAATGGAGTCTGAGCCATTAGGTTGATTCCCTCTGAGAACCTGGTTTCTTTAAGATACATAATTTTCTGCATAGTAAGAGGGTGAGAGTTTGATTATAAACATCATATAGGTATTTCAAGACACTGTCGTGAAGACTAATTAAACTAATTACTGATTTACCTTAAACATAATTCTCAGTCTGATCTTTGGAGTCAGTTTCTCAAAACAGACCGAATTCTTGGGGGAAAAAAAAAAGGACAATACCCAGAGCAAAAGGGTCTTACTAGTTTATCTGGGCTATGTTTTGACTCAAAGTGGCTTCAGGAATCAGTTTTGTTTTTTTTCCAAAGTTCGAGGTTCAAAAAGACACCCAAAGGCAGTAGCCTGTTTGGGTTACCCTAACCTTCACGAAAGCTAGAAATCTAGGTTCTGGGAGAATTACAACTCTTTCATGGTTCCCTCCTTTGGATCATAATTTTGTTGTAGAATCTTTGATCAAAAAACATTCACTAATGGTAGTGGGGCACCATCTGGTTTTTAAGATCCCAGGCACCATCAGCAAACTAGGAGGTAGAATAGAAACACTAACAATATTAGGACAATTTTCTGGAATAACTAATGAAAGTATGACCCAAAGGTCTTTGAGTGAAGGAAACGAATCTCATGAGGTGTTCTTCTACACATGAGCAGTGTCCGTAACTACTTTTTACGTGCCTCAAAAGCAACTACATTCTGCAAAACCTCAGACTGCATATTAATGTAAACACAGAAACACTTATCTATTAAGGCACAAACTGTCCCTTGAGAGAACTAAAAGGAAATCTAATGCAGTTCTATTTTGTAAAATCATAGCTCAAACTTCAGACACTTATCTGGTTATTTAAATCTATTAAGGCACAAACTGTCCCTTGAGAGAACTAAAAGGAAATCTAATGCAGTTCTATTTTGTAAAATCATAGCTCAAACTTCAGACACTTATCTGGTTATTTAAATCTATTAAGGCACAAACTGTTCCTTGAGAGAACTAAAAGGAAATCTAATGCCGTTCTATTTTGTAAAATCATAGCTCAAACTTCAGACACTTATCTGGTTATTTAAAACTTTGCTAAGTTTACCAACAGGAACTTCTAATTCGAGAGTTAAAATATCTAAACCCATTAGTTAAATAGTTCAGGAGAAAGGAAAACGGTTTCTTATATCCAGAAAGTAGGACTTTAAAGCATCAGCAATATTCCCACATAATGCTAGATTCAAAAAATAATAATAAAGTTGCAACTAAGTTAGCAATAAAGGAATAATTATAAAATTATGACATAATATTATGCATTCGCTGTTTAATATTAGGCAAAAACATAAGAGGAAATACGTATAAATTTTAACCCAAAGAGAATCAGATGCTTCTCTTGATTTTGGCAACACATTTCATGTAACTTAAAACATATTAAATAAAACTTTTAAGCACTTTTTCTTTATAAAAAAATTTTTTTTTGTGGCTTCCCATGAAGTCTCAGAATTGTCAGGAGTTTTTTGTTTTTTTTTTTTCCATAGGTCACCAAGAAACAATACTTAAGTAATTTAACCCAAGATAAAAACTTTAGCTTTTTTTTTTTTTTCTAAAAGCCATGGGGCTTGGTTTTCAACTCAGGAATCTTATTCCAATGAGAGGCCAGACCTTTGCCTTTGAGGCAGATTACACAGATAAATTAACCTTTCAACTCTGAAATCAAAGAAAATTTTGTTATTTTAACAATGAGAAACTCAATTCTTTTTTAAAATATGTTATTTAGCATTAAAGCTCCTAAAAATCTCATAAATTAAACCATTAAATTTCAGTCAGGCAGATAAAACTTTTTGTTACTGCCGAGGGGATGGAGGCCCTCTGGATTCAATGGGTCCTTGTCTTTCTCTTGTAAGAATACACAGAGGAGACAGTTTTGGGTTCAGCTCTAACAGGTTTATTTTAATTGTGTCAAGTAAAAGGAGTCAGTGGGGGCCCATGTCATGCCAAAACCAAGGCGAGGGCTTACATGGGTTTGGTGGGGACAGTACAGCAATAAGTATTCAGTGGATTTCTTCAAAGAGGTGGGTGCCTCTCGGAATGGCAGTGCATACTAATCCAAGATGGAACCTGCTGATATTCAAGATGGAGTCCTCTCGGCAGCCCTTGGCATCATTTATTATGGGATATAGCACAGGCGCATTGATCTTCTGCACCATATAACCACCTCTGTGGGTCAAGGAAGGTCAAACAGCGGTCACACTTTGTTCTTCTGCACTTCTGGAGCCTGTAAAGGGGGAAGAGACTAGAAAAAAACTAAGAGGAAGTAGTAATTCATGGGTTTTTTTTAACCTTATCTCATGTTGAAAGAGTGTGGTTCTTGTTTACACACCTTCAAGCGGTAATCTCTTAACAGCTCTTCTATTCCACCAGCAGAGTTAACCCTATCTGTCTCAATCCCCCCTGGGAGATTTATACTCTTTACTCTTAAGGGGAATTAGGTCGGAGGTTTCTTCTTCTGTAGCCTCTTCAAGCTGTCAAGGGGCGCTGGCCTGCCTAACTGAGTAGAAATCTCTCTCTGCCTGCTGTAAAGACCTGTAAGGGACAGCGGTCTCACTTTTGGGGATGGGTTGGAAAGCTGCATCGTCATTAGCTTAACTTGGAATTATTGCATCCTAGAGGACACAAACTCTACCAAAAGCTTAAACAGGCAGGGACCAAACAGGAGTGGGAGACGAATGGCTACTGCAGGTCCCAATAAAGGCAAAAAAACAGGTTAGAGAAGGCAAATACCCTTTAATTTGGTCCCATATGGAGGAGGTTAACTTTGACCTGGTTTCTGTCAGCTGCTTGACCTTTTCTAATAATCTCGTGGCCCTAAGTTCAACTTCTTGGGAGGCGTTGACATAAAAACAACATGAAGTGTCGGCGACCGCACAGACCCTTCCCCTTTCAGCCAATAAGAAGTCCAGGGATAATCTATGATCCATTACCATGGTAGCAAGAGAATCTAGGGATTTCTGTATAGCTTGGAGACTCTGTCCTGAGTATTTGGCCACTTCTTCAACTATGGTGGAGACATTTGATAAAGTGACCGTGTTGTGTATTACCCCTCCTATTAAGGCTCCCAATGCTACCACCAGAGTTGTTATTCCTAGCACTATTAGAGTGATTGGCTCTCTTTTGACTCAGGATAAATCAAGGTGAGTCTCAGGTGAGAATAAAGCCATTAACTCTTAGTATACCTCAATTTGGTCATCCTTTGTCCTCACCCACCCAACTCTGCAGATTTCCCTAACTTGTGTGAGACTGAGGCACAAAAGGACCCAACTTTGTCCCTTACTATCAGAACACGAAAACATAATACCTGGTGGTAGACGTGACAATTGGGAAATATTTTTCCAACTTGTGGCATCACCTGGATTCAGGTCAGGGTTACTAAGAAGCCATGTACAGATAAGCCAAGAACTGGTGGTATCGCATCCTGGATATTGACCCTGGAAGGCCTTCCATCTAAGAGCAAGATTTTTATTTGTCTGTTCTTTCTACCACTTATTCCAAGCAGTGATGTTGCCTAGCTGACACCCGGCTCTTGCGTAACATTCATAACATTACTATAGGCTGTGTTTGATCCGGGAGAGCAAGTTATATTTGTACAAGTATTATTGGTAAAGCAGAAAAGGGAAGTTCTCAGGGCCTGGTCTGGTGGGTATTCAAAAGAATAGTTACAATTTTTGTTGCCAGTGGAATATTCCGTTGCAGGGTAGCAGTCATGGTTACATATCATATTTCACATGGTTGGCTCAGTGTTGTCTCATGCGAGGTCTGGAGGGTAAAAACACACAGTAGCCCACCCAGGGATCCCTTTATGAATGACAACAGTGGGGGTGATCCTGAGGATTGTGACTTTGGTGCCTCTGGGTTTCAGGAATGGGGTTGAGACCTGACTTTGAGTCAATTAAGGGAAATTGGAATTCCCAGTAATCTGAACCCTCTTCTGGATCCATCTTCTGGGCTATGATGGCATACCCAACAGTTAGAGAGGTTACTGCCATGGACTACGCTCTCAGACAGGCGAACTACTGAGTTATTTCCTCAGGGCAGGGTGGCAGTGCGAAATTGGAGGCTGAGAAGGAGAACACTCAGACCCATAATTTATCACCAAGGGAAGTGATCAGACTTTAAGAGGTGCACTAGACAGGAAAAGGCCAAAATGAAGATAAGGAGAACAAGGGCAAAAGTGATTCCTAAAGTAGCAGCCACTCTACCACCGGGATTACTCATCTGTTGGCTGGGGCTTTTTTCTTAAAGAGGAACTTGAGGTCTTCGATCATCTCACAGGTGTACTCTGGGGGGGTCTCTGGTGATCTCTTTATTTTCCTGTGGGGAAAAGAGTTTAACCTCTGAATTATGTACCCAAGGTCCCATTCCCTTGAGTTTTACTGCCGTGGGAGCAGCCAGTATGATCTGAAAGGGGCCATCCCACTTCTCTTGTAACTGGTCTGTGGGGGAGATTTTAGAAGCACCTGCTCACCTGGGCTTAGGGCCGCCGCTGCCCCTTTAGTGGGAGTAGGCAGTACCGCATTCCCATACTCCCTAATGGCCTCTTGTACCTGCCTTAGATTTTTAAGACAATGTAGAGCTTCTTTCCTGTCGGGGTCTAAAAGAAGGTCAGATGTGAGGAACGGTCTTCCATATATTATTTCAAAAGGGCTAAGTTTCAGCTTACTTCTAGGTGCTGTTCTTACTCTTAGAAGGCCTGTTCGCAATAGTCTCAGCCAGGTTTCTCTGGTCTCCTAACAAAGCTTGGCTAGGGTCTTCTTTAGGGTGTGATTCATCCTTTCTACCTTCTCTGACAATTTTGGGTACCAAGCAGTATGTAATCTGTAAGTTATGCCCAGGGCAGAGGACAGGTCTTGGGTGATCTCAGCTATAAATGCTGAGCCATTGTCACTCTGAAGTGATCTAGGCAACCCAAAAATGGGTATTACCTCTTTAAGGAGTGCCTTACATGCCTCTATCGCATTGCATTCTCCGACCTAGTGGGGAATGTCTCTACCTACCCAGTGAAAGAATCTACGAAAACAAGTAAGTATTTATATCCTTGTTTTGGGGGCGTCACAGTGAAATCCACCTGCCAATCTTCCCCAGGGTATGTTCTTTGATGTTGAACTGGTCTGGCCAGTGGAGGGGGAATTGGATGGCTTTGGGGGTTGTTTCAGAGACAGGTCTCACAGGCCTTCACAACTTGTCCCACTATCTTTCTTAAATGTTTCCCCCTTACCACTTTTAGTAAAAAGTTAGTGAGGGCTTCTTGCCTATAATGGGGAGAGTCACGAAGACTCTTTACAACTTTTTAAATTATAGAGTCAGGAACCAGAATCTTTCTTTCTGTGTTTTCAAACCAGCCGGCTGCGTTCATCTCATAACCCTGTGTTTTAGCCCTATCGCACTCTTCTGAGCTATACTGAGGCAAGTTACCACAACCTGACTTTTAGGGAATAGGCTTAGTACTTGTTCAGGTTTTAAGGGTAGGGCAGCTGTCCTGGCTATCTTGTCAGCTTTGCTGTTGCCCAGGGCCACCTGAGTATTTCCTTTCTGATGTCCCTTGCAGTGTATCACTGCCACTTTCTTTGGCAGTTGTACTGCTTTTAAGACCTTAATATGAACTCCTTATACTTAATGGGGGAGTTCTGGGCTGTGAGCAACCCCCTCTCCTTCCATCTAGCCGCGTGAGTGTGAAGAACTTAAAAATCTGTGTACTAGTTGAGAACCTTATCTCGCCCTAACTGTAAGGCCCTAACCAGGGCTATGAGCTAGGCTTTCTGAGCTAATACTGTGCCAGGTGGCAGCCCCCTCACTTTAATAACATCATAGGAGCTAACAATAGCATATCCTGCTCTTTGTTCCCCATTCTGGACTAGGCTGCTGCCGTCAGTGAACCACTCCATGTTTGGATTTTCCAGAGACATGTCCCCCAAATCTTCTCTACTTAAATAGACTTGGTCTATTATCTCAACACTGTCATGTTCTATCTCAGTTCTGTCACTCACTGGGAGGAGGCATGCAGGATTTAAATTTCGACATACCTTTAAGGTGACCTCAGGGGTGTTTAGCAGAATGGGCTCATATTGGGTGATATGTCTCCCTGTCAGCCACTGGTTTCTTTTTACCTTTAGTGCTGTCTGTACTTGGTGGGTGGTAAGGCCCTCTAGGGATTGTTCTAATGAGAACTTAGAAGCCTAGGTCCCTTTCCAATTACGGGGTCGGGCATTCAGGGATATATAAGAAAGAATGAAGCAAGGCAATGGAACCTAACTCACAAGAGAGAGGGAGGGCAAAGCATCTTACCTTTGGGTCCCCGTTGACCCCAGTGACGGTGCAGTCGAGGGTGGAGAGGGTGCTTCCATGATGGGTCAGGACAGAGCAGATGGCTCCAGTGTCTAATAAAAATTCAGTTTTCCTACGTGCTACTTTGACGGTAACCTGAGTTTCCGCAGCAGAGATGGTCAAGGCATACTGCTCTTGAGCCAGGCAGTTCCTTGGGTCCCGTCAGTTGGAGTGCTCTAGCTCAGCACCAGAGAGGGTGGCAATGCGAGAGGCTCCTTTTGGAGGGGATCAGCTGGCCCCCTGTTTTGGGATGCTCAGGACACTCCCTCTTCCAGTGCCCCTCTTTCTTGCAGTCACCTCACTGATTCGGTCCAAATCTCTGTGGTTGGCTCCCTAGCTTCTGGAAGGTCGATCTTCTTACCCCATACTGGTTACCTTGAGGTGGCCCTTGGATGATGGCAACCAACTACTGGGCCTTCCGCTCTACCTGTCTTTCTTAGCCTCTTCTGTCCTGTCCCAGTTGTTAAACACCTTTGAAGGCCTCCTCTACCAGTCTTGAGACCAGTGTCTGGGGTCCTGCCTCTAACTTCCGCAGCCTCCTCCTTATGTCCGCAGAGGACTGAGTTATAAACTGCATGACCACTAGGGCTCTCCCCTCAGCTGACTCAGGGTCAGTGTTGGTATATTTCCTAAAAGCCTCAGTCAACCTATTAAGGAACACAGCTAGGTTTTCCTCTTTCCCTTGATTCACTTCCCTTACTTTATCATAATTAACTGGTTTAGTCACACACTTCTTCATTCCCCCAGAGATTCAAGTGGTAAAATACCTTATTCTTCTCTGATCTATCCATCTTCGTAATCCGTGGCTGTGATGGGGCTGTGATGAGGCTCTTCTCTCATCAGCCCGGTACTTAGCTTCTCTGTAGGTCTAGCCTAAGGCCACTAAGAGTCCTACCAGAGGTAAGTCCTGAAGGCCAGAGATGTGGCACTGGCTCTGTCCCAAGAGGGCATGATCTATGCGCCACGATACGAATTGATAAAGACAAAAGGGAAGAGAATAGGGCCGGCTGACAATAGGGTGACGGAGCCTCCAACCGACGATGGGTAGGTAAGATGGTGAGAGACCCATCAGTAAAGCAAAGGTCTAGGGAGGTCGCAGCAATCCTACAAGCACTCGCTAAGGTCTTCTGTAGGAGAGATTCCACAAAGGAGGCAGACGTCAGCCGGCATTAAATTTAGTCGCCGCTAGATGGCACTTGAACACCAAGAGAACAGAATGGAAAAATGAAAATACTAAAGTAGAGAATTTAGAAGAAAAACTTGGGTGTTTCTTGAGGACTTGAACTTCTCACCACTCACCTTTGGTTGTTTCTTCAGGACTTGAAACTCACCACCTGCCCAGGCCTAGGGAAAGGTTCACACCATTCCCGAAGGCAGCCAAATCTGGTCCTGAGGACATACCTGGGGTCTTAAGTCCCTCACTACCTTAACTTTACCAGCCCTAATGCTCCTGGGCTGATCAGGCCCAGTGGGGCAAAGTTTTCACCCTTCTCTCAGGAGAGACCTCTTGTCTTCAACACCATCTGTAAACCCAAGCGCTTTAAAGAAAAGTGTTATAGACAAAGGGTGAAGACTAGAAGTGAAAGTGGAGATATCAAAGGGAAGAGAAACCTAAACCTGTCAAAGTGGGGCACAAGCAAAGAGTAGAGCCCAAGGAAAACTCACCATTTGAAGAGGCACCAAACAAAGAAGTCCAGGCAGCCGTTCGCCTTCCCACGGGTCTGGATTCTGTGGGCTGAGTTCACTCACATCCTAAATCAGTCCCACCTGGGGTGCCAAAACTATTACCGCCGAGGGCACTGAGGGCCTCTAAACTCAATGGGTCCTTGCCTTTCACTTGTAAGAATACACAGAGGACAGAATTTTGAGTTCAGCTCTAACAGGTTTATTTTACCTGTGACAAGTGAAAGGAGTCCGTGGGGGCTCAAGCCGCACCAAAAGACTGACTAGAAAAGGGAAGCAAGGTGAGGGTTTATATGGGTTCTGTGGGGACAGTAGGGCAATGAATATTCAGTGGGTTTCTTTGAAGGGGCGGGTCCCTCCTGGAATGGCGGTGCATACTAATTAGGCTGTGCACGCATCTGGATTCCAAGATGGAGCCCTTTTGGCAGACCTTGGCATCGCTTATTATGGGATATAGCACAGACGCACTGATCTTCTGCACTACATCGCCCCCTTCGGTGGGCCAAAGAAGGTCAACAGCAGTCACAGTTTGTTCTTCTGCCCATGTCGAGCCTGTAAAGGGGAAAGGGACTAGAAAAACACTAAGAAGGAAGTAGTAATTCACGGGTTGTTTTAACCTCATCTCATGTTGGCAAGATATAGTTCCTGTTTACCCAACTTCCAGGTAGTAATCTTTTAACAGCTCTTCTATTCCACCAGCACATTTAACTCTTTGTCTCTTTTTGACCATTATCAAATAAATTTCTTTTTAATAAACCTCTTGAATGTTGCCTTTGTTGCATATCTCCTAAAGGGCATCACTTTAAATGGCAAAAATGAACACACTCATTAGCAGATTTAAATATGTATATTTTTTTTCTCTTGTGGCATAGAAAGTAAAAGTATATAAACAAATTATGACAAATATCTGTTTACTCAATTTAATTAATAAGTTGCCTAAAAGGTCTTGGAAATTATTTTAAGCCTGTATACCATAAAACATAACTGTAGTTGACATAAAGTTTGTTTAAATATTCTAAGTTTTCATTTAACTTTCACTATTTCTTATGTTTTTCCCAATCTATTTTTACCCCTTAAGGATTTTATCAACTGGCTATGGAAACCACAAAGTCTCTGTTCAACTGACTAATCCATTGATAGGGATGTAACCTTAAGTCGCTGGTTGGGGTCGGAAACATTTTTTCCGGGCCATTTCAGATGAGTCTCATTGCAATTTCTTTTTTTTGACTTCTTAAAGATCCCCTACAATAGAGAAAACTTTTTTACACTTTTTAATGATTGGGACCCACCTAATTTCTGGTAACTATAGCAAGACAGTAATTTTTTCCTATTTTGTCTTAAAAAAGGTGTTCACCTAGTTGGAAAGCATCCTTCAAAAGCTTCCCTGGAGCTATATGGCCTCAGAGACTCGGGGCCGGGAAGCCTGATCCTGCTCCATCCTCCCTATTTTTTGACTTATGCTAGAAGACAAGATTAGGTCATTCCAATTCATTTACATACGTTTAAGTTGATCTAGACAATTTAAAGGGCAAAAGATAATTTCTTTCCCTTTTACTATTCTCTTGGTGAGCAGTTTTACTTTCTTTTTATCACAACCTTTTATCTACCCAGTAAATACCAAAACTCTTTAGCAATTTTCTTTCTAGGCTTGTCTTATGCCTCTTTCATACTCTGAACCTCCTAGTTTTACTTTAAGACAAAATTATTCTTTTTCCTTAAATAAAACACATTCCATCAAATATCTAGCTTAAGTTATGTAGAAAGGTTTCACTTTTAAGACTGAGATAGTAAAGAACATAAAGACCTTAGTGTACTTTTCAAATAGATCAATTTATATCAAAATCTCTCTGAGTAGCTACTAAAAATCTACATCATAAGACAGACACAAGATGCAGTTTTTCTGGATGAAGAAAGAACTGAAAATTTAAGACAGCCTTACAATTGTCAACAACAGCCTCCAATCTAATACAAGACAGAAACTTAGACAAAGCACTCTAGACCAGAAGCAAGTTCTCCGAACAAAAGGAGACAAAAAAGACCACATAAATTCACCAAACGATACGACACAAAACAAAGATATGGGGATTCTAGTTTTTTAAAATGTATATAAATATGAAGCCCAAACCAGTGTCTGGTTAGCAGGAGGGAAATACAGGCTCATTTATCAAAGATGTTAAGCTCTGCCTTAGTCAACTAGTGCTGCTGTAACAGAAATACCACAAGTGGATGGCTTTAACAAAGGTTCAAGATTCCAGTTTCCTTCATTTTGAACTTAATTCATTCTGCTGGCTGGAGACCCAGTCTCTTACTTTAGACATTAAATATACTAGCTCTTCCAATTAGAAAGTAAAGTAGCTACTGATGATTGTAACATCGTGATTTTTATTGAGAAACTATCATAAAACAGGTAAGGAGCTACCACTTCTCCCTGTAAATTTCCTAACGTAGGTCAGGAGCTGCCACCTTCCTCTGAGAATTTGGCAAGACAGAATTATTTTCCAGGTTTTCCCCGAGTCACAAAAAGAAACCTAACAAGGAATGCAGCCGGGTTTGGACAGTATTTTGCTTGTAGCCTAGTGCTCTAGCCTGTCTCGAGACCACCTTATCCCCCCACAAGAGTCTTTAATGCTCATGATGAGTGCTGACGACCACCCTAATGGGTTTTATTGGTTGAACCATCCCTGAGTTTTTGCGGCTTATAGCAACTCAGAGCTCTTTGAAAATAGAATTATTTCTGTAATGTTTCAAATGCCTGAATCCGGGCCCAAACTGAAGTTTACCAAGAGTTACAAAATATCACTCTTAACCACACGATCAAGCAAAAATCTAAGAAAGATTCTCCTTAATCAAACAACTGGTTTTTCAAACAAATAAATGCCAAACAAAACTTAAGAAAAGGTGAGAAAGAGAACAGAAAAGATTAAGTGAAGGCTCGTTTTCCAAAAGCGCTCACTCCATGGGTGGCAAAGGGACATGGAGTGCGAATGCTTGGGTCTAGAAGATAGGACCTTTCTTTGTCAGTTTCTGCTCCACAGTCCAGGTCTTCTTGAGTTCAACTGAATTCCTAGCTTCAGAAATTCTTGACGGCTACTCCATCAACTGTTGTAGGGTAAAAAACATCACAAAGTTTAGTAAACCAAAAAGAAAGTTCTATTTGGCATATATTTAAAAAGGCAAAAGTAGGAAGCAGACAGACATGCTGTCACAGCCGTGTCTGCCCAAGTCCAAGGAGTGTTACAGAGTCGTCAGTGTATATGAACATTACAAAATTGGCAAACTCATTGAAAGCTTCATCTTTTTATGGATTGGCTAGAAACCGTAATTGTCTTTGAATTGTCTTCCTTAACAATCCTTGGTACAAGTTTCAGTAAGGACAATTAGGAAGGTCTTCATTGGTCCAACAAATTTCCTATTCACTAAGTGCTAACAGAAAAAAGGTAAGAGTGGACACTCTTTTGTGTTCTGCTTGGTTCGTTTATGTAAAAGTTTCCTTAAAAGATATTTTCCAAGATTGTCCTAGCTATTCTCTTTATCTCTCAAGGCTCAGTTGATGTGTCCTTTTGAGTCCTTCTGAGTCCAGCTCCAGCTGGGTCATATACTCTATGCTCAAGAATAGGGAATAATGACTCCAGTATTATTTCCTAAATCAGGGTCTTCTTTTTCACTGACCCTCTACTTTACCAAGCGTAATGTCCTTCTCCAGGGACTGACCCTTCCTGATAACATGCCCAAAGTATGTGAGATGTAGTCTTGTCACCCTTGCTTCTAAGGAACATTCTGCTTGCACTTCTTCCAAGACAGAGTTGTTTGTTCTTTTGACAGTCCATGGCATATTCAATATTCTTATCCAACACCATAATTCAAAAGTATCAATTCTTCTTTAGTCTTCCTTATTCACTGTCTAGCTTTCACATGCATATGAGGTAATCGAAAATATCATGGCTTGGATTAGGCACACCTTAGTCCCTAAAACAACAGCTTTGCTTTTTAAAACTTTAAAGAGATCCTTTGCAGCAGATTTGTCCAATAAAATGAGTTGTTTGATTTCTTGGCTGCTGCTTCCATGGGCATTGATTGTGGACCCAAGTGAAATGAAATCCTTGACAACATCAATGCTTTCTCTCTTTATCATGATGTTGCTTATTGGTCCAGTTGTAAGGATTTTTCGTTTTCTTTATGTTGAGGTATAATCCATGCTGAAGGCTGTAGTCTTTGATTTTCATCAGTAAAAGCTTCAAGTCCTCCTCACTTTCAGCAAGCAAGGTTGTGTCATCTGTATATTGCAAGTTGTTAATAAGTCTTACTCCAATCTTGATGCCACATTGTTCTTCATACAGTCCAGCTTCTCAGGTTATTTGCTCAGCATACAGATTGAATATTGTGAAAAGATACAACACTGACGCACATCTTTCTTGACTTTAAATCACGCAGTACCCTCTTGTTCTGTTCAAATGACTGCTCTTTGTTTAAGTACAGGTTCCTCATGAGCACAATTAAGTGCTCTGGAATTCCCATTCTTCTCAATGTTATCCATAATTTGTTATGATCCACACCTTTGAATGCCTTTGCATAGTCAATAAAACACAGGTAAACATCTTTCTGGTATTCTTTCCTTTCAGCCAGGATCCATCTGACATCAGCAATGATACCCCTGGTTCCACATTGTCTTCTGAACCCAGCTTGAATTTCTGGCAGTTCCCTGTAGATGTACTGCTGCATCTGTTTTTGAGTGATCTTCAGCAAAATTTCACCTGTGTGTGATATTAAGTCATGTTGTTTGATAATTTCCACATTCTGTTGGACCACCTTTCTTAGGAATGTGTACAAATATGGATCTCTTCCAGTCGGTTGGCCAAGTAGCTGTCTTCCCAATTTCTTGGCATAGATGACAGAGCACTTCCAGAACGGCTTCCATTTGTTGAAACATCTCAATTGGTGTTCAGTCAATTCCTGGAGCCTTTTTTTTCGCCAGCACCTTCAGTGCAAATTCCCTCAGTACCATCAACTCTTAATCATATGCTACCCCTTGAAATGGTGGAATGTTGACCAATTCTTTTTTTTTTTTTATTAACTTTTATTAAGCTTCAAGTGAACGTTTACAAATCCAGTCTGTCACATTTAAGTTTACATACTTGCTCTCCCCCTCTGGAGTCAGCCCTTTCAGTCTCTCCTTTCATGACAATTTTGCCGGCTTCCCTCTCTCTCTATCCTCCCATCCCCCCTCCAGACAAGAGTTGCCAACACAATCTCAAGTGTCCACCTGATATAATTAGCTCACTCTTCATCAGCGTCTCTCTCCCACCAGCTGACCAGTCCCTTTCATGTCTGATGAGTTGTCTTCGGGGATGGTTCCTGTCCTGTGCCAACAGAAGGTCTGGGGAGCATGGCCGCCGGGATTCCTCTAGTCTCAGTCAGACCATTAAGTTTGGTCTTTTTATGAGAATTTGGGGTCTGCATCCCACTGATCTCCTGCTCCCTCAGGGGTTCTCTATTGTGCTCCTTGTCAGGGCAGTCATCGATTGTGGCTGGGCACCAACTAGTTCTTCTGGTCTCAGGATGATGTAGGTCTCTGGTTCATGTGGCCCTTTCTGTCTCTTGGGCTCTTAGTTGTCGTGTGGCCTTGGTGTTCTTCATTTTCCTTTGCTCCAGGTGGGTTGAGACCAATTGATGCATCTTAGATGGTCGCTTGTTAGCATTTAAGACCCCAGACGCCACATTTCAAAGTGGGATGCAGAATGATTTCATAATAGAAATATTTTGCCAATTGACTTAGAAGTCCCCGCAAACCATGTTTCCCAGACCCCCGCCCTTGCTCCACTGACCTTTGAAGCATTCATTTTATCCCGGAAACTTCTTTGCTTTTGGTCCAGTCCAATTGAGCTGACCTTCCATGTATTGAGTGTTGTCTTTCCCTTCACCTAAAGCATTTCTTATCTACTGATTAATCAATAAAAAACCCTCTCCCACCCTCCCTCCCTCCCCCCCTCATAACCACAAAAGTATGTGTTCTTCTCAGGTTTACTATTTCTCAAGATCTTATAATAGTGGTCTTATACAATATTTGTCCTTTTGCCTCTGACTCATTTCGCTCAGCATAATGCCTTCCAGGTTCCTCCATGTTATGAAATGTTTGACAGATTCGTCACTGTTCTTTATCGATGCGTAGTATTCCATTGTGTGAATATACCACAATTTATTTACCCATTCATCCGTTGATGGACATCTTGGTTGCTTCCAGCTTTTTGCTATTGTAAACAGAGCTGCAATAAACATGGGTGTGCATATATCTGTTTGTATGAAGGCTCTTGTATCTCTAGGGTATATTCCCAGGAGTGGGATTTCTGGGTTGTATGGTAGTTCTATTTCTAACTGTTTAAGATAACACCAGATAGATTTCCAAAGTGGTTGTACCATTTTACATTTCCACCAGCAGTGTATAAGAGTTCCAATCTCTCTGCAGCCTCTCCAACATTTATTATTTTGTGTTTTTTGGATTAATGCCAGCCTTGCTGGTGTGAGATGGAATCTCATCGTAGTTTTAACTTGCATTTCTCTAATGGCTAATGATCGTGAGCATTTTCTCATGTATCTGTTGGCTGCCTGAATATCTTCTTTAGTGAAATGTGTGTTCGTATCCTTTGCCCACTTCTTGATTGGGTTGTTTGTCTTTTTGTGGTTGAGTTTTGACAGAATCATGTAGATTTTAGAGATCAGGCGCTGGTCGGAGATGTCATAGCTGAAAATTCTTTCCCATTCTGTAGGTGGTCTTTTTACTCTTTTGGTGAAGTCTTTAGATGAGCATAGGTGTTTGATTTTTAGGAGCTCCCAGTTATCGGGTTTCTCTTCATCGTTTTTGGTAATGTTTTGTATTCTGTTTATGCCTTGTATTAGGGCTCCTAGGGTTGTCCCAATTTTTTCTTCCATGATCTTTATCGTTTTAGTCTTTATGTTTAGGTCTTTGATCCACTTGGAGTTAGTTTTTGTGCATGGTGTGAGGTATGGGTCCTGTTTCATTTTTTTGCAAATGAATATCCAGTTATGCCAGCACCATTTGTTAAAAAGGCTTTCTTTTCCCCAATTAATTGACACTGGTCCTTTGTCAAATATCAGCTGCGCATACGTGGATGGATCTATGTCTGGGTTCTCAATTCTGTTCCATTGGTCTATGTGCCTGTTGTTGTACCAGTACCAGGCTGTTTTGACTACTGTGGCTGTATAATAGCTTCTGAAATCAGGTAAAGTGAGGCCTCCCACTTTCTTCTTCTTTTTCAGTAGTGCTTTGCTTATCCGGGGCTTCTTTCCCTTCCATATGAAATTGGTGATTTGTTTCTCTATCCCCTTAAAATATGACATTGGAATTTGGATCGGAAGTGCGTTAAATGTATACATGGCTTTTGGTAGAATAGACATTTTTACTATGTTAAGTCTTCCTATCCATGAGCAAGATATGTTTTTCCACTTATGTCCTTTTTAATTTCTTGTAGTAGAGCTTTGTAGTTTTCTTTGTATAGGTCTTTTACATCCTTGGTAAGATTTATTCCTAAGTATCTTGTCTTCTTGGGGACTACTGTGAATGGTATTGATTTGGTTATTTCCTCTTCGATGTTCTTTTTGTTGATGTAGAGGAATCCAAGTGATTTTTGTATGTTTATTTTATAACCTGAGACTCTGCCAAACTCTTCTATTAGTTTCAGTAGTTTTCTGGAGGATTCCTTAGGGTTTTCTGTGTATATAATCATGTCATCTGCAAATAGTGATAAATTTACTTCTTCCTTGCCAATCCGAATACCTTTTATTTCTTTGTCTAGCCTAATTGCCCTGGCTAGGACTTCCAGCGCGATGTTGAATAAGAGCGGTGATAAAGGGCATCCTTGTCTGGTTCCCGTTCTCAAGGGAAATGCTTTCAGGTTCTCTCCATTTAGAGTGATATTGGCTGTTGGCTTTGCAGAGATGCCCTTTATTATGTTGAGGAATTTTCCTTCAATTCCTATTTTGCTGAGAGTTTTTATCATAAATGGGTGTTGGACTTTGTCAAATGCCTTTTCTGCATCAATTGATAAGATCATGTGGTTTTTGTCTTTTGTTTTATTTATGTGATGGATTACATTAATGGTTTTTCTGATATTAAACCAGCCTTGCATACCTGGTATAAATCCCACTTGATCATGGTGAATTATTTTTTTGATGTGTTGTTGGATTCTATTGGCTAGAATTTTGTTGAGGATTTTTGCATCTATGTTCATGAGGGATATAGGTCTATAATTGTCTTTTTTTGTAATGTCTTTACCTGGTTTTGGTATCAGGGAGATGGTGGCTTCATAGAATGAGTTGGGTAGTATTCCGTCATTTTCTATGCTTTGGAATACCTTCAGAAGTAGTGGGGTTAACTCTTCTCTGAAAGTTTGGTAGAACTCTGCAGTGAAGCCGTCCGGGCCAGGGCTTTTTTTGTTGGGAGTTTTTTGATTACCGTTTCAATCTCTTTTTTTGTTATGGGTCTATTTAGTTGTTCTACTTCTGAATGTGTTAGTTTAGGTAGGTAGTGTTTTTCCAGGAATTCATCCATTTCTTCTAGGTTTGCAAATTTGTTAGAGTACAATTTTTTGTAATAATCTGATATGATTCTTTTAATTTCAGTTGGTTCTGTTGTGATGTGGTCCTTCTCGTTTCTTATTCAGGTTATTTGTTTCCTTTCCTGTATTTCTTTAGTCAGTCTAGCCAATGGTTTATCAATTTTGTTAATTTTTTCAAAGAACCAGCTTTTGGCTTTGTTAATTCTTTCAATTGTTTTTCTGCTCTCTAATTCATTTAGTTCAGCTCTAATTTTTATTATTTGTTTTTTTCTGGTGCCTGATGGATTCTTTTGTTGCTCACTTTCTATTTGTTCAAGTTGTCGGGAGAGTTCTCTGATTTTGGCTCTTTCTTCTTTTTGTATGTGTGCATTTATCGATATAAACTGGCCTCTGAGCACTGCTTTTGCTGTGTCCCAGAGGTTTTGATAGGAAGTATTTTCATTCTCGTTGCTTTCTAAGAATTTCCTTATTCCCTCCTTGATGTCTTCTATAACCCAGTCTTTTTTCAGAAGGGTATTGTTCATTTTCCAAGTATTTGATTTCTTTTCCCTAGTTTTTCTGTTATTGATCTCTAGTTTTATTGCCTTGTGGTCTGAGAAGATGCTTTGTAATATTTCGATGTTTTGGACTCTGCAAAGGTTTGTTTTATGACCTAATATGTGGTCTATTCTAGAGAATGTTCCATGTGCGCTAGAAAAAAAAGTATATTTTGCAGCAGTTGGGTGGAGAGTTCTGTATAAGTCAATGAGGTCAAGTTGGTTGATTGTTGTAATTAGATCTTCCGTGTCTCTATTGAGCTTCTTACTGGATGTCCTGTCCTTCTCCGAAAGTGGTGTGTTGAAGTCTCCTACTATAATTGTGGAGGTATCTATCTCACTTTTCAATTCTGTTAAAATTTGATTTATGTACCTTGCAGCCCTGTCATTGGGTGCATAAATATTTAATATGGTTATGTCTTCCTGATCAATTGTCCCTTTTATCATTATATAGTGTCCTTCTTTATCCTTTGTGGTGGATTTAAGTCTAAAGTCTATTTTGTCAGAAATTAATATTGCTACTCCTCTTCTTTTTTGCTTATTGTTTGCTTGATATATTTTTTTCCATCCTTTGAGTTTTAGTTTGTTTGTGTCTCTAAGTCTAAGGTGCGTCTCTTGTAGGCAGCATATAGATGGATCGTGTTTCTTTATCCAGTCTGTGACTCTCTGTCTCTTTATTGGTGCATTCAGTCCATTTACATTCAGTGTAATTATAGATAAATAAGTTTTTAGTGCTGTCATTTTGATGCCCTTTTATGTGTGTTGTTGACAATTTCATTTTTCCACATACTTTTTTGTGCTGAGGCGTTTTTCTTAGTAAATTGTGAGATCCTCATTTTCATAGTGTTTGACTTTATGTTAGTTGAGTCGTTACGTTTTTCTTGGCTTTTATCTTGAGTTATAGAGTTGTTATACCTTTTTGTGGTTACCTTATTATTTAACACTATTTTTCTAAGTAAAAACCTAACTTGTATTGTTCTATATCGCCTTGTATCACTCTCCATATGGCAGTTCTATGCCTCCTGTATTTAGTCCCTCTTTTTGATCATTGTGATCTTTTACCTATTGACTTCCATGATTCCCTGTTATGTGTATTTTTTTTAATTAATCTTAATTTGTTTGTTTTTGTGATTTCCCTCTTTGAGTTGATATCAGGACGTTCTGTTTTGTGACCTTGTGTTGTGCTGATATCTAATATTATTGGTTCTCTGACCAAACAATATCCTTTAGTATTTCTTGTAGCTTTGGTTTGGTTTTTGCAAATTCTCTAAACTTGTGTTTATCTGTAAATATCTTAATTTCGCCTTCATATTTCAGAGAGAGTTTTGCTGGATATATGATCCTTGGCTGGCAGTTTTTCTCCTTCAGTGTTCCGTATATGTCGTCCCATTCCCTTCTTGCCTGCATGGTTTCTGCTGAGTAGTCTGAACTTATTCTTATTGATTCTCCCTTGAAGGAAACCTTTCTTTTCTCCCTGGCTGCTTTTAAAATTTTCTCTTTATCTTTGGTTTTGGCAAGTTTGATGATAATATGTCTTGGTGTTTTTCTTTTTGGATCAATCTTAAATGGGGTTCGATGAGCATCTTGGATAGATATCCTTTCGTCTTTCATGATGTCAGGGAAGTTTTCTGTCAGGAGTTCTTCAACTATTTTCTCTGTGTTTTCTGTCCCCCCTCCCTGTTCTGGGACTCCAATCACCCGCAGGTTATCTTTCTTGATAGAGTCCCACATGATTCTTAGGGTTTCTTCATTTTTTTGAATTCTTTTATCTGATTTTTTTTCAGCTATGTTGGTGTTGATTCCCTGGTCCTCCAGATGTCCCAGTCTGCATTCTAATTGCTTGAGTCTGCTCCTCTGACTTCCTATTGCGTTGTCTAATTCTGTAATTTTATTGTTAATCTTTTGGATTTCTACATGCTGTCTCTCTATGGATTCTTGCAACTTATTAATTTTTCCACTATGTTCTTGAATAATCTTTTTGAGTTCTTCAACAGTTTTATCAGTGTGTTCCTTGGCTTTTTCTGCAGTTTGCCTAATTTCATTTGTGATGCCTTGAAGCATTCTGTAAATTAGTTTTTTATATTCTGTATCTGATAATTCCAGGATTGTATCTTCATTTGGGAAAGATTTTGATTCTTTTGTTTGGGGGGTTGGAGAAGCTGTCATGGTCTGCTTCTTTAAGTGGTTTGATATGGATTGTTGTCTCTGAGCCATCACTGGGAAACTAGTTTTTCCAGAAAATCCGCTAAAAAAAAAAAATGCAGTCAGATCCCTATCAGAGTTCTCCCTCTGGCTCAGGCTATTCGGATGTTAATGAAGCCGCCTGGGAAGGGTGGGGGAGGGAACAGAGAGATAGGAGAGTAGCACCTCAGAATATAGCCAGAGTTGCTTGTCTTGTTTGGAATGACTATTATATCTGAGATTCCCACAGGGCGCGTCGCCTATGTGTGCTGGCTGTGTGGAGATTGCCCCCGTGGGGTCTGGCCCGCTGGAGTCAAGGTCAGATCCTCCGCTTCCAGCCCCACGCCCAGTGTCAAGGCTCCCCTACTGCGACGGTGCACTCTCGACTCCAAAATCAGTCGCTGCCTCCCAGGGACTTCTCGTCCCTCCAGCCGCGTTGCCGTGCCGCCTCCGTGAACTGGTTGGGCCGCCTCCCGGCGTTAGTTCAGGTGGGTGGAGCAGCTCCCCGTGCTTGTGCCGTGACCGAGTGTCCCGGCTGGGATGCTGTTCTCCCTGTTCCAATACCAGTCGCTGCCTCCCGGGGACTTCTCCTACAGGCTGCGTCCCACGCTGCCCGCGCGACCCAACTGGGCCCCCTCCCGGGGTTAGTTCAGGGGGGTGGAGCAGCTCTCCGTGTTTATGCCGTACCTGCGTCCAGTCCAAATCCCGGCGGGATGGTTCCCTGGCTGGGACGCTGCTCTCCCTGTTCCAAGACCAGTCACTGCCTCCCGGGGACTTCTTCTACCGGCTGTGTCCCACGCCGCCCGCGGAACTGGCTGGTCCCCCTCCCGGGGTTAGTTCAGGGGGGTGGAGCAGCTCTCTGTGCTTGTGCCATACCTGACTGGTACGCTGGCTCCAGGCTCTGAAAACAATCGCTGCTTCCCCGTATTAGTTCGTTCTCCGTCTCTAAATCTGTGTTTGTTGTTCAGGGTTCGTAGATTGTTATGTATGTGATCGATTCACTTGTTTTTCTGTGTCTTTGTTGTAAGAGGGATCCGAGGTAGCGTCTGCCTAGTCCGCCATCTTGGCTCCACCCGACCAATTCTTTTTAGTACAGTGCTTCTGTGTATTCCTTCCATCTTCTTCTGATGCTTCCTGCATCGTTTAATATTTTCCCTGTACAATTCTTCAATATTGTAACTTGAGGCTTGAATTTTTTCTTCAGTTCTTTCAGCTTGAGAAATGCTGAATGTGTTCTTCTCTTTTGGTTTTCTAACTCCAGATCTTTGTACATTTCATTATAATACTTTACTTCGTCTTCTCTATCCGCTCTTTGAAATCTTCTGTTCAACTCTTTTACTTCATCATTCCTTCCCTTCACTTTAGCTGCTCTATGTTCAAGAGGAAATTTAGAGTCTCTTCTCACATCCATTTTGACCTTTTCTTTCTTTTCTGTATTTTTAATGGCCTCTTGCTTTCTTCATGTATGATGTCCTTAATGTCATTCCACAACTCGTCTGGTCTTCAGTTATTGATGTTCAATGCATCAAACCTATTCTTGAGATGGTCTCTAAATTCAGGTGGGATATACTCAAGGTTGTACATTGGCTCTTGTGGACGTGATTCAATTTTCTTCAGCTTCAACTTGAACTTGCATATGAGCAACTGATGGTCTATTCCACAGACTGCCCCAGTCCTGATGATTTTGAGCTTTTCCATAGTCTCTTTCCACAGATGTAGTCAATTTCATTTCTGTGTATTCCATATGGTGAGGTCCACGTGTACAATTACCTTTTATGGTGCTGAAAAAAGGTACTCTCAATGAAGTTGTTGGTCTTGCAAAATTCTATCATGTGATCTCCGGTGTCATTTCCATTACCAAGGCTATATTTTCCAACTACTGATCCTTCTTTTTTGTTTCCAACTTTCACATTCCAAAGCAGGCAGGCTCTAAATGGCTAAAAATCTTATTTGGGCTATTTCTAAAAAAAATTAAGCTTAGCACTGGTGGACTTTAGGGCTAACGGGCCTCAGCTTCTATGAAGAAGTAAACAACCTGAGGCCAACACACAAAGGCCATCCTTGGCACATTTATGTAACACTCTATAAAAACAACCTTAGCTTCTAAAGACTGTCTGATCATATCTGATTAAATGAGCATCATCCTCAAATATGACCTTCCAGACAAGGCCTTATTGCATAACTAATGTTTCCAATTATGCCGTGATTGCAAGGAGAGTAAGTTCCTGTTCAACCTATGAAATAATTATAACGCCATGAAAACGAGAATACTCAATAAGAGTTTCCAAATTTTAGAGAGATTGGACAGGGAGAAAAAGATGTTATTTATAAATATTTCACTTCTGTTTACAAAAACATAGCCTATTAAATTGTTGTGAGTTAACAATAACATAAGAGAAAAGAGACAGAAAAACCCACTTACCCAGAAAATAGAACATAAAAATATGAACAATGTTGCAAACAAAAACCACAATCATCCCTCATCAGTGTCATTTAGTCTTATATAATTAATGTTTACTTCACTCAGTCTTGGGTGCACAGCCTCAAGAACCCACCTGGTTCTCAATTAGAGTTCTGGAAACCCTGACTCCGTCCAGTGGTGAGTTCTCAAAGGTGTTAAGTGACACCATTAAAGCCTCTACTCAAATGTATCTGGTACAGTCCTTTCTGCGGAGCTTTGAGATGGTCCTGCCTGGAGAAGATGAAGCACTCAGGCCGGTAGCTGAAGCATCACAGTAAACCAAAAACCAATCTATAGATGACAGAAGACCTAAAATGCTATGGACTACTTGTTACTGATCATTTTCAAAAGTAAGAGATCTGATGAGAGTTCATTACAAGAATAAGGCAGCCGACAAAGAAATTTGGTTGCTTCCACAGCATGCAAAATAAGATAAAAAAGTCAATCCCAAAAAATTAGACAAAATAATTGTAAATATAATGATTAACCATATTCTTAGAGAAGTGAACATTACCTTTAATTTATAAAAGTGAATGAACATAATCTTTACTGAGAAAAAATCTTGAGATATAAAACCAAAAGCCAAACTCATTGCTGTCAAGTTGATTTCAACTCATAGCAACCCTATTGGACAAAGCAGAACTCCCCCATAGGGTTTCCAAGGAGTGGCTGGTGGGTTCAAACTGCCAACCCTTTGGTTAGCACCCTGAGGTCTTAACCACTGCACCACCAGGGCTCTTGAGAGATAAAATACCATATAATAATCTTGACGTAAGTGTACTGTAAATATGCCAAGCATGCTGTTAGAATACATCAAGAAAGTGAAGTAAAGAGATTCAGTAAATCTGGAGTAGATCCTAACATTTGCATATTAGTAAAAACTCCATAGGAAAGTGATGTGAATCTCCAGTTGAAAACCACTCACCAAGAAGATGCTAGATTCAAATTAAAGAAGCAGAGTTGAAACCAAGTTAACATTTTTTAAAATAACTGAAATTATGACTGATAATACTAAACAGTTGTTGTATAACATCACCAGGACTCCTACAAATAGAAACGTATCATGAACAAAGAAAGCACTGACAATTCTCTAGGAACTTCCCATACAGTGTACAATATATGAAATATTTATATTAACAACATTTTATCCATACAAATTTAACCTAGGAAAGACTAAACATTTCTTCAGATTTGACAACACTTTCCATGCAATTCATCAATAGTAACGTATCAAATAAGCCTAACTATTTCCAGCATTTCTCTTTTACAAAGTAAAAGAACAAATCCTTTGTGATTTTTCAGGGGCTCTCTGGGGAATCTCAAAAACAGTTGTAGGTGCAAAAGATATCCTAAATGGGCACTGTCTTAGTCATCTAGTGCTGCTATAACAGAAATAGCACAAGTGGATGGCTTTAACAAAGAGAAATTTATTCTCTCACAGTCTAGTAAGCTAGAAGTCCAAATTCCGGGTGTCAGCTCCAGGGGAAGTTTTTCTGTCAGATCTGGAGGAAGGTCCTTGTCATCAATCTTCCCTTGGACTAGGAGCTTCTCCGTGCAGGAACCCCAGGTCCAAAGGATGCACTCTGCTCCCAGTACTGCTTTCTTGGTGGTATGAGGTCCCCAACTCTCTGCTTGCTTCCCTTTCATCTCTTATAAGATAAAAGGTGGCACAGGCCACACCCCAGGAAAAACCCCTTTATATCAGATCAGGGATGTGGCCTGAGCAAGGGTGTTACATCACATCCTAATCCTCTTTAACCACAGGCAGAGATTATGATTTATAACCCATAGGAAAATCACAAAATGGAGGACAGCCACACAATACTGGGAATCATGGCTTAACCGAGTTGACACATATTGGGGACACAATTCAATCTACAACAGATATCATCTCAAATATGATATTTCAGGCAAATGTTTTTTTTAATTTTATTTTATTTCATTTTACATTTAGGGCTCAATTTTGGGAAGAAAAAGTCAAAAGTTCCTCAAGAGATTTGAACACTTAGGTTAAGAATTAAATCATGGTGCCTAAGAAACAATATTTAGCTCTTCATTTCAAAGTGACAATAAAACATTTAAAAAATAAACATAGAAGGCAACATGGCTATAAAGAACTTAAGCCACTTTCTAAGTGAGATATCTTTGTTTTTAAAAATAATCAAGGACATGATAAGGTCAACATAAGCCCTAGGGGAAGGTTATTCTGGTAAAATAAAGCATCCTTGCTATCTATGCAGGTTACACATGTTACTATCCTTTGTACTGTAGGTGATTTAGGGAATAATATTGGAGTTATTATTCCCTGTCCTTGAGCATAGAGAATATGACCCAGCTGGAGGTGGGCTCACAAGGACACACAAGGATGCATCAACTGAGCCCTGAGATAAAGACAATAGATAGAATAATCTCGGAAAATGTCCTTTAGGAAACCTTTCACATAAACCAGAACACAAAAGACTTTCCACTCTTTTTCTATTAGCATTTAGTGAATAGAAAATTTATTGGACCAATGAAGACCTTCCTGATTGTCCTTACTGAAGCCTGTACCAAGGATTGGTAAGGAAGACAATCCAAAATGTAGGATTACAGTTTCTAGCCAATCTGTGAAAAGGTCAAGTTTTCAGTGGTTTTGCCCATTTGTAATGTTAATGTGTACTGATGACTGTGTAATAGTCCTTGGACTCAGACAGACATGGCTTTGGCAGCCTGCTTGTCTGTTTTCCCATTCTAGTTTATTCTGTAATATTTCCTTGGATTAGGGCAGACATTAGCTCTGGCAGCATGCTTGTCCGCTTCCCACATGTCTTTTTTAATATATGCTGAATAAAACTTTCTTTTTGCTTTTACTAAACTTTGTGATTTTTTTACTCTACAACCATTAATGGCGTAGTTAGTCGTCAAGGATTTCTGAAGGTACGAATCCAGTCGAACTCCAGGAGACCTCGACTGCAGAGCAGAAGCCAGCAACAAAAGAGGTTCCATCTTCTGGACCCACGTGTTCCCACTCCATGTGCCTTTGACACTAGCAGGGTGAGTAATCTCAGAAAACTAGCCTTTGTTTACTCTTTTTTGCTCTTTTTCTCATGTTACCTTAAGCTTTGTTTAGCATATTCGTTAGAAAAACCGGCTGGTTGATTAAGGAGAACCTTTCTTATATTTTTGCTTGATCATTGGGTTAAGAGTGATATCTAGTAACCCTTGAGGTGAACTGCAGCTTCGGGCCTTGAGGTGAACTGCAGGATTCAGGCGTTTGAAATATTAAAGAAGCAATTCTATTTTCAAAGAGCTCTGGATCACCATAAGCTGTAAAGTTCAGACCTTTTTGTGACTCAGGAAATCTGGAAAATTGTGCTCTGTTTTGCCAAATTTGCAGGGGGAGGTGGCAGGTCCTGACCTGTGTTATGAAATTTAAATTTAAAGAAGTGGAAGTTCCATACCTTTTTATTATTATTATTATTATTATTATTAACTTTTATTGAGCTTCAAGTGAATGTTTACAAATCAAGTCCGACTGTCACATATAAGTTTATATACATCTTACTCCATACTCCCACTTGAGTCAGCCCTTCCAGTCTCTCCTTTCGTGACAATTTTGCCAGCTTCCAACTCTCTCTATCCTCCCATCCCCCCTCCAGACAGGAGATGCCAACACAGTCTCAAGTGTCCACCTGATATAATTAGTTCACTCTTCATCAGTATCTCTCTCCTACCCACTGTCCAGTCCCTTTCATGTCTGATGAGTTATCTTCGGGGATGGTTCCTGTCCTGTGCCAACAGAAGGTTTGGGGACCATGACCGCCGGGATTCCTCTAGTCTCAGTCAGACCATTAAGTATGGTCTTTTTATGAGAATTTGGGGTCTGCATCCCACTGATCTCCTGCTCCCTCAGGGGTTCTCTATTGTGCTCCCTGTGAGGGCAGTCATCGATTGTGGCTGGGCACCAACTAGTTCTTCTGGTCTCAGGATGATGTAGGTCTCTGGTTCATGTGGCCCTTTCTGTCTCTTGGGCTCTTAGTTGTCTTGTGACCTTGGTGTTCTTCATTCTCCTTTGCTCCAGGTGGGTTGAGACCAATTGCTGCATCTTAGATGGCCGCTTGTTAGCATTTAAGACCCCAGACGCCACATTTCAAAGTGGGATGCAGAATGTTTTCATAATAGAATTATTTTGCCAATTGACTTAGAAGTCCCCTTAAACCATGGTCCCCAGACCCCCGCCCTTGCTCCACTGACCTTTGAAGCATTAATTTATCCCAGAAACTTCTTTGCTTTTGGTCCAGTCCAGTCCAGTCGAGCTGACCTTCCATGTATTGAGTGTTGTCCTTCCCTTCACCTAAAGCAGTTCTTATCTACTAATTCATCAGTAAAAAACCCTCTCCCACCCTCTCTCCCTCTCCCCCTCGTAACCACAAAAGTATGTGTTCTTCTCAGTTTATACTATTTCTCAAGATCTTATAATAGTGGTCTTATACAATATTTATCCTTTTGCCTCTGACTAATTTCGCTCAGCATAATGCCTTCCAGGTTCCTCCATGTTATGAAATGTTTCACAGATTCGTCACTGTTCTTTATCGATGCGTAGTATTCCATTGTGTGAATATACCACAATTTATTTACCCATTCATCCGTTGACGGACACCTTGGTTGCTTCCAGCTTTTTGCTATTGTAAACAGAGCTGCAATAAACATGGGTGTGCATATATCTGTTTGTGTGAAGGCTCTTGTTTCTCTAGAGTATATTGCGAGGAGTGGGATTTCTGGGTTGTATGGTAGTTCTATTTCTAACTGTTTAAGATAACGCCAGACAGATTTCCAAAGTGGTTGTACCATTTTACATTCCCACCAGCAGTGCATAAGAGTTCCAATCTCTCCGCAGCCTCTCCAACATTTATTATTTTGTGTTTTTTGGATTAATGCCAGCCTTGTTGGAGTGAGATGGAATCTCATCGTGGTTTTAATTTGCATTTCTCTAATGGCTAATGATCGAGAGCATTTTCTCATGTATCTGTTAGCTGCCTGAATCCATACCTTTTTTATGGTATAGCTTCTCAATGAAAAATCACAATGCTAAAATTAAAATCATCAATAAGTACTTTCCAATTGGAAGAAGTAGTGTATTTAAGGCCTAAAATAAGAGACTAGGTCTTCAGCCAGCAGAATAAATTAAGTTCAAAAAGAAGGAAGCCAAAAGCTTGAAACTTGGAGCTTAACATCTTTGATAAATGAGTCTGGACTTCTCCCCCTACTACTGAGATGTTGATTTAGGGTTTATATTTAAAAATGCTGTAAACTGAGTATACTAGAAGTAATTTGAAATTTCAGTGACCATTTTGAGAAAACGAACTTTCATTTGTGTTGTCTTTTTCTGTTTAGAAAACTTATGCTTGATGCTCAGGTTTTACCAAAAGGTCTAATATTCTTCCATATGAAGCTCTGGCAAGTTAGTAAGTTTTATCTAGAACCTGTTTTTTCCACAGAATTGAGTCAATCTTACCAAAAATTGCTGCTCACACTTTTAGAAACTAGGACATTCATGTCCTTGTTTTGAGTGGCATTGTTCGGTCAGTTTATGTGATCTCTCTGTCTCCTTTTGTTCTGAGAGATTGCTTCTGGTCTAGAGCATTGTGTCTGAGTTCCTGTCTTGTTTTTATCAGGTTAGAGGCTGTGGCTAAGAATTGTTGGTTTTTTAAGGCTGTCTTAGAACCTCAGTTCTTTCCTCATTCAGAAAAACTGTGTCATGTGTCTATCTTATGATTCAGATTTTTAGTAGCTACTTGGAGAAACTTGGATATAAATTGGTCTATTTGAAAACTACACTAAGTTCTTTATGTTCTCCACTATGTCAGTCTTAAAAGTGTTGTTTCACAGTAACTTATGAAAAACTCCTGACAAGTTTGAAACTTCATGGAAAGCCACAGAATTTTTATAAAGGAAACGTGCTAAAAAGATTTATTTAACATGTTACAAATAACATGGAATATGTTGTTAAAATCAAGAGGAGTGCCTGATTCTCATTGGGTTAAGATTTATATGTTCGTATTTCCTCTTACATTTTGAATTCAAATTATTTAACTATGAAGTTATTTTTATTACTATTCAGGTATTTAAGACCTGATAATCTTGGTATATTCTTAGTATATCCTGACTATATGGTATTATATCTCAAGATTATTATGTGTTACATCTGAGGATTTTTTTCAAATGTGGTTAATGGTTATATGTTAGAAATACTTTTATGTAAATTTTTTTAGCTGATTTTATTTGGCCTTTACGTTATGCTTGTAATTAATTTCTATCAAGTCTTTCAGTATTAAGAGTTTTGTTTATGAATTAATCACGGCCATATTAAGTTTTGTCATCTGCAGGTAAGTTTTTATTTTGCTGATTTTCTGAAAACATTTTACCAAAATATCTCAACAAAAAAGATAGACTATATTGAACTTTTGAAAAGGACTGTGACTAGATTCAATCAAGATTTCCAGAACTCTATGCAGGAGTTGATGGGTTTCGCAGACTGTGATCGATCCAGAATCACTTGGAACAGAAATTAACTGCATAAGACCGAGTTAACGAAATGATACTATGGGTTTTATGTGAGAATATTGCTGATGTTTTAAAGTCTTCCTAGAAATAAGAAAGGGTTTAAGGTCCTACTTTCTGGATATAAGAAACCATTTTCCTCTTTTCTCCTAAATTATCTAACTAATGGGTTTAGATATTTTAACTCTTGAACTAAAAATTTCTGTTGATTAACTTAGCAAAGTTGTAAATATCATAACCAGAGAAAGGCCTGAAATTTGAGCTTTGATTTTACAACTAGAAGAGCATTGGATTTCCCATTAGTTCTCTCCAGGGATAGTTTGTGCCTTAATAGATGGATGTTGGCTTTGTTGATATTAATACGCAATCTTAGGTTTTACAGGAAGTAGCTGCTGCTGAGGCACATGAAAAGCCGTTACCGACACTGCTTATGCATAAACAAATACCTCATGAGATTTGTTTCCTTGGTTCAAAGGCCTTAGAGTCATGGTTTCACTGGTTATTTCAGACAATTGGCCTAATGTTATTGTTAGTGTTTCTGTTTTACTTCCTAGTTTGCTGTATGGTGCCTGAGATCTTAAAAACCAGATGATGCCCAATTACCATTTATTGAGCATTTTTGATCAAAGAGTCTATATGATAAGATCATGCATGATCCAAAGGAGGGAACCATGAAAGAGTTGCATGTAATTCTCCTGGAATCCAGATTTCTGGCTTTCCCGGAGGCTAGGGTAACCCACAAATGCTATTATTGCCTTTGAGTGTCCTTTTGAACCTTGAGCTTTCAGAAAAAAACTGATTCCTGAAACCACTTTGAATCAAACAATTGTCCAGATAAACTAGAAAGACCATTTTGCTCTGGGCATTGTGTTTTTGGAGGAATTCAATCCGTTTTAAACTGATTCCAAAGATCAAACTGAAATTTATGTTTAAGGTAAAGCAGTAAATAGTTTATTCAGTCTTCAAGACAATGTTGTATGAAATACCTGTCTAACATTTGTAATCAAACTCTCACCCTCTTGCTATACAGAAAATCATATATCCTTTTTTTTAATTTTTATTGTGCTTTAAGTGAAAGTTTACAAATCAAATCAGTCTCTGATACAAAAATTTATATACACCTTGTTATATATTTTTTTATATATATACTCCTAATTGCTCTCCCCCTAATAAGACAGCACACTCCTTCCTGCCACTCTCTCTTTTCATGTCCATTCGGCCAGCTTCTACCCTCTCATCTCCCCTCCAGATAGGAGATGCTAACATAGTTTCATGTGTCTACTTGACCCAAGAAGCTCGTTCTTCACCAGTATCATTTTCTATCCCATTGTCCAGTCCAATACGTGTCTGAAGTGTTGGCTTTGGGAACGGTTCCTGTTTTGGGTAAAATCATGTATCTTGAAGACACCAGGTTCTAAGAAGAGATCAGCCTCGTGGCTTAGACTCCATTTTGTCTTTCCACTTCTGCCTTTGAGAAAGTGATCCATGACTGTTAATAGGTAAACCAAGGAGGGGCAGCTTGGCCTTGGGAAGAGCACTTAATACGTTTTAGACAGATTAACTGGAGAAGTCCAACAGAAGAAGTCCATCTTGTATTATCTTGCTAATCATGTATTCTTTAATGGAAATTTGTCACATGTAAATTTTTCTATACCTTCTGTTTTCTCTAGGCAAACTGTGTTTCATGGGTATTTGTTTCTGTGTGGTATATCCAACTAAACTTATTTAGATGATTCCTTTCCAAATGATAGTGAATTTACATGGGCAATCTCTTGTTTAGATTCCTGGTGAATGCATGGGCAATGCACTTTGGGAACTTTAGGATTATCTTTAGATGTTCATAGTAAAAATTAGAAAGGTAATGTTAATTTGTTACCCACTGTAAAACGAGAGTCAGAAGAAAACCCATTGGTCCAACACTCAGGGTATGGTTGATAGATTTAATTCCTACTTACAGTATAGTTGAATTAGAGAAATCTGTACGAAATTTATCAGTCACTATAGGACAAATAGCAGATGAAGTTGCTAGTGGAATGGAAACACAACAACGATCTTTGACCTCATTAAACCAAGCTGACATGAGATAACAGAATAGCCTTAGATTTTTATTATCCCCCAAAAATTGTAGTCTGTGCTATAGCAAATACCTCTTCTTGCATTTGGATAAATGAAATGGGAGAAGAACAGGATATATATAGAACTGGATAGCAACCTACTTGGTTACACACTGTAACATCCTCACAAACACCAGATGTATTTTGTTGGTTGCCATCAGGAATAAGTACATGGGCTAGATACTATTGTAAGGAATAGTAATATTCTTAGTCTGCATCCTGATAGTATCAGACATAATAAAACTTATCTTCTATTGTCTTACACACTTAAAAGGCAAAAGAAAAGGCCTCAGGCTGAAATGTTTTGTACATTGAACCTGCTCACTTTAGCAATGCGATTGATGGGAACACAGCCCTTACTTAAGATCCTGGTGAAGAGCCAGATGGTATCCAATGGAAAACCAGCACTGTGAGTTTAAAGAGCCTGCAATAGCCACCATCTAGGAACTTAACTAAGTCCCGGTATTGATCATCGATGTGTTATCTTCAATCTTTGCTTGAAAGGAGGGAATGATTTAGGAAATACTATTGGAGTCATTATTCCCTGTCCTTGAGCACAGCGAATGTGACCCACCTGGAGGTGGGCTCACAAGGACTCACAAGGACACATCAACTGGGCCCTGAGACAAAGACAACAGATAGAATAGTCTTGGAAAATATCTTTTAGGGAACCTTTCACATAAACCAGAACACAAAAGACTTTCCACACTTTTCTTTTTCTATTAGCATTTAGTGAATAGAAAATTTGTTGGACCAATGAAGACCCTCCTGACTGTCGTTTACTGAAACCTGTACCAACGATTGTTAAGAAAGACAATTCAAAATGTAAGATCACATTTTCCAGCCAATCTGTGAAAAGGTGAAGCTTTCAATGGTTTTGTCTATTTGTAATGTTAAAATACACTGATGACTCTGTAACCTTCCTTGGACTCGGATAGACATGGGTGTGGCAGCATGTTTGTCCATTTCCCCATTTTTGCCTATTTTTTAATATTCTCTGGACTCGGAAGGACATTGCTGTGGCAGCCTGCTTGTCCGTTTCCCATTCTAGCTTATTCTGTAATATTTCCTTGGATTCGGGCAGACATTAGCTCTGGCAGCATGCTTGTCTGCTTCCCACTTTTGTCTTTTTGAATATATGCTGAGTAAAACTTTCTTTTTGCTTTACTAAACATTCGGATTTTTTTACCCTACAACATAGTTTTTTTTTTTTTTTTATAGGTAAAGGCAAAAAACAGTAAACCCAGGAAACAAGCCCATTAAAACTGAGCAAACTCAATTTTAGCAAAATTTTATGGCTTTTTAAACTCAGGTATTATAAACCAAGGCAAATAAAATTAATTACCCAAATTTGCCTTTTGTTATTCTCTTTTACATTCTGAAATAAACTGACACTTTTCTTTAGACCAATATCAGGGCTCCACAAGGTCAGAATTAATATTACTACCAAGGTGTTATTAGCATTCAATGTGTTCATGGTTGCTACCATCAAGTAAATCCATAAGTAAGCATTTAAAAGATGTCTCAGTTTCAGTTTCTAATACAGTAAATATCAATCAAGCACCCACCAGTCAGTTTGTTATATTGTGGTAGCTTGTATGTTGCTGTAATGCTGGAAGATATGCCACCAGAAATTCAATTACCTGTAGGGTCACGCATGGTGGACAGGTTTCAGGGGAGATTCCAGGCTAAGACAGTAGAAAGAAAGGCTTGGTGATCTACTTCTGAAAATTACCCAATGAAAACCCTATGGATCAGAGTATTGTCTAAGACTTCAACTCTCATATTTTGGATGTGGCATCAAGAGGGACTGATCACTGGAGAAGGGCATGTTTGGTGAAGTTGAGGACCAGTGAGGGCTAGGGATGAAGCCTCCACTGAGATTTTCCCCTACTCCACTGTGGTTCCACCCCCTCACAGCCTGCAAAGCCATGGCTTCTAACTTGGTTTGGCCTGACCACACTGCAGCCCTAACACAGTTAGAATTTGGTGCCAGAATCCCACACATGCATGAACCAGGATTTTGTGCATGTGCAGGACCTGAAGAGCTGTGTCCTCAATCTGTCCTCGGATCTGAACATCACCGACATGATTCAACATCCCAATCTCCAAATGTGGACAGGGAGGGCTAAGACCAGAGAGTTCTGGGCACTAAACCCAACCTCCAACCCCCTCAGACAGGGAGCACATGGTCTTTCGGCTGCTAGGCCCTATGTTGCTCCTTGTTTGTGCAAACAATAAATTTCCACTTTCTGTTTCCCTTGCAACTGGCCGTGTGGCATATGTCTTATTTTGATCAGCTAATAGGACAGGACAAGAACCCTTGTTACAGATTTTGGCAGCTCTGCTGGAGCTTGGGGACTCTGAAGCCTAGGTGGTGAGTATCTGGACCCCCACAACCCCTTAAGTCATGCCCTGGCCCCGTTTGGTCAGTAAGGAGCTTCAGGTGGCAGCTGTGATCCCCACCACAGAACGAGGTCCACTGGGTCCCCACTTCAGCTAAGAAAAAGAAACTGGAAACTGGATGGGAGAGGTCTCTGAATTAAGGTAAGCACGTGGAACTAGGTTGTTTCATTGTTCATTGAGGGGAGTTAAAGTTCCCCCTGAGGGGGGTTACAGTCCCCCCAGGGATCTAGGCAAAGAAGAGGGTGGCAACAGTGCAGCCCTAAGACTCAAACCCAAGGGTTGTAAAACAAGGGAAGTGGGGGTCGTGGCCCCTGGGACCCATCCTCAGCCTAGCTGCGGTCCCTCACTCCATCTGAAACCAAGGGTATCAGGTTGCCCCACCACCAGCAATGATCTTTGTCTGTCTGTGATCACCCAATGTTAATCAGTAGTTGATAGAGGGTATTTAAGTCCCTCGGAGGTCACGCTACCATTGCTACTTTCTTTCTTTCAGAACCTTCTTTTCCTCTTTCCCTTTCTTTGTCTCTATCTCTGCTCTCTGACAGCAGAAAATGGGTAATTTAATTTATGGTCATTGATTTTGGTAAAGCCCTCATTTTTGTTTTGGCTTTGGTATAGGGGACATAGAAACCCTGGTTGTGTAGTGGTTAAGTGCTACGGCTGCTAACCAAAAGGTCGGCAGTTCAAACCCGCCAGGTGCTCCTTGGAAACTCTATGGGGCAGTTCTTCTCTGTCCTATAGGGTCGCTATGAGTCGGAATTGACTTGACGGCAGTGAGTTTTTATAGGGGACATCTTTTTTCATTGGTATTCTTTGTCTGGTGGGCACTCCCCTAGGTTGCAGGAGGGGTGTCCTTCTGTCTGAATGCGTTTGGTACTGGTGTTGTTTGTCACTGTGTCTTCACACGAGTGTGCAAGTGTAGGAACAGAGATAATCCTAAAAGCATTCCAAAGCCTTCACTCTTAAGGTGTACTTCAGAGAGCTGGATCTTTTAGTGGGCCTTAAATGTAGAATGGAAACCCTGGTGGCATAGTGGTTAATAGCTACAGCAGCTAACTAAAAGGTCAGCAGTTCAAATCTACCAGGCACTCCTTGGAAACCATACAGGGCAGTTCTACTCTGTCCTATAGGGTCTCTATGAGTCGGAATCGACTCGACTGCAACGGGTTTTAAAGGTAGAGTGCCTAGGCTTTTAAATCGGAACAAGGTATACAAAATTAAACAGCATAAAGATGAGAATCCTTCGACTTTTCTAGAAAGGATTTATAGAGTCTTTAAACAATATACTGATTAGGATCCAGAGGACCCAGCAAAGTCTCAAATGATCAATAGTATTTTTATAAGACAATGTGCCCCAAACATTGGGGGAAATCTTCATAAGATAGATGGGGGAGTAACTAGGATTATCAGACACCTAGTTAAGATGGCATTTAAAGCCTATAACAACAGGGAAGTTAAAGGCAGAAAATGCCAGGTTACCATACCACCAACAGCAGTATGGAATGGGCCTGCTGAGAAGAGAAGGTCTGCAGGCCCTAGCAGAGCCAGACCCTGACCCCTGCTGTATATTTTAAGCAGGAGGGCCACTGGAAAAAAAGAGCGTCCCAAGAGAAAGAGCGAATACCGGGTAATTCAATACCAGGCTTCTCTGGTTGATGATAATCCCAGCGTTTTGGCCCAATCTGTTGTTGCTCCAAATTTGGCCACCTCTCCTCACTCCACCCCCAGGAGACTCCATCCACCAAGACTGTGTCCGGGCAGTGGGCCTGATCCATGCCACCACCCAGGTCCACAAGATCAACCTGTAGCAGACGGTGGTTTAGAAATCTTCACAGGCAAGATTACCTTCATCGAGGGCAGCCAACACAGAGTGGATTACACAGCTGTCAGTCACACAAAGGTCCTTGAGGCAAACACTCTCCCAAATGGAGTCTCCGCCCCAAAAGTCCAAGTGATTGCAATGCTCCAGGCCTTGTGGCTGGCCAAGCCTGTGTGACCATTTATACAGGTTCTGAGTAAGTGCTGTCAGTTTTACTTGTATAGAGGGCTTTGTAGAAGTAGAGGGAGCTTCTAAATTGGGCCAGTAAAGAAATCAGACACGGCCAACAGATTTTACAACTCACTGAGTTGGTGTCACTCCCCGCCGCTCTGGCTGTGGTACACTGCAAAGGGCATCAGCAGGAAGATACAGTAGTGGCCCAGGGCCACCAAAGGGCCAACTTAGAGGCCAAGCGGGCAGTGAGAACCATGACCCCAGGAGTAGTGGCTGATTCTAGCTTGCGACAAGTTACAGAAGCTTTTTACATGGGCCATTTGTGATAATTGCAGATATAGGGGCTGGACAGGGGAGAAACAGCTAATGAGACTTGTAGGAGTAAAAAGGTAGAAAGCAGGAAGAATGAAGAGAAAACAGAAAGGGAAAAAAGAAAAGGCATAGAAGAAAAGAAGGAAAAAAGGTAAAATATCAAGAGAAAGAAAAATAGGGAGAAAGAAGGTAAAGAAGTGAAAGGTGAGAAGGAAGTAGGAAGAGAGGCACAATGTCTCCCTCAGTATTAAAGGCCACTGTTGTCGCTATGAGTCGGAATCGACTCAACGGCACTGGGTTTGGGTGGTTGGGTATTTGCCAGAAAAAAAAAAAAAAAAAGACCTTCTTGGCAGCATCAGAGGGGAACAAGTACCAGGAATATGTTCCAGAAGATTGCAAGAGAAAAAAGGGGAATCCGACTATTGAAGCCCATCTGGTCAAACATTGCCAGAAGACCTAATTAACATGGTTAAGGCCCTTCCCTTGGCTCTGTTCAGGACTAGGGTTGCACCTAGAACCAAACTTAAGGTAAGCCTTTTTGAGCTTATGTATGGGGATCCCCTCCTCTATAACTTGTGGGAAGTCTGGGTCCTGAGAATACCTTGGAGGCTACAGACATGCACAAAACTAAAAAACTAGCTCTCTATTAAACAATATTTGTATTCTGTGGCAGGGGTGGTCTACTCTCTTTACAGGTATATGACTTGACAGACTCTTCCACAACCTGAAGTCTCTCTGTCCATGCTAAGACCTGGAGCACTATAGATCCGGCGGGAGAACAAACCCCTGACACCACAGTCAAGACCACCAGAAAGGGAGTGTGGATCCACCACTCTCACACCGAGCCTGCTTCTACTCACCATACCAACCAACAAGCCCTGCAGAACAGCTTCAGAATTTCCACCTGCAGATGATGTTGTGATGGGGATATCACAAAACCAAGATACAACCTCTCTGTAGAAAACAAAAATAAGACGCAAAACATATAGAGTTAGATTATGCTTAGTAACCAATATTCCATCATTCTCTTACTTGGAGACGAACTAGGTATTGCTAAAAATATAACCATGTATTAATTCAAAAGCATAACACGATATTTGATTGCTCTATGACTTAATAAACAATTTGCAAATTGGGGAAACATCCCTCATGCCAGAGAAAACTTCTTTCAGAGAATGGAGAATTCACAGAGACTTAGATAACTGTTGTTTAAAGAATACAGGTTTCCATGGTGATGAAGTACTTAAGGGCTACTGAGTTAACATTAAAAAGGTAAGTTCCCCAAAGATTTGCTCCTCCATTCACCTGCAGTCCTGAGATATCTAGAAATTCAAACTAAAGAAATCTAATTCTTTCTCATTTAACCACAGCTTAGTGGTTTTGTTATGTTCTGCTCTTTGGAACTGGAAAGAAAGTCAATTAGCCACTTCGGAGAGAGGAAAAAAAACTCACTGGCAGATTAATTTTGGGTCAGGAATTTTCAAGTTTGTGAATAAGAAAAGGTCTCTTGATTAACAACTGTGCTGGTGTAAAAAAATGAAACAGGATCCATCCCTCACACCATACACAAAAACTAACTCAAACTGGGTCTAAGGCCTAAATATAAAAACCTAATGATAAAGATCATGGAAGAAAAAAATAAAGACAATGCTAAGTGCCCTAATACATGGCATAAATAGAATACGAACCATAACTAACAATGCACAAACACCAGAAGAGAAACTAAATAATTGGCAGCTCCTAAAAATTAAATGCTTGTAATCATCGAAAGACTTCGCCAAAGGAGCAAAAAGACAATCTACCATTATGGATTGAATTGTGGCCCCCCAAAATGTGTATCAACTTGGCTAGGCCATGATTCCCAGTATTGTGTGATTGCCCACCATTTTGTCATCTGATGTGATTTTCCTATGAGTTGTAAATCCTACCTCTATGACATTAAAGAGGCAGGATTAGAGACAGTTATGTAATGAGGCAGGACTCAATCTACAAGACTAGGTTGTGTCTTGAGTCTATCTCTTTTGAGATATAAAAGAGAGAAGCGAGCAGAGGGACAGGGAGACCTCATACCACCAAGAAACGAGAGCAAGGAGAATAGTGTGCCCTTTGGACCCAGGGTCCCTGCTCTGAGAGGCTCAACTGGGGAAGATTGATGACAAGGACTTTCCTCCAGAGCTGACAGACACAGAAAGCCTTTCCCTGGAGCTGGCACCTGGAATTCAGACTTCTAACCTCCTAGACCGTAAGAGAATAAATTCCTGTTTGTTAAAACCAACCACTTGTGGTATTTCTGTTATAGCAGCACTAGATAACTAAGGCACCTACAGGCTGGAAAATTTTTTTTGGCTACTATATATCTGACAAGGGTCTAATCTCTAAAATCTACAAAATACTTCAATGCCTCAACAACAAAAAGACAAACAATCCAATTAAAAAATGGCCAAGGATATGAACAGACATTTCAACAAAGAAGATATTCAGGCAGCTAGCTGGCAAGTGGAGAAATGCTCGCTATCATTAGCCATTCCAAAACCAAACCTGTTGCCCTGGAGTTGGTTCTGACTCATAGTGGCCCTGAAGGACAGAGTAGACTGGCCCCGTAGGGTTTCCTAGGAGCACCTGGTGGATTTGAACTGCCAATCTTTTGTTTAGCAGCCATAGCTCTTAACCACTAGCCACCAGGGTTTCCATGAGAGAAATACAAATCAAAACTACAATGAGATACCATTGTTACCCAATTAGGATCTGTGCCCTGGAACAGTCAAGCCAATGAAACATATTCCGTGTCAGAAGGAGTGAGAAAGTTTACTCAGGATATGCCTATAACACCGGGGACCCAGCAGCAACACAGGCTGTCTCTATGGAGTCCTAAAGAGCAATTTTACATTAGAGCTTATATAGAATTTTACAAGGGTTAGAAGCCTCTTTGTAGTTGCTTGGCTGGAGGTATGCTCAAGAGGAGTTATTCATTACAGGATAGTGACAAAAGATACCTGCCAGACATCTCTTTAGTAGGCTAAAGATATACATATCAGATACCTGGGCTCCAATTTTCCTGTGAGGGTTGTATGCCACAGGTGGTCGGACATAACAAAAGGATATTTGCATCAGTTTAGAACAAAGTCATTAACATTTGGTCAAAACAAAGTCATTAACAGAGGTATGTGAAGGAGGGAGCAGGCAGAGGAAGTAGAAAAACTTACAGGTTCATCATGGCATTAGTTATGTCAAGCTCTCAGTTGCCCGTTTTGAAAAAGGAGAAGACATGCTGGGGAGCATTGGGGTCACACCATCTCACCCTGACAATATTGGCACTAATCAAAAAAGCACAAAATAATAAATGTTGAAGAAGTTGCAGGGAGATTGGAACTCTTATGCGCTGCTTTTGGGAATGTAAAATGTTGCAACCACTGTGGAAAACTATATGGCACCTCCTTAAAAAGCTAAAAATAGAAGTACCATACAATCTAGCAATCTCACTCCTAGGAATAACCTAGAGAAATAAGAGCCATCACACAAATAGACATATGTACACCCATGTTCACTGCACTATTCGCAATAGCAAAAAGATGGAAACAACCTAAGTGCCCATCAACAGATGAATGGATAAACAAATTGTGGTACATACACTCAATGAAAGAAGAATTGATGCCTTTGAATTATGGTGTTGGTGAAGAAACAAAAAAACCAAAAAAACCAAACCCAGTGCCGTCGAGTCAATTCCGACTCATAGCGACCGTACAGGACAGAGTAGAACTGCCCCATAGGGTTTCCAAGGAGCGCCTGATGGATTCAAACTGCCAACCCTTTGGTTAGCAGCCGTAGCACTTAACCACTACACCACCAGGGTTTCTGGTGAAGAATACTGAATGTATACCATGGACTGCCAAAATAACCAACAAATCTGTCTTGGAAGAAGTACAACCAGAATGCTCCTCAGAAGTAAGGATGACGAGACTGCGTCTTACATACTTTGGACATGTTGTCAGGAGGGATCAGTCCCTGGAGGAGGACATCATACTTGGCAAAGTACAGGATCAGTGGAAAAGAGGAAGACCCTCAACAAGGTAGACTGACACAGTGGCTGGAACAGTGAGTTCAAGCATAACAACGATTGTAAGGATGGCGCAGGAGCAAGTAGTGTTTCATTCTGTTGTGCATAGGGTCGCTGAGTCGGAACCGACTTGACGGCACCTAACAACAACAACACCACACAATGAAATACTACTCAATGATAAAGAACAGTGATGAATACATGAAACATCTTACAACATGGATGAACCTGGGGGGCATTATGCTAAGTGAAATAAGGCAAATACAAAAGGATAAATATGGTATGAGACCACTATTATAAAAACTCAAGAAAAGGTTTACACACAGAAAAAACATTATTTGATGTTTACGAGGATGAGGAGGGCTGTGGGGGGCAAATCGCTAACTAGATAGTGGACAAGTGTCCACTTTTGTGAAGGGAAAGACAACATACAATATAGAGGAAGTCAGTACAACTTGACCAAGGCAAAGTCACAGACATTTCTTAGACACATCCAAACACCTTGAGGAACCGAGTTACTGGGCCTGAGGGCTGGGGACCGTAGTCTCAGGGGATATCTAGGTTAATTGGCATTACATAGTTCATAAAGAAAATGTTCTACATCCTACTTTGGTGAGTAGCATCTTGGATCTTAAAAGCTTGTGAGTGATCATCTAAGGTACATCTATTGGTCCCATCCAGTCCAGAGCAAAGGAGAATGAAGAAAACCAAAGACACAAGGAAAATATTAGCCCAAAGAACTAAAGGACCACATGAACCACAGCCTCCACCAGCCTGAGCCCAGAAGAATTAGGTAGTGCCCTGCTACCACCACTGATCACTCTGACAGGGATCACAATAGAGAATCCCGGACAGAGTGGAAGAAAAATGAAGGACAAAATTCAAATTGACAAAAAAAAGATACCAGATTTACTGGTCTGACAGAGACTGGAGGAACTCCTGAGACCATGGCCCCCAGACACCCTGCTAACTCAGAACTGAAGCCACTCTGAAGTCTACCTTTCAGCCAAAAATTAGTCAGGCCTGGAAAACAAACAATAACACTGGTGAGGAATGTGTTTCTCAGTTCAATCAAGTGTACGAAACCAAATGGGCAACTCCTGCCCAAAAGCAAGATGAAAAGGCAGGAAGGGACAGGAAAACTGGACAAATGGACACAGGGAGCCCAAGGTAGAAAGGGGCAGAGTGCTGTCACATTGTAGGAACTGCAACCGATATCACAAAACAACATGTGTATAAATTTTTAAATGAGAAACTAACTTGAGCTGTAAACTTTCACCTAAATCACAATAAAAAAATTTTTAAAAGCCCTCTTGAAATAAAAGTAAAATATCTATTTTAATTGTAAATTTGATTCCACAATATCTAATGAATATCCATTAATTAAGTCAATGTAGTATAACTCCAAGGGTTTAAGTTACTGAAACAACTTGGAAATTATCTTCAAGTTGACATACTAGAAAACATGACTGTTTAAGTAAAACTTGTCAGAATAATGGTTCGATTTGGTTAAACAAAATTATAGTTTTTTCAGAATCTTGGACATGTGGTAGAAGTAGTGCCAGCTTATTCAGCCAGTTGTTGTTATTGTTATTTGTTAGAGCAAGTGAACCGAGGCACTTAACTAAAGAAAAATGGCTGTTTTAGAGTTTAGGGCCCTACTCCATCTTGCCTTTCTTTTAATGTATATAAACCCCTGATTTGTTCTTTAAACCTGTGACTAAATGTAAACTAAAGGAAGTTTTCTCCTTTTCTCTGTGGTTAAACTGAGAGAATAATAATAAACTGTCTCATGGGAGCTATCAAGACACTTCCTGAAACGATGTCTCAGGAAGACCTTGATGCTGACTCTTATCTGCGGACAAGAAACATTACACTTGAGCAACCTGTTTCTAAGAGAGAAATGTCCTGTAACCTTCCCCCTCCTAGCCTCACTTCCAGTAACCTGTCTTACATTAATCTCAGTTTGTAATATCCAATCAAAGTAGTATGACTCAAGTCCTTTGTTCTCAATCTTTGCCATTTTGGAAACGTTTGTTCTCTCTGTAAAATTAGACATTTTCTCCAGTCTGGACCATTATGGAACCTACAATAAATCTCCTTGCTCTACTTTAACAAAGTATTTATTACTCTTAGATGGTTGCCATTGAGTTGGATCTGACTCATGGTGACCTCGTGTATAACAGAATGAAATGTTGCTCGATCCTATTACAACCATTGTGTCCAGTTCATCTCATTGAGGGTTTCCCTCATTCTCACCACCCTCTACTTTGCCAAACATGATGTCCTTTTCTAGCCATTGGTCTTTCCAGATGACTTGCTCAAAGTAAGCAAGCCAAAGTCTCACCGTCTTCACTTCTAAGGAGCAGTCTGGTTATATTTCTTCTAAGACTGATTTGTTTGTTCTTCTGTAAGTCCACAATACATTCAATATTCTCTGACAACGCCACAGTTCAAATGCATTCTTCTGTCTTTCTTTTTCATTGTCCAGCTTCAACATGCATATGAGGCAATTGAAAATACCATGACTTGGGTGAGGCATACCTTAGTCATTTTGCATTAGATTGCCCAATGCAATACATCATTTGATTTCCCGACGGCTGCTTCCATGGGCATTGACTGTGGATCCAAATAAACTTCAATCATTTCTCTGTTTATCATAATGTTGCTTATTGGTCCAGTTGTGAGGATTTTTGGTTTCTTTATGTTGAGGTGTAATCCATACTGAAGGATGCAGTCTTTGACCTTCAGTAAATCCTTCAAGTCATCTTCATTTTCAGCAGGCAAGGCGGTGTCACCTGCATATTGCAGGCTGTTAATGAGTCTTTCTTCAATCTTGATGCTGCCGCAAAGCAATAGAGGAACTTAAGAAAATTACACAAAAGCATAATGCCAAATTTACAGGCTGCAAGAATCCATAGAAACAGCAAGCCAAAAACTAAAAGATTAACAATAAAATTTCAGGCTTAGACAACTGAATAGAAATTCAAATGACCCAAATTGAGGCAATGGAAGTCACAGTTACTGAGATTATAGATAAAGCACTTGAAATCAACATATTTGAGGAAAAATCAGATAAAAGAATTTTTTAAAAATGAAGAAACCCTAAGAAATACATGGGACTCTATCAAGAGGAATAACCTACAACTGACTGGAGTACCAGAACGAGGGGAAGGGGGGAAGATAACAGAAAATACAGAAAGAATTGTTGAAGATTTGTTGGCAGAAAACTTTCCTGGTATTGTGAAAGATAAGAACATATCTATTCAAGAAGCTCATCAAAGCCCACACAAAGTAGATCCCCCCAAAAGACAAATTGTAATCAAACTTGCCTGAACCAAAGAAAAAGAGAGCATTTTAAGAGTGGCTAGGGATAAATGAAAAAGTCATCTACAAAGCAGAGTCAATAAGATTAAATTCAGACTATGCAGCAGAAACCATACAGGCAAGAAGGCAATGGGATGACATATATAAAGCCTTGAAGGAAAAAAATTGCCAACCAAGAGATATATCCAGCAAAACTATATCTCAAATATGATGGTGAAATAAAGACATTTCCAGATAAACAGAAGTTTAGGGAATTTGTAAAAACAAAACCAAAATTACAAGAAAAACTAAAGGGATTCCTCTGCTTAGAAAATCAATAACATCAGATAAAAACCCAAGACTAGAACACAGGACAGAACAACCAGATATCAACATGGGTAGGGAAGTCATAAATAAATCAAATAAAATGACGAAAATACGGAAACAGAGAAGTCAATATGTAAAAGATGACAACAGTAAAACAAAAAAGAGGGACTAAATAATGTAGTCATAGATCTCTCATATGGAGAGGAAGTCAAGGTGATATAAAGAAATAAAAGATTTGTTTAAACTTAGAAAAATAGGGGTAAATATTAGGGAAACTAACAATCCACCCCATCAAACAAAAAAACAAGACAAACATAAAGACTCAGCAAATATGAAATCAACAACAATGAAAAGGATGAAAAGAAAATATGTAAAGAAAAATTGCTCAGCAGAGAAAATTAAGTGGAACAAAGAAATTGTGAACAACACACAAAAACAAAAAAACTAGGACCAAAATGACAGCACTAAACTCATGCTTATCAATAATTATGCTGAATGTAAATGGACTAAACGCATCAATAAAGAGACAGAGAGTGGCAGAAAGGATTAAAAAGCACGATCCATCTATATGCTGCATACAAGAGACTTACCTTAGACTTAAAGACACAAACAAACTAAAACTCAAAGGATGGCAGAAAATATATCAAGCAAACAACAATCAAAAAAGAGCAGGAGTGGCAATATTAATTTCTGACAAAATAGACTTTAAAGTAAAATCCACCACAAAGGATAAGGAAGGACACTATATAATGATTAAAGCATCAATACACCAGGAGGAGATAACCATAATAAATATTTACACACCCAATGACAGGGCTCCAAAATACATAAAACAAACTCTAACAGCACTGAAAAGAGAAATAGACAGCTCCACAATAATAGTAGGAGACTTCAACACACCACTTTGGGTGGACAGAACATCCAGAAAGAACCTCAATAAAGACATGGAAGATCTAAATGCTACAATCAACCAACCTGACCTCAGAGACATATACAGAATGCTCCACCCAACAGCAGCCAAGTATAGTTTCTTTTCCAATGCACATGGAACGTGCTCCAGAATAGACCACATATTATGCCACAAAGCAAGCCTTAACAGAATCCAAAACACCAAAATACTACAAAGCATCTTTTCTGACCATATAGCCATAAAAGTAGAAATCAATAACAGAAAAAGCAAGGGGGAAAAAAACACATGGAAACTGAACAACACCTTGCTCAAACACTATTGGGTTACAGAAGAAATTAAGGATGGAATAAAGAAATACACAGAATCAAATGAGAAGGAAAACACATCCTACAAGAACCTTTGGGACACAGTAAAAGCAATGCTCAGAGGTCAATTTATAGCAATAAATGCAGATATCCAAAAAGAAGAAAGGGCCAAAATGAAAACATTGACCCTACTACTTGAACAAATAGAAAGAGAGCAGCAAAGAAGCCCTCAGGCACCGGAAGAAAGCAGATAATAAAAATTAGAGCAAAATTAAATGAAATAGAGAATAGAAAAACAAATGAAAGTGGTTAACAAGAACAAATGCCAGTTCTTTGAAAAGATCAACAAAACCGATAAACCATTGGCCAAACTGAGGACACAAATAACCCAAATAAGAAATAGATGTGTGATATAACAACAGACCCAAAAGAATCATAACAGAATACTATGAAAAATTGTACTCTAACAAATTTGAAAATGTAGAGGAAATGTAGAGTAAATTTCTAGAAACACACTACCTCCCTAAACTAACGCAAACTGAGGTAGAACAACTAAATAAACCTATAGCAAAAGAAGACATTGAAAAGGTACTTTAAAAACTACCCCCCACAAAAAAGAAGAAAAAAAAAAAAAAAAAAGCCCTGGCCCTGACGGCTTCACTAGAGGATTCTACCAAATTTTCAGAGAAGAGTTAACACCACTACTACTAAAGGTATTCCAGAGCATAGAAAAAGACGGAATACTCCCAAACTCATAGTATGAAGCTAGCATAACCTTGGTACCAAAACCAGGTAGGTAAAGATATCACAAAAAAAGAAATTTCAGACCAATACCCCTCATGAACATAAATGCAAAAATCCTTAACAAAATTCTAGCTGATGCAATTGAACAACATATCAAAAAAATAATTCACCATGACCAAGTAAGATTCATACCAGGTATGCAGGGATGGTTCAACATTAGAAAAACAACCAATGTAATCCACCACATAACTAAAACAAAAGACAAGAACCACATGATCTTATCAATTGTTGCAGAAAAGGCATTTGACAAAGTCCAACACCCATTCATGATAAAAAATCTCAGCAAAATAAGAATAGAAGGAAAATTCTGCAACATAATAAAGGGCATTTATGCAAAGTCAACAGCCAATATCATCCTAAATGGAGAGAGTCTGAAAGCATGCCCCTTGAGAACAGGAACCAGACAAAGATGCCCTTTATCACCACTCTTATTCAACATTGTGCTGGAGGGCCTAGCCAGAACAATTAGTCTAGAAAAGGAAATAAAAGGCATCCAGATTGGTAAGGAAGTAGTAAAAGTATCTCTATTTGCAGATAATATGATCTTATACACAGAAAACCCCAAAGAACTCACAAGAAAACCACTGGAACTAATAGAAGATTTCAGCAAAGTATCAGGATACAAGATCAACATACAAAAATCCGTTGTATTCCTCTACACCAACAAAGAGAACTTTGAAGAGGGAATCACCAAATCAATGCCACTTACAATAGCCCCCAAGAAGATAAAATACTTAGGAATAAATCTAACCAGAGACATAAAAGACCTGTACAAAGAAAACTACAAGACACTACTGCAAGAAACCAAAAGAGACCTACGTAAGTGGACAAACATACCTTGTTCATGGATAGGAAGACTGAACATTGTGAAAATGTCAATTCTACCTAAAGCGATCTACAAATACAATGAATCCTGATTCAAATTCCAATGGCATTTTTTAATGAGATGGAGAAACAAATCGCCAACTTCATATGCAAAAGGAAGAGGCTCCGGATAAGTAAAACATTACTGAAGAAGAAGAACAAAGTGGGAGGCCTCACACTACCTGGTTTTAGAGTCTGTTATACCGCCACGGTAGTCAAAGCAACCTGGTACTGGTACCACAACAGATACATAGACCGATGGAACAGAACTGAGAATCCAGGTGTAAATTCATCCACCTGTGAGCAGCTGATATTTGACAAAGGCCCAAAGTCCATTAAATGGGCAAGAGACAGTTTCTTTAACAAATGGTGCTGGCATAATTGGATATCCATCAGCAAAAAAATGAAACAAGACCCATACCTGGCTCCACACCATGCACAAAAACTAACTCAAAATGGATCAAAGACCTAAACATAAAATCTAAAATGATAAAGATTATGGAAGAAAAAACAGGGGCAATGCTAGGCTCTCTCATACATGGCATAAACAGAATACAAAACATTACTAACAATGCACAAACACTGGAAGAGAAACTAGATAACTGGGAGCTCCTAAAAATCAGATACTTACACTCATCCACAGACTTCACCAAAAGAGTAAAAAGACAACCTACAGACTGGGAAAATAATTTTGGCTATGACATATCCAACCAGAGTATAATCTCTAAAACCCACAAGATACTGCAAAACCTCAACAATAAAAAGACAACGCAATTAAAAAATGTGAAAGGATATGAACAAGCACTTCATCAAAGATGAAGCTGTCAACTAATAGGTTCTTGTCCAGCAGACTAGTGAACAGAAAGGTTTATTCACAGTGTGCAAACTGGTAGACAGGCAGGGTCTCATGACCTAAGGCTGCCAGCTCCCTGAACCAGGGCAGATTCGCTCCTTTAATAGGGAGTGACATACATATGCATGAACAGTGAGGGGAGGCTCTTCAGTCTTGTAATGAGGGAGCAGTCTGCATAATATTAGTGAACGGGTTTTTGCACGTGGCTCTAAAAATACTGCGAACAGCCCTTAAAAAATGGCGACCGCTGGCTACTGCCACCCCAGGAAGGTCATATAGCAAGTAAATTTGGAGTCAGTGCACCTGTGCCTCGGCTTCCTGCCAGGAGAAGAGAAGAAACCTGGGGACTCGACCAATCATGGTGAAGTACTGTAACAGCTGTAACAAAAAGGTAGCAAGAGTGGGCTTTTCTGAAAAACAACTATTATGGGATAGTTAGTAACCCTTACTAGCCCTTCTATAACTGCCTGTTTCAAAGACATTCAGGCAGCTACCAAATACATGAGGAAATGCTCAGAATCATTACGCAAATCAAAACTACAGTGAGATGAGACCTCACCCCAACAAGGCTAGCATTAATCCAAAAAACACAAAATAATAAATGTTGGAGAAGTCGCAGAGAGACTGGAACACTTATGCTTTGCTGGTGGGAAGGTAAAATGGTACAACCACTTTGGAAATCGATTTGGTGCTTCCTTTAAAAGCTAGAAATAGAACTACCATACAATCCAGCAATCCCACTCCTTGGAACAAATCCTAGAGAAATAAGAGCCGTCACATGAATAAATATACGCATACCTGTGTTCATTGCAGCACTGTTCACAATAGCAAAAAGATGGAAACAACCTACGTGCTCATCAATGGATGAATGGATAAACAAATTATGGTACATTCACACAATGGAACACTAAGCAATGATAAAGAACAACAATGGATCTGCGAAACACCTCATAACATGGATGAATCTGGAAGGCATTATGCTGAGTGAAATTCGTTGCAAAAGGACGGATATTTTATGAGACCACTATTATAATAACTCAAGAAAAGGTTTAAACACAGAAGAAAACATTCTTTGATGGTGACAAGGGTGGGAAGGGAGGGAAAGGGTATTCACTAACTAGATAGTAGACAAGAATTACCTTAGGTAACCGGAAGGGCAACACATAATACAGGGGAAGTCAACACAACTGGACTAAACCAAAAGCTAAGAAGTTTCCTGAATACAACCAAACACTTCGAGTAGCAAAAGCAGGGGTCTGAGGACCATGATTTCAGGGGACATCTGCATCAACTGGCATAAAGTTTATTAAGAAAATGTTCTGCATCTCACTTTAGTTATTGTCGTCTAGGGTTTTAAAAGCTAGCGAGCAACCATCTAAGATGCATCAATTGGTCCAAATCCACCTGGAGCAAAGGAGAATGAAGAACACCAAAGATACAAGGAAAATATTAGCCCAAGAGACAACAAGGACCACATAAAATGAAAGGCTCCATCAGCCTGAGCCTGGAAGAACTAGATGGTGCCCAGCCAATAACTGCCCTGACAGGGAACAGGACAGAGAGTCCCTGACTGAGCAGAAGAAAAGTGGGGTGCAGAACTCAAATTCTAGTAAAAAGACCACACTTAATGGTCTGAGACTGGAGGAACCCCAGAAGACATGGCCCCAGACTCTCTGTTAATCCAAAACTAAAACCGTTCCCAAAGCCAACTCTTTAGACAAAGATTAGACAGGACTATAAGACATAAAATGATACTTGTGAAGAGTGTGCTTCTTAGTTCAAGTAGATAAACATGACACTAAATGGGCAGCTCCTGTCCAGAGGTGAGATGAGAAGGCAGAAAGGGACAGGAGCTGGTGGAATGGACATGGGAAATCCAGGGTGGAAAGGAAGAGTGTGCTTTCACATTATAGAGAGAGCAACTAAGGTCACATAACAATGTCTGTTAAATTTTTGTATGAGAAACTAACTTGAGCTGTAAACTTTCACTTAAAGCACAAAAAAAGATAAACAAATAAAAAAGTAATCCTCAAGGCATCGAGGATGTCACAGGCAGTGCACCAGGGCCCCTATGTTATGTGGACCTCGGAAAGATTAGCACAAAACAAAGAAGGGAGGGGGAGGAGGAGCAAAAGCAGAGAAGAGCAAGGGTTAGGGAATGGGGGCACTCAGCCCAGGAGAGACCTTGGCCTTAGTAGTCACAGAGGAGGGGGTGGCTGAACTGCTGCGGGGCACAGGGGGACCCACAAGACTGAGGGTAGGCTGAGGCCTAGGGTGGAGAGTCTAGAGGCCAGGCAAGGAGTTTGGGTTTTAATCTTTAGGAAGCAAGGCCATTGAAGGATGTTAGGCAAGTGCAACATGAGCATATTTGGGTTGTATGAAGATGAGGTTGGTGCCAGCAGACTTTTTCCTCAGTGAAGGAAGGGCAAAGCCAGGCAGGTTACAGAAAACCCAGCGAGGCATGGATGGTCATAACAGACAGGGAGGAACCTGGGAACTCAGTGGCTCTGGCAGAAACTGAAGTCCTGCAGGTTGTGGAAAGGATTTGACAAGTGGAGTATTACCTCCATAGGTCAAGTTGAAAGTCCTCAGAAAAACAAGAGATTTAGTCCAGCTGTTTTCCCCTTGGAGGGCTAGGAGCAGGGGTCTGCCCAATGTTATGCTGATTATATCTGGGACTGGGACGGTGTTGTGCTGACTATATCTGGGACTGGGACGATATCGTCTGACTATAGTGGGAGGGAAGGATGTGGGCATCAAAGGAGACCCCTAGACAACTCTGTCTTCAGTACTGTGCAACAAACTAACGTAGAGTTTTGAGTACAGTTCGTCATGGGGACCCAGCAGCCTGTTCTTTGTGGGCGCATGACTGCCACCTGATCCAGGATAGACAACGGGTTTTTTCACAGGATTTGTAGATTTGGGATATTAGAGAGCTATGTCAGCCCCTGTCTGGTGACTGACATGGTGAAACCTCAGTGTAGCTGTCAGCAGCCACACTTTCGACCACATGGAGCGAGGCCATCTGCTTTCACAGAAAAGAGCACAGAATTTGAGAACAAGGATTTAATTTAAAAACTGTGTTTTAAATATTTTGTTGAATTTTTGGTGAAAGCTTATGCAGCAAATCAGGTTCCCATTTAACACTTTCTATGCTTTTTTTTATGCTTATCACTGCTGATGTCAGATGGGTCCTGGCTGAAAGCAGAGAATACCAGAAAGATGTTTACTTGTGTTTTATTGACTATGCGAAGTCATTTGACTGTGTGGATCATAACAAATTATGGATAATATTGCAAAGAATGGGAATTCCAGAACACTTCATTGTGCTTAAATGAGGAACCTGTACATATACCAAGAGGCAGTGGTTCAAACAGAACGATGGGATACTGAGTAGTTTAAAGTCAGAAAAGGAGTGCATCAGGGTCGTATCCTTTCATCATACTTACTCAACCTACATACTGAGCAAATAATCTGAGAAGCTGGACTATATGAAGAAGAATGATGCACCAGGATTGGAGGAAGACTCATTAACAACCTGTGTTATGCAGATGACACAACCTTGCTTGCTGAAAGTGAAGAGCGCTTGAAGCACTTACTGATGAAGATCAAAGACCACAGTCTTCAGTATGGATTACACCTCAACATAGACCCAAACAAACCCAGTGCCATAAAAATCCTCACAACTGGACCAATAAACAACATCATTATAAATGGAGAAAACATTAAAGTTGTCAAGGATTTCATTTTACTTGGATCCACAATCCATGCCCATTGAAGCAGCAGTCAGAAAGCCAAACAGCGCATTGCATTGGGCAAATCTGCTGCAAAAGACCTCTTAAAGTGTTAAAAAGCAAACATGTCAGTCACCTTGAAGACTAAGGTGTGCCAACCCAAGCCATGGTGTTTTCATTTGCCTCATAATGCATGCAAAAGCTGGACGATAAATAAGGAAGACCGAAGAACTGATGCCTTTGAATTGGGGTGTTGGCGAGGAATACTGAATGTACCATGAACTGCCAAAAGAATGAACCAAGCTGTCTTGGAAGAAGTACAACCAGAATGCTCCAAAGTATATCCCACATACTTTGGACATGTTATCAGGAGGGACCAGTCCCTGGAGAAGGACATCATGGTTGGTAAAGTAGAGGGTCAGCGAAAAAGAGGAAGACCCTCAACAAGATGGATTGACATAGTGGCTGTAGCAATGGGCCCAGGTACGATTGTGAGGATGGTGCAGGCCTGGGCAGTGTTTTGTTCTGTTGTACAAAAGTTCACAGTGAGTCGGAACTGACTCAACAGCACATAAGAACAACAAACATATTGTTTAGCGACATTAGTTACAATTTCCACACTGTGTCAACAGTCTTAATACTTCTGTTCTGGTTGTTCCACTTCCATTAATCCAGCTTCCCTGCCCCCCTGATCTTTTCATCTTTGCTTTAGGGTAAATGTTAATCTTTTGGTCTAAGATTTTTTTTTTAAAGGTGCACAGTACTCACAGGTGATGTTTATTTTATGAGCCAATCTGTTATTTAGCTGAAAGGCGACCTCCGGGAGTAGTTTCATTTCAAAGTTTAAAGGGTATCTCAGGGTGATAGTCTTGGGGGTTCCTCTCTTCAGATCTTCAACTCCGTTGCAGACTGTGAGACTGCCATGCCCAAGAGGCAGAAAATGAGGCCTGAGGGGGCAGAGGGGTGGGGTCACCACTCAGATGAACTAGGACAATAAAAAACAAAAAACCAAACCTGTTGTTGTGGAGTTGATTCTGACTCATAGTGACCCGATAGAACAGAGTAGAACTGCCCCACAGGGTTTCCAAGGAGCACCTGGTGGATTCAAACTGCCAGCCTTTTGGTTAGCAGCTGTAGCTATGCCACCAGAGTTTCCCACTAGAAGAATGGAGCTGCCCAAAACCAAGGGAGCAGAGTTGCCATCCCAGTGGGCCTGGAAGGCAGAGCTGAAGCCCAGGGCCGAGGGGCCTCCACCCAGAACCCAGAGAGCATGTCCAACACCGCAGAACGGCTGGTAGGTTCGAATTGCTGACCTTTAAGTTAACAGCTGGATGCTTTAGCCAATGCACCACCAGGGCTCCTTAGTGTAATGGAACTCAACTGATTTTTTTTTTTTAATACAGAAATAATCTTTATTTTTTATTTTATTATTTTTCAATGCTTCAATTTTTTTTTCTTGAATACTGGCACATTTATTACAATAATATAATTGCTATTACCATCTTCTTTGCATGGATAAATATTTTATTACATAATACAGCAGTGGAATGACACAATGAGAAATTAAAACACAAAGTTAGGAAAAAACAAAAGGATTGTCTCGACTCTAAAGTAATTTCTTTTTTACACTTTTTTTAAAAAATTGTGCTTTAGGTGAGAGTTTACAGCTCAAGTTAATTTCTCATACAAAAATTTATATACATATTGTTTTGTTGCATTAGTTTCAATTCCCATATTGTGACAGCACACTCTCCCTTTCCACCCTGGGTTCTCTGTATCCATTTAAGCACTTCCTGTCCCTGCCTTCTGGTTCTTCCTCTGGACAGGAGCTGCCCATTTGGTATTGTGTATCGTTTTGAACTAAGAAGCACACACCTCAAGTGTATTTTTTTGTTTTGTAGTCCTGTCTAAACTTTGTCAGGAAACCCTAGTGGCGTAGTGATTAAGTGCTATGGCTGCTAACCAAAAGGTTAGCAGTTTGAATACACCAAGGTGCTCCTTGGAAACTCTACGGGACAGTTCTACTCTGTCCTATAGGGTCGCTATGAGTCGGAATCAATTCAACGGCCAATGGGTTTTAGGTTTAATCTTTGTCTGAAGAGTGGGCTTTGGGAATGGTTTCAGTTCCGGGTTATTAGAGCATCCAGGGGCCATAGTATCAGGGGTCAATTAATTTTTTAAAATAATCTTTTATTGTGTTTTAGGTGAAAGTTTACACAGCAAATTAGGTTCTCCTTTAACAGTTTTTTCTTTAATTGTGCTTTAGGTGTACGTTTACAGCTGAAGTTAATTTCTCATACAGAGATTTATACACATATTGTTATGTGACACTCAGTTAACAGAGTGTCCAGGGGCCATGGCTTCAGGGGTTCTTCCAGTCTCAGTCAGGCCATTAAATCTAGTTCCCTTTAACAATTTTTATGCAAATTGCACCATGCCATTGGTTACAGTGTTTACAGTATGTCAGCATTCTCATTATTCCCATTCTGTTCTGTTTCCGTTGATATAGCTTCCCTTACCACCCTGCCTTCTTATCTTTGCTTTTGGGTAAATTTTGACCATTTGGTCTCGTATAGTTAATCTAAATGATTTTCATGTGTTGATCTTATATCCTGCCACTTTGCTGAATCCTTTTATTAGACTGAGTAATTTTCTTGTGTATTCTCTGGGATTTCCTATGTGTAGGACCATGCTATCTGTGAATAGAGATAGTTTTACTTCCTCCTTTCCAATCTGGATACCATTTATTTCCCTTCTTTGCCTATTGCTTTGGCTAGGACTTCCAGTACAATACTGAATAAGAGTGGTGATAATGGCATGCTTGTCTCGTTCCCATACTCACGGGAAGGCTCTCAGTCTTTCTCCAATGAGAATGTTGGCAGTTGGTTTTGCATATATGCCCTTAATTATGTTGAGTAATTTCCCCCTATTTCTGTTTTGCTGAGAGTTTTTATCAGGAAAGGGTGTTGGATTTTATCAAATGCCTTTTACGCATCAATTGAGATGATCACGTGATTTTTTTCCATGATTTTAGTTAATTCCACTTTTTATTTCTTCTATCATCCAGTAATGTTTTAGTAATGTGTTATTTACTTCCATGTACTTATTCTCCATGTTTTTCCAGTTAATGATTTCTAGTTTAATACCATTTATGGTCAGAGGAAATGTTTTGTATACCTTCAGCCTTTTTAAATTTACTGAGGCTTGCTTTGTGGCCTAAGATATGGTCTGTCATGGATTGAATTATGTCCCACAAAAAAAGGTGTGTATCAACTTAGGCCATGATTCCCAGCATTGTGTGGCTGTTCACCACTTTCTGATTGTAATTTCATGTTAAAGAGGATTAGGGTGGGATTGTAACACCATCCTTACTCAGGTCACATCCCTGATCCAATGTAAAGGGAATTTTCCTGGAGTGGGGCCTGCATCACCTTTTCTCTCTCAAGAAATAGAAAGAAAAGGGAAGCAAGCACAGAGGGAGACCTCATACCACCAAGAAAGTAGTGTTGGGAGCAGAGCATGTCCTTTGGACCTGGGTTCCCTGAGCAAAGAAGCTCCTAGTCTGGGGGAAGATGGATGAAAAGGCCATCAGAGAAAGCCTTCCCCTGGAGCTGATGCCCTAAATTTGGAGTTTTAGCCTGCTTTACTGTGAATAAATTTCTCTTTGTTAAAGCCATCCACTTGTGGTATTTCTGTTACAGCAGCACTAGATGACCAAGACAGAATTTGGTACCAAGAGAGTGGGGTGCTGCTCTAACAGATACCTAAAATGTGGAAGCCGTTTGGAAACTATGAATGGATAGAGTAGTGGCAGCAACAACAGGCCTGAAGCAGCAGAGAACCTACAGCGGCAGAGAACCAGCAGCGGCAGAACCAGGAGACCAGCACCAGACACCGCTGGACCTGACCCACGGGGAGAGCTGGCTTCCTTGTGGAGTGGGGTTCCTCCTGGCACTTATCAGTGGAGCTAGGCTTGCCTACCCATGGAGCAAGAGAGCTGAGTGCCTGTGGGCAGGAGGCTTCCTGGCAGAGTGGGGTGCCTCCAGGCACTTATCGGTGGAACTACAGAGCTTTGGAACACTTGCCCTAGAAGGGCAGATGTGGGTGTGAGGCCTGAAGAGCCAAGGGGCCAAGAAACCAGGAAGTAGAAGCTGAAGAGACAAGGAACACGAGAAGCCGAGCTGCCTCAGTCTCAAAAGGTATGGCCATGATCTCTGGGGTTTCAAAGGGTGGAGCCATGGCCTCTGCTGTTTCTAAGGCTGGAGTCACCACTCAGATGGACTAGGAGAATGGCACCTAAAACCGAGGGAGCAGAGTTGCTATCCCAGTGGAGCTGAAGCCCAGGGCCAAGCGATCTCCACGAAGAATCTGGGGAGCTTGGCCAATACCTACAGTCTGGAGGGCAGGGCCATTGTGTAAATTGTCTCAGAGAACAGATTATCTTCAAAGCCTTAAGGGCTAATGCAATGTGTTCTGCTGACTTGCTTGGTGCCTGTTATCCCTTCTTTCCCCCCAGTTTCTCCCATTTGTAATGGAAATGTCTAGCTTGTGCCTGTTCTGCCGTTGTACCTTTGGAAGCAGATAACTTGTATTCAAGATTTCACAGATGAAGAATTTTTGGATTTTGGACTTGGAGTTAAGACTTTTGCTTTGATCAGATGAATATGTTTTGCATGTTGCAAAGATGTGACTGGGGGGGGGCCAAGGGATGGAATGTCATGGATTGAACTGTCTCCCCCAAAATGTATCAACTTGGTTAGGCCATGATTCCCAGTATTGTGTGGTTGCCCTCCATTTTGTGACTGTAATTTTATGTTAAAGAGGACTAGGGTGGGGTTGTAACATCACTCTTCCCCAGGTCACATCCGTGATCCAATGTAAAGGGAGTTTCCCTAGGGTGTGGCCTGCAACACCTCTTCTCTCTCTAGAGATAAAAAGGAAAGTGAACAGAGAGGGGACCTAGTCATGGATTGAATTATGTTCCCCCAAAATGTGTACCAATTGGACTGGGCCATGGTTCCTGGTATTGTGTGATTCTCCTATATGTTGTAAATCCTGCCTCATGAGGGAGGATGAGTTAGTGAAGCTAGACTCAACCTACAAGATTGCACCGTGTCTTGTGGCAATCTCTTGAGATACAAAAAGAGCAGAAGGACAGGGGGATCTCATACCACCCAGAAAGAAGCACTGGGAGCAGAGTGCATCCTTTAGACCCGGGGTTTCTACGCAGAGAAGCTCCTAGTCCAGGGGGAAGATTGATGAGAAAGACCTTCCTTCCAGACCAACAGAGAAAGCCTTCCCCTGGAGCTGACACCTTGAATTTTGACTTTTAGCCTACTTTACTATGAGAAAATAAGCTTCTCTTTGTTACAGCCATCCATTTGTGGTATTTCTGTTAGAGCAGCACTAGATGACTAAGACAGACCTCATACCACCAAGAAGGCAGTGCCAGGAGCAAAGTGCATCTTTTGGACCCAGGTTCCCCACTCAGAGGAGCTCCTGGTCTGGGGGAAGATGGATGAGAAGGCCAAAAGAGAGAGAAAGCCCTCCTCTGGAGCTGACGCTTGAAATTTGGACTTCGAGCCTACTTTACTGTGAATAAATTTCTCTTTGTTAAAGCCATCCACTTGTGATATTTCTGTTACAGCAGCACCAGATGACCGAGACACGGTCTGTTCTGGAGTGTTCCACGTGTGCTAGAGAGGAATGTGCATTGTTCTGTTGTTACATGGTGCATGCTATATATGTCTGGGAGATCCAGTTGTTTGCGTCATTTAGGTCTTGTGTATCTTTGCTGATTTTCTTTCTAGTTGTTCTGTCCATTGTCAAATGTGAAGTGTTAAAATCTCTTACTATTATTTCTTCAATTATGTTAGTCTATTGTATACATTTTGGAGCTCTGGCATTGGGTGCTGTCTTAGGCTGGGTTCTCCAGAGAAGCAATGCCAGTAAAGCATACACACACACACACACACACACACACATATATACACACACACATACATACAGAGAGAGAAATTCGTATCAAAGAAATGGCTCACACGGTTTTTAGAGGCTGTAACATCCCAAGTCTGTGGGGCAGGATAGAGGATTCTCCTGATCGTAGCTGCAGGCACTGGCAAACCCAAGATCAGCAGGCCTGAGAGCAGCACTGTTGCAGACTGTGAAGTCTGACAAATCCCAAGGCTGGCAGGCAAGACCACAGGTAAGCTGCTAGCTCAAGTCCCAAGAATGAGAGGTCAGACAAACAGGAGCCACCTGCACAATCTAGAACAAGCAAAAGCCCAAGCAAGGCGAGCAGGAAGAGCTGGGCGGCGGAGGATGGGGAGATGAAGGCTGGGCGGGGAGGGCAGTGAGCTGCCACATGCTCCACCCCTTCTGGTACCACAGAAGATTCCATCACGGGGGTGAATACATATCAAATCTCAACAGGGAAGTGATCACAACATTATACAACTGCCAAAACACTGAGCTAAGTTGACACAGAATCTTAAACATCACAGGTGCATATTTATAATTGTTAGGTCTTTTTGGTGAATTGATCCTTTAATCATTATATAGTGTCCTTCTTTGTCCCTTATAATGGTTTTTTACTTAAAGGATTTTTTGTCAGATATTAATATTGCCACTCCTGCTCTTGTTTCATTACTGTTGGCTTAGTATATAACTTTTTCTGTCCTTTGATTTCTAACCTGCTGGTGTCTTTGTTTCTAGGGTGTGTCTCTTGTAGATAACATACTGATGGGTCATTTTTAAAATCCATTCTTCCACTCTCTGCCTCTTCTCTGGTGCATTTAATCCAGTTACATTCAGTGTGATTGTTGACAGGCGTGGATTTACTGCTGTCATTTTGTTACACTTTTTTTATGGTGTTTCTTTGTTCATCTTTCTGTCTTGAGTTCTTTTTGTATATAGATTTTCTTTTCATCTGTTATTGTTTTTGTGTTTACCGAGTCTTTGATTTTCTTCATTTTGGTGCATATATTGCATATATTACTCTTCTTTGTGGTTACCCTGTTTACATTTAACATCCTAAATTTAAAACAGTCTATTGTATCTTGAGAGCACCTTGACTTCCTCTCCATGTGGAAATTCCATCACCACACCATTCATTCCACCTTTTGCTTTGAAGTCGTCATAGTTTACATCTTCGTATCTCTGGCTCCCTTTAATCATCAGTTTTGTAGCTTTATCTTATTTTTGAAGTTTTTAGCTGTCTTGGTATTTCGGTGATGCTGTCACGTTTTTATTTCAGGTTGTTCTCTGATGTTGTTGGTTTTCAATCTGAAGGACTCCCTTTAATATTTCTTGTAGGGCTGGTCTGGTGGTTACAAATTCCCTTAATTTCTGCTCATCTGGGAATGTCCTAATTTTTGAAAGACAATTTTGCTGGTTATATGATTCTTGGTTGGCAGTTCTTTTCTTTCAGGGCTTTGTCTATGTCATTCCATTGCATTCTTGCCTGCATTGTTGCTGAAATCAGTGTTTAGCCTTTTGAGGCCCCTTTGTAGGTGATATTTCCCTTTTCTTGAGCTGCTCTCAAAATTCTCTTTGGTTCTGGAAAGTTTGATTATAACATGCCTCGGTGGATTTCTTTTGGGGTCTATCCTGTGCTGGGTTTGTAAGCTTCTTGGATGGAAATCTCATTTTCATATTTGGGAAGTTTTCTGCCATTATGTCTTTAAAAATCCTCTTTATACTCTATTTTGTCTCTTCCCCTTCTGAGATTCCTAATATGAGTATATACTACCTCTTGATGGTGTCCCATGTAACCCTTAGGCTTTTTTCATTTTTCCTCCATCTTTTTTCTGCTTGTTTCTCAAACAAATTAGTATCAAGGGATTTGTCTTTTATGTTGCTTGTTCTTTCTTCCACTGATTCTACTTTTATTTTCTTCCATAGAGTTGCTCATTTCTGATATTTTATTGCTATTGTTTTGTATGGTTTCTATTTCTCAATTGAGTTTCTCATTTTGTTCTTGTTTGTTTTCCTAAATGATTCTGGCTTGTGTGTGTGTGTTCCTTGATCTTTTTGAGGAACCTAAGTATTAGTCTTTTGCATTCCTTGTCAGGCAGTTGTATTATCAGTTCTTCCTCAGAAAATTTTTCCATCCCTTTACTTTGCTCATCAGCTTGAGTCACCATGTCCTGTTTCCTCATATGATGTGTAACTGACTGCTGTCTTTGAGGCATTAAGCTATTTTATCTTTATTGGTTCTGTTTCTTTCCCTCTTTGTGTTGATTTGCTTTTGTTTTATCTAGAGCTTGGCCTTTTCCCTTTCTCCTTACATGGTCTACCTTCCATTGTATTGTTTTAATTGATGTCACTTTGTACTATTGGTCTGTGTATGACTATGGTGCTGCCGGTTGGTTGGTCTATGTATGGATTTGGTGCTGTCATTTGGCTGCATATGCCTTCTTCTCACTGATGGGTATGGTGGGTCACACACACACACTGGGGTCCCCTGTTGTTGGGCACATATGACTTCTCTTAGAGGACAGCTTGATGATGAACAGACAGGTCATTTCACTGATGTGAGGCACCAGGTATAGAGTGGTCAGGGTTCTTTCACAGCTCTTGGGGATAATGCATTCCAACTGCATTGTCACAAGCAGTAAATGGGACTCCTGAAGTGCAGGATGGGATGCAGAGAAAGGTGGGCAGGGTAGGATGTGATGGGCCATGCAACCAGGAAGGGGTTGGTTGGGCAGGGCACAGAGTCCCGCTCAGCTGGGAGTGAACAGGTCAGGGCAGAACATGGGGTACCACTCCACGGGGGATGGGGTCAGCAGGGCAGGGTGTGGGGTCTGGCTCATTGGGGGGAGGTTGGGGTCAGCAGGGCCTGCACCTCAGAAAGTGGAGGGCAGGGTGAGGATTCTACCCATTAGCACATACGGCAGTGCATCTGGGAAGAAAGGGGAGTGAAGGGGAATCTGCAGAGACAGGAGCGGGTGGTTTGCACAGGGCCAGTTTTGGGCGGGGGGCTTCTAGTTGTTACTCTGCAGGTTGACTTCTCTGGGCGTCTGCTATTTAAATGACCAGGTACCACTACTGACTAGCAGTCCCTGTACTAATTCCTAGCTTCCTCTCTTCTTGCACTTGCCAGAGGGACTGTAGCTCATGCCTGCCCTCTGCACCTCCCCTTTGCTCCTCCACGAATGTGCATCTGTTAACCATAAAGTAGTTGAGTTTATCTTATGCAAAGAATTTAATTTTACCCAAAATAATCTGGTTTTTTCCTGAGAAGACATTTCTCAATCTTTGGAGTTCCCCAAGTAATAGATACCTTTATTGTGCAAATGAACAGGGGGCAGCCCAGGCCACAGAGACCACCTAGTAACCTGATGTCAGCTGATCTCAGAGAGGGCTGCAGGATTCATTCAGTCACGTTAAGATCACCTGTTGCCATCAAGCTGATTCCGACTTACGGCGAGCCAGTAAGATAGAGCCAAACTGCCCCATAGGGTTTACAAGGCTGTAATCTTTACAGAAGCAGACTGCCACATCTTTCTCCCGTGGAGCAGCTGGTGGGTTCGAACCATCCACCGTTCAGTTAGCAACTGAGTGCTTAACCATTGTGCCACCAATGGTTTATTTTCTACTCTATTTCCTCCTTAAAACCTCATTGTAACTGACCCAAAATGGCCCCTTCCAGTTTTTTTTCTTAAGAGAGGTCTCCCTTTAAATAAGCCCTGTATGCTTTAATTTTGTTGTACTTCAGTAATTTTTTTTGATACTTTACCTATCTAGCAATATCCCACAGGCCACCATGTCCAGAACCGCAGGGGAGAGAGACAGATAGGAGATGAGGGTAGAGAGGTAGCTGGCTCCGATCCTACAGGGCCATGTAGGCAAGGTAAGGACATTGGCTTTTCCTGTGAGATGGAGAGCATTAGAGAATTCAAAACAGAGAAGCGACACGCTCTGACTCACGTTAAAAGCATTGCTCTGGCACCATGGCGGAGTCCAGGCGGGTGCTGATAGGGGGCTGGCTAAGGGGTTGGCAGTGAGAAGAAATAACCAAATACTACATGCATTTCCAAGGTATGGCTGGCAGGACTTGATGTGGGCATGAGAAAGAAGTCGCGGATGATTTCAACATTCTTGGCCTGAGCGACACAGTGAAGGAATCGTGGAAAGATTTATCGAGCTGAGGAAAAAGGGGGTAGTTAAAAGCTTTGGGGGTGGGAAGGAGAAATTGGGAGTCGAAAGTTTGTTTTGCGTGTTATTTTCAAGATGCTTACTAGATATACAAGTGAAGCAAGGGGAGATCTGCTGGAGAAGTCACGGTATTTAACCACACGAGGCTGGACACATGGCGAGGAAGTACAGCCCAATAAGGAAAAGAGGAGATGCTCTTGGGGGGGAGGGGGGAAGAGGAGCAAAGGAAACAGACCGAGACCGTAACACGGCAGGGTGCTGTCCTAGAAGCTAAGTGCCAGCTTCGAGGAGGGTGAGCTCTGTGTCAAGTACTGTTGGAAGTGTAAGGAGAGAATGGTCTCAAACTTTCTTTGGACTTGGCAACACAGGTATTTCATGACTCTCATAACTTTGCAAGCATGTTGGCATGAAGACCCAATGGAAGGGATTTCAAGAGAATGGGAGGCACATGGACACAGCAAGATTATATAGCATTGATAGTTAAAAGTCCATTTCCATCACCACAAGGGGACCCCATGTGCCTTTATAGCCACAAGCAGCGCCCGCTCCCCCCCCCCCCCGCCCCCAACTAACTTTTTAATGCTGAGATAATGTATCTTGATGGTAACAACGCCCGCTCGGAACAAAGAGCCGGGCCAGGAGCTAGGAAAGGTAAACCCAGAAGCCCGGGCATTTCTCGGCACGGCGCAGGCCTGGCTCCTTCCGCCGTACGAGCCCCGGCCGGCCAATTGCCGCACGAAAACAGAGCGGCTTCCGCCAACGATCCGCGAAGAGACGGAAGTGGGCAGCAAAATCTGCACTCCGCTCAAGATGGCGGACCTCCACCGCCAGCTGCAGGAGTACCTGGCGCAGGCTAAAGCGGGAGGGTCAGCGGCCGCGGTGCCGCTGCTCAACGAGGACCAGGCGGAGGAACCCGCGGCGGAGAACCGCACACCGGGGCCGTGGCTGGGCCGCTCGAGCTTGCGCTGGACGTGGGCGCGGAACCCTGAGGGACCGGCGGCAGGAGGCCCTGCGTGCCTGCCGAGTGTGACTCGCACGCAGAGGCTGGCGGCGAGCGGCGTGTGCCTGCTGCTGGCCGCGCTCTGCTTCGGCCTGGCCGCGCTCTACGCGCCCGTGCTGCTGCTGCGCGCCCGCAAATTCGCGCTGCTGTGGTCGCTGGGCTCGGCGCTGGCGCTGGCGGGCGGCGCCCTGCTCCGAGGCGGCGCGGCGTGCGGGCGGCTGCTGCGTGGCGAGGAGGCGCCGTCACGGAGCGCGCTGCTATACGCGGCCGCGCTGGGCGCCACGCTGTACGCGGCGCTAGGCCTGCGCAGCGCGGTGCTCACGGTGCTGGGCGCCTGCGCGCAGGTGGCCGCGCTGGTCTGCCTGCTGCTCGGCCTGCTGCCCTGGGGCGGCGGTACCGCGCTGCGCCTTGCCCTCGGGCGTCTGGCCCCGGGCACCGGCCTCGCTAAAGCCCTTCCCGTGTGAGCGGGCGGGAGACGTGGAGCCCGCCGTGGAGCCTCCGGCCCAGCCAGGCGCCGCGCCCACGCTGAGGACACCCACGGCCGCGCAGCGACGGAGGGTCGCCGACCGGCGGCCATCTGCAGACCCAGCGGCCGTCGTGTACTGAAACACGAGGACTTTGGGAAGCTTCGGTTTCGGCGTTCAGTACTCTGAAAACACGAGAGCTTGTCATTGAATTGGTGATATATGCTTTTGCATTAACCGTGATCTTAAAATGAGCTCAGTAAAAAAGAATGGCTCTTCGGTTTTAACTAGCTGCTTTTGTGATGTATCTCTGGTTTACGTGTTGCCGTTGTCGATTGTTAATGGCTAAGCTAGATTAGCCTCATTACCTCCCTTCCCCTCTTTATTTTGCCATGCCTAAGACTTGGATGGAGCCCTGGTGGCGCAGTGCTTAAAAGCTCAGGCTGCTACCAAAAGGTGGCGGTTCAGATCCACCAGCTGCTCCCTGGAAACCCTATGGGGCAGGCAGTTCTGCTCTGTTCTATAGGGTCGCTCTGAGTCGGGATCAACTCCAAGGCAGCGGGTTTGGGTTTTTTTTTTTTTTTTTTTTTTGGAGGGCTTGGAAATTATGGTGCGGTAAGGTGTCCTCGTGGCTCAACTGTTAAGTGCTTGGCTGCTAACGGAAAGGTTGGCACCCACTCAGAGGGCCCCGTGAGGATGACAGCCTAGAAAACCCTATGGAGTATTCTACTCTCACATGGAGTCTCTGAGTCGAAATCGACTCAGCACCTGACGACAACATGAGGGTAGCAGAAGCACTTTAATGATATTCAGCCGCTGGATCTTAAAAAGCACTTGAGACGGTTTACCTGGGCTTTTTTTTCAGTGAGGGAAATAGTCAATATGGTGCATTCAAGAAAGATTAGTTCTGTATTAGACAAAGCAGTGGACCAAAGGGGAAGGTCTTTTGTCCCAAGTAGCACGGTATCTAGTGAGGTACGTGTAAACGGTGGTGGCTTCGGAATGCTTAAGGTCTCTGAGGAGAACTCGTCTAGGGAGACCTTGGAGATGGCAGTTCTACATCGAGTTACCATATTTGATGGAAGCCATGGATTTTTACACGGTCTAATTGTCACTCCTAATTTAATGATATGCTTTTTAAATTGTAGTTTAGAATTTGTAGGCTGATCTCAAATAATGCAACTAGGATGTTTTGCCATATCTCGTTGCCAAATGCTGTTGTTTTAGAAGCTAATTACATGTCTTAATTTATTGCCAGGAAGTATGGGCCAAGTGTTGTGATGAGTCCAGAAAATGTCCATATGTGTTTTGTCAGTAGCTAGGTATTATCAACTCGGAAGCAAAATGTATTTAGAGTTTTGAAATTCCATGACAGTGGTTCTCAGTCTTGACTGCACATCAGTGACTCGAGGAGCCAAACCTCGGGTAATTTAAATCAGAATCTTGGGGGTAGGACTAGGCATCAGTGTTTTTATAAAGCTCCCCCAGGTGAGTCCATGTTCAGCCAAGGTTGAGAACCACTTTTCTGTGTACTGGTTTGCATATAAATTTGAAAATAACTGATGTTTTGGGGGACTGGGATCCCACGTTGCCTTAACAGGCTGTGTCCGGCAGCGATAGAGCACTGCCTTGTCCACCCCCACTCCACCCCACACTTGGGTTCCTAGGTCCGGTCAGTGTGTGGGCCGTGCTCCAGAAAGTGACTCTGAAGTGACCTCATCCACAATAGAGGCTTCCAGGGTACCCCCACCCCACAGTCAGTGTTCCCTTGTCTCCATATCCATGACTAGGGCTACATACCTCGAGAGGGTGCTTCTAAGAGCAAATGCACTGTTTCAGGGAGTGATGTAGTTTTTAATTGTAAAGCTTTTTGCTGCTGGCTGCTCTGTCTGGGGCTGGGAGGAAGGAACTCTTCCTAGTCCCTTCGTTACATTTACGTTCCAGTAGTGGAAACCCTGGTGGCATAGTGGTTAAGTGTTATGGCTGGTAACCAAAGGGTCAGGAGTTCGAATTTGCTGGGCGCTCCTTGGAAACTCTGTAGGGCAGTTCTGCTCTGTCCTATAGGGTCGCTATGAGTCAGAATTGACTTGATGGCACTGGGTTTGGTTTTTGGTTTGGTTTAGTTCCTCTAGAATGGTTGTGGTTTGCATGGCTTAAAACTGTATTTTTATGTTGTTGGTATTATTTTTTTTTAATCAAACTTTAAAAATTCTTTCCCAACATTTTTTTAAAGAACTCAAGCCTTATAAAATTCAAAATTAAAAGCACAATCTTAAATATGTATTTTGACACTTTTAAAATGCCATATATATACAGATGTATATATAAATATATGTCCTTAGTATTTAATAAATGCATAATGTAGAGACTCAGGTTTTTTCTAATTTGTTCTCAAAATATGATCTGGTTTGCTTACTGAGGTGTACTGTGTTTTTAAAGTTACAGCCTAAATGTTAAGATGATAAAATTCTTACCACATGAATCTCAGGAAGAGAACCCTAATTTAGATACGGGTGTGGTTTCTGGATCCCTTTTTAGCTTCTCAGAATTTGAACATGATTTCTTTCTTTTTTTTTTTAAGCTATACCAGTGGAGGGTAAATAAAGTCCACAAATGTAAAGCAAACTTGAGACTCCTAATACTGCTTTTACAGTGTGGTGTTGATCCATTAAGCATTTTTAATTCCAAAGGAAACTGAAGATTACTCATTTGAAGTCTCCCAAGCTCTAACATCCAAAAAGCAGTGTGTCTGGTCGATATTTTCTCAGTGTTTCCACAGAAATAAGTTAGTGTGTACTATTTTTCACAGTGATAGAGAACCAGTTAAGAGGTGTTCATATACTGTACAACTATCTCAGTATCCCTAAGTAGCCATTAAGACTTCTAGCACCACTAAACTTGCCAGTCTGGTGACAAACTGGAGGTGGCTATGGGACTGTATTTTTACTAAAATTTTCTTCTTATGAAAACAAAATAAGGGTCAGTACAGAAAATACCATGGGTTATCTCAAATTGGACTTTTGCCTTCTAGTCTATTTAAAACTGGAGGAACGGACAAAAACTTCCTGGTTTAACTTAGAACTGTCGTCTGCCTTTATGGTCACCAAAAAGCTGGCTTCCATCACATACCTCTCCTCATCAGAAACAAGGCAATTCAAGTTGAAGGTGGGGTCACTAGAAGACTCACCCAGGAGAAAGCATCTACTTGGATTTTCCGTCTGCCAGGGCATGTCTCAGGCTTTAAACCTACTTCAGACTACTTTAGAGTAGGTTTAAAGTGTTTTCTCACTCTGTACTAAAAAGTGTGATAGAATAGCCATGTGAGAATTTGTGTAAAAGCAAGATGACGACTTAGAGGTTCCCATCAAATATGCTCGTGTATATCGGCAGTGGTGTGCACTACTTACTTAACAGATCGTGTTTGATGGAAACTAAAGTATTTCCTGGAAGTAAGCACTTCACAACTAGTTATTTTCCGTTAATTCTTGCGTAAATCACATTCTGTATTCATACAAAAACAACATTTTTTTCTCTGACAAACTGTACATATAGAAACAAATTTCCAATTAGACATGAACCTAAATTTGTGGAGGTGCTTCATGTCTCATGACACTAAAAAAAAAAAAAAAGAATTCCAGCTTTATCTTCACAAAACAATGCAGGGTTAGAGCAATGGGGGTGGACAGGACAGAACAAGGCCAGCTACTACTTCCGGGGAAGCAGCAGCACAAGTCTCTTCATCTTGAGGACCTCATTGGGGACTCCTGGATTCAGTAGCCACAGAAGAGTTCAGGGATACCGTGGTACAGGCTTCCTGTTGTTTCTCTTGGTGAGTCCATAAGAAATTCTTAAATACTGTCCAGAGAGGCCTAAAGGTGCCTAGTCCCAGCTTCTACCGGCCTCTTCCACCACCCCTTGAAGCGCCTCGCCTTGGTGGCCCAGAGTTCATGTTACTCCCTCTACCCCAGTTACTGCCACTCCTGCTCCCTCTAGAAGGGGTACCACTGCCCGGAGGGCCCCCAAAAGGTTCATCTCGGTGGTACCCATCATGATGATCACCATCCAAGGAGCTGGGACGCCCAGATTTTGGCACTCTCTGGGAAGGTCCTGGGCCCCCTCGGCCTGAAATGAAACATTGATTTCACAGATGACTTTCTTAGTAATAGACATTATCAATACCTTGTCGTACAAACATTTACTCTATGGTGACACTGGGATACCCTGGGTCTTCCTTAAAAAGCTTCTGAGGACATTAGTAGTGGCCATTAGAACACTGAAAAGTATGTCTTAGAAACTGAGCTGACTCTTCAGGTGACTGGTGAGCCTTCGCCCTCCATGCAGCCCCTCTTGACTACCACCTCATTTCCATGCTAGCTTGTGGTCATACTTCTTGGCTCCAACTAGTCCCAAGGCTGTGGCAGAGAGGACATGAAGCCAAGGGAGTCCCCCACCACACCTACGTCCTTAGGGCTATTATGACGGAAAGTCTGAAAAGAGCTGACTTGGCTTTGGAAGCAACCACCAGGCCAGACCACGTGCTGTTGACTTTTGGTGACCCCATGTGTGTCAGATTAGGACTGTGCTCCACAGGGTTTCTGATGGCTGGTTTTTGGGGAGTAGATCACCGGGCCTTTCTTCCAAGGAACCTCTGGGTGGACCCGAACCTTTCGGTCAGCAGCTGAGCACATGAAATGTTTGCACCACCTAAGGGACTCCTTGGAAGCAACTACAAAATCCACACTGCTGACAGAGTTAATTATGACCATTTCAGCCAGGATCAGGGTTTACTGGTGACTGCTCCACTACCATGTGGCCCCTTGGTTTCTTTTTTAAATAGCTATGTGAAATATTTCCTGAAGAACAAAAGCATGAAAAGAAAAACGCTGGCTTTTGGAGTTGTTTTTCCTAGGGATAACTATGTTTCAGACTTGGACACACAAAAATAGTAAAATTCTGTAATGCTAACATGTCTTGAAATTTTTTTCCCCATGAAATGATAGGATTTTGTCACATCTCCCATGGTAAACTCTCAGAACTTTGTTTTACTATAAATTTTTAAAAGGAATTTGAGTCCAGTTATGCTCAAGAGGTTAAGAAAACTACCAAAGGAATCATTTCGGCTTCTCAGGAACCACAACGTGGGGCCACCTGAGGGTGCCTGGGCAGGGAAGGTGTCTGCTACCCCATCATTTCCACACTAGCCACAAGTTCTTGGACAACAGTCCTACATGACTGTCACGAGTGCCCACGGAAGTCCACGATTACACCGCACCGACCAGCTACAAAATGCATGTCTGGGCAGGGAAATGTTCTGGTCGTGCGTTAAGTAGTTTCTGAGAGTTCTGCTCTGAGAAGGACCAAACAGCTCTGAAGACCAAAAAGCAGAACTTTCTAACAGCAGGACTGTAAAGGCCAAGCAGGTTAACCCGAGGATGGAGCATAAGCTGGGGCAAAAGGGCAGCCTTTCTAAACAGCCTCCAAACCACACCACACACACAACCTTCCCAGCCTAACCTGAGACTGAGCTGTAGTTAGCATTTGGTGGCTACTGGTTCTGGCTAAAACTTAGTGCCACCTATAAAACAGAGATCCCAAGTGTCAAGTTGTAGAAATAACTGAATATCCCCAGGGGGCACTCCTCCCAGATCATGCTCCCCAAAGTCTCTATGACGCCTGGCACTCAGTCCTTCTCGGCCCAGACTATAAAATGCAACACAGAATCTGGGAGAGGATAATTCTTCCCCTTCCACCAGGATGCCGTGGAGGGCAGCAGGAGTCTCACAGGAAGTGACCTCAGTAGGGAGAGTGGTGAGGCACCTTGACAAATAGCAGAGTGAAAAACATGAATGACCCAGGGATTCCTGGAAGCAAGTGAAGGAGACTCGTCCAGGTGAGAGCTCCAGCTGGCTGTGGTATGGGCATAAGCACTACATCTGTGCCACGTTTGGAAATATGTCCTCCACATTGGAAATAGTCCACACCCTGGGTGGGCAGAATGGAGAAAGGACCCCAACCACTCTATTAGGGAAAGACGCAACAGGCACAGACTGGGTGGGGCCGGCCTGGAGACTTGGCAGACAACAGCTCCTGGACTCTAACCACTGGCCTCTTACCTTTGCCACCTCGATCTTCCGAAGGCCCCCCAGGGGCTTCCATTTCTCTGTGCTCAGAAGTCGCTGGCCCGTCATGCCAGGGGCGCTTTCGGGGTGGCAGTGATGCCATGTCCATGCCTTGGAGAGAAGAGGACCGTTCTCTGCTGGCTGGGGAATGACCATCATGGGGGGCATGATCAGGGCGAGGGGCATCACGGAAATGTTCGTGACCTGGGCCTGAAACAAGAACCATGGTTCCAATGAGGCTAAAGACCCAACAACCTCATTATATTAAAGTACAGTGTAAAGTACAGTCTCCATATTTAAACAAGTGGAAATCATACTGTTGAGGGTAAGCAGGACTTGAGAACCAACATTCATTCATGCAGGAAATACTTGCCGAGATACCCACTATAGGCCAGGCCCTGAAGTTTACAAGTCACATCATGAATACACAAAAAGTTCAAGATTAGAAATTAACCAAACCAAGCTAGTTGCTGTGGAGTCGATTCTGAATAATGGTGACCCCATGTGTGTCAGAGTAGAACTGCTCCATAAGGTATCCCGTGGCTGGGTTTTTTTCAGAAGGCTTTTCTTCTGTAGAAGTTAACATACCTCCTAAAACAGGAGAAGGCAGTATGGGGAGAGTCCGGAGAGCCAGATCTCATTTTACTCTCAGGATATCTGTGCACCCTTAAAAATGATTGAGGACCTCAACAAGATTTCATTTATGAGAGCTGTATCTACTAATATTTACCATATTAGCAATTAAAATGGAGAAAATTTTAATTCATTAACTAGATTTTCTAAAACAAAAAACCATTACGGAAAACCATAGCCTTGTTTTATATTTCAACAAATCTCTTTAATGTCTGGCTTAATAGAAGAAAGCTGGACTCTCCTATCTGCTTCTACATTCAATCTACTGGTGATAAAACGCTTTGGGTGACACGTATGAAGAAAATCCAGCCTCCTAAGGACATGCAAGTTGGAAAAGAAAGAACCGTGCAGATCCCTGAAAGGGGCTCAGGCCCCCTGGGGGTCCCTGGACCACACTTCGTGGACTACTGGTCTGGAATCACCCCTTCCTTACCTGGCTCTCTATTTCCATCCCAGGAGTCTGGTTTCCGTCCTCCTTCAAAGCGAGGGAACTCATCAGGAGTGGGAAGTAAGCCCTTCCTTCCTCCTGCAGGGGAACAAACACTACTGCTCTCACAGACTGTTCCCAGCATGTTCACAACAACCTAGCTCTGCTGCCCCTGTCCTTCACAGACAGGGTCCCCCACGCACTCTCACCTCGTGGTGTACCCCGACCTCGACCCCTGAGATCTCTTCCTCGGGCTGCTTCATCAGAAGCATCAAAATTCTCTTCTGGACCAAATTCTTCAGGACCAGGAAACCCATCTCTTCCTCTAGGGGGAGCACGGCCTTCATGTCTTGGGGGGGCTCCTCTTCTGAAGCTTTAAAGAAAAAAATGGCATACTCCTCTAATATGCTTGGGTTTCCAGAGGCTTATCAATATGAGAAAATAAGATTTAATGTTAAATGGGAGAAATACAAAATAAAATTACGTATTTCTAAAATATAAATTTTACAATCCCAATATGAGAAGCAAAAACAGACAGGAAGCAAACATACCAGAATGTGGTAAATTAACTTAATTTTCTTAGGCTTTGAGGAACACTTTCTAAAGCGCTTGTATTATGCCAGCACCGCCACCACCGTCCGTTGTAGCTGGTACTACTAGCTATACCAATGAGAAAACTGAAGCACAGAGACGTCAAATCACTTATTTAAGGTCACACAAGCAGTGTTCGTTGGGATCTGGGCTCAGCCTGTGTTGACTCCCCTTTACTGCTAGCTCCCTTTACCACTCCTCACTAATATCTCTATTTTTTTTTTGTACTGAGTATTTATATAGTCAGGAAAAAGGAAGACACTGATTCATTCCTGCCAAGAGTACCAGACACATTTGGGGCACCTGCTCTGCCATCCATCCGAGCCCCCTGGCCTTACTCAGAAGCAGGCCTAAGAGGCCCTGAGCTTCCCCACGGCCCCACTCCACAAATGCCTGGAGCAGGGTGGGCAGTGGCTACGGGCAGCCCATCCATAGGCTAGTTGGCAACTTTACCTTCTGTCAGAAATTCTGAAACTGGGAAACCAAGCTGATTAAGTGTTACTGAAGGAGAGAGGCTACATGGTAGCATCAGTGCCACAGCCAGAGCTTGAGGGAGGCAGCGGACATGGTGTGCAGGGTGGGAAAAGTGCAAAAGCACACCAAGGGAGCCACAAAAACCAGGCAAGGGTCAGAAGGGAGTGAGGGGGCAGGCCAGTCTGGATGAGTCGCCCTGCATCTGGCCTGCCCTGGCCCAGGCTGGCCTCCTACTTTTTCTTGAGTTTCCAGTCAGTTGACTTTTTATCCCAACATTTTTAAAAACTTCACACCTAAGAACAGCACAATGAGCACCCATACATTCTTCACCTAGATATGCCAATTCTTATCCTTTAGCCACATTTGCTCTATCTTCTATTCATCTATTTACAAATACATACTTTGAACCATTTGAAAATCAGTGGCAGACAATATGACGCTTCATCCCGAAGTACTTCAGAATGTTTCTTCTAAAAACAAGGGCTTTCTCCTACATAACCACAATACCATTACTCTCCGGAATATACAACTTTATTTCATATACAGCCCAATTCAAATTTCCCAACTGTCCCCAAAATGTCCTCTATTGGATCACATATTGATACTCAGTGGTCACGTCTTTTTACCAAAAAACCAAAACAAACCCATTGCCGTCGAGTTGATTCACACATAGCGACCCTACAGGACAGAAGAGAACTGCCCCATTGGGTTTCCAAGGAGTGCCTGGTGGATTCGAACTGCCGACCTTCTGGCTAGCAGCTGTAGCTCTTAAACACTGTGACACCAGGGTTTCTATGTCTCTTTAGACTCTAATCTAGAACAGTCCCTGTCCTGTATTTTGTCTCTCATGGCCTTGATATTTTTAAAGGGTCCAGCCAGCTGCTTTATAGAACATCCCACAATTTGAATGTCTCCAACTGTTTCCTCAGGTAAAACATTTGTGAGAAGAATACTGCTGAGGGGAGGCAAGTGCCTCAGTGATGCTGGTTTGTCTTACTGTCAGTGACGTAAAGGTGATGCTGCGGCTAGATTCACCATTTCAGAGGTCCATTTTCCCTCTGCAGTTAGTAAGTGATCTGTGGGGTGATACTCTGGCATCCTGACAGCAGCCTGTTTCCCCACAAGCTTTTGGTCCGTGGTTTCAGCACCCACTGATGACCCTTGCCTGAATCAATTGTCACATTGATTACTTACAACCAAGGTGATTTTCTGTCACTCCTCCTATGTTTCTTACTTGGCATTTTACTGTAAAAAGGGCCTTTTCCTTTTCCACTTGACCTATCTTTTTAATAACCCTCTTGGTTCTGAGAATCACGCTGCCTGCAAGCCAAGTGGTTATGTCCAGGACACCAGCTGAAGTAACAACTTGCAGTGACAGTGGTCTTAGCCCGGCAGAGGAGGAGATGGGGGCATGAAGAGTGTCCCCAGACAGGCTCAAGGAAGGACCCAAAGCACTCTAGGGCTCTTCCTGTATGACTACCCACAAGATATCCATTAGATGTTGGTCCTAATTACAAAGACATACAGAGAATCTAGTTTGCCCTAATTAGGAAATGCCTTCTAATGAACCTAGCCTAATTAATACCCCTCTACACTTAACACGATGCATTTATTCAACAGACAGTCTTGCTCTCAGTCTGAAGGACATAGTGATAAAGAAGCAAAGCCCTTGCCCTCATGACATTTACCTTTTTGCAGGAGATACAGGCAATAAATATATAAATATTCTACTCAGTGTCAAGCAGGGCTAAGTGCTATGAAGAAAATTAAAGCAGGACAAAGAAGCTGGCTGGGACAGGAAGAGAGCTCAAGAACCCGGAAACGGGGGCACAGCTGGCACACTGAACAACAGCAAGGAGCCAGCATGGCTTTCTCCTGTGGCCACACCTAGGCTGCAAGTCTGCCACTAACACAGGAAATACAACACAAATTGAGCATAGTGGAAGTCCAAATTTTGCAAGATTCAAGAAGCCAATAAATAAATTCATTCAATGGGGAAGAGTCACTTCAATAAACGGTGCTTAGACAATTGGATTTCCACATGCAGAAGACTGGATCAGAATCGAAGCCTCACACCATGCACAAAAACCAATTAAAAATGGATAAAGGACCTAAATGTGAAAACTAAAACCATAAAATTCTTAGAAGAAAATATAGGGGTGAGACTGCAGAGCCTCGTTTTTAATGATGGGTTATCAGATATGACAAGAGCACGAGCAACAAAAGGTAAAATAAAGGACCTCATTAAAATTAAATACTTTCCTCCATTAAAGAACTTCATCAACAAAGTGAAAAGACAAACTACACTGGGAGAAAATTTTCGGGAAGCATATATTCAATACCTGTTGCCATCGACCCTACAGGACAGAGTAGAACTGCCCCATAGGATTTCCAATTAGGAGCTGGTGGATTTGAACTACTGATCTTTTGGTTAGCAGCCAAATGCGTAACCACTGTGCCACCAGGGCTCCATATATCCAATACCAAAAAAACCAAACCCAGTGCTGTCAATTCTGACTCACAGCAACACTATAGGACAGAGCAGAACTGCCCCACAGAGTTTCCAAGGAGCGCCTGGCAGATTTGAACTGCCGACCCTTTGGTTAGCAGCTGTAGCACTTAGCCACTACACCACGAGGGTTTCCGCCCACATATCCAATAAAGGTCTAATATTCAAAATATAAACATCGACATCTTAACAACAAAAAACTCAGTCAAAAAATGGGTGAAGGACTTGGACAGCTCACCAAAGAGGATATTTGCATGGCCAATAGCCACATAAAAAGATACTCAATGTCACTAGCCATTAGACAGATGCACATCAAAGCTACGATGAGAAACCATCTCACCCCTATTAGAATGGCAATGACCAAGACATGCAAGTGTTGATGAGGATGTGGAGAAACTGGAACCCTCATCCACTGCTGATGGGGATATAAAATGGTACAGCCACCGTGGAAAAGAATCTGGTCGTTCCTCAAAAAGGTGAACACAGAGCTACCAGACTGCCCAGAAATCCCAATCCTAGGTATATACCCAGAAGAAGTGAAGGAAAGAACACAAACAGAAACCTGTACACCAGTGTTCATCACAGCATTTTTCACAAGAGCCAAAAGGTGGAAACAACCTAAATGTCCATCGACAGATGAATGGATAAACAAAATGTGGTGCATACATACAATGGAATACTACCCAGCCATAAAAACAAATGAAGGCTTGAAGCCAAAAAAAGAAATGGATGCATGCTACGACATGGATTAACTTTGAAAACATCATGCTGAATGAAATAAATCAGCTGCAAAAGGACAAATACTGTATGATCTCATTTATATGAAATAAACAAATATGTGGAAACCAAAGCTAATTAGTGGTTACCAGGATGGGAGAGACAGGGCAAGGGAGAGCCGTTGCTTAGGGGGCACTGAGTTTACGTTAATGGTGGTGAGATGATTTAGAAAAGGGTAGTGAGAATGGGTGCACAACTTGGAGTTTCTACATGTACACCTTAGTAATCGATGTCACTGAATTGTACAGGTAGAAACTGAGATGGGACGGGAAGGCGATGCTGATGCCAAAGCCACTGAAAATGAGGCTCCTGCAGACATAAAAATCCATTTCAGAGAGAGACTGGGTGTCGTCAAGAGAGGCCCTGAAGAAAACTGGGAAGCCTTTAATGTTTTCACAAAACAGTCTCCTCTGACAGCTGCCTTCCTCAGGCCCTGCTATTCCCCTTCCTGGACATCAGTCTTCTTTTCCATTTCCTCTCCTGAGCACTGAGCACAAGGGCTGCCACCTCAGCCCCATCGCCCAGCAGCGGCAGCAGTGAGAAAAGTGATGGGAAGGGACAGGGAACGGGTGGCTAAATCTGCAGCAGAGGCAGGAACGTTCAGCAACACGGCACTCAGTGCACCGTGAAGCTGCTCAGATTCTCAGCTCGATCCCTCACCTGTAAAATGCCGGCAGTAAAAACTATCTCACAAATTAGTCTAGGAATTAAATGAGGTTGCAGCACCTGGCACACAGTAAACACTCAATTCTCATCACTGGTTATTCCCTTTTTTTTACCCCAAGCAAGCTGAGAGTTCAAACTTGATTTTGACCTCATTTATTTCTTCAGGACTGCAGATTATCTTTCAGTTTGATTTCTCTTTGTTAAGATCTTTACATAATTATGCAAAAAACTTTGTTCAATAATTCCTTTGTCTCCAATCTAGGTATCTGTCTCATATTTCATCATCCTAATCAAAACATAAGCAAAAAGAAAAAGACTCCTAAAATGAAAAGGAAAAAAAAAAAAACATAAAGGTTAAAAAGTGCAATTTTTTTTTAAAAAGTGCTAAAGCTAGAGAGAACAGGGCTAGTGATCAACGCAGTACTCTCTCTCCCTGGTAAAAGGGAAGGAGGCTGTGCATAAGACAAATACACTCCAAAGAAGAGGAAATGGATCCAGAAAGTACCCGTCCCACCTTTCTTCTCTGCGCCCTCGAAAACGCGGGTCCTCAGGATCACGGGGGAATCTTTCATCTCCCGGTCGGCGGCCTTCCCATGCCCCTGGGGGTACTCGAGTGGCACCCCGACCATCTCCTTCGCTGAAGTCCCTGTGATCAGGAGGAAAAGGAGGTCCGGGACCCCCTCGCCTCCATTTCTCTTCTTGTGGTAAAGGTCCTCCTCGCCCCTCAAATTCACGTAACCGGTGGCCAAAGCGTTTGTCAGGGTGGAAGTCATCTGGTCTGCTGAAGTCATCAGGGAACTCAGGGTGAGGGCCACGCCTGTCTGGGGGGCCCCTGCAGTCCTGGCCGCCCCGGAAAGGCCCCCTCTCCGGACCATGGTCAGGGCCACTGCTCTGGTCATGCCGCCTCTCTGCCATGGGGCCCATGTGATGGTTCGGAGGGCCGCGGGAGTCACCTAAAGGAAACAGAGCTGACTTTTACTATGTCTTCCATCAGACCTGCCCACACAGGTCTGATCTGCAGTATCTATAGCTTCAAAATGCATTATTTTATTTAAAATGTTTCCCTCCTTGGTTCTGTTAGCACACATAGAAGACAAATGTCCCTGGGGATTCATGTAGCGGGAAAAACACAGGCTTTGGGTGCAGACTTCAACTCCATCAACACTAGCTAAGTAGCTTGACCTAGTTCTATCAGTACTGTTTTCAGATGCAAACAGTAACGCCCACGTTCTAGTCTGGCTGCTGTGGTGATTAATTTAGAAAACAGCAGAAAGCCTCATGGGCATAGAATGAGGCCTTCCTTGCCCCTACTCCACACCCCAGGGAAGAGGCAGCAGAAAATGAGAGCTGCAGGCCAGGAAGCCAAGCACCAGGCATCACCTCTGCACATAGAGAGGCCTGCAGAGCCCATCTACCAGGGCACCCAGCAGTGTTGCTCCTTTAGCACCTAACTCATCCAACTTTATTTCATTAATTTACTTTCTTAACTCATTTAACTGTAACAAGGAAAAATGACAAATCTCTCTGTAAGATATATGGAACCACGATCTTCTCATTCACTGCCTGGTGACCAAACAGCCTTGAGCCTTCCATCTCAGGGTCTCCCTGACACTTTTCCTTGCCCCTTTCTGTGTATATTTCTCATCTACATTATTACTGCTGTTTTTTGCAGACAATGTTGGAAACCCAATAAAAAATTTTTTTAAATTGTGCTTTAAGCAAAAGTTCATTTCTCATACAAAATTGTATACACACATTGTTATGTGACCGTAGTTGCTCTCCCTACAATGTGACAGCACGTTCCTCCTCTCCATTCTCTATTTCCCGTGTCCATTCAACCAGCTCCTGTCCTCCTCTGCCTTCTCATCTCGCCTCCAGACAGGTGCTGCCCATTTAAGTCTCATGTGTCTACTTGAGCTAAGAAGCACACTCCTCACCAGTATCATTTTACGTCTTATAGTCCAGTCTGATCTTTGTCTGAAGAGTTGACTTTGGGAAAGGTTAGAAACCCGTTAAAATTTTCTAAACATATTTCAATATATATAATTTATAAAAGTACTGATTAAAAATGATTAACTTAGTTTACATACTAGCTTCAAAGAGATTTTTTCCTGGCTACAGAACAATTATAACTATTGTAAATGTATACTCATTTTCTGTCAATATTCAATTTAAATCAAACATCTTTTAAAAGTAGGTAACAAAGGGATACTCCCTTTTCTTAAAAAAAAAAAAAAAAAAAAACTAAGAATTTTAAACATGATTTCTGTAGTTCCTCAGCTCATGCCTTTTACTGTTTTTCCCTGGCAGTAAAGTCAAAACCCCTTTCCTGTATCACAGACAGCCATGATTCTTACCCTCCTATCATCCTTCCACCCTTGGTTGTGTGTGCATTTCTCTTGGCCACTTCAATCTCTCCTTACCGATAGATAAGAAAAAGCCTGGAGATCTCAGTACAGAAATACACCACTAGAGGAAGTCTCTCTCCTCTGAAGCTCTTCCTGTCCCTTCTGCTCCCTTGCCTTACTCCAGTAACCAGTCCTCTCCATTCTGAGGAAAGCACCTTCTAAGTTGCCTCTTCAATCAGTTTGCAAATATTCTAGATCCATCTCCATAGACAAGCCCCTACTGCTTTGAAGCTAATGGTTCCTTCTCTGCCTTCAATTGCAGAGAACTTGGTGTGACCTCAGACAGAGCAGACCTTTGACCTGAGGAGGCTCAACACAGTCCACTTACCTCCTATGACCTCTATCTGTTTAAAAGTACCCTGCTCCTCCAGGGAAAGAACCCCACCACTACAAGTTAGAAGGGATGTGGCCCCTAGTGATGGGGGCAGTGGCATTTTAATCCAGGAGGGAGGATGGCAGGGCCATTTTCTCGGCTCTCCCTTCTCCCTTTGGTCCCTGGGAGGAGAAAAGGAAGGAGAGAGAGAAAGATGGAGAGAGAGGGGTAAGGAGAAAAGGGGAGGAACAAGGAGAGAGGGAAGGAGGTGGAGAGAGACACAGGGTGGGGGAGAAGAACAGAGACAGACTCTCAGTTCGCTGATGGCTGCACCTTGAGGGTAAAAGATTCTGTTTTTCTTAGGGCCCCAACATTTCAAAGATTGCCTCTTGACACTTTCCCTCTCTTTGTTCCTGTTGGCCACCTTCCTTCTGTGTATCCTTGCTACCTCTCCCATACCATGGGACTAATATGAACATTCTCTTAATCCCTTTCCCTCCTCTATTAACACATAAAAATTCAGCTCTGAGCTTCACGTTCCCAAAGTCCTAGGGTATAAATGCTGACAAGAACTTTTCTTAATTTCATAAACCTAACATGTACCATCAGATGCGGTGGGCTTAACCAATTAAAAATGTAAAGGGTGAAATCCTCTGAAGCGCAATCTACAGAGTAACTGATTTGTGTCACTCCTCTCAGAGTGTTGACTATTTCCTGCCTTCCCCCCATCCACATTCCCACACAGTCCATAAAACATCACTCCAGCTACACATCTGTGTGTGGGTATGCGTGTATGAGAGCCTGACACATCAGAGCAACAAGTGACTCTGGCTCCCTGTGCTTTTACACTCTTTCAAGCCTTGGGATTAACTGAAAATTCTCATCTCTTTGCTTTTCATCGTTTCTACTACCTGAAGCATGACATATAGGTAAGTTGTTTTCTTCTTTTCAAATGATGCAGCTAAAGTATTCAACCAACATATGACACAATTTGGAGGGGAGAAGGGGCGATATTAAAAACACAGTTAAACCCTGAAAATTCCATTAAAAGGTTTAAACGGAAACAATTCCACTATTTAGGATGGACGGGTAAGGCCTGAGGCACAGGTACCACCGCTACTGACTGTCCAGGTGGTTTCACCACTTAACTCTCAGTGAGGAGCCAATGTCCTCTTGCCAGCATTTCTGGCTAACTAGAGCTATAAAAACAACGTTAAGACTTAGCTATTACGTGAAATGACCGTTTTCTTATTTTCCCTAGAGGTTCAAATGACCATTCTATTAATTACTTACCAATAAAATTATTAATTTTTAATTTTCCACAAAGGTGGTAAAACACAATCTCTTATCCAGCCGAACAGATATTTACCTTTATTAGGGCCAGGTCCTTGTCCAGGATTAAGAGGGGGGATGCGACCTTGTGCTCCCTGCTGCCCTAGGCCTGGTATCAGGGGTGGGGGGCCTGCGTTCTGTCCTTCCTGAAAAGACGTTTGTAAAGCATGGGTGTCGTGAAATCACAGGACTGTGCTTCATGATAGCAATTTTATTAACACTGTGACAAAACAAAAACACTAGGTCTCCTCAAAGCTTCCAGCAGGAAATATTTAGCTAGTAACATTATAGCAAAATTGTCCTTAAACTGGGGGGAAGGAAATACTTCTCCTGCCATAATGAAAGGAAACATTTTTATGTTAAACCTGATGACACGTTTTATTGAAATCTAGATCTTTCCCTTGTAATGCCTAGTAAGAACTTCAATCTAAAATCGCAAGTCGTAATAACACAGTAAGACTGTTCTGACACTGCAAACAGGAAGAATCTCTGGCATAAGTGAAGACCCAGAAACCAGCCAGGACAGGTAAAATCTCCTGTCACATCCACAACTCCTCGTTAGCCAAAGTAACCAATCCTCTTAATAGGCTGGGGCAAGATGCTGAAAAGGAGGGCACAAGGAAGGGGAAGAAAGGATGTCTTAATGAGCAAGATACTCATGTTGGGTGGCTCCTTTCACTTCCTTTTTATCTCTGCTTCCTAATTTTCTCTGTCTGAACTGTCCTACTTCCAGTTATGTCACCTCAGATCTTGTTGGATTCATTAGGTTCTTGTAGCTTCTTGTCCGGTATAAACTTGCTGCTTTCATTTTCTGAATTTCATTGCTCTGGGACCCTAACTTGCCCCTAAGCCTAATAATCTGTATTTTTATCTAGCCATGTCTGAATTCTTATTCCCCTCTGTCCTTGGATCAAGACTCTTGACAAATATATATATATATATATATATATAATAAACTTACTGTATATTTATAAATTATTAAACTCACCCTAAATTCTGAAAAATGCCTCTAGACAAATATATATTCATTCCCTCATTCAAAAAAATACACTTGTGACTGTAAGAATAATTCAATTTCAACAATATCCAGACTTTACGAACAGTGAAACTGCTTTCATTTCCCCAGTGAGCTACAAGGGAGAGCAGCCCTGATGGGAAGCACAGCACTAGCCATTATTAACTCAACACCAGGCGTTCTATTCTATTCTATTTTGTTGCCAAGGGCTACTCTCATCAACATGCTTCATGCTGCTACTTTAACACTTGAAAGCAACTCTACTGGTCAAAATTTTGGTTTAAACAACCAGCGTGGTCAAAGTGAAGAAAGTCAGATTTCAGCATATAAGAAAGACATGAGAAAAAATTTCCAGCAGGCAACTTTTGAGATGTGAAAAACCTTCTCATGTATCAAACTTTCAAATATTCTACCGATATTTCTATAATTAATTTTTTAGGATCATTAAACTTTTCATGCATAAAATCTTTTACTACATGGCACAATAAAAACGTATATTGAATTATCCCAGAAACTCAGGCCTGTCCTCTGTATCTGACATGTCTATAATTTCATTCATAATGTGGGAGCTAAAATTCATCACTTTTTTATTCTCTAAAATGTTAATTCACTACTGTAAGGTTAGTAAAATAGCTTAAAAACAACTTACAGTAAATAAAAATACAAACACATACACACTAATTAATAAAATATACAATACTTCTAGTTTCAGGATAATTTAGGATGGTAAACCTAAAGGCACTTTCCAGAATTTAGAATGAGTTTAATAACAAAATATGGGAAAAAACTCAAATGCCATCAGATTCTTTACTGCTATGACATTTTTAAGTCCTGGAAGATTTACTGGAGAATAACATATAATTTACTTAACTAGTTATTTTAGTCCATTAAATAGTCGTCTTTACAGATTCTCAGTGCATCTGAGAAAGCAAAAACACATTGTGTTTTTGACATGCAGTATCTGAGGTGTGTCATCTTCCAAGTACATCCATTGCCTCTAAGTGAGGACCGAGGCAGTCAGTATTATTAGTTCACTTGCTCGCTTTTGTTCCATAATTGACACAAACCCAGTTGTTCACCCAAATAATTGCAAAAAAAAAAAAAAAAAATTTTTTTTTTTTAAGAACTTCAGGGAACCATAAAACCACATAGCCAAGGAGTGTTAAATCCATTCATGCTGACGTTTTCTTTTTGTAATTCACCCCAAGCACCTGGTCTTTCCTCAACAACATCTCTCGAGCACAAACTCAGCAAATGGGTAACAAAACATGGCTGACAAAAAGAAATTCCTCAAAAAAGGGCCAGGCCAATTTTCACATAAATACTCTCTCTTGCAAATATGTGTATATATGAGCTGGACAACTTGGACAAAATTTTATCTGCAGGGTCACTGTTTCTAGAGAATCAGTGGTCTGTGAAACCATTCACTGAAATGAAGATGGTGAGGTACCTAGTCTCCAATATATTCACGAGTTAAACAGCCCCTCCTGTCTTAAAAGGCAGAGCTGGCAAGCATGTCCTAGGGTGGCCAGTTCTGTTTCTGCCAGGCCCATGGAACATCGTGTTACAAAGTAAAGGGCTTGCCAGCCACAAAGCTGCTCACAAGGTAACATGCTTCCTCCTCAGCACCAAAGCTTTTCTGGAGCACTGTGACAATTATAAATTACATTTAATTGAGAGTATATATTTTTTTTTCTGGAAGAACACCTATTTAAAAAAAACAGTGAGAAATAAAGATTCATAGGTAGTGGTGGCATAACCTAACTCATCATCCCATGATTTTCAAGACCTCTTTAAAGTGTTAAAAAGCAAGGATGTCACTTTGAGAACTAAGGTGCACCTGACCCAAACCATGACATTTTCAATCACCTCACATGCATACGAAAGCTGGACCCTGACCCAAGCCATGACATTTTCAATGTCCTCATGTGCATACGAAAGCTGGACAGTGAATAAGGAAGACCAAGAACTGCTGCCTCTGAATTATGGTGCTGGCGAAGAGTATTGAATATACCATGGATTGCCAGGAGAACCAACAAAGCAAGGATGGCAAGACTTTGTCTCATGTGCTTTTGGACACGTTAGCAGGAAGGACCAGTTCCTGGAGAAGGACATCATATTTGGTAAAGTAGAGGGTCAGTGAAAAAAAAAGGGGGAAACCCTCCAGGAGATGGACTGACACAGTGGCTGTAACAATGAGCTCAAACAATGTGAAGATGGCTCAGGACCAGGCAATGTTCTGTTATACATAAGGTCACTATGTGCTGGAACAGACTCAAGGGCACCTAACAACATCATTCTTAGGATTTCCTTCTTCATCACTGCTTAAGAAACATTTATACCCAGTTGTGACTACTTTCCACAACACTTAGAAGTGTCCCTGGAGTTTATTTTCCCAATGTGCTAATGCCTACAAGTTGGAAATAAATAATACCTGATTGAAGGGGGCCCGGGGCCCATCACCTAGCAGAGCTGTTTTCTGCTGCTGGAATGGTATTGGCCCTTGAGGTGGATGTGGCCCTCTTGTCGGGTTCTGCTGTCCCTGAGGTCCAGGGGGCCCTTGCATGCCCCCCTGGGGTGGAGGCCCCAAGGAGCCCTGGGGCGGCCCCTGCTGACCTTGTGAGCCAGGAGGCCCCCGCAATTCCTGGGGAGGGCCCAGCATTGATCCTTGGGGTGGAGGCCCCTGCATGCCTCGCATCTCCTGGGGACCTCTCATCTCCTGAGGGCCATGTCCCAGCAGTCCGCTTGGAGGGTGAGGTCCTCTCATCTCTTGAGGCGGGTGGCCCATCATCATCCCTTGGGGAGCAGGACCCTGATTCTCTCGGGGGCCTGGAGGTCCCTGCATTCCTCTTGGATTCAATCCCATCAGAGGTCCCTGAGACACAGGACCCTGGATCCCTTGAGACCCTGGTCCACCTTGTATCCCATGAGGATGAGGAGGTCCTTGCATCCCTCTGGGACCAGGTGGTCCCTGCATACCTTGAGGACCAGGTGGTCCCTGAGGGCCCAAATGACCCTGGGAACCAGGTGGGCCCTGGGGGCCTATATGACCCTGTGAGCCAGGTGGGCCCTGAGGACCCATATGACCTTGTGGACCAGAACTACCCTGTGGTCCAGGTGGCCCTTGAGGTCCCAAAGGGCCATGAGGTCCAGGATGTCTTTGCATTCCTTGGGGCCCATGCATGTCCTGAGGCCTGGGCAATCCCTGGGGTGGGCCCTGAGGCCCTTGTGGTCCCATGAATCCTTGGGGCCCCCCACCTCCCTGATGCAGTGGAGGGCCTTGTGGTCCCATTTGTCCCTGCGGTCCAGGGGGTCTAAACTGTCCCTGTGGGCCTGGTGGCCCCATCTGAGCCATGTTCATTGGCATCTGCTGAGATGGATGGGGCTGTTGAAAACCTTGAGGAATTTGAGACATTGGACCTTGTCCTGGAAATGGCTGGGGTCCGAGAAGAGGGGTGCCAGATGAGGGAGGAGGCTGAATTTGCTCAGCCTGTTTCTGTGCAAGTCTTTCAATTTTAAGTTGCTGGAAAAGAAGAAGAAGAAAAAAAAAACATACTGAATAAATAAGCCAGAGATCTTGGAGATACTATATCACTTACTTCGTTGGGGGAGTCTCAAAACAAACATCCTCTTAATGCCTCAACAATAACTAGAGTCCATATGACATTCGAACACCCTGAGGGCCTTCACAACTTCATAAGCACTGAGATGCTGGGAGACAGCAGTCAGGTTATTTACATCCATTTTGATCAGGAAAAGCTCAATGATTTACCAGCAAGAAAGTGACTCCAGAATTTTACCATTCTTGGCAGTTTCCAAAAGTGGGAAAAATAAGAACCACCTACTGTATGAGCTAACAGAAAAAAAAAAAAATTCTTTTATCTTTGGATAAGTAAGTGAATCTAAATTAAACCTATGTTGGTTTCCTACTAAAAAAAGTATACTGAACTTTGGTCTACTCACTGCCCCACTAGTTCTCTTAGAAAACAGCTTAACAGAGCAGTAGGAAACACTGGCGCTCACCAGGCCCAACTGACAGTCCTTTCACTTCTCTTTAACAGCATATTAATTAAAAACATACCGTCTTAATCTTCAATCCCCCTAAATAGCTTTACACACCTCTAGGAGTTGTGGGTTAGTATACTGCAGTGTGGCCATTTCTTGCTCGATTTCTGCTTGTGTTTTTTTCTTCTCTTCCAATTTAATGTCCTCTTTTCTGTCATTTAGTACCTCATTTGGAGCAGGAATTGGAACTTTATTTTGCATCCAAGCCTTGGGAAAGAAGAGAATGTGAAAACATAGCATTCCGTTGCCATCGAGTCGATTCTGACTCATGGCGACCCTGCTAGGCAGAGCAGAACTGCTCCACAGGTTTTCAAGGCTGTTATCTTTACAGAAGCAGGCTGCCACATCTTTCTCCCATGGAGCAGCTGGTGGGTTCAAATTGCCAACGTTTCGGTTAGCAGCCAAGCGCTTAACCACTATGCTACCACAGCTCCTTAAAACATGGCACAGGTGCATAAATTATAAAGATAGAATGGCATGCTAATATTATATTTATACCATCTATACATCAGCTACTATGCCTATATCATTCCATCATTATATTCTACAGTCACCTACTCATTCAAATAAGTTGAACACAAGTTAATTCACCTTGCATACGGTCTTTATTTATAATGCTAATTCTTGAAGTGACATGGGAGTGGAATTAGACAGTCACATTACCATGTAGAAATTAGTAACTTAATAACAGCTGCAAAATCTTGCGTATTATTAAGAGTACAAAGCTTGCCTGGCTCTTTAAAAGGGCATATGCACTTTGCGTTGAAGGGACAATGACAGGAGAAGACAGACGTGCAATGTAGGAGAGCCATCATACTCTGTCTGCTCCATACCTCTTTATTTTCCTTCCTCTGAGAGCCTGAGTGATAATGAGCAGGTGAGGACAGAAGACAGAGCAGATTCCTGATAAGTTAGCACTAATTGCAAAATAGCAGATGGAAGCTACATCTAAGATGCATGGATTACGTGGATAGTGCTCCAAAAAGGGCCTACAGTACAGAACACCTCTAACAGATGAAATGATCCATAAGAAATACTCCTGAACTTCAGGCAGACGCCCAAGCACGAACACGCGTGAGACGATGTGACTTTTAGTTACTTACTTGCTGGAACTGAGCAGGAATAGGTTTTGCATATGGAACTTTCTTCTGAGGTACTTTTTTTTGATCCTTTTGCATCACTTCCTCCATTCCCCAATCTAAACCCGGAATTGTCATTTCAATTTCATTTGACTCATCTTTCCCTACAACCATAAAGACAAATAGTTAGGTAAGGAAATGAAATAAACCGATGAACATATTTTTGGAAGAAGAGACTCTAAATATTATACGATGTACATAACCGTCATCAACATTTCTCAACATAAGTCATTTTGGCACTTTAAACATAATTTGATATCATAAAAATAAGAAATAGGTCTATAAAATTTATATAAAAATAAATGTATTGGTACAAGTTCTCTTACCCATCTGCTCTTGTTCCATGGCTAATTTTAGTTGTTCCGGTATTCCCATCCCTGGAATTACTGCCAGGCTATTAGGTTCAAGGTCATCTACAAATAGTAATATATCAATAAAGATTTCATAAAAGCAGTGGCCCAATAAAATTAATATTTTAACATCTTGGACAATTGGCATAATAAAAGTTATGTTCTACATCCTAGTTTGATGAGCAGTGTCTGGGGTCATTAAAGCTTATGAGCGTCCAACTAAAATACAACTATTGGTCTCTACTTGTCCGGAGCAAAAAAAAAAAAAAAAAAGAAGATACTTAGTCTATAGGACAAATAGCCTACACGAATCACAGCCTCATCTATCCTGAGACCAGAAGAACTAGACGGTGTCCAGCTATCACTACCGACCTTTCTAATCAGGACCACAGCAGATGGACCCTGATAAGACTGGGAGATAAATGTGAAAGAGAATCTCAAATTCCTAAAAACAAAACAAAGCAAAAAACCCAGGCCTACTGGACCATTTCAGACTGGAAGATTCCCAAGACTACTGCCCTGAGATACTCTTCAAATCTTGAACCAAAACTAACCCAAGGTTATGTTGTAGCTAAATAACAGATAGGCTCAAAAAATAATGAATATCACCTGTAAGTAGCATGCTCATTAAAAAATCACCTATATGAAAACCAAATGGTCAACAATTACTTTAAAACAAAGATGAGCATGTAAAGGGGCAGGGAAACTAGATTAATGGAAACAGAACAACAAGAACAGAAATAATGAGAATGTTTATGCACTGTGAAGAATGTAACCATTATCACTGAACAATCTGTGTAGAAACTGTTGAACGGGGTCCTAAACTGCTGTGCAAACCTTCACCGAAAACACAGTATTTTTTTTTTTTAATTAATATGTTATAAAACTGAAAAAAATTGTTGCTGATTCGTAAATCAATAAATTATAAAACTAAAGTGAGTTTTATGTGGTTTTCCCAATACCTAACACTTTTATAACAGGATTTCAAAGAAGGATAATATCCAAAAGCCTCACCATATTCTACACCATCTTCAGACATTCCAGGTAGTAGATTTAAATTATATCGATCTCGCATTTTATCACCCGGTCGATTTCGGGTCCAAAATTTGCTGACAAAATAAAAATAAAGGGGGGGAAACCATGATTTCAGTGTCTCTCTGATCACTTATTATGGGCTAAGCAGGCTCTCAGTAGGAGCCATGGTAGCACAGTGGTTAAAGCACTCAGCTGCTAACTAAAAGGTCGGGGATTCGAACCCACCAGCCACTCAATGGGAGAAATATGTGGCAGTCTGCTTCTGTAAAGATTTACAGCCTTGGAAACCCTACGGGGCAGTTCTACTCTGTCCCGTAGGGTCACGATGAGTCGGAATTGATTCAATGGTAATGGATGGTAAAGACTCTTGGTAAATCCAACACATTTTTATAATGCTAGTCTTCTAAAAATTTAAAATGTGGAGAAGATTTTTTTTTAAATCAGAAGGCACAACAAAATTCAGGTAACCAAAGTCATATTCCACATGCAATCTCCTTATTGTTGTGTGTGTATTCATAAACCACTACAAATATCTTTAAGAAGAAGTTGGAATGTTGATTAATACATCAATCAATAAAACAGGCATACACAGTATTTATTTCCTGCGGCTCCATGAGTACAGTAATTCCTTGTGATTTCCAACGTAAAACTTACCTAGTGTGGTCATTTGAGCCTGAGCAGAGAATATGTCCAAGAGGATGCCACGCCAGACTCCAGATCATTCCTTCATGGGCCATCTCCATTCCACCTACTTCCTTCTCCACCCTGCAAAAGCACCACAGAAAAGTCTTTTTCATACAAGTTACTAAAAAAAAAAAAAAGACATTTTCTTTTAACCTTAAAAAAAAAAACATGAAGCTAATTAAAACCTATTATTTTGAACCTGGTCAACTGCACAAGTTTTACGGGTAATGGTTTGTTGCATTCTTTTACTCAAAGAGCACTTTGAATTCAAAGAGAGAGAAATGCCTCAAGAATAATTTCTCTAACTAGAAATTTGTTGTTAGTTGCTGTCGAGTCAATTCTGACTCAGGGCGACCCCATGTGTGCACAGAACTGCTCCATAGGGTTTTCAAAGCTGTGACCTTTTGGAAGCAAATTGCCAGGCCTGTCTTCTAAGGCACCTCTGGGTGAGTTCGAACTGCCAACCTTTCAGCTAGTAGTTTAGTGCGTAACTGTACCACCACCCAGGGACTCCAACAAGAAAGTAGCAAATCTATTTTATTACTTTCCCTCAATGACTTCCACATCCAAAAATAGAGGTGCTAGCTGTCCACTCCAAGCTGGATTTACAGAATTGAAAACTGCTGGTAGTCTCCAATATAGGATATATGAACACTCAGGAAAGGTACAAAACTTTATCCTGTTTTTACACATTCAGGTGATCTCTTTATAAAACATACTACTTCTTCACATAACAAACGTTACATACCCAACGTGCCAGAATAACAAAGAACCATCGGACCCTCCACTGGCAAAAAGTCCTTCATGAACAGGATGCCAGGCCACAGCTGTAAACCAAAAACATGGTGAGAGACAAAACCATTAGGATCCGAGAATGCCACAGGTAATAATCAGCAGGATGAGAAGCACATCACAGCCCCTCACCTGTGGCCTCTTTCTTATGACCTCGGAAGACCTGAAGCTCTTCTTTCAGGTTTCGGATGTCAAAAAGTTTACAGAGATGGTCACGTGACGCTGTGAGTAGCCAATTGCCGTTGAGATTCAATTTCACTTCCATTACTGTGTTTTTATGGGCATGACTAGAAACAAAGCACCAAGGAAATGATTTGTCAGAACTCAAAACAAGTATATATCAATATAATGGTCATTTTTGTTGAAAAGCACATGGATCAAGATGGCAAGAGGTTTGGTCTAGAAGTAGTAAGGCATGTAATGTTACATAGACCAGTTAAAAATACACTTGAAAGATACAGGTCAATGACAGAAATAATATCCACCACCTAATAGCTCTCATTAATTAGTTTAAATAGAAGCAGAGCTTCAAATGGATAAAAAATTTTATCTGTGAAACAGAGGAAGCACCTGAACACATAAATTAACATTCAATAAAGCTCATTAGATTTAAAAAATTCAGTGAAGGTACTCTCATTCAGATAAAGTTTAAATATGGGCTTTGGATAGTCTAATGGTAATCTTAACTAAAGGCAAGGCAGCTACGCAAGGCCTACCCAATACACACCTCCAGGGGGCACCGTTCACAGGGAGCTCTAGGCTGGGTGTGTCCCTGGCGTTGTGCAACAAGGCTGCCTCACTGCAACCAGCTTACTCTGGACATGGTTCACCTCCCATACAGAAGGACCAGCATACAGTTGCTTTGTTCAAAAACAAAGTTAACAACCTATTCATAGGGCTATGAATGTTTACAAATAGTTCAAAGAGAACATTTTACTTCATGGCTGCACCATAAGTGAGCACCTCAGACAAAATACGGGAGCTAATTCAAAAATGAAGGAAAAACTTCTCTTCAAATAGATGGACTGAGATGGGCTGGGCTGCATCTATTAAGTGACACACATCAATTCCATACATTGCCAAATGGTATTCTGATGAGGAGAGACAGTAAACTAGAATAGTAATTAGTAATAATCTAGTCACCTCCTCCAAGTTCACCCCGCCCCGGCATGAGAACTAAATTAGGTATTATGTGGCAGAACAAATTCATTAGGAATTTAGAGACAAATCATATTTAACTAATGAGAAGTCTAGAGATCCAAGTCCATCTGTTAACTAAACTAGGTTTTCAGGAATACATGACAAAAGAGAGAGCTAAAATGAACACAAACGGGCTGCTAGGGTCCCCTCCGCTTAGGGCACGGGGTGGGGGCTCCTATCACTTACAGTGTTGCAAGACTCTGCCCAGTCTTGGGATCCCAGAACTTGATTGGCTGTTGACTATCTTTACTTCCTGAAACAACTAACCCTTTAGTTGGATGCCAGTCTACACATTTCACATCAGCACCATGCCCTGTCAGAGACAAGTTAAGATAAAAACCTAATCAGTCATATGTATTTAAAGCAGGACTCCATTCTAATTTAAATCAAAGTAGAGAAACCTCTGAAAAGTTTTGATCTTAGTGCTCAGTAAACTTCAACTTTTTAGGAGGCTCTTTGGTCTTTAAGTTTTTTGGATATGGCAGGCTCTCCCCTTCTGCTGGACCCTCAGAAACCAGTCCTCTTCTCTTGGTACTAAGCTCATCTTCCTACCCACTTGCTGGTAGGCCACTCAAAGCTTTTTGGATGATGCACCTCTAAGCCTCTATGCGCAAAACTTCTGAAACGTTTCACACCTTCTAGGGTTATCCTGATGGTCAGGCACTACTCATGTCATGCACTTTAGTTCCTCCACTTTGTGGTAGTCCTTATGGTAGTCCTTGTGGATCTTTAAGGATCACAAGTCCTAACTTAAGGCTTTATACAACAACACTCTCTATGTATGAGGATGGGAAAAGTATTCCATCTTTCTGATCCTGTTTTCTGAAATGAAGAATAAGAAAATTAACCCATGGGGTTCACATTTGTTGTGACAATCATATGAGATGACAAGACACTCTTACTGAGCGATTATAACCATCACTCCCACAAATCCTCACAAATCCTGAGGAAGTATTAGCATTATCTCCATTTTCAAGTGAAAAAATGGAAGGACTAGAGGATGAAATCACACATCCTGGATTCCAAAGCTGGTGAACAGGAACAGGTGCTGAAGTCTGGACCTGGCCTATATGACTCCAGAGCTAGTCCTCCTAACCAAAAACCACAGATGTGAATGGCAGGACTGAAAAACTGAAAGAAAGGGGTATGATTTTTGAATTTTCAAGTCTTTAAAGTCCTAAGGATATTTCATACAGCCAATTCACTCAGAAGTAAAGAGAATTTGAAACAATTTCCTTCTCTAACCGGGATCAAATCCAGCTTCTGTGTAGTTTTAAGGTAGGAAGGAGGAAAGAGAATAGAGAAAAGGGGAAGTAGGGAAAAAGGGAGAGATGGTTCTATAGGGGCACTGGAAGTGAGATAAAGCAATTCGAAAGGGAAGCAACTCGCATCTCAAATAGGCATGGATTTATACAGAGACAATACCACATGCTGGCAAGCTTGTAGTGAGGTATCAGGTATCCGAATAACAGTTTCACGATGTGTATCAAAAGCACAAAAAAGGTACATAGTCTATGACCCAATAATCCCAGAATTTATCATAAGGAAATAGTGGATTTCAAAAGGATTTCTCTACTAGGATATTTACTGAGGCAGTATATTTAAAATTTCCTTAAATATGGCAAAAATATATTACAAATATACAGCACGGTACGTGTACTCAATGGAATAACATGCATCTATTATAAATGGCCCTATACATGATTTAATGACATGATTAAAATATTCATGACACTAAATTTATTTAAAAAACAACAATGTGTATAGGATTCCTAACACCATTACCATAAAGGGGAAACAAATCAGTAACACTGATATACTTGTATGCATGTGTTTATAAGGAGGGAGCCCTGGTGGTACACCGGTTAAGAGCTCAGGCTGCTAACCAAAAGGTCAGCAGTTTGAATCCGTCAGCTGCTCCTTGAAAACCCTATAGGGCAGTTCTACTCTGTCCTCTAGAGTCACTGTGAGTCGGAATCGACTCAACAGCAGTGGGTTTGGTTCGGTTTGTCTACAAAAAAGGAGAAAAGATTAGACAACGAACTGTTACTGTAAATATTAATCTAGATGGTAGGATTAAGGCAATTCTTATTTTTCCTATATTTTTTACAATGAACATACATTACTTTGTAACCAGTGTGAGGGTAGGGAAGGACAGAGGTTTTATATTTTTTACTAAGGAAAGAAAAGAACTAAATAAAAGTGGAAAATTGAAATAAAAATATAGCTGAATACCCCTGGTCCCTTGTTTATCTCAAGAACTTTTAATGTTTTATTAACATTTAAACCAAAAAAGATGTGGAAGGTGAATTTAAAAACTTTGAGTCACTATCACCTGAAAATTAATATTATGTATAAATATGTATGAATTTTAACAATCCCATCTGACTTCATGAAAAATGCATGAGAAAGCACTTTTAAATTGTAATGCACTATGCGAAAAGTTCATCTCTGCTGTCACCTTCTCTAGGATACTTTTATTATATAACGTCTATCTTTTTAAAGAAGGAGGTATTTGTTCAGTTTAAAGAACTATATGTTAAAAAACAAACTCATATCATAAAAAGGAACAAAATTAGATATGTTTCAGTTGCTTTAATTTTGTTTTCTGAAGTACCCTAAAATTTATTTAAGTAGAATTCAAGCAAGTAAGGAACTCCATCTACTCATATCTGTTAAGTGAAGTTACCCATATCATGCATATCACTAACATAAATCAAATTTACTGGTGCTGATTCTAGAACATTATATTATTGGTCACCGTTCATAATCATAACATTATTACCCTAGCAGCAGCAAGCACTTCCATAGCACTTACTAAGCGCAGTATGTATGATGACTCATCATATTATACACGAAGATAACAAAGTAGGTTAACTGACGTGTCCATGATCACACAACTGGTATGTGGCAGCAAAGAGATCTGAATGCAGGGAGTCTGGCTCCAGAACCTTTGGTTTTAACAACCATGCTATACTGCCTTCTCAGATATGAAAATAGTTAGTTTAAGAGTTACAGGAGGAAAAAAGTAAGAATATGTATCTTCCTATTTGTTTACATACGCATAAATACAAACTCACTGAGGGACAGCACCTGGCAGACAGGGATCTGGGACAGGAGGGGTGCTGTCCATTTTTTTATGTTATTTTATTTGGAACCATGTGTATATATTATCTTCTTTTACCATTAAATAAATAAAATAAAGTTCCCTAACAAAAATGTACCATCCCCAGACACCCTTTTAATTTAGTACTGAAGTCACCCCTGAGGTTCACACTTCAGCCAAAGATTAGACAAGTCCATAAAACAAAAAGCGACTAAAAGGGCACACCAGCTAAGTGGCAGGGATGAGAAGGCAGGAGGAGACAGGAAAACTGGTAATGGGGAACCCAAGGTCAAGAAGGGGAGAGTGTTGATGTCTTGTGAGGTTGGCAACCAATGTCACAAAACAATATGTATATTAATTAATGTGAAACTAATTTGCTCTGTAAACCTTCATCTAAAGTACAATTAAAAAAGGAAAAAAAATTACCAAAAAGTATGCGCAGTATGTTAACACTTGTGGCTTAAAAAAGGGGACACCCACATACACGAATAATACACATTTCTTCAAAGATGCGTAAAATACGAAACAATACGCAAGCAATTGATCATACTGACTGCCTCCAGGGGAACTGGGGCGCAGCGTGGAAAGGAGGAGACTTTTCATTGTACACTGTTTTGTAATTTTTTTCAATTTTGAAACATGAAGGCACCTATTGAGAAAAAAATTCAATTAAAAACTTTAATTTACTAAACAATAGTGAATTACCTCTGGCAAATAGGCTTGAAATCTTTCAAATAGCATATTTTCACCTTTATAATTTAAAAAAAATTGAAAATGAAAAATAGATTAAACTGGCATATAAGCAAATTGATATGCAACTGCTTCCTTCTTCAGGGAAAAAAAATTGGATTGACAAAAACTATTTAAACTGATGGAATTCCATCCTCCCAGGTCAACATGAACACATTCAGATTCAGAAGAACCATACTACTTGGAATTTATCCTAAGAAAATCATTTTAAACATGCAAAAAAAAAACCATGTCAAAGAATTTGAAGCCTTGTTCCTAAAAGACTATAAACAACTTTAGAGAGCAATGATTAAACGAACTCTGCCACAGTCAATGAACAGAAGAATGACACAACTATTAAAATGAAGATGCCGGAACAAAGAAAAATGTTCATAAAATAATGTGAACTAAAAAGCAAATAAGACACACACACAAACAACACACAACCTGTATGGTTACAAAAATGTACAAGACGGAAAAAGAGAAAATGAAAATTATATGGAGTAGTGAAAACAAAGGTAAACTTCTCTCTCTTCATCTCTCCTCTGGTGTACACGGTGGTCTCAGCAGTAAATGGCATGGACTGGATTTTTGTATGTATTAACTTTTTGATAAATTTTTGAAATAAGAAAAAAAAACCCACTAAATGCAAGTTACTTTGCTAGATATCATCTTCCTTATCGAAATCAAATCTGATGACACTCACTGCTAATAGGAGTAACCGGCGATCTCATCCATAACTGGTTGGAAAGTAAATTGGTTTGACTTTTATAGGACGCCACTTGACAATATCAATCAAAATTTTAAATGCACGTACCCTTTGATCCTGTAATCTGCTAAGAATGTGCCCTATGTCTACAACTGCAAAAGCACACCAAGATTTAGGTACAAACATGTTTACTGTATTTCGCTTGAATTGCAAGACTGGAATCAATGTAAATATCAATCAATGAGGGGTTATTTAGAAAAACTAAACTCATATAATTGAATACAATACAGCTGTTAAAACTGAGGCAGAAAACAGGGAACTTTTTGGGATAATGGAAATGTTCTGTATCTTGAGTATGGTTTTGAAGAAAAAAAAAAAAACCAAACCCAACCCATCTCCATCGAGTCAGTTCTGACTCACAGCGACCTTACAGAAAAGAGAAGAACTGCCCCATTGCGTTTCCAAGGAGTGCCTGGTGGATCTGAACTGCTGACCTTTTGGACTCTTAACCACTATACCACCAGGGTTTCCTTGAGCATGGTGGGGGTTACAAAAATGAGGCACAAAGAAGCTCTTTTGGGAGATTGAAACATTCTGATCTTGATTATGGTATATGCACTTGTCCAAAGTTCACAGACCTGCTTATGTAGAACAGGTAAATGTTACTTCATGTATATTACCTGTAAACCCGTTGCCATATTATACGTCAATAAACCTGACTTTTAAAAAGCAAGCAGAAAAGCAAGGTGCAATATGTTCTCATTTGTATAAAAGAAAATTTAAACTGTTAACAATTTAAGGAGAAGAAATGTTGTGGAAATAGAAGGCACTTATTCCTCTGTACTACTTGAAGTTTCTTAACACACATATATATTACTTGTTTAATAGCAGCAGCCTTTGGTTTTCCTGTGCTCAAAACGCAAGGGAAAGACAAATATTGTGTGCGCTCACTTACATGAAATAGGCAAATATACGGAGGCCAAAGGTTATCAGTGGTTACCAGGGGTAAGAAAGGCGAAAAGGGAGAGGCTTTGCTCAGAAGGCACTGAGCTTCCATTAATGGTGGAGAAGCGATTTGGGAAAGGACAGTCGTAACGGCAGACCAACATGATGAATGTAATTAACGTCATGAACTGTACAAGTAAAAACCGTCGACTTGGGGAGTTTCGTTATATACAGTCTTACCACGGTTAAACCAGAAACGCTCAAGGGCATGCCAATACCAGCTAGTGCCCTCATTCGCACAGCCTGTGTCTGTGTTCCCAGGCAGACACGCTTCAGATCCTCGGTGGGGATGCAGCATATTTTCATCGACGGCACTGTGACTTGGTGTGGCTGGGTTAAGTTCCAAGGATATTATGCATTTTGTGAGCTGGTATGCCATATGTAAAAACCTAATCTTACATAAATTTTTATTTCATAGAAAAATGATTGCATTCCAAACACCCGGCTTTCCAATTTCAACCATTACCCCTAAAGAATGCCTCTATGCTAATTTTGATCGTTCTATTTCTGAAGGCCGAGAATTTCAGGATAGAGTCATTCAAGACTCCTGATGCTCAAACATGGAAATCCAAAGAATGTGTGGTATTTCCAATACTGAAGCAATTGCTGTATTTTTATGCAAATAACGCATGTGTTATAAGTTTTTGCCAACTGTGGAGACCCCTTTTCCCCCACATGCTATTTTTGTAAGCGTGCCATGCCAATTTCTGTGTGTTATATGCGGGTACGTTATTTACGTGGGCACGTTATTTGCGAAAAAATACAGTAGTATAGATTTCATGGAAAATTCATTCAGGTGGCAGCTATCTTTATGGCCTAGTGACCTACCTATTTTAGTGCTAAATAAACAAAAACAAACCCACTGCCATCAAGTCAATTTCAACTCATAGCCACCCTACAGGACAGAGTAGAACTGCCCTATAGGGTTTCCAGGAAACTCTGGTGGTGTAATGGTTAAGAGTTAACACCTGCTAACGAGAAGGTAAGCAGTTTGAATCCACCAGGCACTCCTTGGAAACCATATGGGGCAGCTCTACTCTGCCCTAGAGTGTCACTGTGAGTCGGAATCAACTCGACAGCAATGGGTTTGGGTATAGGGTTTCCAAGGAGCAGCTGGTGGAGTCAAACTGCCGACCTTCTGGTTAGCAGCCAAATGCTTAAGTATGTAGTAACTTCTTGCCAATGAAAGGCCAAGTAATTTTTACAGATTTTTTTAAAGTGGCATCTAATTAAACTTCTCAGATTCGAGCTCCAACGGCAAATCTGCTCCAGATAACACAAAGCCTAACGCAGGAACCACGAAGAGCACTATGTCATCTGCACGACTTTACGGGCCCGCAGCAATGAACACACAGAGTCTAGAGTAACATGGTAGAGATTTAAAACGACAGGGATATATGCACGTGCTTGCCAAGTGGAGTTTAGGATCCCTGGGTAAAGTTTATAGCCCTTCTCTCCACTTGACTGCAACTGGAAATAGAGAATATGACTGAAGAAAGATTTCACTACTAAGACTTGGAAGTGCAAAATTGCCAAGTTCTAAAATTAAGAGATTCCAGTTGCAAACCAAAATATAAAGAACAAGGCTGCCATAAATCTATGTGTGCGATTCCCTTTGAACACAAATACATAATAGCTACTAGCCACATACAGCTATTTTAATCTTAATTATAAAGTTAATTTAGTTCCTCAGTCACACTAGCCACATTTCAAGCGCTCAGTAGCCACATCTGGCTAATGGCTAGCATACTGGGCAGCACAGGTATAGACTATTTCCATCGTCACAAAAGGTTCTATTGAACAATGTTGATTTATGCTATAATTAGCCATTTTAAAGAAAGTTCCTCCTTAAATTTCCATAATTACATTGTTTTTTACAGCTGTCTCAGTTACACGATGAACAGCAACACCAACAAAATTATCTTCAACTGAAACAGACACAAAAAGAGAGAGTGGAGGGAGAGAGCGGGCTGTCTCATTATGGGGAGAGTAAGTAATTGGGAGTGTGTAGCAAGGTGTATATGGGTTTTTGTGTGAGAGACTGACTTGATTTGTAAACTTTCACTTAAAGCACAATTATTAAAAAAAAAAAGAAATTATCTTCAACTGACCCTAGAGTGAGGGGAGACCAGTAAAGCTGTCCAGCTCTGCAATTTTTACTAATGAGAAAAATGAAGCCTGTGGTGGCCTAGATTTTCTTCTTTCCGCACCAGTGCTCTCTTCACCTCACTGGATACATCCTGCCACATGAAGTGGCATAACAGTTTTTCTTGTTTTGTCTCATGTACAAATAAACTTCCCTTTCTCAACTCTAAGTGAGGTGCTGTACAAGACAACTTCTCAACCCTTTTTCATCTCTGAGGACTAACCCAGAAAAGAATGTGGGGGAAAAAAATCTATAAATAAATAATTATTTCTTGTAACTCTCTGAGAAGTAATCAGATCCATTTTGAAGACCAGGATCCTGTTAAGAATAAAGGAATGTGCTACCCATGCCTGAGTTCCACGAAAAGAACTTCCAAATTGAGCAAATGAGGCTATTTTTAAAAGGTCAAGCTTTGAGGGTGATGACTTCTGCATCATTTCTTAGTCCACCTCTAAATTCATCAGAAAACAAAACAAAACCAAACCTAGCCAACCATTCCCATAAATTCCTATCTAAATGAATACTGACAGAATTAGTGCCTCTGAGACAGGTGGCAATGGTTTGTGGAAACTGGTTAACTTGTTACTTTGTAATAATTACTGGCAGAAGCAACATTAATTACACATTGAAGTATACACCAAACAGGAGGTAAACAACTATTTCACATATTCCATCTGTTCATTCTTTCACACATTTATTCATGTGCTCTCTCACTCACGTGTTCATTATTTCAAAGTAAGTGTGCTTGACACCAGCAACATCTGGTCTCCTACTGAAGGTGTTTGACCTCTGATATATGCCATCACCAAACAAAACATTGGGGGACTATTTGTAAAATCTCATAGTCCTAGTATAGTAACTTCCAAGAAATACTCAGAAAAGCTTTCTGAAACAAGATTGAAATTAAGCTAAAAAACAAAACAGTTTTTCAGAGATCATTCTCCACAAAGTAACAGAAATATACCTTTGCCAAGCAGGTACACATTGCACAGCTATGTCTTAAATAGCAAGGTGCAGAATGTAAATCAGTTATTTTCCCTAATAAAAAAAATAACGTGTTTTGGGGGGGGGGGGGAGTCTAGAAAAACAATGCAAAGACTCCTTTATAAACCCTAAAATTCAAAGAATAATAGGATAGATGGTTTAGGCTTTAGAGATTTCGGTTAAAACATGTTCTGGATTTTTTATTTTTGTAGACAGTGTTCATTATTTTCCATATCAGAACCCACAACTGAATAGTGTAGGGCAAACCAAAAAAAAAAAAAAAAACACCATTGCCACTGAGTGGATTCCAACTCATAGCAATCCTACTGGACAAAGTAGAACTGCCCCACAGGGTTTCTGAGGAGCAGCTGGTGGATTCGAACTGCTGATCTTTTGGTCAGTGTAGTATAGTGAAGAGTAAAAGCTAATAAGAAAGGTTTTGTTTTTTTTTTTTTTTTTTGACTCTTCCCTTAGAACAGGGGGTTCCCTGGCTTCTGTGAAGTTGTATATACACTTCGTAACCCGTGTATGTTTCTCAGGACCTCACTCACCCCTACACAGCCTCATGAGACCCCAAGGGACCTGCCATTCGACACAGGTAAACAGCCCTGCCTTAAGACAATGCCCATGACCCCAAAGCTTGGCGAACGGTCTGAAAACGAATATACAATAAGTTTTATTTGAAGGTCAGAAATAGTGTTCATTTTCCCATTTTTATTTTTCCTGAACCAAACCATTATATGAACAAATCTTAAGGGGGAAAAAAAAAAAAATCACTCTTTTATACATTTAAAAAAAAAAAATTTTTTTTTTTTTTTTTGCTTTTACACATAGCTTAGAAAAAGCACCAAGATTTTCTAATACAGGAAGAAAAAAGGCAAACAAAGATTCAAACACCGTCTTGTACAATATTAACAGTTAAGGAACTGTTATTCAAGAAAATGTGGCAAACATTAACAAACTCAGGATACTTCCAGCACAAGAGGATAAAATGTAACAGGTTAGTTTAAGGCAAAGGGTGTGTGAAGCAGTGGTCCACAGCCAGACACTTTAGTAGATGGGAGGACTCAAGAATTAAAAGAAAAAGAAGCATTAAGTAACTTGGTGCACTGGTCAATGAATATGCAGTTTATTGACATTTTACTTTTCTTTTTATCAAAATGATTTTCACCAGGATCCAAGAGTCAACCGGGAGTGATTACTATTAATACGTTTGTCATCCAAATCTAGAAAGTTACATTAGTGAAAAACTACAGAATTAAATGTAAAGTGACCTCCGGAAAGGGTGTAACTCAAGGCAGTGTTTTCACCGAGCACGTTCACAGCAACAGCGGACACAGAGTCACGGTGTGAAGGGTTCTGTGGCCAAGTAAGTCGGGCAACGCTGACTTAAAAATTGGCACATTTCTTCCAGGAGGAGGTCTAAGACCCTTCCACACTCTCATACATATTACACATCTCTAGGAGGTAAGAATGTGACCAGGAGTCTTCTTCCTCAGAGCACTCTAAGTTCCTCAGGAGACTGATTTGGGAAATGCTGAACTGGTAGCTTATGAGGCTGTCTGGTAACGAGGAGCCTAAATTCAGGGTGAAGATGGGCAGGAGCATACTAAGGGGGCTTTAACTCTATCAGTAAAGTTTTATTTCTTTAAAAAAAAAAAAAAAAAGTCAGAGGCAAGTGTGGCAAAATGTAAGAATATGACAGAGCAGAGTGGCAGCACAGAAGTGTTTTTCGGATTATGAAAATTTTTGAAATTTATGTTGTCAGAAAAACCAGTACACAAGCATAAAACTACAAACTCAAATAGAATTCAGGGGTAGGAAAAAAAAAAAATTTTTTTTTTATACCATAAGTTTACTAGTCTCCCACTTAAGTCACATGTTTAATTAGCGTATGCAGATAAAATGGCTTTATTTATTTTTACCAGCACCAGCAAAAGCTGACCTAAGAGAAATTGTACAGGTTAGAAATTGAAGATTAATGCCAGGTACCTGTTTCTGGCATCAAAGCAAACAAAGTCCTATGCATATATGGCTAAATATATAATTTTTGAGTCCAATAAAAACATACAGGCATAGTTTGCTGTAACTTACATGTCAGACTGCTATTAAACTTTTATACATTAAGGTGGGGGGAAGGATTAGAAACAGGAAAAGCACAACTTCCATTTTAGCACAAGTTTAAAGACTGTACTTAGAAAAATGATGAGAATTATGAAAAGGAGAACACTCACCAGGAGGTGACTGCTACAACAGGAAACTCAACATTATTTTTCCACAACATTCTCCTGAGGGTTTACTGGAATGTGTGCCAATTCTCTATACTCTTCAGTTGTGATAACCGAGCAGAAGTAATTTTGCAGTGTTTCGTGCCAACTGGCAAATTCCTCTTTGTTGGCTTTTTGAAAAATTTAGAGTATTCAAAAAGTGCCAGGCTATTCCTCAAAGAAGCTTACAGGGATGGAATGCAAGAATCAAATATTCTTTCAACCTGACTGCTGTTGTATTTTCCCAGCTGCCTGAAGTAAACACCAGTATTGCAAAGCACTTCAGTTATCTGCCTGGAATGGGAGACACAGGTGTCCTGCATGCGATGCCGAGAGCAGCCGCAAAGTCCTATATGAGAAAGTGTGTACTGCTATGTGAATGTGTGTGTAACCAAAGGCTCTCTTGTAAACATATCTGCAGACATCCACAATTCAATACAGACGGTACAATATTCTTTTAAAAAGTCAAGAAAAGAAGAATATAGTCATCACTTGAAAAATCAGAAGGGAGATGGGAAAAAAAAAAAATTTAAAACACAAATGGGAGCCTAGCAATATCAAGGTTACCAGGAAGAAGAGTACTTAGGTGACATTAATAATATATTGAATTATTAGTACCAGCAGATACCGCTGACCAAGAACGAAGAGAAGACATGACTGAAACCTCTAACAAGGAAGAAAAAGCAGAACCAAGAAGGCCAAAAAGACACATTTTAAACACTTTAGGACACTTGTAGAGTAAGCTTTCCTTCTGAAAGCAAAGTAAAAAGGCTAGATTACATATATTTTTTAAGTTGTAAGTTTACATACATAAAAGCAACAAATAATCCTGGCCAAAAAAAGTAATTTTTTATCCTCATGGTAACCACATCCATGCATAGCATCAACTATGCATTCTGAATTCCCGTGTTTTGCCAGGAACATTTTGGGCACACTCGCACGGTTTTGGTTCCCTATAAAATGGCAAAATTATGAAATTTTACCTGTATCAGAAGAAGAGTGCTAAAAGAATCCCTAAAAAATGCCAGGGGTGGTGCTATCACATGATCTCTAGCAGCTTTTTCAATTTCTAATTATTACTAAGGTTTTTTTGTATAAATAAGTGATCTGAGATGACACACTCCAACTGGGTCTTGATAATTATCTCCATTTCTGTTTCAAAGCAGAAATAAGATAATTGAGAAAATTTCACCTGGGATTTGGTTGTATCGCCTAGTTTCCATCATATGAAAAGCATATTTCAATAAAATATCCATATGTCCACACCGATGTAAACAATTGAATAAATGCGGAACAACAGATCAATCTTCCACACAGAAAAATTCCAGTTTATGTATATCCTGTCCCCTCAGGGAAGTGAAGCGTTAAGTCCCCAACTCCTTAAGTGTAAGTTGTACATGGTGACTTTCTTGCAAAGAGTATGGAAACAGGGCAAATGGAAGAAACCTGACAAATACTACCTCAGCCAGGTGGTCAAGGTCAGCATGAACAGTGAAAAGTCATACTGACAGCATGTACCCCTGATATAATGTGATAAACACAATGGACTTGACCACTGTGGTCTTCCTCCCAAAAGCCTATAACCCCAGTCTAATCATGAGGAAAATATCAGAGAAATGCCATGTGAGGGGCATTCTTCAAATCACCATTAAGACTTCTCATCAACTCACGGGCTGTAAGAAGACAGTGGAACAAAATCTTCCAAGTGCTGAGGGGGAAAAAAAACTCTGAAGCTAGAATTCCCTACCCAGCTAAAGCCTCATTATAAACGTAAGCATGACACAAAGACAGAAGGCGGCTTTAAAAAAAAAAAAGTGCCCATAGGTCTCAGAGGGAAAAATCCTCTTACCAATCTAGAAATATGAGAACCAAATTAATGCTTATTAGGAACAGTGAAAATTCAAATCCGCTCAAATTAAATTTAATATACTATTAAACAGTACCAGTTTTTCCTTGCGCATGTGTTTAAAATTTGTCACCTTATTGTTTTTTTTGAATGAATAAATAATGAAAAGCCTATTATGCTGAGTGAAATAAGGCAACCACAAAAGGACAAATACTATATGAGACCACTATTATAAAAACTCATGAAAAGGTTTACACACAAAAAGAAACAATCTTTAAAAAAAGAAACAATCTTTGATGGTGAGGAGGGAGCAGGGGGTGGAGAAGGAAAACTATTAACTACACAATAGATAATAACTTCGGTGAAGGGTAAGACAGTAGTACTCAATACTGGGGAAGCCAGCACAACTTGACCAAGGCAAGGTCATGGAAGCTCCATAGACACATCTGAACTCCCTGAGGGGCTAAACTGCTGGGCTGAGGGCTGTAGACCATGGTCTCGGCGACATCTAGCACAATTGGCGTAACATAGTTTATAAAGAAAATGTTCTACATCCTACTTTGGTGAGTAGCAAAGCTTATGAGCAGTCATCTAAGATATTCCACTGGTCCCACCCAGTCTGGGGCAACGGAGAATGAAGAAAACCAAAGACACAAGGGAAAGATTAGTCCAAAGGACTAATGGACTACAAGTACCACAGCCTCCACCAGACTGTGTCCAGTACAACTAGACGGTGCCCGGCTACCACCACCAACTGCTTTGACAGGGATCATAATAGAGGATCCCAGACAGGGATGGAGAAAAATGTAGAACAAAATTCTATCTCACAAAAACAGACCAGACTTACTGGCCTGACAGAGACTAGAGAAACCCCAAGAATACGGCCCCTGGACACCCTTTTAGCTCAGTACTGAAGTCACTCCTGAGATTACCCTTCAGCCAAAGATTAGACAGGCCTATAAAAGAAAGCAAAATGGGCACACCAGCTCAGGGGCAAGGATGAGAAGGCAGGAGGGAACAGGCAAGCTAGTAACGGGGAACCCAAGGTCAAGGAGGGAAGAGTGTTGACATGTCATGGGGTTGGCAACCAATGTCACAAAACAACATGCGTGTTGTTTAATGTCTAATTTGCTCTACAAACTTCATCTAAAAAAAAGTACAATAAACAAATATAATGAAAAGCCCAGAGAGCAAAATACACACACACATATATACACACACTGTATTTAAAAACCATAATTGTGTTATTGGGGAAAATGGATTGTTTTATTCTGCATTCCTCTCTGAGCAGTACCAAGAGTGAATCAGAACATTTCTTACTTCCTCTTGTATCAGCCATCCTTTATTCCCAGAGGAAGGGAACAACCAAGAGAGGAAATTAGCCTTGTCCAGTAGCACAAATACAGCACCAAAAGTTTTATTTGGAAAAAAAGGGAAAGGATATTTAAACGTAATTTAACTCAAACAGGTACTGTGTTCAGCGCTCACATGCTACGTAATAGTTAACAGTAAAAATTTTGGAGTAAACCAAATCTGTTTAAATTCCAGATGATAGTAGTTATGTCTTGTGAAATCTATTTAACCCTTGCCAAGCCCTAATATTTTCATGTGGAAAAGATGATTACTCAATTACTGCATTGTTTAAGAAATTAAATATGTGGAGCACTTAGCACCATGTCCTGCACAAATTTTGAACACTCAGTAAGTAGAAGTTCTTATTGTGATCCAGTCTCTGCCCTGAAAGAGTTCACAGTAGCAATAGGTTTTTCCATATACACCTAGCTATACAGAAATAGCTGTATGAACAGAGTATGGGAAAGCAGAAAATGCCTCAACTGAAAAGCGTACTCCCCAAAATGAGACTTCTCTAAGACTTTGCTGAATTTCAGTTTTCAAATTCTGCCTGAAAAAAACCTGAAGTTTCATTACAAAATCCAGCTCAAGTATTAGACTTGATATAAATTAATGTCACTTATCTGTAGGAACCAGAAAACCTAAAATGGAAGATCATCACTAACTTCATTATTTTAACTCTCTGTTTTAAGTAACTAAAAAAGACAGGTAATACTTTTGATGTAATTACTGATGATCTCATTATACTAAAATGCAGTCTCCACTATTGCAAAGATGACATCAACCACCTCCTTTCGTATTTCTGGTGTAAATGTTTGATGATTCTCTCTACGTTTTCTCTATTTTTAAAGTATATTAGCTCATATCTAAAGAAAAAAACATACAGAAGGGGAAAACAAAAATACCAGGGTTAACCGTTTTGTGACCCTCAGGACATACAGCGTACACCAATATTTTCCATCTCTGGGGTTTCCTGGGAACCTGCTTTCCCACTGACAGTATGTGCCGCCGGCAGGCAGGAACCTCTATATTTGAAACCTAAGAAACGGCCATGTGCCACAAATTACTGGTTTTATAGAGGATTATTTCACACAGTGCATCCGGGAGGTGTGATTGTGCAAAACTTTTGTCTTTTTTGGCTTTTGTATGGTGAGATAAGTCTTCTAAGTGTATTTCCAGGTTTCTGTGTGTTATTTGAAAGCTGATTTCTCATCCCACCAATCCCATCCCAAGAGTCCAGAAGGACGTATGTGTCCAACATAATCCTATACCCAGAGTACGGACGGACATGTATGTCCTACATAATATTATTCAAAATCCATATTACCTACTAAAAATTCAGACACACTCAATAAATAAGCATGCATTCCATTAATGAAGAAAGAAAAAATTAAAAGTGGAAAATAGCCCAGTCATGAATTAACTCAAATATCCTTCAGTTACTTTAAGTGATCACTTACCTCTAAATCCTCTAATTGAATGGGTTACCTTAAACTTTAAATATATGATTAAAATTTTAAATACGTAAGACTTCATGAGAAATGTGGGAATGATGAAAGTAAGAGAGGACACCAGGAGGGAAATAAAGTAACCAGTTTCAAGGTCACTAACGTGAATAAGAAAGTGTATCTTAGAATTAAATCCTGGTTTTAGTACTAAGCGAAATGATGGTGTGCAAGCCCCTTCCTAAATTACTTTTAAAGATCTGTAGTCAGTGCAATTATTTTCCAAGACTGATATACCAAAAATACATGGGATCATACCAATGAATAAACCAGAGCAGGGAAAAATAAAACGCAAAATACACAGAAATCTGCAGCTGTTAGGGTCTCGAAAGTCTCTGACCTCAGTGACAGCTCAGTGAAAAAGGCTGTGAAGCAGTAATAAATGAAGGACTCTCCACAGAACAACCTACCCAGGTGGTCCCTCCAACTTCCCCTTTAGCTGCCCTCAGCTGAAGCAACACAACTGCTTTCTAATCTAACCAAAGCAAAAATAAATCTGGGAAGAAACCCTAGAGCAGGAATTGGGACTGGAAAGCAAAGCAGCACAAAGCTTGTGGAAGTGCCACACCCTAAGGGAAGAAAAAAAAGAGGAGCAATGTAGGACGCAGGAGAGGAAGGTGAAGAGGCTGAAAGACAGGAATGAGGAAGGAAGAGAAAAAGGAAAGACAGTGAGTAGAGGAGATGGAGAAAGAAAGGCAGTTTCATCCAAGAGTGAGATAAGCTAAACTACTCCACCACGAAGTACAATCCACTTACTTTGGTAATTGTGACAGCTGTCTGTTTACTCCGAAATCATCCTTCCTTATCCACCCAGCAAAACACATACACATATACATACAGAGTCCACAACAAGAAAAGCCTTTTGGGTGAATGGACTTAGCTAACTGCAAAAGAAATCCAAGACAACTACTTATACTAACCAAAATAAACCATTATTCAAATATATGACCAACCAACCAAGGATTGGACTTTTGAGAAAAATCATACTGGAAAGAGAAAGACCAGGAAAAAGACACAGAGAAAAAGATACAAGGGAAATAAATAGAACAATAGACCAAACCAAACAGAACACACTCCAAAACCTCAATTACTATGCTAAAAGTTTTTAGGACATGTACTCTAAACACCACCACAACAGTCCATTATTAAAAAAAAAAAAAAAAAAAAAAGACCAGAGAGTCACTAGGAGTTCTTAGAAATTAAAAATGCAGTGGTCAAAATAAAAATTTCATTAGAAGGGGTGAATAACATTGGGCATGACTGAAGACAAAATTTGTATTCTGGAAGACAGAAAAAATCTTGCAATACTTAAAAGACAGAAAACGTAAAAGGGAAAAGTAATACAAAGTAGATAGATCCAAGAGCCCCATGCTTGTCAGTTTATCGTAGTGTGGGGGCTCACATGTTGCTGTGATGCTAGGAGCTATGCCACCGATGTTTCAATTACCAACAGGGTAACCCATGGTGGACAGGTTTCAGCTGAGCTTCCAAACTAAGACAGACTAGGAAGAAGAACCTGGCGGTCTACTTCTGAAAAGAACTGGCCACTGAAATCCTTACGAATAGCAGTGGAACACTGTCCGGTACAGTACTGGAAGATGAGGCCCTCGGTTGGAAGGCACTCAAAATACAACCGGGGAAGAGCTGCCTCCTCAGAGTAGAGTTGACAGAGTGGCTGCAACAACAGACTCAGGCATCGCAACTGTCACGAGGGTAGTGAAGGAGCAGGCAGAGCTTCACCCTGGCAGACACAGGGTGGCCACGGGCCGCAGCCGGCCCCACAGCATCTAAGGACAACAACGACAGATCTAAGAGGCCCAACGCGCACCTGTTAAGACTCCCATAATACATGTAGAGACAAGCAAAAGACAAAGAAAATCCTTGGAACTGAATAAAGACTGGAGTCTGCAGATTAAAGTGTGCCAAGAAAGACGACTTTTAAAATATTCACATCTACACCTACAGTAATTTAAGTTCACAAAGAAAAAAGAGATCACAGAACAAACTTTCAAAGAGGAAAACTAGATTACATACAAAATAATGAGAATCAGGACAGTGTCTGGCTTCTCATCAGCAAAACCAATACTAGATGTATTAAGAAAACATTCTGCATCCCACTTTGGTGAGTGCTGTCTGAGGTCTTAAAAGTTAGCAAGCAGCCATCTAAGATGCATGAATTGGTCTCAACCCACCTGGTGCAGGGGAGAAGGAAGAACACCAAAGACACAAGGAAAACATGAGCAAAAGAGAAAGGGCCACATAAACCAGAGACTTCATCAGCCTGAGACCAGAACTAGATGATTCCCGGCTACAACCAATGACTACCCTGACAGGGAACATAACAGAGAATCCCTGATGGAGCAGGAGAAAAGTGGGACGCAGACCTCAAATCCTAGTAAAAAGACCAGACTTAATGGTCTGACTGAAACTGGAGGGATCCCAGAGGTCATGGCCTCTGGACTCTCTGTTAGCCCAAAACTAAAACCATTCTCGAAGCCAACACTTTGGACAAAGATCAGACTGGACTATAAGTCATAAAATGTTACTGGTGAGGAGTGTGCTTCTGCATAGCTCAAGCAGACACATGAGACTATGTGGGCAGCTCCCGTCTGGAGGCAAAAGGAGAAGGCAGAGGGGGAGAGGAGCTGTTTGAATGGACACAGGAAGTACAGGGTGGAGAGAAGGAGTGTGCTGTCACACTGTAGGGAGAGCAACTAGGGTCACAGAACAATGCGTGTGTAAGTTTTGTATGAGAAACTAAACTCTAAACTTTCACTTAAAGCAAAATAAAAAAATTTTTAAAAAACCAATACTAGAAGACAATAGAGGCTTTCAAAATTCTAAGGAAAAAGGATTCTGAAATAAGAATTCACAACCAGAACAACTACAAATTGGGCAAATTAAAGACCTTCCCAAACACATGAATTTTGAATTTATCTCCCAAGCACCGTTTATGGGGGGGGGGGGGGGTTTGAAACTGTTATTTTCAAAAGAAGAAAACGAGTAGACTTAACAGAAGAAGGCAAAGGAATCCTTGCGGCACCCCCTGCCCCATATGACTTCAGCACCAACACAAGCAGAGAAAACAATTAGTCCAAATTAAAACAGGAAGTAGAACTTGAGAAAGAGTACCTTCAAGATGAAAACAAATCCATTTCCTCAAATTGCAAAGTTAAAAATCTAAAAAATTGCTATAATAAAGGCTTTGATTGCCATTAAAAGAGAACATGACCAAAGCCAAACCAAGCCCAACCTGTTGCCATCAAGTCAATTCCAACTCATACTGATCTTACTGGACAGAGTAGAACTGCCCCATGAGTTTTCCAAGGAGCACCTGGCAGATTCAAACTGCTGATCTTTTGGTTAGCAGCCATAGCTCTTAACCACTATGCCACCAGGGTTTCCAGAAAAAACAAAAGGGAAGGTAATTAAAAACTGCAAGAAAAACTAAACTAAATCAAGCATTATTTTCAACAGTTGATGACAGGTTTAAGAAAAAATATCACTTGATGTTGACATTCTTCAAGCAGAAGAACTTTTTGACTGCCACAGGATTATCATTCCTTCTCTATTGTTAGGTACTGTCAAGTCAGCTTCGACTCTTAGCCACCTTAGGTACAACAGAACAAAAACACTGCCAGTCCTGCACCATCCTCGCAATCGTTGCTATGCTTGAGCCCATTGTTGCTGCTACTGTGTCAATCCATCTCGTTGAGGGTTTTCTTCTTTTTCACTGACCCTCTACTTTACCAAGCATGATGTCCTTCTCCAGGGACTGATCCCTCCCGAAAACATGTCCAAAGTAGGTAAGACGCAGTCTCACCATCCTTGCTTCTAAGGACCATTCTGGCTGTACTTCTTCCAAGGCAGACTTGTTCTTTCTTTTGGCAGTCCATGGTATATTCAATATTCTCCACCAGCACCACAATTCAAAGGCATCAATTCTTCTTCAGTCTTCCTTGTTCAGTGTCCAGCTTTCACATGCATATGAGGAGACTGAAAGCACCAAGGTGTGGGTCAGGCAAACCTTAGTTCACAACATGACATCTTTGCTTTTCAACATGTTAAAGAGGTCTTTTGCAGCAGATTTGCCCAATGCAACGTGTCACTTGATTTCTTGACTGCTGCTTCCATGGGTGCTGATTGTGGATCCAAGTAAAATATTATTTAATTCTGATGGTAATACTAAAAAAAAAAATCCCTTGCCGTCAAGTTGATTATGACTCAGTCACCCTACCCAACCCAGACCCAGTGCCGTCTATGCAGGAATAATTAAAAACAAAATAGTTTTAAAAGTATCTCCGAGGAGTGGTAAAGGATTGACAGATTTTTACATTTCAAGTTTCATCCATTGGTGGTGTTGGAAAAAGACTTTAGCATATATATTATTTATAATTTTTAAAATAAACTTTAAAATGTAAACGGTAGAAACTTTCTAAAATGTTATTCCTATATAATCCTTAGCATTTTGCTATACTGCAACAATTTTCTTAAATGTCATTAACAGCTTCTAGGAAATTGAGGGCAATTGAGAAGTAGACCCCAGAAATTTAAATGTCCATACCCCTTTATCCATCAAGTTTATTGCTAGGAATCTCTCCTAAAGGAAAATTTTCAAAGTGTACAAAAATATAAGACAAAAGGAAGCTCAGCACACAGCTTTGTCCTAGCAAAGGCCTCCTACAAACCTTAGGTGCCTATCAATAGGCAATGGTTAAGTAAGTTATGGTACACACATATCGTGGAATGTCACTGAGCAGTTACAAAGAGGAAAATTGTGCTGAAGATCATTCAAAAGTGGTTACAACAGTACATCAACAGGGAACTGCCAGAAATTCAAGCCAGATTCAGAAGACAATGTGGAACAAGGGACATCATTGCTGATGTCAAATGATCATGGCTGAAAGCAGAGAATACCAGAAAGATGTTTACCTATGTTTTACTGACTACGCAAAGGCATTGGGCTGTGTGGATAACAAATTATGGATAACATTTCAAAGAATGGGAATTCCGGAACAGTTAACTGTGTTCATGAGAAACCTGTACTTAGACCATGAGGCAGTCATTCGAACGGAACAAGGGAGATACTACATGGTTTAAAGTCAGGAAAGGTGTGCATCAGGGTTGTATCCTTTCACCATACCTATTCAATCTGTATGCTGAGCAAATAATCTGAGAAGCTGGACTATATGAAGAAGAACAGACGTCAGGATTGGAGGAAGACTCACTAACAACCTGCGATATGCAATGCAGATGACACAACCTTGCTTGCTGAAAAGTGAAGAGGACTTGAAGCACTTACTGACGAGGATCAAAGACCACAGCCTTCATTATGAACTACACTTCAACATAAAGAAAACAAAAATCCTCACAACTGGACCAGTGAGCAACATCATGATAAACGGAGAAAAGACCGAGGTTGTCAAGGATTTCCTTTTGCTTGGATCCACAATCAAGGCCCACGGAATCAGCAGTCAAGAAATGAGACGATATACTGCATTGGGCAAATCTGTTGCAAAAGACGTCTTTAAAGTGTTAAAAAAGCAAAGACGTCACTTCAAGGACTAAGGAGTACCTGACCAGGCCACTGTATTTTCAATCACCTCATGCATGTGAAAACCGTACAATGAATAAGAAAGACAGAAGAACTGAAGCCTCTGAATTGTGATGCTAGCGAAGAATACTGAATATACCATGGACTGCCAAAGGAACGAACAGATCTGTCTTGGAAGAACAGCCAGAATGCTCCTTAGAAGCAAGAATGGCGAGACTTCATCTCACACACTTTGGACATGCTATCAGGAGGGATCAGTTCCTGGACAAAGGCGTCATGCTTGGTAAAGTAGGTCAGCAAAAAAGATGATCCTCAGCGAGATGGATTGACACAATGACTGCAACAATGGGCTCAAGCACAGCAATGATGGTGAGGATGACGCAGGATGGAGCAGTGTTTCATTCTGTTGTACACAGGGTCACTATGAGTCAGAATCGACCCTACATCACTTGAGAACAACAACAGTAATGATACAGAATGACATCCATCATTTGTTTGTACAGTGAAAAAAAGCAAATTACAAAAGAATATATTTAGTATAATCCCATTTCATGTATTTTTTTTTTTTTTTTTTAAGTATCTTTTTGTATATACGCACCAGAATTCTGGAAAGACACACTCGAAATGAGAAACGTGTTACCTCTGGATTGAGACTGGAAAAGGATAGGGGAAGATTCTGACTTTTTGCTTGAATTGTTTGAACTTTTTATAAATGTTTATTACCTTCATAAAAGGTGGAAAATTCTCAAGAAAAATAACTTCCACATTAACCCCACTCCATTCTTTCCTTACCTTTCTGCGCTCCCATTGCCCCCCAACAGTGTCATGAACATAGATCTCAACCTTCGAGATGGTACACAGTGTGAATGTGTGAATCCAAACCTTAAATTTACTCCAATTCTTACTTCCATGTGGTACACAGAATACACTGCTGCCACACACGGCTGACGAAAAAAAAAATCTTAATGTTGTGTTTGGTTAGGGCATGGTGCTGCTGCTAATGAAGCCAAGTTTGCTGGTTAGACCCCCATATGGGTTAGTAATTGTAATGCAGTCAACCTGCCTTTGTATTCATCATCTGTCATCTTTCTGCTCACAAGAAGGACAAGATATGGAAAGATCGAGGCTAAAACCATTTTAAGTAGTGGGAACACTTCTTGAAAATACATACACATACTGATGATAGTCACATTTTGTATTCTGAAGAACACATTTGTGTGCATGTATGGCCATAGTTTTTAACTTTTTTCAGTCATCCACAAATAAGTTACTTAATCATGCTATCAAGCAATAATACGTCCCAAAGCACATCCTGGGTTAGCAAATTATTTACAGCAGAATTGCCTCCCTGTGCTCTGTGGGAGCAGCATGGTATCAGTAAGGCCTAACACAGGAATGTGTGGGACGTAAAAATGGGCCATGACATTCCCATCTTCTGGTCTTTAATTCTCGTCTTCAGCCATCAGACTGGTAAAGGGATTTATCTTTGAATGCAACATCAAAGCAATGCGGCAGAGTGGAGGTTTCTCACCCTCAGCTGTACAAAAAAATGATTTTTCTTTCACTAAGTATTATTAGAAAGGGCAACAATAAAAGGAGAGAAATCAAGGACTGAAGAAAAATAGAAGAAATAAATGAGGATTCACAATGTGATCACAGTGTTATATAAACATTTCTAACAACGAAAGCATTTGATTTTGATCTAACTTAAAACGTCCAAATAAACAACTCGTCCCACAAACATATGTATCTTTTGGGGGGGTCTTTGTATTTTTTCAAGAAATTGTATTCTAGTAAAAAATAGCAATAGAAAGAATATTCTGCAATAAGTTTATAGAATAATACAGTATATCTTATACCTACAAAGTAAAATATGGATTTATCTAACCAGAACTCAAAAAAGCAGCTCAAGTGGCTCTCAAGAAAGATTCAAGTGTATCATCTATTCGAACAGGAGCAGGCAAGCAAAGGGAGGAAAAGGCTCCGGGGGCGGTGCATGCAGAGTGGCAGAACGAGGTACTGCAGGCCGTAAGGCGACACTGAGGTTCTGAGATGACACTGGAAGTGAAGTATGCAGATTATTCCTTTAAAAAATAACTCATAGTTCATTTCAATACAATGTTATTTATTTAAATATGGCTTACAATACAATTAATTTTATCAATGACACTTCTAAACCTAAGAGTCACTACTGAAAACAGGATAATCATATACGACATCCCACCCCAATTCTTAATCCAACAATACTCTCCTTTAAATAAACCCTTTAATACCCTTCCTAACCAATCCCAGCCTCTTCTTAATCAAATGAACTTACATATATGTTACTCCCTCCATGCTTCTTCAGCAACTTCCCTTGCACATATGTAAGAGTTAACACGCAACAAACATTTCAGTGCCTGCTATGGGCAAAGTGCCTTCTTCTTCAGTGTTATTCCTTTGACCCTCACAACAACCCTGTGAGGTAGGTGTCATTATCCCCACTTTACAAATGAAGAAACGTAAACTGAAAGAGACTGACTTGCCCAGTGGCAGAGCTGGGATTCCAAGCCAGGCCTGCTGACTATCAAATGAGTAATGTTTCAAGTACCCCAGAGGAAGAACAAAGATTGGCACAAGTAGAAACTATGACTGTGTCTAGAATTTTGGAGCAGCAGGAGACGAGGTTCAGGAATAATAATTTCTTCTTCCTTTATCATTAAACAGCAATTATACTATAGTGTCCCATTATGAAATTCTAAAGGTAACAATACATCAGTTTATTCCACCCATTTTATACAAAAAAAAAAAAAAAAAAAACCCACAATAAAAATAAACCTGCGCTTATCACTGACTAAGAAGAGATAGTTAACTGGTACTCATCTACAGCAATCCTTTTGGTAAATAAAAAAAAAAGAAGAAAAATTTTTTTTTTTTTAGAGAGAGCTATAAAGAAGGCATAAACGTAAATGTACTGATTATAGTGTATGACAGGACCGGTGAATTTTGTGGAGATGATAAAAGTGGGTTGGTTACTATGGAAAGAGATTCAGTTTCAAAACCAGGTAATTACACAATCTAAACCAGGCACTTAAACCAAGAGAATGTACCACAAACCTATGCACTGGCTGCCTAAATTACATGAAGATGTTTTCTGGCATCTACACATACTTTAGACATAGATACAAATGGTAACAAAATAATTTTCCTCTCAATCCTGCAATCTTTGGTAACTCTGGAATATACTAAAACCTTTTTTCCATGCAAAATTATGTACTATACTTTCTAAATAAAATAAACTAAAATGAACACATTTTTCCATGTAAGATAGGCTTTAGGAGAAAAATCTTATTCTGAAAAGCTTTCAACCTTAGTTTGGCCCAAATCAACAATAATCTAAGGCTATATCTGCTCTACTGAAGCATTAAGATGTAAAAACCTTTGCAACCTAAATCCTTTTTTAAAGGCTTCTGAGGTCTCATATTCATTCAGAGTTATCATGAAAGAAGCTACAGAAATCTCAATGACGAAAGATGATTACATTTTATTTCTCTAGGAAAATTCCACAGAGGAATGGCTGAATTAGTAGGACCACTTCAGGCTGGTTCTGCCTATCATGTGTCTTGTTTAATGGAGCCAGACATTTTAAATTCTGTAGTCATATGACACTAACCACAAGTCTCCCAGACTTTTAGTAAAAACTCATGATTAAATCTTAACTGCAAACCTAACTTTTTAGTTTTAAAACTTACTCAGTTGCTACCAAACAATAAAAGGATTCAATGTTAAGGTGAAGATACAAAGGAAGAAGCCTATTTTACAGTTTACTAGAGGCCAAATTTTGTTCTGTGACTAAAATGTTTTAAAGATAGTTCCAAACATACATGTAGCAAATACTCAGTAAGTACCTGATTTTTAAAAGTTACTTTCGAAACTGTTTACAAAACTTTACAAAAATTACCTCATTAATCAGAGATATTCTTGTATATACTTGCCATGAATTGAATTGTGTCCCCCCAAAATATCTGTCAACTTGGCGAGGTCATGATTCCCAGTATTGTATGACTGTCTACCATTCTGTCATCTGATGTGATTTCCCTATGTGTTGTAAATCCTATCACTATGATGTAATGAGATGGATTAGCAGTTACACTGATAAGATCTACAAGATCAGAGAGTGTTTTAAGCCAATCTCTCTTGAGATATAAAAGAGAGAAGCAAGCAGAGAGACAATGGGGACCTCAAACCAAGAAAGAAGCACCAGGAACAGGGCATGTCCTTTGGACCTAGGGTTCCTGTGCAGAGAAGCTCCTAGACCAAGGGAAGACTGATGACAAGGACCTTCCTCCAGAGCCGACAGAGAAAGTCTTCCCCTGGAGCTGAGGACCTGAATTCAGGCTTCTACCCTACTAGGCTGTGGGGAAACAAATTTCTCTTTGTTAAATCCATCTATTTGTGGTATTTCTGTTACAGCTGCACTAGATGACTAAGACAGTATTATAATAATGCAGTGGTTATTTTAGAATATATGTTTGTAAAATTAAGATACCATTAAAAAAGATGCTTCCAAATAAAATAAATTATGAAAAAAAAAAAAAAGATGCTTCCAAACCCAGTCTCCAGTCATCAGTGGCATTTGGTCATGATGACCAAAATGACTGATCCCTCTTCCCCCATCAGTGCCCGGCACCTTGCCAGGCACATAGTACATATTAGTTATTTGAATACACGGATAAACACAAAGATCCTTTTAGCACATAACCTGATGTACGTAACTAGGCTGGAGAGTGAAACAGTGAAAAAATGTTCATTTCTTTGCCGAAGGTCAACCTAACAGTTCAGAAACAACTCCCGAAGCATAAAAAACTAACTCCTAGACACTAAAATTTAGTGGAGGAAGTCCTAGGATCCCTAAGAGTGATGAATGCAGGAAAATTCACCTCTTTCCTTTTTTTAAAAGTTCGTATTTTACCTACTAATTACTTCCTTTTCTAAGCAGCTGAAAAATGGCATCTGCTGGTTAATATGCCACCACATGTTCCCCAACAGCTCTCAGTTTTGTAAAAACCATCAGTGTCACTGCAGCTTGTCCCACCCTATACATGACCAAGATGTCATTGCTACTCAATCTTATTCTCCCTGGGCTGGTCCCTTACGAAGTGAGAGATGGGATCAATGAATCTGAACCCTTGTGAGAAATGAAAAAAGCACCCCTGATTTCTGAGAACTAATCTGACACTCACAGCTAAGCCCCAATGTCATTACAAAGGGATCTGACATTCAGAGATAAACCACTCTGTTCTCCTGTTGGACATAAACAATCTCACTCAATGCCTAACAAAGGAAGTCATTATGAGACCACGGAAAAGTGAGACAAAAAGGTCACTGTGCAACTCACAAAATGCCAAACATCCTTCCCTCTTGCTAAATGAGTGACAGCTGGTTCTTTACCAATCACTGCCTTATTCCTCACTCTAGTCTGCCCTTCCTACCAGATTTACTGAAGTTCTAATCAGATTTCTGACACTAGCTGGGCAATACCCAGGTTCAGGAACAATGTAACAGAAGACTCCAGGAAAATGCCAAGCAATAATAAAGTAAAAACTATGCATGTGGAAGAGGGTAACTTTTTTTTTTTTTTTTTTTTTAACGAAAGTACTCACCTCAACTACAAGAAAATCTGAAATTGGTTAGCAGTGAGAAGAAAACACAAAACAACACTCTCATATGCACTCTTCCTCTGAAAGGTTTTTTAAATGTGCACCATCTCCTGCTTTGTAGCTGAAATGTTGTTTTTGTTAAGTATTAATCACACAAAGATAGAGGTAAAAAAAAAACCGAGAATGCCAACTTAGGGCAAGTAAGTTTCTACAACACAAACAAATCTACTATAGACACTAAGGTAACTAAGCATTTTGTCAAAAAAATCTATTTTTTAAAGCTAATCTATTCATAACTATATATTTAACACAAAAGTTAAAAACTAGAAAAAGTTAAAAACTTGAGGGGAATAATAATAAATCACAAAGAAGCCCCTCTCCACTCCAAAGAAAAGGCAGGGAACACTTTTTTAACTGTCATATAAGACCAGCTTTCAAAAAACCTGTGAAAAATCACTGATAAAACTGGAAGGCTGGGAGAGGGGGTAAGTATACTCCAGTTCCTTAGGTTCCAACTGTTTCCTGCCTGGCCCTGGAAGTTCTAAATTTGAAGCTGCAGTCCGAGATCTCAAAAATAAAAGACATTCTCTTCAAAGATACCTCATTTCTTAGGAGTCTGTACTATGTGGGAGTTTTTGAATGAGAAAACGATGATTTTTACCACCACTACTCTCTATCTATTGCACAACTGAAGTGTGCACACATTCCAAGCTGATCTCACTTGTGAGACAGGCATTACCACTTCTTGCAGAAGGAGCAATGAGCAAAATCATTACTTGAACAAAGAAAACCAGTTTTTAAAAATATGTTCAAAGAAAATATATCATACCAAGTAATGCCTGTGTAACTCACTGGACTAAAATTAAGTTTGTGGTCTTCCAAAGCCTAGGTAGTAATGAGGTATTAACAGATATTTTAGGTACAATGGATTGGATTTTCATAGGCTCTATTTTAAAGTAGGTTTATTCCCCTTCACTGCATTTGTGTTAGGGTATTAGAAGTAATCCAACAGCAAGGCTAACCTTCACATTAAATCCAACCTCCACTGTAAATCGCTTCCCAATTTTTTTTTTTAAGAAATTCAGATTTATTGCAATATTCAATATTGGTGTAATATTCAAATGTGTAATTCAAATCTGATTCTAAAACAACGATCAAGGAAACATCACAACGTTGACTGCACTCTCTTTAAAATCTAGACCCCTACATTGTTGTTAGTTGCCATCGAATCGATTCCAACTCATGGTAAAGCCACGTATGTAGAGTAAAAAAACTGCTCAATAGGGTTTTCAAGGCTGTGTGACCTTTCAGAAGCACATCTCCAGGCCTGTCTTCCTACATGCCTCTGTGTGGGTTCGAACCGCCAACTTTTGAGCATTTAACCATTTGTGCCAACCGGGAAACCCTTCTAGATCCTAATAACAACACCAAACCTCTTTAAACCGATGAGAGAGTCCTTAACATACCTTCCCATCAAGTACTGAAACTCAACTCTACTGTACTGTCTTTCAAATATTTCTCATTTCATATGTTTTAATTTTTAGTGTCTAACCCTAAATCAGAAATGCACTTGTTTTCAGTACTGTATCATTACTTTATTTCCTTAATGCGGAAGAACAGCAAATGCTTACAAAGAAAGAAAAGTTCAAAATATAAAGAAAAAAATAATTTTAAACAATTCAAAGTTATTTTATAGTAACTGATTTAGTGATTTCTCTGCTAGAATTTAATAAACCAAATAAATGCCTCAGTGCCAACTAGTAAATACTCCTGAAGAATTTTAGTTTCAGTAACATTTTATTTTCATCCAGCAGGCCCCTGGTAACTTACATTTACATGGCACATTAAAACCATAAAACTAAAAACATCCTAAAAAATGATAATACACTTGAAAAAGATATACAGAACTCTCCCATAAATTCTTGGAAAATGAAATGATTTGACCATTACAAAAAAAAGTATAAAATATTAATAAAACCACCTAAAATAGTGCCTCATAAATATTTCCGTAATAAGTGAATAATATCATACACATTCTCCTCTTGTACCCCCGATCACTTGGTCTGCTGTGGAATATGCCCTCCACATTGATGTTGATGGGGACTTAATGCTACCTCAGTGTGTTGCCAGACCAAGACCCACAGTAACAAAGGCATTTTATGTTGTGACCTAGTCTACACACGGAAACAAAACGTTCATAAAGTAGTACCTCAGCCATACTATGCTTAAGGCACTCTTGATATTTTCTATTCTATCTCCTTTTTCAAACTTGTTAATCTAGAGCCCCTAAATTCATTTCATGACCTACTGATGGGTTAACGGAAAACACTGTGCGAGAGAAAACTGTCCCCATATATGTGACCACAAACTGTTAACGCAGTATGTTTTGTGTAAGGTAAATCTCATTGCCAGTAAAAACGCCGTTGCGATTTTAATAAAGCGTATCTACTGTCACAAATAAAAAACATTACACCAAACTTCTGAAGCATTACATTCAGGGCCTACAGAAAGAACAATGAAACTAGGTAGTGCCCTACCAACCTCAATCTAAGAATTCAAGTTGAAGAATCACTTAACTTACAAGGCTCTTTCATTTCTTATGTCTTCTTTAATATCATCCCGTTTCTCTTGGGATCACTTTGGCCCACATCTGCTACATCCTAGATAAAAATTTAGCTCCCTGCAACAAACTCCACCAAAGACTTTGGGAACAGAACAGGTTACACTCCAGCCGGTTTGCTTCCAAATGGCAAGTTTGATGGGGTGGGGGAGAGGATGATCTCAAGACCAAAACAGGTGACATTGAATTTCTGTATTTAAATCTTGTCTATTGGTACAAAAAAATATGTAGGATACTCTCCTAGACTACTAGCTTACTTCTGATCACATTACCCATCCAAGATGGCAAAAAGAAATGAGACTTAACCTGCTTATCCAACTTAATACTATATGGGGTTAGAAAATAATTCTTGTGATTTCAAGTTTGAGCAACAAGAAAAAGCCTGTTCTTCCTCCCAAGGAAAAATAAAAGTATGCCCTGATGAAATCTCTGAATACCAATGACTACAATCTGCTGCAGTGTGATGAGCTGTGAGAACTGTTTATTTTCAGGGTATTTAACATTCCTGTTCACGATGGTAACTGGCTTAATTCACAAAGTACACATGAAGAAATGAAAAAAAAAAACTAGAAAACTGTTGGAAATGATGTTTCAGAGAAGAGGCGAAGTCTTGTAAATTGGAATCAGCAAAAGAACCAAGCATGGCACCTTGACCAAGGTGGGTACAAGGTGGGTAGTCATTAAATATTTGATTCATCTAACACTTGAGGTAAAATCTGTACAAGACCTTAAACAAAAAAGGCTAGTTCTAAGTTCCTATTGCTGAATTTTTGTACATCTGAAAACATTACAAAAACATGATAACTTTGTTTAAATAATTTTGTTTTTGCCTGTAATAACTGAAAATGGCTGAAAAGCATTTAAATGAGAAAAACAAAATGCATTTCTGAAATAATCTTTATCCCTAAATAGGCAGGTGCTGAAATCAGCTATGGAAATGACAAAAATTGAGGAAATAATAGCTGACATTGATTGAATGCTCTTTATGTGGCAAGCATGAGTTAAGTTGTTGCTGCTGTTAGTAAAAAAGTAGTCATCATTTAATTCTCACAGATCAGCAACAGGTGAGTATTAATCCCCATTTTACAGAAGAAAGCAGATACACTAACACAACTTGCCCCAGCTTCACATGGCAGGAAATGGATGAGTGACTACACACAGGTTACAGAGCCTGTGACTGTGAATTATATGCAATACTGCCTCGTCAATGCTAAGTTTTGTTTTTGTTATTTTTAGTAGCAAGAGACTAGCAGATGAAGCTAATCAGAAAAAATTAAGAAAGCGTATCTTCAAATGAGCACAGTGGTAAATGAATGAAAGAAAGTAAGATGACCCCACACAAGGGACGGTGGGATGATAATTTATCACCTGCTGCTGTTGAGTCGATTCCGACTCATAGTGACCCTACAGGACAGAGTAGAACTGCCTCATCAGAAACCACAATATCATGAGGGAATTGCTTCAAGAACAGTAGCAAAACAGGAAAAATAATTTAATAAAAATATCTGTCAAAGGCTAAGCTGTCTAATAAAAAGACCAGGTAGGAAATTGATGCACATCGATTCCTGCTCTCAGCAACCCTACAGGACAGAGTAGAACTGCCTCTGAGGGTTTCCGAGGCTGTACTCCTCTGAGTGCTTAACTACTACACCACCAGGGCTTCAGGTAGGGAACAGGCATGAAGGGTGCTGAAAATTTTTCTTTATCTTTATCTGGGAGCATATAAATGTATAATAGGTAGATAAAATGTAAAAATGTCATATTACACACACTGTGTGTACAGTACTACAATTAATATATATTTTTTTTTAATTTTCAAAGATTAGGTGGGCTTTCAAACACCATTCAGTACCCAGAACAATAGGGTTAATAATACATATGATCTAATTTTAGAGCATACATTGACAAAACCATAGGATCATGGAATATATCCCATCCACTTAACCCTTATGATGATATATTCTCTTCCTCTAGGCTTCGCCTTGTTCACTGTCTTCTGCTTTTTGATCACCTACTATACTGCTGTTGTTAGTTCCTGTGCAGTCTTGCTCATGGCGACCCCATGTGTGCAGAGTACAACTACTCCAAAAGGTTTTCAAGGCTGTTACCTCTCAAAAGCAGATCGCCACGCCTGCCTTCTGAGGCCTCTCTGTGTGGGTTCAAATCACCAATCTTTTGGCTACAACTCAAGCACTTAAACTTCTTAACCAATGTGTCCACATGTGTAACTTACAGACTTTTGGGTCTTGCCCTAGAACATGAAACTAGGGTTAACAGAAAACCTAATTCAGGTTGCATATTATCAAAACCAACAATCCACACAACCTAAAAAGGAAATGCCTTCTGTAATTTCCCTGTTGGTGAGCTAAAATTGGTACAATTTAAGTGTAAAGAAGCCCAACAGCTCACACAACAGCCATTTTGTTATCTTTTAACAGTTTAAACTACAGGAAAAATTTCCATAATTAAAGCAAAATACAATGTCCTATTATCCTCCCCACTCCCTATATTCTAGACCTATATAAAATAAATCCAATCCCACCTGCAGACAAAATTCTTTGAATATTTAAAAATGACTATAACCATCTCCTAAACCCCTTTACAATTCCCGTATTTGCAGACCCATCTCCATTCTGACCATCTCTCCTCCACAATGAAGGCAAAGGGAGATGGCGATGCTAGCGCACAGATCGCAGGTTTTCAGCTTTGGAACATGATGGACAAGGAGAAAAACAAACAAAATGCATAACAGCATGCAGCCACTTTTTCAATGCATGTAGAATTTTGAAGATCATTCAAAAGTGACTGTGGCAGTACACTGACAAGGAACTGTCAGAAATTCAAGCCAGATTCAGAAGAGGATGTGGAAAAAGGAATATCACTGCTGAAGTCAGATGGATCTCAGCTAAAAGCAGAGAATACCAACCCTTTAGCCAGTCTAGAACTACCAACAAGGGGCCAGGCACTGGTAACGGGAAGGCTATCACAGAGCAACGGACTATGCTGTGGATTCGCTCAAAGGCAGTACAGGCCACAACTTCTGCTGTGCCTTCCAAGGGTTCCCAAGGGACCAATGCAATTCTGAAAAACACCAGCAACTTAAAGCTAACACAACTCACTGGACTACTCCAAGTAATATGTGATATTCTAAAACCATGCTAAGAAAGCAATATTCAGAATTATAGTTCTCATGGTGGGGGGCCTTAGCAGATTAAATTTGAGCAATTTAATAGTGCATTAAAAGAAATTAAGGCTATCTTATGAAATAATCTGTGGGGAAAAAAAAGCAAGAAAGAAAAATGGCCTAAAACTACTATTTCTTCTATAAATAAAAATTTTTATTCTGGTTTTACTTAAAAGACCAGCAAGATGGCTTATAACACTTTAAGTGTTCCTTAGAAATTCCTGAGATATGATTTAAATCAAACTTTAAAATGGTTTTCTGGCATACCATAAAAAAGTAAGTAAATAGCAAGGGTGGCTATGAAAAACAGTAATTGTTTTGGTACTTACCTCATTGCCAAATAATTTACTAATTTTATTTTTGGTGATGCTACACTTGAACCATATACTTTATTAAAGGGTGCGCCCACAAAAAATGCACAACTAAAGGGAAGAATCAAATACATATTCTACATATATTTAATACCATCCATCTGTCAGTTTGTCACATTGTGGTGGTTTGCCTGTTGCTGTGATACGGGAAGCTTTGTCACCCGTATTTCTACTATGCTGGGAATGACAACTTGAAGAGGGATGGCATCGCGTTCATCGTCAAAAAGAACATTTCAAGATCTATCTTGACGTACAACACTGTCAGTGACAGAGTGATATCCATAAACCTATAAGGAAGAACATTTAAAACAGCTATTATTCAAATTCAAGCACCAACCGCTAAGGCCAAAGATGAAAAAATCGAAGCTTTTTACCAATTTCTGCAGTCTGAAATTGATCGAACACTTAATCAGGATGCATTGATAATTACCAGTGATTGGAATTCAAAAGTTGGAAACATAGAAGAAGGATCAGTAGTTAGAAAATATGGCCTTGGTGACAGGAACGATGCTGGAGATCACATGATTGAATTTTGCAAGACCAACGACTTCTTCATTGTAAAAACCTTTTTTCAACAACATAAACAGCGACTATACACATGGACCTCGCCAGATGGAATACACAATAATCAAATCAACTACCTCTGTGGAAAGGCACAATGGAAAAGCTCAAAATCATTAGGACAGGAGCAAACCACAGAACAGACCATCAATTGCTCATACGCGAGTTCAAGTTGAAGCAAATTAAAACAACTCCACAAGAGCCAAAATACGAACCTGAGCACATCTCACCTGAATTTGGAGACCATCTCAAGAACAGATTTGACCGAAGATCAGATGAGCTGTGCGAAGACGCAAAGGACATCATACATGAAGAAAGCAAAAGGTCATTAAAAAGACAGGAATGAAAGAAAAGACCAAAATGGACATAGAAGAGACTCTGAAACTTGCTCCTGAACATGGAGTAACTAAAGCAAACAGAAGAAATGATGAAGTAAAAGAGGTGAGCAAAAGATTTTAAAGGGTGACTCTAGAAGACGAAGTGAAGTAGTATAATGAAATGTGCAAAGACCTGGAATTAGAAAACCAAAATGGAAGAAGAAGGTTGGCATTTCTCAAGCTGAAAGAAGTGAAGGAAAAATTCAAGCCTCAGGTCCCATTTCTGAAGGATTCTGTGGGAAAAATACTGAATAGCACAGGAAGCACCAAAAGAAGATGGAAGGAAAACAGAGTCACTGTACCAAAGAGAAATGATCAACATTCAACCATTTCAGGAGGTAGCATATGATCAAAAACCAATACTACTGAAGGAAGAAGTCCAAGCTGCACTGAAGGCATAAGCAAAAAACAAGGCTTCAGGAATTGACGGAATACTAATTGAGATATTTCAACAAACAGATACAGCGCTGGAGGTGCTCACTCATCTATGCCAAAAATTTTGAAAACCGGCAACTTGGTCAAATGACTGGAAGAGATCCGTATCTGTGCCCATTCCAAAGAAAGGTGACCCCACAGAATGCAGAAAGTATCAAATATCATTAATATCACATGCATGTAAAATTTTGAAGATCATTCAAAAGTGACTGTGGCAGTACTCTGACAAGGAACTGTCAGAAATTCAAGCCAGATTCAGAAGAGAATGTGGAAAAAGGAATATCACTGCTGACATCAGATGGATCTCAGCTAAAAGCAGAGAATACCAGAAAGATGTTTACTTGTGTTTTATTGACTATACAAAGGCATTCAACTGTATGGATCATAACAAATTATGAATAACATTGTGAAGAATGGGAACTCCAGGACACTTAGTTGTGCTCATGCAGAACCTGTACATAGACCAAGAGACAGTCGTTCAAACAGAGCAAGGGGACGCCGCATGGTGAAAAATCAAAAAAGGTGTACATCTGGGTTGCATCCTTTCACCATACTTTCAATATGTATGCTGAGCATACAATACGAGAAGCTGGACTATATGAAGAAGAACGAGGCATCAGGATTGGAGGAAGACTCATTAACAACTTGCTTTATGCAGATGACACAACCTCGTTTGCTGAAAGTGAAGAGGACTTGAAGCACTTACTGATGAAGATCAAAGACCACAGCCTTGAGTATGGATTGCGCCTCAACATAAAGAAAACAAAAATCCTCAAAACTGCACCAATATGCAATATCATGATAACCAGAGAAAAGACTGAAGTTGTCAAGGATTTCATTTCACTTGGATCCATAATCAATGCCCATGAAAGCAACAGGCAGGAAATCAAGCAATGTATTGCACTGGGCAAATCTGCTGCAAAAGACCTCTTTAGAGTGCTCAAAAGCAAAGATGTCACTTTGAGGACTAAGGGGCACCAGACCCAAGCCATGATATTTTCAATCACCTCATATGCCTGAGAAAGCTGGACAATGAATGAGGAAGACCGAAAAAGAGCAGATGCCTCTGAATTATGGTGCTGGCAATGAATACTGAATATAGCATGGGCTGCCAGAAGAACAAACAAGTCTGTCTTGGAAGAAATGCAGCTAGAGTGCTCCCTGGAAGCGAGGACGGTAAGACTTCACCTCATGTACTTTGGACATGTTATCAGGAGGGACCAGTCCCTGGAGAAGGGTATCATGCTTGCCAAAGTAGAGGATCAGCAAAAAAAGAGGATAACCCTCAAGGATTGACAAAATGGCTGCAACAATGGGCTCAAATATAACAACGACTGTGTCGCTGGTTCAGGACCAGGGAGGGCTTCGTTCTGTTGTACATAGGGTCATTCTGAGTTGGAACCAACTCAGCAGCACCTAACAACAACAACAACATATTTATCGAATTTCATTAGCCCTTTCCAAAGCTCAGAATTTTAACTTTAAAAAAGCTCACGTAACAGTTGAATGCATCATATGTAATAAGCCTAATACAGTGTCAATAGTTTAAACAATCCATGATAGAGAATTCCAGCAGAAATCAAATTACAGAGCATTTGATAAATATAAAGATGTAAAGATTTTTTTCTGCAAATCAACTGCCTACATTATTAATCATATGGATTTGTCACTGTCAAAAAACTGAAACCCTTACACACACAAGTGTCTAAGAATTGGTGTGTCTCAATTATAACATAAAATGACAGTAGCAGCATACAACTCTGCCGTCAGTTAAGCCACAGGTTTACTGTTAACACTTTTTTTTTACACAGTATGTACGATATTTTAAATAAGAGACAGAATGAACAAAGTTCAGTATAAAAATTAAAAACAATTTCTGTAAAATGTGAATGTGCCATGTAAAATGAGTATTTCAGGACCTCACTCCACTAATTTTTTTCAAATAACAAACCTAAGAAATCTTTTTCTCTCTTATAATATACCCAGATATGTACGAGCATAGGAGAAATTACTGAGTCTATGTGATCCAGACTTTTTAGAAAAGCACAGCATGTAAGAACCTTAAACAAACTTTTCCTCAAAACACATATCTAGAGATAGAAAAAAATGGTGTTCCTACGTAAAATGGGTCCACATGGTTGTCTAGATGATCAAATGAGATGTTTTTTAAGTTCTTTTAATATGAAAACCTACGTTAGTGGAAAGTATTACTCTGCTTCAGGCTATTTTAATGGAAGCTGGTTGTTTTTGTGTTTTTTTCTGGGGCGGAAGAGACAGGACTTTGTGGAATGTTTTGTAAAACCCTGTATAAATAAACTAGGTCCACTGCCATAAACAATGTGGCTTGCCAATTTTACTTTAAAAAGTAAAATTATTTCCAATCAAAAGCAGCAGAATTTTTGGAACACTCAGACTTTGTAAGCTTGTCTTCACACTGTTCAAAAACACATTGCTGAACCAAATGAGCTCCTTTATGGAGAGGTTTTTCTCTTTATTAAAAACCAAGCTCTGACTTGTAGTGATGCTGTTTTCTGTGGTGTGAAGAGTCTTCCACCAGAGCCAATTTCAAGCTACCAGCGTAACAGATGACACCACAGCAGGAGGTGGGAAGAGATGTGCAGAACTCTCATAAAAGTCTGCCCGAGCTGTCTCCAGTACACCACAATCTATATCCCCAGTACCTACCCGGGTCCCTGGTACACAGTAGTTGCTAAGTATATAAATATATAGTAAATGAATGAAAATGGATAGATCAGTGCAAACTTTTCACCATCACTGGAGAAGCAGCTCAAGGTGATGAGGAAATGTGGTATCTGTACATGTGAGTAGCATGTTTTGGTTGACATTCTTATCCAGCCTCGACGTAGAACTGCATGAACGCTTGTCACATAACCAAAAACAGCTGTACTCTTGTAAACAGGTACAACCCAGCTATTTTAAACTCATCCCAAAACATTTCAGTACATTAGAGTCAATTACTAAGGGTATACCATTTCATAGCAGAAACGGCTTATATGTTAACATGTTCAAGCTTCTGAACTTGTTATTACAAGTGGGGTTATTAAATTGGTGAGACACATTTGTTTAAAAAAAAAAAAGGCAAATGCAGTCAGGAAGGGGCATACAAGGACTTATCAAAGGTACTAATATTCTTTTTCTTAAGCTATGTGGTGAGTAGTCAGGGGGTTCTCTTCCTCTCTATGGGTACTATATTTGAAAACTGAAAACAGACCCTGCCTCCACAGTAAGTTTCAGTATAACTCATCAAGTCCACGTTCTATTTATGCACCTTAGTATGTATCTTATAACCCATCTGCACATTGAAATTTTGACTCTGGTTTTTTTGTTGTTAAATATGTCCTATATTTAAAACCCATAACCTATGTGGAGAGTTTAAAGAAGAATGTTAGAATGAACTTGAGTACCTAAATTAGTTCCCTCTACCCACACTCCTCACCCCCCCCCCCAAAAAAAAAACTCTACTTCATAATCCTGTCATTACAGCTCAGGAATACACTGCTAAATCCATACTGACATTACTTCTAAATTATAAAAGAGGCACCTTAACACAGTGGTTAAGAGAACAAACTCTGGAGTTGGACATCCTGGGTTTGAATCCTAGCTCCACCTCTCACAAACTACATGACCTTGGGCAAGTTTACATAACTTTTTCATGTCTTGGTTTACTCATCTGTAAAGTGGGGAACAAACAGTAGTTATCTCGGAGGGTTATTTGGAAGATTAAACAAAGTACTTAGAACATGCCTGATATACAGTAAGTTGAATGTGTCAGCTACTGTTACTGCTAAAATCGAGAATGTAAAACAAAATGAAAACCCTGGTGGCGTAGTGGTTAAGTGCTATGGCTGCTAACCAAGAGCTCAGCAGTTCAAATCTGCCAGGCGCTCCTTGGAAACTCTATGGAGCAGTTCTACTCTGTCCTACAGGGTCACTATGAGTCGGAATCGACTCAACGGCAGTGGGTTTTTTTTTTTTAAACTGGATTCTTTTTCAGAGTAGAATGCCTCTCACTAAAATTTATTTCAGTGTTTCTATTCATATTTTTAACCATTTCGCTCAATCATCAGTACCAAGTGATCTCCTCCTAATTCTATACTGACAAAACTATCCTTCTAACACTTACATAACTCATCTCACATATTATCCAACACCATAAAGTTTGTGTGAACATCTTAGCTTCCCTACTAAATGTTTAAAAGCATGAGGGTAGAGGTCATGCCTTCTAGGAAATTCTGTATCTACAGTAACTTGCATACAGTATATCTTCATTATTTATTGAATAAATAGATTTTGATGGGACTATTTCACTTGGAGTCGGATGCAAAAAATCAGTGACCTAGTGGTTCATTTAGACTCATGACGTTTAAAATATTTTAATCCTGCCTATACTGTAATTCAGACTAGCAAAAAAAAAAAAAAGATAAATGTGTATAAATTACACTGATTTGCATATGCTTTTGTAGTAAGTGGACATATACATGGTACTTCTCAATGCTGCAGTATATTCAATTTCATAAATGTCTATGTTTTCTACCTGGGAACCAACCAAATAACTCTCTGAGTAGCAAATCTTTTGATAACAGACCTAAACCAGTTTTAAGCCTTAAAAATACTGATTACTTTTCTCTTGGTAACTTCTTCGTTTTTCAAGAAGCATAAGAACAATCTCGAAAAAGACACTAAAAAGTAACTATAAATTCCGCAGTCAAAAATCCGGTATCACAGCTCTGCCACGCAGAAGGACCCTGTATGCTTAAAGCTCAAAGATTAGGCTGAGAAGACACGGCAGGACTGCCATGGAGAAGACAGCACAGCCTTAATTTTTGGTGTTCCAGAACAAAGGACAAGTTGTAGGGAAGATTTCCGATATAAGGGGACAAGCTTTCTGAAAACATGAGCTGCCTAAAATTGGAAAAGGAAATCACGTGAGGTAGTGAAAACTATATAGTTGAAAATGTGGGTAGACAACTGGCTTTCTAGAATGATGTAAAAAAGAGCCTGATAAAGACTTGGACTTGTGATCACAAAGCTCCCTTTTAGTTAGATGCTCTCAGATTTTCTTAACACTTCACCTCCAAAATGATAACCTAATACACAACCTTACCAATGTTGCAGGAATAACTGGCTTACTTGACAGCCGCTGGGGGAACTGACATTTTACAAGCGGGAACGGCCGATCCCTACTGGTTTCACTTTGTGTCCCAATTTGCTCTCTCCAAATAGCTAAATGAATTAAGCTCACTTCAAATTTCATTAAGAACTTCATATCATCCCTTAAGACAATTGGAGATCCAATACTGCCTTTATCTCCAACTTACCAAATGGAGGATTGGAAAATTATAGAAAGATTCCTTTTTTTAATATTCATATTTGTTCCATGTACTCACTGAGATACAAAGAAAAAAAGTCACAACTCTAGAGCAAGTGAATACTTTTTTAAAAGAAATAAAAGACACGTTAAAACAAAAACCCTGACTGTACACAGAGGTTCATGAGACCTTTATGTATGTTTAAAATTTTTCATAAGTAAAAACTTAAAATAAAAAGAACCCCCACTTAAAAAATAAAATTCGACTCTCATCTAATTAATACAGATACGATACTGGTGTATTTTTTAAGCTACGGGAAGAACAGGTAATGATTCAGCATCGACTTAACTTCATCCAAATTCACTTGGATTTAAATCTGAAAATGTTTAACTGCTAATTAATATCTCATTAAGCAAATGTGATCAAAAACACTGACTTGAAATATGGGTTAAATATTTGAAGAGCCTTTCTCTTATAAAGTATCAACATTGTTTGCTGTGAAAAAGTTGTAAATTTGACAAGCTTTTAAGCACTATTTAAAAAGTCTGATTACCAAAACTCAAAAAGCATCATTTCACTGGAACTTGGGATTGAAAAACATTATCACAGAGCAGGTTTTCTTCTTTTTCTTAATCCAAGATGTCTAGTGGCTTTATATCAGACTACACGGTTATTATAGTCCATTTTAAAAACAAAATGTTCTGATATCTTAAAATTACTTTTAATAAATAAAATTTTGTTTCCTCTATATTTCTGAGGATTTTCAAAGCCTAGATAAAATTCTTTACCTTATTTATGTTTAACTATTAAGGCTTCTACAGCAGAGAGGAAAGATGGAAGATGACTGTGGCATTAGGCTGGGAGTCAAAAGTAAGATTCTAGTTCTGGCTCTGAACCTATTTTACCTTGAACGTGTCACGTAGGCCTTTTGGGTCATCATGCTCATCCATAAAATGACTCACACTAAATGATTTTAAGAATCCTCCTAGTTCTAGAGTACTTAATACAAAATGAAGACCTTCACAGTTGAGCATACTTCCTCTACAAGACAGGTGCTGTATCCTTATGCTAGTTACGGTAATCAAGTATTGTGGGTGAAATTGAAGTTCATACAAACTGTGCAAAGCCAGAAATGTTTGAGCAAATGTGATCAAAGACACCGGCTTGAAATATGGGTTAAATATCTGAAGAGCTTGTCTCTTGTCTATACAGTATCAACATTATATGTTGTAAATAAAGCTAAATAAAAAGTTATAAAAAACTTACAATTTAACTGAGAAAACTAATTCTGCTGGCTCTTGACAGAAAGGGAAATTTCCAAATAGTAATTTCTTAACACCCGATATCTGTTGCACCCACTCTCCCATTCTGCATTTTGTGTCAGGGGAAGATTTTACTTTTTTGCCATATTGAAAACAAGAGTATGCAGTAGAAAGTTCTTGAGAAAACTGCCTTCTTCCTAATTAATAATAAACTAATGGGATTTAGTTAGAAATGTAAACGTTTTTGTTTTGGTGTTTGTATTGCTTATGTACAACACAGTTATTTCCACTGAATTTATACACTTAGCATTATACTGGTAAGCTTTCAACTTCCCCACTTCATGAAGTCAAAAACTAAGCTAATCAAAGTGAAATATGGATTTCCCTAGTAGCATGGAACAATTCATAAAGGTTAATTTATAATTTTGAAAAAGTAAAAAAGCAATCCCTCCCAAATTTAGTTATGAGTGGGCCACTGGTACAAATGTGTTTATACTAAAAAACCAACTACTGTCATAAACAGCAATATTGAGAAGTGTAGTTACTGACGCCTCTACCTTGTCACATATTGTAAAATGATTGCCAGCAGACTGTGAACTATCGAAATAAAATTATTTTGTCAGTATGCTGGGGAAAGGTATCTTGGGTACAAAGGATAGAAAAAGGAATACGACCCTAAAAGATGCATACAGAAAAGCAAGTAACTGAGGAGAGAGGCTCCCATGTGGCTAGGATGCTTGTATTTAATTTATAGCTGAAAGAATTGAAAGATATTTTTAGTAAAAAAAAAAAAAATCTAGAAAATGACTGTGGACCAGAAGGAGAGTTTGGCTTTTTTTTGAAGAGCCTGACAGAGATGGTGTAGATGTAAAAAAACTGAATGGAGATATAAGCCAGTGTTGCGGTGTTGTGATGATTTAGCCACAAACGCCTTTCCTATTTAAATATCCCAATCAGTACTGTTAGGACACATACCTCGGAGAATTCTTTCCTCATGGCAACGAAGAAAGTCCCAGATTCTAACAGTGCCGTCATCAGAGCATGTAGCAAATTTATTATCCGTGGGTGAGAAACTGTTACATGAAGACACACAGTGGGGGAAAGAAGTCAGCATTTAACGGATTATCTGTGCTTCTCAGACAGGGAAAAATAAAACACTGTGCTGAGTTATAAACAGGAGAGGAGAGTATTCAACAGTGAAGAAGCCGTTAATAGAGAATAGTGTCAGCTAACATATGCATCTCATCAAAAAAAATAACCAACTGATTGTTCCTTAGTCTTCAATAATCAATATTCAGAGAACTTTACAAGTGTATCATCAGTACTAATTAAACCCATGCTCCCCACAGTATAGTATTTCTGTCATACCATCCAAAAAAAAAAAAAAAAAAGTGTTTAAGGCAAGTTTTAGTGTTGAAACTAAATGAATTCTATTTCTACAATATTCCTATAAGCAGTCTTTTAAATGACATAGAAATACTGCTCAAAAATTAACATCACCATCTACCTCAGGTACTTTATGAAATGATAAGCTGCAAAAACTCAGGCAGGCTACTAAAAGACCGGTTGCTAAACATCTCTACATGTTATTTCCCATTTATTCAAAAGGTCTATGGAAAACTTTCACACTTTCTTCCTGGCAAGCTATCCCGTGAATGTCGCTCCTTTTAAGATAGCGGTGTGACTTGTGTTTAAAGCCAAAGAACCTGCTGCGAAGGGGGAGGCATTTTCTCCTCCCTGTTGTGAAAGACCATCGAGTTAAGAATTCCCCTGAACTTCTGAATTCAGTAAATAAGACCAACAGCGGAAGCTCAACGTACAGGCATGACACTAGGGCAAGGCCTATATAACCCAAACATGTTTATCCAACAATTTTTGTTAAAAGATTCCGAAAGCAGAAAAAAAGTGACTGCGGTGATGTTTCTATAAAGACGTCAACCTCCTCCCACGTATGGGTGGCACCACAACCTTAAAGAATGCTGCTTAGCTTTATTCTGAGCCTTTATTCTGAGGCTGCAGCAATTCTTCAGGCTTCTTCTTTTTTTTTTTTTTCTTTTTCCTTTTCTCCTTTTTTCAGTTTTACTTTACATATCTCATTGATATGTAAAAATATACAACTCACTGAAAATATTTTAAACTCCACTTATTGTACATTTGCATAACTGATGTTATCAACAGTGAATCAGAAGAAAAGTCCTACAGTCTTCTTGACAATGCTCTGGTTACAGCTTCAAAGCTTGAAGAACCCATGATTAATCCGTTAATGCTTGCCACATCCAGAGAGTTATCTGTGATGGATTTAGTCCTACTACACTTTTCTTTTGAAGTCGTGGCAGAACCAAGCCAACCAGTTCTTCATTTAAGCCCTTTTTCTTGTATTTTGTGTGAACTCTGAAAGTGTTTTCTGTAGGCTTTAGATTTTATTCAGTTATGTAATTAAAGACTGAATTCTTTATTTAGAATGAAATATTCTTGTCTTACACAGTCGGTAATAAAAAGCAATAACGTATACACATTATTAACCATAAATGAAGAGAGAAAACCAGTGCAAAAAATGCGGCAGACAGTACATCTCTAACATATTGCAAAGGCAGATACCAGGACCACACTACTTCAGAAAGGTGCCAGCAAAATGGTGAATGTGTGAAAACAAAGAAAAATATCGTGTTCATAGGGTGCAGAAAGATTCCCAGAATCTGACAGAGCCCATGCATCTCTGCACCGAGAATACACTTAGAGAATAGTTCAACCATGACAATAGGGACTACAGAAAATGGTATATTGTGTATAAACCTGGCCTCTCTAATCGCCTCCTTATGTGCCTGGAACATCTTGACGTTGTTCATGTTCGACTGCCAGTATTTCACATATCCTCCATGATCTGCTGTCAACATCCACATGTCATTATGTGACCAAGTCATGGCCCTCACTGGGCTATCGTGAGCCTGTAAAAGCAGAAAAATACCTGTAAGGTATTGTTTCAAAGGATATGTGATCCAAGGCATACAGGAGCATAAATTAACTCACAGCAATGATTTGTCCAATTTTAAGTTTAATAGTGCCAATAAAGTGGGTGTATCTCAAGTACTTTCACAGGATGATCTGACGATGTATGAGTCAGAATCAACGTGACAGCAACGGGTTTGGATTTTGGTTACCTGTAATATTGTCTCAAAATTGAAAGTAAGTCCATTCCACAAGGTGAATTCTCCACTAGAAGCTCCAGTTACCAACCGTCTTCCTTCTGGAGTCCACTAGAACAGAGCAAAAGGCAGGTTATACAAGGTGACAAACCCTCAAACTTTACTGATTTTTAGAACATTTGTAAGTCTTCACTTCTAAAATAATTAACATTAAGTAGAAGATACTGGCCTTTGCTTTAGTGTAGCTCAGATTTACAGCAAGTACTTTATCAAGAAAAGAACTTATATAAACATAAAGCAGGGCAGTTCTAGCTCATTAACTTATTGAGAACAGTAAGTACATTATGACAAGCTGGTTAAGTTATACACTTGCATGCACCCTAAAAAGCATTTAGAAACAAAACATGCAAAGACTTCATTTTCTTAGGATTTCTTAGGATACACAGTAAAAAAACAAAACAACAACTGTTGCCTTTGAGTTCATTCCAACTCATGGCAATTCCCCGTGTTTCAGAGTAGAACTACACATACAGGGTTTTCGATGGCTGCAACCTTTCAGACGTGGATCACCACAGCTTTCAGCCAACATGCACCTGAGTGGATACAAACTGCCGACCTCCCAGTTAGTAGCTAAGCATTCAACCCTTTGCACCACCCAGAGATGCGGGATATATGGTAAAACTAGTATCAGTCATCAGAAAACCATGAAGACTGACTGATTGAAGGATTCAGATTCTTACAACTGCTGGTAGACCAAAGCAGGCTGAAAAGTTAAGTGTTTTATGAAAAACGAGTTTAACAATAAGGACCAACTTAAAGACATCAAGGCTATCAAACTTTTCCTGGCAACTAAATGTGCCAAAAAAAAAAAAGTTAAGCCTCTCCATTCACAGTATTTAGCGGTGACAAATCTTATGCTCATCTACTCCCAGAAAATTTTCTACAGTAGAAAAAAAAAAGGTCGTGATTAATTACTTTTTAAATTAAGTTGCTCTGATTATACATTTTCCTTAGAAAATGTAAATACACAGAATGTCAACGCTATAATCCTATTTTCCACCAAAACAAATACTGTGACAGTGTAAAACTACAACAGAAACAACAGTATGAGATACTTACAATGGGAACTATTTGGTAAATCACATAAATACATGTAAACATCTGGATTTTTATTGCTTACCTGCAGGTCATTATTTTGATTGTTAGTGAATAAACCCCGCCTAGTTTCTGTTATCCACTATGGGTTCTAACTCAGTCAATACTGCAGGCAGCCAAACTGTAGATACAAGGTCTGCAGTCCTCATGTCTTAAGACACTGTAATTTGGACTGATCTCTACTATGTGCAATTTTCTCCTAAGACCTTATACCTTGATCCCCAACTAAGATTCCATCTAACAATACATGTAACAAGATGCTCAGATTTTACTCATTTCAAAAGGTTTTCTCTGTTATGCTCAGAGGATATTAAAATTAGTTGTACATAACAGCCCTTTCACCAAATTCCCTAATAAAATTATACTACATACTGGTAGGCTCTATTCACACAAAAGCTACTGATAAAAGTATTTCTTTTCTGGCACTTCTACCACCTTACGCCTCTGAGGCAAACACACAAACAAAAACCCAAACCCACTGCCATCGAGTCAATTCCGAATCATAGTGACCCTACAGGGCACAGTAGAACTGCCCCATGAGGTTTCCAAGGAGCAGCTGGTACATTCAAACTGCTGACCTTCTGGTTAGCAGCCTGAGCTCGTAACCACTGTACCACCAAGGGTCCCTGAGGCAAACAGGAGGACTAAAACCAGTCGAGAATTTCCAAGCAGTGCAAACTCGCATTTCTTCCAGCCCATCTCTCAGTTACCTCTGTTGTCCATCACAGCTCTCCACTAGCAGAGGAGCTGCTTACTCCGCTCAGCTGTCACTAATGTTTGCCAGGATGGCCTTTTCTCTGTTCCCTTTCCCGCCTTTTTTTTTTTTTTTTGAATGTTTATTTGCTCGACACTGGCTATTAGCTATCCTATACCTCTGGACTTCAGCTACTACTACCACTACTAATCGACGAGTGCATTCTCAGCTGGCAGAAAGAGTCATTAAAGTGCCCAGAAAATGACTGCTGATTATCTACAGGGATGTCAGCTGGATACATGGGATAAAGGGATAGACGACTTTTCACGGTAAGTCCTTCCACTTTGCTTCTGAACCATGTGGACGTATGATCCATTTTATGTACACACATATTTCAGTAAAAATGTACTGAGTGACACCTCATGGGATGTACTTCCTTGGTTTGCAGATTTAGAGTCATGGTTTCATGGGACATTCCAGCTAAGTGGACTAAATAACATGTTTATTGCTTCTATTTCACCTCCTAGTTCCCTGTGTACTGCCTGGTGTCTTAAAAGCTTGCAAGCAGCCATCCAAGACACAACTCGTCTCTATTCACCTGAAGCAACAGAGAAAGGAGGAGCCAGGAAAAGGAGGATGACACTGAACGTGTAGCTGACTGCCTCCAAGGACAACTGCCTCCTTGGCCAAGAAACCAGAAGAACTAGATGGTACCTGGCTACCAAGTATTTTGATCAAAGATTACACAGAAGAATCCTGATCAAAAGGGGGAAAAAACAGAATAGAATTTCAAATTCTCATGGACTCTAGACTTTCTGGGGTCATGGGGAGTGCATGAACCCCTGAAACTACTGACCTGAGATAAATCTTTAAACCTTAAACCAATAATACTCCCTGAATTCATCTTAAAAATGAACAACAGTTTAGCTTTAATACTAAAAAAAACACCTGCCTTGAGCATTAAGCTTTATTAAGAACTATCTATATGGGGTCAAACTGACAATATCAACTTGAAAGATCAGATTAGAACCTTAAGGCCAGTGAGTTTACATTAATGGGGGGAGGAAGAACTCAGAAAAGGAGGGTGAGAATGGTTGCACAACTCAGAAATGTAACCAACGTCACTAAATTGTATGTGCAGAAACTGTTCAATTAGTGTGTGTTTTGCTGTGTATATTCTCAACAACAACCAAAAAATAAATAAAATTTAGGGAAAATATTTTTTTTAATGTACTGAGTGCCTGTGTGTTTTCATGGATCTGACACTTATGGTACACAACAAGTCTTCAGTTCTTCTCAGGCATTTTCTTTACGAGTAAATTTAGAAACTTTTCATCATTCACCTTGCTATAAAAGATGCTTCTTTATACACAGTTGAGACCACAGAATGACAACCAGGTAACAGAAGTATTTCTATTCAAGGGTAAGTTCAGAGAGAATTCTATAGAAATTACAACATGAAGGGAAAAATATCCAAAGTTAATATCTTACAAAATGTGAACAGAGTGGATAAACGATTTCTTGATGTTAGGTGCCGTCGAGTCAGTTCCAAGTCATAGCAACCCTATGAACAAGAGAACGAAACACTGCCTAGTTCTGGGTCATTCTCATGATCGTTGCTATGTTTGAGCCCACTGTTGTAGCCACTGTGTCAATCCATCTTGTAGAGAGTCTGCCTCTTTTTTGCTGACCCTCCACTTTACCAAGCATGATGCCCTTCTCCAGGGGCTGGTCCTTCTTGATAACATGTTCAAAGTACCTAAGATGCAGTCTCACCATCCTCACATTTAAGTAGCATTCTTGCTGCATTTCTTCCAAGACAGGTTTGTTGGTTCTTCTGGCAGTCTGTGGCATATTCAATATTCTTTGCCAACATCATAATTCAAAGGCATCAATTCTTCTTCGGTCTTCCTTATTCATTGTCCAGCTTTCCCATGCATATGAGGCGACTGAAAATACCATAACGTTGGTCAGGCGCACCTTAGTCTTCAAGGTGACAGCTTTGCTTTTTAATATTTTAAAGTGGTCTTTTGCAACAGATGTGCATAATATAATACATTGTTTGATTCTTGACTGTTGCTTCCATGGGCATTGATTATGGAGCCAAGTAAAACGAAATCCTTGACAACTTCTATCTTTCTCCACTTATCATGATGCTGCTTATTGGTCCAGTTGTGTGGATTTTTGTTTTCTTTATGTTAAGGTGTAATCCATACTGACTGGTTGGCCAGGTTGCTGTTTTCCAAGTTTCTTGTCATAGATAAGGGAGCCCTTCTAGTGCGCACACCGATTGCTGATATATCTCAATTGGTATTCCATCAATTCCTGGAGCCTTGATTTTTGCCAATACCTTCAGTGCAGCTTGGACTTCTTCCCTCACTACCATCAGTTTGTGATGATTCTACCTCCTAAATGGTTGAATGTCGACCAATTCTTTTCGGTACAGTGACTCTATGGTTTTCCTCCCATCTTGTTTTGATGCTTCCTTTATCATTCAATATTTTGCCCACAGACGCCTTCGATATTGCAACTGGAGGCCTGAATTTTTTCTTCAGTTCTTTCGGCTTGAGAAATGCCAAGTGTGTTCTTTCCTTTTGGTTTTTTAACTCCAGGTCTTTGCACATTTCATTATGATACTTTACTCTGAAACCTTCTGTTCAGCTCTTTTACTTCATCATTTCTTCCTCTTGCTTTAGCTACTCTACATTCAAAATCAAGTTTCAGTCTCTTCTGACATCTATTTTGGTCTTTTCTGTCTTTTTAATGACTTCTCTCTTTCTTCATTAGTTTCAATCCATCAAATCTTTTCCTGAGATGGTCTCTAAATCAAGTGGGATATACTCAAGGTCGTACTTTGGCTCTCGTGGACTTGTTTTCATTTTCCTCAGCTTCAACATGAACTTGCACATAAGCAATTGATGGACTGACCTGCAGTCAGCCTTGTATCTGATTGATGATTCACAGGTGTAGTTGATTTCATTCCTGTGCATCCCACCTGGGCAAGGTCCACATGTATAGTTGGCGTTTATGTTGTTGGAAAAAGGAATCTCCAACGAACAGGTCATTAGTCTTGCAAAATACTACCATATTATGCAATCTCTGGCATCATTTCTATCAGCAGGGCCATATTTTCCAACTATTAATCCTTCTTCTTTGTGTCTAACTCTCATTTCAATCACCAGTAATTATCAATGCATCTTGATTGCATGTTCGATCAGTTTCAGACTGTGGAAGTTGGTAAAAAATCTTCAATGTTGGAGAGGCTGTGGAGAGACTAGAACACTTATACACAGCTAGTGGGAATGTAAAATGGTACAACCACTTTGGAAATCCATTTAGTGCTTCCTTAAAAAGCTAGAAATAGAACTACCATACAATCCAGCAATCCCACCCCTTGGAATATATCCTACAGAAATAAGAGCCTTTATGAGAACAGATATATGCACACCCATGTTCACTGCAGCACTGCTTCAAACAGCAAAAAGATGGAAACAACCAAGGTGCCCAGCAACAGATGAATGGATAAATTATGGTATATTCACATAATGGAATACTATGCATGGATAAAAAACAATGATGAATCTGTGAAACATTTCATAACATGGAGGAATCTGGAAATTAGTGAAATTAGTCAGTTGCAAGAGAACAAATATTGTATGAGACCACTATTATAAGAACTCGAAAAATAGTTTAAACAGAGCAGAAAATATTGTTTGATGGTTATGAGAGTGGGGAGGGAGGGAGGGAGAGAGGTCTTCACTAATTAGACAGTAGGTAAGAACTATTTTAGGTGAAGAGAAAGACAACACACAATACAGGAGATCAGCACAACTGGACTAAGCCAAAAGCAAAGAAGTTTCCTGAATAAACTGAATGCTTCAAAGGCCAGCACAGCAGGGGTGGGGATTTGGGGACCATGGTTTCAGGGGACATCTAAGTCAACTGGCATAATAAAATCTATTAAGAAAACATTCTGCATCCCACTTTGGAGAGTGGCGTTTGGGGTCTTAAACGCTAGCAAGCAGCCATCTAAGATGCATCCATTGGTCTCAACCCACCTGGATCAAAGGAGAATGAAGAACACCAAAGACACTAAGTAAACCAGAGACTACATCAGCCTGAGGCCAGAAGAACTAGATGGCTGTGTCCGGCTACAACCGATGACTGACCAGGCTTAATGGTATGACTGAGACTAGAAGGACCCCAGAGGTCATGGTTCCCAGACTTTCTGTTAGCCCAAGACACGAACCATTCCCAAAGCCAACTCATCAGACAGGGATCGGACTGGACTATGGGATAGAAAATGATACTAGTGAAGAGTGAGCTCCTTTGATCAAGTAGACACGAGACTATGTGGGCAGCTCCTGTCTGGAGAAGAGATGAGTGGGCAGAGGGGGGCAGAAGCTGGCCAAATGGACACAAATATAGACTGGTGGGAAGGAGTGTGCTGCCTCATTAGAGGGAGAGCAACTAGGAGTATATAGCAAGGTGTATATAAGTTTTTGTTTGGGAGATTGACTTGGTTTGTAAACTCACTTAAAACACAATAAAAATTAAAAAAAAAAAAAAAACAACTTCAATTCCTTCATTTTGGCATTATGGCTGGTATATATATTTGAATAATAGTCATATTAACTGTTCTTCCTTGTAGGCGTATGAATATTACCCTATCACTGACAGCACTGTACTTCACGACACATCTTGAAATGTTAGCTTTGAATGAATGTGACACCGTTCCTCTTCAATTAGTCATTCCTGGCATAGCAGACAGACCTTATGGCTGTCTGATTCAATGGCCAATACCAGTCTATTTCAGCTCACTAAGGCCTATGATATCAATCTTCAAGCATTCCACTTCATTTTTGACTAGGTATATCAAAAGGAAATTATTAGCAATACACTGATTATCACAGAAATATATTTAAAATGTTTCATTTTCTTTGTCCGGCCAAATACAACTGAAGACTAACTCAGGGTTAACATCACTTTAAAAAAATATATCCAACAGAATACTTACCCTAACAACAAATACCGGACACTTCACTTTGTTTGTTGATGTTCTAACAAATTTTGTTGTTACTGCATTCATAGGATTATTCAACATTCCTATAGGTGGGACCAGCTACAGAAAAGAGATTTGGGTTTTTAGAGCTACTGATTACACAAAGAGCAAAAACCAGTGACACGGTATGACAATTATTTAAGCATTTAAAGACAAATCAAGACTATAAAGGACTTTCAAGAAACTACCGTAATACATTATAATTAGCCTATACTTAAATGAAGGAAACTTGATACGAGAAAGTTAAAAACCATTATTACTAAACAGCAAAATCAAGTACAACCATTCCTCAGTTATCGACTATCTCATTATCCAACATTTCACATTTAAGTCAACAGTAAAAAAAATCTACTATCCAACTGCTTTGAACATTAATGGCATGTCTGGCAATAACAAATGCTAAGGTGTGAGATGACAGTAAAGCTGGATGTAATTGTTTTAGGTTATGTGTCAACCTGACTGGGCCATGATTCTCAGTGGTTTGGCACTTATGTAATGATGTAGTCATCCTCCATTTTTGCATACTGCTGATTTCCTTTCCACATAGTGACCTGGTCTTTGGAATTTAACCATGTCAGTTAAGTGAGGAGTGGGTGTACCTGATTAAATACCAAATTTCCCTGACTAGCTTTTTAATGTCAACACAATTAAGTATGTTTACCATAAACCAAATTAGAAATTAACTTTGTCACTACACAGATTTCGAGGCAGTTTATCTTTTTGTAGGATACTGCTTTAGTTCCAAATCAAAATTCATCCAACATCAGAAAAAAACGGAAGATTTAAATTGAGACAAAACATAAGTCATGGCTTAAACAGATGTATTATTTCCTTCGGGTATATTTTAATTATATAAAAAAAGTCTGTATTTGAATTTACATATTTTTAGGTTTAAGTGTCTTAAGAAAGAAGTTTTTATTAAGCTAGTATGACATGTCTTAAACACTTACATCATTATAATAACCTGCATCAGGCTGAATTGCACGCATATCTCTCTGGTCTCTTTGCCATATTCTATTCTGTTAAAAAATAAGCAAATTAATTATCAACTATAAGATCTACTTATATTCCATTTAAATTATTAACAAAATGCAAGCTATACTAAAAGGGAAGAGAACAGATTGAAGACTATTCATTATTATTATTATTTTTTTTTTTTTTTTTTTGCCTTTCTTGGTTATCCAAATTGTTTATTATTAATTCACATTTACCCCACCTACCCAAAGAATTTGGGCTTCATACCACTTTTTTTTTTTTTTTTAATAACTTTTATTAAGCTTCAAGTGAACGTTCTTAAAACACAGCAACAGTGAGTGTTTTAAAGAGATTTTCCACTGCTTATAATTTCCCTCCTCTCTTTCTCACATCATGACCCACCCACTCATCCAATATGTTGTTGTCCCAACACATTCTGACAATGTATCACCAAAAAAAACCAGACACCCTCCTGGCGTAGTGGTTAAGTGCTATCACAATGTATCACAACATCATGTAATAAAAGGAAACAGGATAGGGGTAGACAGACCATTCCTAATTCTTCCAAAATTCCCTGCACAAAACAGTTCCTCATAGCTTGCCCTTGTAGTTTCCCAACTAAAATACCCGCAAAAACGTTGTGGTGAATTGTGTTCCTTTTGCCTTGGTTCTTTGGAAAAACCGGTTGAGAGATTTTCCCAAGCCCTGAGGAGTTACCTTTGCCCTACTTTGCTACCCCAGAGGGTATGTTACTTTTGTTCAGGTTGATTGACATTTCCTAGGTAAGCTGTTAAGTACCTTGCTGCTAAATACCTTAAGGTTTAATACTTTTTGTTCCACCCTGGGCAGCAGCTTTCTGTGTGACTGGTCTGTACCTTGCCGGGACTGGTCATACTATACTAATGAAGTGACTATGGACTGTGCAAATGAAGTCTCTGAGGTCTACTGAGAGGGGACCAGTCAGGTTATGGTCTCACTGGGAGGGGCTGTGCCTTGAAAGTGACGAACAATTATGTATATATGTAGCCAACCCCACAGATTTTTTTTTTAAGACAGAAAGAACCAGGAAGAAAAGCAGCAGGACACAGAAGACAGAGAGAAAAAAAGCAGAGAAAGGCAGCAAGGAAACTCCTCAAAGAGCTGTAACACGGGTCAAGGTCTGTAATACTAAAGAGAGGGAATGACCCAGAAGGGGCCCAGCAGCAAAGGCAGTGGTGACAGACTGTAGGGCCATGAGGAATCTGTCCTGAGGGGGCTGAGAGGGTGCATGCACAGCAGAGAGATGCGCCTGCTTGCTTGCACGGTGAAGAGAAACTGTCCTGCACTGCATAAGGGAGATTGTTACCTACAAGCTTCATGATCCCAATCCCAAGTTGTAGCCTGTTATTTCCTTTAAAAAACACTTAACTCTAAGTATGGTCTGTGAGTTCTGTGTGGCCACTGCAACAGGTTATCAAATCCAAAAGTGAAGTAAAGAGGGCCATGGGAGGGATGGCTGGTGTCAGAATTGGTAAAAACATGTCAGGGTGGAGGTATGCCTGACCACCACTTCATAGGAATCAGCTTTGAGAGGATGCTGGTCATTATCCCCCCTGAAGTTGGAGAGGTTCTGACGCTATTACTGCCCATTTAAAAGCCTAAAAAAAAAATTTTTTTTTAACCTCTGAGTGAATTTTTTCCTCCTCTGTGTGCCAGAAACAAACTCATTATGATGAGTATGCAAACAGATCTTTAACCATAGGTCTAAGGCAATGAAAAGCTACAAATTTTCACAGAAGACCAGAGTAGAACAAAATTCAATGAAGGTAACAGGAGTTATTAATCAAAGGCAAATCACAGAGGCTAATTCCTAGGTTAAGACAAGTAAACAACTCAAAAAGGAAAACTGTCCAAGACACAGAAAGGGTGTGGGCAGGCCCTTACACTGCCCTACCCTGCCTTTATTCACTCCTCCGAGTTATTTTCATCCTATAAGACTACAGTGGGTGCTCAACTCTGAAGGAAGTAGAGCCCTCTGCCCGGTCTACAGGAGCTGCCTGCCACCAGGGACTTAGAATTAGGAGAGTCTGTGTTCCTGGTGTCAGTTCCCATAAAAATATTCTTATGTCTGTAGTCTCTTATTTCATCTACATTGTGGGTTATTAATTGTTTTAAGGTTGGTCTAGGGATAAAGTACCCTATTTTGAGATTTTCTGTGAGTCTCTAGAAGAAAACCTATTTTTAAATTGGAGTCTAACTTTACCTTAATAATCTTGAGATGATTTTAAAAAGTACTGGGGATTGGAAGCCTTCCTTAAATGTCCTTATTTCAAAATCCACTTCAATCTATTGATTCAAGCAGCACAAGTACACTTATTACCCTGCATTCAGAGGCTTTCCTTTTAAACCAAAGTTTGGTCATCTGAAGCATATTAATTGGACTTACCTCCAAATATTTAATTACAGATGGATTGTAGTCTATGGTTTTTCGGTTTACAGCTTTTCTCATTCGTTTTCCATCAAAGGTAAGCTGTTGCATTGCTTGCTGTTGTGCAAAATCCGGTCGCTTGTAAAATAGCTGTCGAGGTGCCTGGTGTTGGAACCTTGGCATATGGAAAAAACGAGGAGGAGAACCAATTTCTGTAGCCATGGTGATGTCTTCTTTCTAGGACACTAGGGTAGGGAAAAAGCACTTTCACTACAAATAACAACACCGCAACACTGTCTGAAAATATTTTTACATAAACATTTTTTACACTTCTCCCTTTTCTAACAAACATCATTCCTGGTTTTAACTAACCTACTTACAAAATGAACTTTTAGATTAATGGCAGAGACCAGTTACACATCTGAAATAGGTTAATTCACAGTGCAAGTATTAATAAACTTCCACTGTAAAATTCCGTCTGATGGAAGGAAAAAACCTATAATTTATAACAGCTTGGGATATGTATGTATGTTTGGGAAGAAAAGGAAGGCAGAATTACCAGGAACTGTTCACATTTTTTAAATGAAGTTTTCATTTAGATGTCTGAAAGCAAAACAAATCATTTTTAAGTTTACCAAAAGATACTATTTTATAAAAAACTGACTAAAAATGTTTAAGACTTGACTTTTATCCTCTTAAATTTCCTGGAAATAGTACAGGAAGAGGGGAAAACTACACTATTTTATATCCATAATGAATGCAAAAAGTCCCACACATACCTAAGTCAGGTTCAAAATAACCACCACAAAAACATCTCTCCACTACGCGTATTTGCATACTTATAAAGGCAATATTAAACTAACATCTGAACAGAAAAATGTTAAAAGCTTACAGTTTCTCAACTTCAGTGATCTCCAATTAAAATTTTGCTTTGCTTAAGTCAACAGGCAGATTCTCGAAGCAATGGGATGTCACCGTGAAATATATGAAGAAACAAAGGACCGTACAGACAAGTCTCACTAATTTTCTGACTAGAAACACCATCCTCATTTTCAGAGATAATCCAAATGATCCAGAAACTTCTACAAGTGGGGTTATTACCACAACTGACAAAATACCAACGTCCTCCAATTATTCTTCATTGTCAGGGTAAACTTCTATGATTTGTATATTTTTTTAAGTATGTATTACATAAGTTTATATGTAATGTTTCCCACTCCCAAAGACATATAAAGATACTGATAACCAAAGGCAATAATAATGAAAACTAAAAAAAAAAAAAAAATTTTTTTTTTTTTTTTTTTTTTTTTTTGTGGAGGTATTTGACTTAAGTCAGGACCAACTTACTACAGAATCGCGGAACAGAACACCATCCTAAGTGGAGGACTACCTGTAACAGCCTTCCCTGACTGAGGACAGCAAACATCTGAATACATGTGTTTGAAAATCAGTGCCCGAAAAGAACCATCATGCAAAAGTCATTAAAACTATTCTTCAGGCTTCACTCTGGACTAAACTTTAAGGGATGATATATAACTAAAGGGAAAGAGAAAAAAAAAAGAGCATTATCTTTCATAAAAATAATTGCTGTGACTTCTAGTCACTGCATTATCTACTTGAGGTAAATGAAAACACTGTAATTTAAACCAGAAATCAGGTTTTGTCTATGACCATAGTCATCTCAATAGCTTTAAGGACAAAAATTCATCTGAAACGTTGAATTCACCATACCTTTCTCCCACATAAAAACCTTCAACTTTTCAAGCAATCAGCACAATTTTATCTTATCAAGTGTCTACTGTGTACTATACAATGCATCAGGTATGGCATTTCATGCTGATTCACAGAATATCACTTTCACATTCATAAACAGTAGATTTCAGATTTTGTGGTACCTGACCCCCATCTCCATCTTTAGCAAATACAAAGATTCCTGAATACACCAAAGTCTGTAGCATATTCTTCGCCTTCAAGAGTTCAACTACTCTCCAAAATTAGACACATCACTCAACTTCTCTGCATCTATTTCCTCAACCTATAAAACGAGGTTAGTGTAGATAATCTCAAAAATCCTTCTCGTTCAAAGATACTATTTTGCATGAAATTATATTATTCTTCTATCCAACGTAGTGACTAGTCTGTTGAACAAACTGGAATACCCAGACTTAGTTCTCCAATGAGTTCGTAACAGTATTAGAAAATACTTTGTTACATTTATAATTCTACTTCTTATCCCAACTGCTCACAAAATAACTTCTTTCATAATCTTAGTCATGTGAAATTACCAAACTTTATTACAGCTGAAGAGAATAGAAAAAAATATAAATACTTCTCTTAAAAGTCATTACAATATTTAACACTTTAGAATTGTGCTAAACAATAATTCATTTTTATAGAATTAAACCTTTAATTAAAGCAATAAAAAATGTTCACGAGGGCTAACAAAACCTCAAAAATTGGATCAACAATGGATAGGAGAATTAAGAGGGGATTCACGAAAGGGGTAAGACTTAAATTAGAAACTAATGTGGGATAATGAACAGGCACCACCACAATCACCAAGGCAATAAAACTTGTTACTATCCATGAATACACACTTAGGAATTGTCAAAACAGCATGATTTTAATAATTAAAAAAGACAATATATAAGCCTGAATTGCACATTTTAAAGGAAAGAACTGTTTTGTGCAACTACTGTTTCAATTGTGTGTATATCAGGTCACATGATAAAAAGTATTTTCTTCTTGTGAATCTGTCAACCATATAAAAGCCAATGGCTTAATGTTAACATACCATCAGGTGAAAGCCCAGGTTTCCTACTTACGCATCTTCTACTTAAGATCACTTCTCATTTCCCATTTCTGTTGCCACTATGTATCCACAGCCAAAGAAGTTCAAACATATAAGATCTGTTCAGTATGGGTTTGTGCTTGGCTGGCAAGTAGCTATGGTACCAGGGTCTGGTACAATTATCAAGTTCTACCATATCAACCACTAATCATAGCTTCTGATGAGCACAAAATCGTTTTCCCTAAATGAAATGACAGAATTCTCGTCAAAAGCAAATTATCGACACATTAAATAGTTCACTGCAGAGCTTTTTAAAAATAGTTCACTGCAGAGCTTCTTAAAAATAGGAAAAGATTTAAGGATCCCATTAACACAGCCCTAGACCCCAGGGTCAGAACTCCAGTTTAGGGACCTCTGCTTTAGATTATCTCCTATTCACTAGGTCCTAGGATGAACAGTCTACCCTGAGAGAGATCTGACGCTTAATCTGTCACAGAAATTGGGGGGATCTACTTGAAGGACAGATTAGATTACTAATAAAATGATCAACAGGCCCAATTTCTCTTCGTTGTCCAACCTTTAATAAACACAAATCCTGAATAAATCAGCAGAAATTACACTGAGGCCATTCAGTCTTTCAAAGAATAAATAAAAAGGAAGCTGTTTAAGTAGTTTTTAAAAGTTCACATGATTCAGCATCTTGACTATGGCAGCAGACAGACAGATGTAGATATCCAAAAGGTTACTGTATAATTCCATTTATATAACATTCTTGAAGTTAAAAAAAAAATCATAGAAATGAGTAACACATTAGTGGCTGCTAAAAGATAGGGATGGGCTGGGGTGCTGGGCTGTGGCTATGGAAGGACAGAACCAGTAACCCTTGTAGTGATGGGACTGTTAAATAGCTTGTCTGATACTCAACCTACATGTGATAAAATTGTATAGACCTACACACACAAATACACAAATATGAGTACAAGTAGAACTGGGGGAAACCTGAATAAGATCTTAGGCTGCATCAATGTACTATAAAGTACTACGTACTATAGTTTTGCAAGATGTTACCACTGGGGGAAACTGGGTAGGGTATACAGTATCCCTTTATTATTCTCATAACTGCATGTGAGTCAACAATTATCTCAGTAAGAATTTCATTTAAAAAAGGTGACTGGATTATACATTAACTTAACTACTTCAACCAATAAGAATTGGACAAATTCTCCCTGAATACTGAATTTGTCTTTGCAAAAGGGGAAAAAACTATTGCATGCTTTCTAGATAAGCTAAGTAATCATAAAGTAATGTCCCAAATCATAAATAAGGAATTCAAAGATTTGGGTTTGACTCTAAGTAAGCAGTTCCCAAATTTGCTGTATTTTGGAATGAACTAGAAATCTTTTAAAAATACTAATGCCAACACACATGAGGAACATGCTTCTTAGTTCAATCAAGTATGTAAGACCAAATGGGCAACACCTGCCCAAAACCAAATATGAGAAAGCAGGAAGAGTCAGGAAAACAGGATGAATGCACAACGGGAACCCAGACTGTAAAGGAAAAGTGAGAGAGTGCTGACACATTGCAGGGATTGCAACCAACATCACAAAACAACCTGCGTATAAATTTTTGAATGGGAAACTAATTTGCACTGTAAACTTTCACCTAAACCACAATTAAAAACAAACAAACAAACAAAAAAAAACTAATGAATGGCACCCATCCTTATTCTGATTTAACTGGTATGGGGTGTGAACTGGGCACCAGGGATTTTCAAAAGCTCCCAAGTGATTCTAAAATGCGGTAAACTCTGGGAACCACTTGGACAAGTTTCTTGACAGCAGCAAGTTCTCAAACTGTATTTGAGAACCACCTTATTCTTAATACCCATTACTGTCCAGTCAGTTCCAACTCAGAGAAGCCCTGGTGGCGTTAACAGTTAAGTGCTACAGATGCTAACCAAAAGATCAGCAGATGGAATCCATCAGGAGCTCCTTGGAAACTCCATGGGGCAGTTCTACTCTACCCTATAGGGTCGCTGTGAGTCAGAATCGACTCCATGGCAATGGGTTTGTTTTACTGTTGTTGTTGTTAATTCTTAATGGAGCCCTGATGGCAAAGTGTTTATGAGCTCAGCTGCTAACCAAAAGGTCCGCAATTCAAATTCACCAGCCACTCCTTGGAAACCCTATGGGGCAGTTCTACTCTCTCCTATAGAGCCAGAATCAAAGTGATAGTGACTTTTTTTTTTTTTAATGAAGCCCTGGTGGCACAGTGATTAAGCACTTGGCTGCTTACCTAAAAGGTCAACAGTTCAAACCCACCAGCCCAGCTGCTCCATGGGAGAGTGCCATCTACTTAAGTCTGAATGCCACAGTTTGCCATTCTTTTAGATTTCAAAAAGTTACATACTATGAAATTCACTTTCTGGTGTTCATTTGTGAGTTTTGACAAATTCACAGACTCATGTTACAACCACCACAATCAAGACACAGAATTGTTTCCTCACCCTCAAATACTGCCTCATGCTGCCCCTTTGTAGCTATCCTCTTCCTCTAGCCCCTGGCCATCATTAATTTATTTCCCATCACTAGTTTTACCGTTTTCAGAACATCCTATAAATAAAATCATACATTGTGTAGCCTTTTGAATCTGGCTTTGTCTGTTTAGAATAATCCATTTGGGATTCACCCACTGTTGCTGCTGTTGTGTGTTGCTGAGGGGAATACAACTTGCAGAGACTCTACAGCACAGATTAGAACTGCCCCATATGGTTTCCTAGACTGTAATCTTTACAGGAGCAGGTTGCCAGGTCTTTTCTCCCGTGGAGCCAGCTGGTGGGTTCAAACTGCCGACCTTTCAGTTAGCAGCCAAGCCTCCAGGGATCCTTTCAGCCACTGCAGTATCAATAATTCATGCCTCTTTATTGCTGAACAGCACTCCATTTTGTAGAGGTACCACAGCTAAGGAACACTTGAGTTGTTGCCAGTTTTTGGAGATTTGAAAAACCGCTATAAACATTCCTACGTAGGTTTTCCCATGAAAGTAAGTTTTCATTTCTCTTGGGTAAATACCTAGGATTAAAAATACTAAGTCATAATTTTTTTTTGTTTTTATGGTAAGTTTATGTTTAACTTTATAGGCAACTGCCAAACTGTTCTCTAAAGTGCTACTTTTCATTCCTATCAATAAAGTATGAAAGTTCCAACTGCTCCACATTGTCACTAATATTTAGTGTTATCAGTTTATTGGGGTATTTTTTGTTTGAGTCTAAGCCATTCTAACAGATGAACAGTGGTATCTCATTGTGGTTTTAACTTGCATTTCCTAATGACTAACGAGGTTGAGCATCTTTTCAGGTACTTATTTACCACTCCTATTATCTTATCTGGGGAAACCCTGGTGGCGCAGTGGTTAAGAGCTACAGCTGCTAACCAAAAGGATGGTAGTTCAAATCCAGCAGGCGCTCCTTGGAAACTCTATGGGCCAGTTCTACTCTGTCCTATAGGGTCGCTATGAGTCAGAATTGACTCGATGGCAATGGGTATATCTTCCGTAGAGCCCTGATATGATTTTCCTATGTGTTGTAAAGCCTACCTCGATGATGTTAATGGGTAGGATTAGCGGCAGTTATGTTAATGAGGCAGGACTCAATTTACAAGATTATGTTGTGTTTTAAATCAATCTCTTTTGAGATATAAGAGAGACAAGCAAGCAGAAAGAGAGAGGGGAACCTCATACTACCAAGAAAACAGTGACTGGAGCACACAGGGTGTCCTTTGGACCCAGGGTTTCTACACTGAAAAGCTCCTAGACCAGGGGAAGATTGATGAAAAGGACCTTCCCCCAGAATCAGCAGAGAGAGAAAGCCTTTCTCCCAGAGCTGGCACCCTGAATTCAGACTCCTAGCCTCCTAAACTGTGAGAATAAATTTCTCTTTGTTAAAGCCATCCACTTGTATTTCTGTTACAGCAGCACTAGATACCTAAGACAGTCGGGATGGATCAATTTTGAAGGCAAATGACATCTTAACAATACTGAGTCTTCAAAATGACAAACTCGATATATCTTTCCAGTCAGATTTCTTTTTGTCTGTTTTCAGCACACAAATCCTGTACACACTGTCTGATTTATACCTAATATTTCATTTTTTGGTGCTATTAAAATGGTAGTTTTTTTTTTTTTCTTCTATTTCCAATTGTTTATTGTTAGTATACAGAAGCACAATGGGTTTTTACATAACATCCTTACATGCCATAACCTTATTATTAGTTCTAGGAGCTTTAAGGAGCCCTGGTTGGTGGCACAGTGGCTAAGCACTTTGCTGCTAACCAAGAGGTCAGTTGTTCAAATCTACTAGTTGCTTTGTGAAAGATGTGGCAATCAGTTTCGGTAAAGATTAAAGCCTTGGAAACTCTACAGAGAAGTTCCATCCTGTCCTATAGGGTTACTGTGGGTTGGAATCAACTCAACAGCAATGGGGTAGGAGCTTCTTTGCAGATTCCTCAGGATTTCCTACGCAGATAACAATGCAAACAGGGGCAGTTTCATTTCTTCCTTCCTCTGCTGAAAGCCTTTTCTTTTTCTCCCGCATGACTGCACTGTCCCCCATCTTACCGGGGAAAGCATTCAGTCTTCAGTATGAAGTATAATGCTAGCTGAACACTTGTATATGCCCTTTTTTCAGACTGAGGAAAACGCCTTCTATTCCCAGTTTGTAAGAGTTTTTACCATGAAAGCAGGCTACATTTTGTCAAATGCTGTTTCTTCACTGATGGAGATGATGGTACATTTTTCTCACTTGGCCTGTCAATATGGTGTCTGAATTTCTTACTGCTGCTGAAACAGAAATACCACAAGTGAGCGGCTTAAACAAACCAATTTATCTTCTCACAGTTTAGGAGGCTACGAGTCCGAATTCAGGGCGCAGTCTCTAGGGGAAGGCTTTCTCCCTGTCAGCTCTGAGGGAAGATCCTTGTCTCTTTCAGCTTCTGTTCCTCGGTGCCTTGGCGATCTTCATGTGGCATGGCATCTATCTTCCCCAATCTGTGCTTCCTTCTCGCTGTGCCTAATCTGCTCTTTTTATATCTCAAAAGTGATTGGGTAAGACACACAACACTGCCATAACCTCATTAACATAACAAAGAAAACACTACTCACAAGTGGAATTACACTCACAGGTATTTAAAAAAAAAAAAACCCACTGCTGTCAATTTAGACCCATAGGGACCCTAGAGGACAAAGTACAACTGTCTGTAGGGTTTCCAAGGCTGTATATCTTTATGGAAGCAGACTGCCAAATCTTTCTCCCACAGGGTGGCTGGTGGGTTCGAACTGCCAGCTCTTTTGTTAGCAACCAAGTGCTTAACCACTTCACCACAAGGGCTCCTAGGGTGGGATAAAAAAAAAAAAAAAAACCATGTGTCTACCCAGGGTATCTCTGAAGTATACACTGATAATGTTTGTTGCCTCTGAGGAGAAAAACTAAATAGCAGGTGACAGGCTTTTCACTATATTATACTCTTGTATCTCATAAATTTTTATTGAATTTTAAAAACTATTAATGTATAAATGATTTAAAAAAGTAAGCTATTGTTGTTAGTTGCTGTTGACTCAATCTGGACTCATGGCGGCCTCATGTGCACAGAGTAGAAATGCTTCACAGGGTTTCCATTAGCAGCCAAGTGCTTAACCACTGTGCAACCAAGGCTCCTTATCCACAGGTACAGCGGTTAGGGTTTACAACACGTATTTTGGGGGGACACCATACAATCCATAATACAAGGGGAATTATCCTGATTGATTTTCAAATGTTGAACCAGTCTTGCATTCCCAGAATAAACCCCATTTCGTTAAGATGCATTATCCTTTTTATACATTAATGGATTTGACTTAGTAATATTTTGCTGGGACTTTTGCATTTATGCTTGTCTTAGTTATCGAGTGCTGCTATAACAGAAATACCACAGGTAGATGGCTTTAACAAAGAGAAATCCATTCCCTCGCAGTCTTGGAGGATATAAGTCCGAATTCAGGGTGCTAGCTCAAGGAGAAGGCTTTCTCCATCTGTCAACTGTGGGGGAAGGTCCTTATCATCAATCTTTGCCAGTCAAGGAGCTTCTCAGAGCAGTGACCCTGGGTCCAAATGACCTGCTTTTCTCCTGGCTCTTGCTTCTTGGGGGTATGAGGTCCCTCTGTCTCTCTGCTCATTTGTCTCTTTAATATCTCAAAACAGATTGGCTTTAGACAAAATTTAATTTTGTAGATTGAGTCCTGCATAATTAACATAACTGCTGCTGATTCCCTCATTATCATCATAAAGGTAGGATTTACAACACATAGGAAAATCACATCAGATGACAAACTGGTGGACAGCCACACACTATTGGGAATCATGGCCTAGCCAAAGTGACACACATTTTGGGGGGCACAATTCAATCTGTAACAATGCTCATGAGGGATATTGGTCTGTGGTTTCCTTTTCTTGTAATAGCTGTATCTGGTTTTGTATCTGTCCTCGTAAAATGAGTTGAGAAGTGTTTCCTCTGCTACTGTTTTCTGGAAGATACTGTACACAGTATTATTTCTTCATGATTGGGAAGAAACCCTGGTGGCGTAGTGGCTAAGTGCTACAGCTGCTAACCAAAGAGTCAGCAGTTCGAATCCACCAGGCGCTCTGTGGAAACTCTATGGGGCAGTTCTACTCTGTCCTATAGGGTCGCTATGAGTCGGAATCAACTTGACAGCACTGGGTTTGGTTTTTGGTGTGTATATGATTGGTAGAATTTGCTAGTGAAATCACCTGGACTTTAAGTTTCCTTTGCTGCAAGATTTTTAACCATGAATTTAGTTTCTTTAATAGATATGACTATTTAGGTTACCTATTTCTTCTTGAGTGAGTTTTGGTAATTTGTGCCTTTGAAGGAGTTGACCCATTTCATCCAAGTTGTCAAACTTATGAGCACAGAGTCATTTGTGGGACTCCCTTATCATCATTTTAATACCTGTAGTGTCGGTAACGATATCCCTTCTTTCATTCCTGATATTGTTAATTTGGGTCTTCTCTTTCTTTTTGGACAGTCTGTCATTCTTTCAAGTAGAAATCTCGTTCCATAAAAAAGTGACTAGTAAGCTCACAACTCAAACAGTGACATAAGGTCTTTTCCTCAAGAGAACTGCCTAACTTCTATAAGCAGAAGTGCTTTTTCCATACTTCCTATTGTGTCACACATTATATTAAAAAATATGTACTCAAGTGGCAAGAGTTAATAAAATTATTTTTACTACTTTATCAATGTCATACTTAAGTAAAATGGGCATTTTTTTTTTTTTAAACTACCAGTGCATGGAGGTAAGCAAAACATACAATGGCTAGTAGTACATTTTGGTGCCAGTGCCTTGAATCATGCTAAGACGCCAGCAGTTATCCATTACAGTTTATCCATAAATGTAAATGTCAACACAATGAAAAGGGCTAATGTCTTCACATTATGAAAATAGTTCTGACCTCATTTTGAAAATTGCTGCCTTACAAAGGTTAAATAACTAGCACAGAAAAAATTTTACAAAGTGTATTACTAGTTTAAGGTATTATCAGGTATTATTCAAGTGAAATAATATTAAAACTTAGTCCATTTCTAAGCTTCCAAATTCACTGATGAAAGTGATCAAGCTATGCTTTTCACTTGATGAATATAAATCTCATAAAAAAATAAATGAAACTACTGTAGTTGGCTACCATGGTTGTGATGATGAATGGACAGAAAAGAGGGAGGGAGTAAGCATGCTATAAACACACCACCCTTTGTATATACTTACATCGTTTCTAGAAAGATACATCAGAGATAGTACCAGTGACTGCCTCTGGAGAAGGAAACTCGATGACTTAGGGTGAAGGTCAGAAGAAATTCAGTCTTGTACATATGGAATTTTATATCATATGCATGTTTTATTAAAAAAAAATTCTTTCACAGATAATGTTTCATTATTTGAGGCATTAAATACCCAGTTAAATTTTGAGCAAAGATTCTATTTAAGAATCCTGATCAAAGGGGGGAAAATGCAGAACAAAATTTTAAATTCTCATGGAATCCAGACTTTCTGGAGCCATGTTGGTTGAAAAAACCCCTGAAGCTACTGTCCTGAGATAATCTTTAAACCTTAAACCAAAAATTTTCCCTTAAGTTTTCTTAGAACCAAACGGTAGTTTGCTTTAACTGGTAAAGAATATCTGCCTTGAGCAATGTGCTCTTTTAAGAACTATCCATATGGGATCGAACTAACAACTGCAACTCAAAAGATTAAATAGGAACCTTGAGGGCAGTGAGTTTATGCTAATGGAGGAGGAACAACTCAGAAAGAAGAGTGAGAATGGTTGCACACTTGAAGAATGTAATCAACATCACTGAATTGTACATAAACTGGTGAATTTGGGTTCTGATGTGCATATTCTCAACAACAAAATAAAATTTTTTAAAAACAGTTAAAATCCTCTCAATCAACTTAGGAAATACAGGAAACTTTTTTCTATTCAAGCATACAGTATATATGCAGCCTTTCTAAAGCAAAAGGGTCTACCTGACTTCCTTTAATGACTAACCCAACTCATTGCTGACGAGTCAATTCTAACTCATAGCGACCCCTACTGGACAGGGTAGAACTGCCCCATAGAGTTTCCAAGGCTATAAATCTTTATGAAAGCAGACTGCCACTTCTTCCTCCTGCGGAGCAGCTGGTGAGTTTAAACCACCAACCTTTCAGTTAGCAGGCAAGCACTTAACTACTGTGCCACCAGAGCTTCTCCTTTTAATGATTAAAAAAAAAAAAAAAATTGCTAGATGGTATTAATTTACAACTGACAAAAATATCAATTCAGCTGCTAATTCTATGTTGGATTCGATTTTCTACCAATACCTGGGACAGTTATGTGGAAGTTCTGTAAGACTGAAAAACAATAGGTATGCCACATATGGGTCCCTCCAATGGAGAATCCAGTCCAATATACTATTTCTGGATCCTCACTGACAATTAGGTTCACGCACCGCTCTAACTCTAGTCTATTTGAAATTCTTTAACCAAAACTACTTTTACATGGGGAATACAACTTGACAGTTGTCCTTTTCACATGTGCTCAAACAGTACTTTCTATTCCCAAACTACATGCTATAATAATTCAGGAGCTTCCAAAGATTTATGTTAAGCATGTAACCAATACAAGGTGGAGTGAGCTATACAACAAGAACTTTTAATGCCACCAGGTCTTTCTTCCAAGGTTTCTCTGGGTTAGTAACAGAGTGTTTAACCGTTTACACCACCCAGAGACTCAAATATAGAATTGATATTAGTTAATACTGGTTACTGTTAATTTTTCTAGTGTGATAATGGTACTGCGGCTATTTCTTAAATGTCCTTATTCTTAGACATGATGTACACTGACATTTTTAGAAGTCTGAATCTTCCAAATAGTTCAGCCAAAAAAAAAAAAAAAGATACAAACATATAAAGCAAGTACAGCGAAACGTTAACAAGAGTTGAATGCAGATGAAGGGTATATGGGTGATCACTATGTTGTGTTCTCATAGAGAGTCAGGTGAGAATTATATAATGAAACACTTGGCTTAACAGACTAAGAGAACCCATATATGCAACACCAATTTTCAAAAAAATATATTTTATAATAAATTCCAAACTCTCTAGCCTCACTTTGTGTCACCCTCTTCCTTGCTCACCATGCTCCTGCCAGACTAGCACCTTTTCCTTTCCTTAAACCTATTATCAAGTTCCCTCCTCCTGTATTGTTCTCTGGATTCTTTAATGGCTGGACCCCTCTCATCCTTCAGGGCTCAGTTACCTATCATCTCTCCAGGGAGGCCTTCTGTGACCACACTTTTTCAAGCAGGCACCCCTGTTTTCTCTCACGCTTCTCAAATACTTGTTTATGATTTTATGATGTCTCATCCCACAAGGAGATAAGGAAATCTTTTTCATTTTGTGACCAGACTATAGTAAGTACCAACAGATACATACTGAACGAATAAGGGAAAAGCATGTTGCACATAATTTAGTCTCTCTCTCTTGACTATTAGAAGGTACTTTAAGATCCTCTTTCATCTCAGTGTCATATTATTACGGACAATGACTATCACATATTACATAAAATGTGAGCCAAATTTATACTGCCCATTCAAAATTTCTGTATTTTGAAAGACATACTACACTGAAAAAACAATATATGCTAATAACAAAATATCTGGAAAAAGAGAGGAAAAAAAGAAAAGTACCTCTATTAGTTAAATACACATACAATTTTAGATCATATGCATAATTATTATCCTGTTATTGTTTTTCATTTAATAATTATAGCTTAAGGAGTCCCAGGTAGTGCAAAAAGTTAACATGCTGAACTGCTCACCGAAAAGGTTGGAGGTTCAGGTCCACTCAGAGGCACCTCAGAAACCCTGGCGATATACTTGGAAAACCTCAGCCAGTGAAACCCTGTGGAGCACAGTTCTACTCTGACACACAAGGGGTTGCCAGGAGTCAGAACTGACTCAATGACAACTGGTTTTTAATTATAGCTTCAAGGTTTTCTGTATTAAAAAACTCTTTGCAAATGTTTCTGAAGGTTGCTAGTGTTTCATTAAGTAGCTATGCCATGATTTACTTAAATGTCTTATTGTCGGATATTTTAATTTTATCCTATTAAAGTCAAAACTGCACTGCTCAAAAAAAAAAAAGACTGCACGGCTCATCTTTGTGCACAAAGCTCCTTCTGCGGAACCACTTATTTCCATCATACACAAGAGGGCCCACTGTGTTAAAGAATCTTTGCTACTTTAATTAGGTAAAAACTCCTTTTTTTTTTTTTTTTTTGCATTTTCCTCCTTTAATTTTATTACGATAAACATACGTGACGAAAAGTTTGCCATGAAGTATATATGATTCACCGACATTAATTAACTTTCAAAATTTTGTGCTACCATCACCACTACCCATTTCCAAATTTTACATTGCTCCAAATGGAAACTCAGTGCCCTTCAATAATTCCCATTCCCTCTTCCCCCTTGCCCCTAGTAACCACTAATGGAAACTTCTGTCTCTCTGTATTTGACTATTTGAGATATTTCATATAATTGAGATCATACAGTATTTGTCCCTTTCTGACTGACATATTTCACTCAGCATAATGCTGACAAGGTTCATCCATGTCACAGCATATATCAGAATTCCATTTCTCTTTATGGCTGAATGATATTCCACTGTTTATTTTATGTAAATAAAAAACTACATTTTGTTTACTTTTTCATCTCTTGATGGGCCCTTAGGTTGTTTCCACCTTTTGGCTACTGTCAATAATATTGCAATGAATGTTGCTATACAAGTATCTGTTTAAGCCCCTGCTTGAGTGTATATACCCAGGAGTGCAACTGCTGGATCATAAGGTAATTCTTGTGTGCCCCTGAACCAAACCATGGTATTTTCCATCATCTCATATGCTTGTGAAGGCTGGGTTGTGAATAAGGAAGACCGAGGAGGAGTTAATGCCTTTGAATTATGGTGTTGGCAAAAAATATTGAATATACCATGGACTTCCAGAAGAACCAACAAGTACATCTTGGAAGAAGTACAGCCAGAATGCTCCTTGGAAGGAAGGCTGGCAAGACTTCATCTCACGTACTCTGGACATATTAGCAGGAGGAACCAGTCCCTGGGGAAGGACATCATGCTTGGTAAGGTACAGGGTCAGCAAAAAGAGGAAGAGCCTCAAACGAGATGGACTGACACAGTGGCTGCAACAATGGGATCAATCATATCACCGATTGTGAGGATGGTGCAGAACCAAGCAGTGTTTCGCTCTGTTGTACACAGGGTCACTGTGAGTCGGAACCAACTCAGAGGCACCTAACAACAACAACATGGTAATTCTTATGTTTAACTTTTTGAAGACCCACCAAATTGTCTTCCACAGCAGCAGCACCATTTTACATTCCCAGCACCAATGCACAGGGGTTCCAAATTCTCCACATTCTTGTCAATACTGATTAGCTCCCATTTTTCTGATAATAACCATCCCAGTGGTGGTAACCTGCTGTTTCATTTTAATTTTCTTGATTATTAATAAGGTTGAACGCTTATTTTTTCCATTTTATTAACCATTTTATTCCTATCCCTATATACATTAGTTTTTTGTATACTGCCATATACATACACAAACATACATTATTGTTATACGTTGACTATATGAAGGCCTTTGTCAATTGCCTACTACACGACTAGGTTCAGGAAAATTTTTTTCAGTATATATCCTATTTGGATTTTGAATTAAAAAGCATACTTCTTATATCCCTAGATTTAACAATCCAAAATGACTCAGTAGGGAACAACTTTTACCATTTCCATGTGTTCAAAATGTTTACCGGCACTTAATATTCATAGAGAAAATAACAGAATTATATGAGATGGTGTAAGGATTCTCTCTCTAATCTTCCTCAGCAGCAGAACTCCTTCAAGTAACATCTTACAAGCATGTTAAAGATGTAGAACAAAGTTTTGTCAGTCTTAAACCTTCCACAGAACCTCTAAACCTGGGGGAAGGGGCAGTATAAACACCACTAGAGTGCAAAGAACAACAAGCTAGAGAATCTAGGACTCTATTTAAGCCTCTGGTACTTCTAGACCCTGGAGAAATCTTGTATTTCTGGGGTTGCTTCCTCAATCTCTAAAACAAGGTAACATGATTAAAGATCTTTAATATTACTTAATGTAAATCACAGAAATGTTGGTTAAAATTTTGTATTTAACATTCAAGAAAACTTTTGCTATTTTTAAATCAACTTATAATTGGCCATGATTTCCAGAAGTGCCTTTATATATTTATAAATTTCAGAAAACCAATGTATGACTTAATAGAGATCTAACAGAGATCTACGTAGGCAACCTAAAAAATTGTTTTGCAAAAAGGTCCTGCACTTCAATACACAAGCTGAATCAATCATCGGGGGATGATGACTAAATAATTTCTGCATTTCTATATCATGGATTTTTATACAATGATTTTAAACGTTTAAAAATTTTTAATCAAAACCAAATGGTTCAAAGGCCAGCACTGCAGGGGTGGGGGTTTGGGGACCATGATTTCAGGGGACATCTAGGTCAATTGGCATAATAAAATCTATTAAGAAAACATTCTGCACCCCACTTCGGTGAGTGGCATCTGGGGCCTTAAATGCTAGCAAGTGGCCATCTAAAATGCATCAATTGGTCTTAACCCACCTGGAGCAAAAGAGAATGAAGAACACCAAAGACACAAGGTAATTATGAGCCTAAGACACAGAATGGACCACATAAATCAGAGACTACATCAGCCTGAGACTAGAAGAACTAGATGGTGCCTGGTTATTACCAATGACTGCCCTGACAGGGAACGCAACAGAGAATTCCTGATGGAGCAGGAGAGCAGTTGGATGCAGACCCCAAATTCTCGTCAAAAGACCAGACTTAATGGTCTCAATCTAGAAGGATGCTGGAGGTCATGGTCCCCAGACCTTGTTACTCCAGGACAGGAACCATTCCCAAAGCCAACTCTTCAGACAGGGATTCGACTGGACTATGGGACAGAAAATGATACTGGTGAGGAGTGAGCTTCTTGGCTCATGACACATGAAGACTATGTGGGCAGCTCCTGTCTGGAGCGGAGATGGGAAGGCAGAGGGGGACAGAAGCTGGCTTGAATGGACACGGAAATACAGGGTGCAGAGAAGGAGCATGCTGCCTCATTAGGGGGAGAGCAACTAGGAGTACATAGCAAGGTGTACATCAATTTTTGTATAAGACTGACTTAATTTGAAAACTTTCACTTGAAGTACAATAAAAAATTTTTTAATTTTTTTATCAAACAGTAATTGCACATGAGCTAATGTTCAAAAAAAAATCAGATTCCAAAATAATTATAATAATTTTAAAAGAACTGCGTACTAGTGTGTAAGGGTAAAAAAAAAGAGAACACATCAAAAAGTTAATGAAACCAAAAAGCCAAACCCATTTGCCATCAAGATATCTTTGGGTATTTTCCAAGTTGACCACAACAAATACAGATTACGTACTGTTACAATGAGGTGAGAGTAATGCTTCTTGGTTTTTTGTTTTTTTTTTAAGCCCATCTGAAATCTCTAACTTTGTCAATACCTTCACTGGTATATTCCTATAGAATGAATGGCAGCATCAAAATCAAGATGCTTATTATAATGAAAAGTTTGGCCTAAGTCTATGTTCAGGCTCCATTTTGTTATTAACGGTTTGACTCCTACTTTGAGAATGCAAACTGCTGACCTTTGTAAATTTCCACTGTGCCCCTGCAAAACAGCACTGTAACATTTAATTCAGGAAATGTTTTTCTCTGTCCTTAAGCTAAGGATGTGAAAAGAGTGTTCCCAAAGGGGGTCTTGACGTACATGGCTAAGCAGCCCTCAGGAAACATCTTGCTCAAAAAGCTATTTTGACAGAATGTTCCAGGCTGTAACTGTCCTACAACCACACTGTATAATCACATATTCCTACATTGTCAAGAAAATTAACCAATCCAGAGAGTCCATAAGTAAGCTTTGCACCAATCCCTTTCAATTCCCCGCTTCAAGTTATCCCACCTTCCACTTCCCTAAATGCTTAAGTACCAGTCAGAGTATTATAAATCTCTAATTTCGCCATATAAATGTACTGGTTCACCTTTAATTCCCCAGAGCGTTGGGTTTCACTTTGTGAGGCTCAGTGTGTCCCTGGTTCGAACTGTCTCTCAGCTTCCAATAAATCTCTTCACTTTCATTTTGACAGAGTACGTATACTTGCACTTTGACATTCTGTTGATATCAAAGGGGGGATTAGAAGGTGCACTGCTGGTGGTGGCCCCCTAGAGGATCAAGGAACCAGGCCGTGGTCCACCACAAGCCCCCTGAAGCTCTCTGCTTCCACAGATCTCAGGGGACCACAGATGGGTGAATGACCTCTTGAACCAAACTCCATTTCCTCGCATCTTGAGTTCTTTGAGGTTTATTCCTGGCCTCTCCTGCATTCATTTTCAGTTTGTGCTCTAAACATCTTGACAAGTTCAGTGCCAGATTGGGTTTGGTGAAGCTTATATCTAGTGACAAATCCCTGATAAGACTCTGGTCTGATCTGCGGAAGAGCCAGAAGTTTCCGCCATTAAGTTTCAGCTTACGGTTTCTTTCTCCTTTTGAGCGCACATTCAGGCCACAGGGCACGTTAAAGGATTCAGTTACCATTTAGGTTTTACTAGCATGTGCATTTTTCTGTTTTAGTAAAATGAGGAATACTACTTCCAGGGACTTGCAAGGCCACCTCTGAGCACTCCAGCTGCTTATATGAACAAACACTTTGGCCCCCATTATTTGCCTGTTTTTAGAACACTGGAAAGTCAACGGCCAATTTGAGGGTCTTTTGATCTGAATTAATTTTTCTGTGCAGTAAATTAGAACAGAAATGATCCCATATTTGGCACATACAACTGAATTCTTACTTTGACTGGTATATGGAAGCTTCCAACAGGCGCCAAGAAGGATGATTTTCAAGAAGGATACAACTGCTAAATAACATGGAATACCAGGCACCTCCTTCTGTTCCCTCTTCCCTTTTGCCAGTTGCTTCCTCTTTGTTTCCAACCCCTCTACTAACACACTCTCTGAACTGTTTCTTTTCTAAAGAGCCAACCAAAAAAATAAAAAAAGACCAATTACTGAAATACTGTTTAAAATCCTCCCTACACCACCAAAAGTGGGTATTAAAGAAAACCCCAAAAAACTTCAGTGTGTCCTTTGTTCCTTGGATTCGCACTGAATTGCACAGTATAAAGATTTTCCGGAATTACAGAAGAATCCTTATAAATTTGCTATGAAATGTACAATCCTCATTGAGGCTCACCAGCCTGGCCTCTCTGATTTGTATCAACTGGTCCATATGTTAGTTATTCCTGGGGACACTCAGCTATGGCTGGAGCACACTGAATGGAGACACCCCCAAGAAGGCCTTGCCATAGACATTAAAAAGACGGCTGAAAAATTACTTAAGGAAGCTCCAGAAAATGGGAGAAAGTTGCTTGATGCCCTGGACAAAGCTTTTCCTCCAGTAGTTGACCGGACGCAGATTCATTCCTGTGTGCAGAATAAACACAAAAGTGTTTACGATTACTGAAATAGATTATTTCAAAAATTTGTTGCACATTCAGGGTTGGATCCAATGACTCCAGGGGCTTTAGGAGCTTTTAACGCAGTCATTTATATCCGGTCTTAATTCTGAACTTCCAGCCTTAGTAAAAAGACATAATCTGTGCCGGAAAATAGCCCTATCTCTGAACTTACTACTCTAGCTCATGAACTAGCTCAAATTCTAGAAATTAAACAAACTTCTAAGACCAATACACTGATGACTTCGCAATTACAACCGGTACAGCCCCCCAACTATGGTAAGTTTAAAGTTTCTGGAGGCACTAAATTTGGGGGTGCTAAAACCATGAATCTGTCATTAATATAGTCTGCACACTTTATAAAAGAATTGTATCAAATTGTTGAACAAAATAGGTGATTTATTTTCAGATGCCACCCAAAAGAAAACAAAATGAAGGGTCTCCAGGGACAAGAACAGCCTTAAATTCTCAAAGGGAAATTGTAATTTAAGTAAATGGAGAAGTTTGCAAATTTTTAATTGACACAGGTGCTACACTCTCAGCCCTTAACCCTACATGTCTGTAAAAGCCCCTACCTCAGAGTACCAAACATCTAAGGTAGTGGGGGTTGCTAGTCAAGAACAAATTTTAACTTGTTCTAAACCCATTCCAATATCCTTCTGCCTAAGTAGATTTACATACCTTTCTACTTAGCAAAGACACCCCTGTTAATTCAGTGGGGAGAAATTTAAAAATGAAGTTGCCATATACAATTTAATGAAAAAGGTGAAGTATTATTCAAGCTCCCTGACAGTTACAAAGAAGCTGAAGAAACCTCACCAGAGAAAGCTTCTTGCTATTTACAGGTGCTCAGCTTGCCTTTACAAGGCAACGGTCCCCCTTGCCTCTCCCACTCCTCTAGATGATCTTGCCTCCATTCCTGAGATCTCGTGGGCCACTACTTCCACAAATGTGGGCTGGTAACGTCAGCCAATAAAGATTCAAACCGATACCTCAGCCCTTGCCTAAAATTTCTCAAATATTCTTTGAAAAAGGAAGCCAAAGAGGAGCTTGGTCCTATAATTCAAAGTTTTCTTGCTAAGGGTTTGATTATCCCATGCACCAGCCCTGTAACACCCATTTTTTCCTGTTAAGAAACCCTATAACCAAAGTTGGAGATTTGTGCAAAACTTGGGAGCCATTAGTTGCACTGTAATTCCTAGATTTTCAGTGGTTCCAAATCCTCATTTACTCCTTTCCAATGTTCCTCCAGAGGCCACTCACTGTACAGTAGTTGATCTTTGTAGTGTATTTTTCAGCATTTCTATAAACCTCGATGAAGCCCTGGTGGCACAGTTGTTAACAGCTCAGCTACTAACGAAAAGTTCCGCAGTTTGAATCCACCAGCATCTCCCTGGAAACCCTATGAGGCAGTTCTATTCTGTCCTATAGGGTTGCCGTAAGTCAGAATCAACTCGATAGCAATGGGGGTTTGGTTTTTCTTGGTTATACACCCTGACAGTCAATATGCTTGCCTTTACTTGCAGAGGCCAATAATATACTTGGACCATGATGCCTCAAAGCTTCAGTGAGTACCCCACATTACTTTTCTCAAATTTTGCATGTCAACTTACAACCTTTACAATTTGCCCATGGTTCTACTTTAGTATAGTATGTTGATGACTTACTAGTCTGTCCCAATTCTTATCAGACCTGTACTAAAAACATCCTTTTACTAAAACACTTAGCTAATGGTAGCTGTAAGGCCTCTAAAGAAATGCTGCACCTACTCCAGCTGTCAGTCAAATATTTAGGAGATCTAAATGGAAACCTGGTGGCACAGTAGTTAAGAGCTTGGCTGCTAACCAAAAAGTAAGCAGTTTGAATCCACCACCCACTCCTTGGAAACTCTATGGGGCAGTTCTACTCTGTCCTATAAGGTCATCAGGAGTCATAACTGACCCAACAGCAACTAGTTTTAATTTCAGTCAATGGGATTACCATTGACCCCAAGAGAAAAGAGACCATCCTAGTGTATCCTGTCCCCATTACCAAAAAAAAAATTTTTTGAAGGTATTTCCTTGACCTTGTGGCTGTTGCAAAACCTGGATCCCCAATTTTACATTACCAGTATTTGAATACTTTAGAACCTGAACCTTTTCAATTATCAAAAGATGGCAAGAAAGCCATCATAAAATTAAGAGTCACTGATAAATACACCAGCCTTAGGGTTTCCTAATTATAATTTAGGCTTTTCCCTTTTTGTGCATGAAGCATCCAGAAATGGTTTAGGGATCCTCACTAAGAAACATGAGGGACAACAAAGACCTGCTGGTTATTACAGTTTACAATTGGACTCAGTTGCCAGGGACTAATCCCTTCTTAGGGCAGTTGTTGCCACAGCAAAATTAGTAGAAGCCACAGCAGATATAGTCTTAGGAAATTTTCTTGATGTTTATGTACCTAATGCAGTGTCTCCTATTTTAAATTCCACCTTAACTCTCCATCTTTCAGCCAGCAGATTGACTTCTTATGAAGTCCTCCTTTTAGCAGTTTCTAATATTCGAATGCACACCATGGCTTGTCTGAATCTGGTTGCTTTTTTAACTTTGCCTAATGATGATTTTTTTTTTTTTTTTAATGATGACGACTATCCTCCTCATGATTGTTTAGATTTCACAGACCAACTTTTAACTCGTAGAGGTGATTCACAAGAAACTCCACTTCTTAACCTAGATTTAATTTTATCTGTAGAAGGTTGTATCTGAGACCTTACCCTACCAGTTCTCATTAAAAGGGAGAATGTGCTGTCACCACCTCTACTGAAGTTCTTGAAAGCAGCATCCTTTCTAAAGTTGCTTCACCTCAACAAACTAAATTGATTCGCACCCAAGAGCACTCGCAAATTGGCTTCTAGGAAGTAGATAAATATTTATATGGACCCGAGGAATTGATTCAGGGTAATTAATGATTCTGGTACGTTACAGAAAACAAAGTAGCTGCCTAACATCTTCTGGAACCCAGATTAAAAAAGGCCCTTAGTGGCAGACATCTTAAAAGCCCTTTTACCTCCCTCTGAGATTGCTGTAATTAAAATCCAGGCTTACCAACCCAAGGGGGTTTCCCAAACTGAAGAAATAAAAGGAAATGACCTAGCCAATAGAGCAGATAAACAGGCCGCTTCCCAGCCCCCTCCCATTAATAATATCCCTATTTGTGATTATGATGATCTTAATAAACCTCATGATCAGGATGAAAAGAAAGGACATAGTGAAATGACTAAACTATTTGTAGCCCCTCCACTGGAAATTGCATTAGAAATGCTTTCTAAATTTAATCCTCGTATAGCCTCGGGGCTGCTTTTTTCAGTACCCATATTTAGCTTCTGAAGATGAAATCAAGAGGCTGGCAAGGTGCTGGCTGTCACCAAGATTTGAAAACCAAATTATGGATAAGACCCAGTAACAATATTGTTTTAACAGGATGTTTATATATCTCTGTGGTCGGAAATTACTTACGTAAACATCTAGAGTTAGAGACAAAATAATACAACCAAAACCCACTGCCGTCGAGTCAATGCCGACTCATAGAGAGCCTATAGGACAGAGGAGAACTGTCCCATGATGTTTCCAAGAAGCGCCTGGTGGATCTGAACTGCTAGCCTGTTGGTTGGCAGCTGTAGCACTTAACCACTACACCACCAGGGCTTCCAAATAATACAAACCTTAGAGAAATACTGGTGGGGAGATTTTTCTACAGCTGTAGATCATGTGTTTTCCTATTGCCCTACTTGTTCTCCTCATATTGTTTTGGCACCTGTAATTCGAGGCATTTTAAGTCATGATCATGGTAACAAGAATCTTTCCTATTATTCAGCTGAATTACTAACAGAAAATTGCCCTCCCAATGAGATTTCTTTTGAACATCTTTATGCGAATCAACTATTGGCCCCTGCAGAATAAACTGTTACGTCAAAAAGATATGATTGTTCTCAGCAATCTACTTTAGTAATATGGATGAGACCTAATGACTTCTCGGTTCTTCCAAATGAAAAACCCATTGACATCAAGTCGATTCTGACTCATAGCAACTCTATAGGACAGAATAGGACTGCCCCACGGGGTCTCCAAGGAACAGCTGGTGGATTCAAACCACCAACCTTTTGGCTGGCAACCAAGCTCTTAGCCACTAAGCCACCAGGGCTCCCAGTTCTTCCAAAGTCCCTCCAAATTCCACTGATGAAAGCATTACATGTGAACTCCCACCCAAGATGACAGAAATTTTGAGCCAATATTAGTGGAGGCACTTTTGGGAAGTATCTTAGTTGTCTAGTGCTGCTGTAACAGGAGCCCTGGTAGCATAGTGGTTAAGTGATCATGCTGCTAATCAAAAGGTCAGCAGTTCAGATCCACGAGCGGCTCTTTGGAAACCCTATGCCACAGTTCTACTATGTCCTATAGGATCACTGGGTCAGAATCAACTCGAAGGCAAAGGGTTTTGGCTTTCTGTTTGTTTTCGCAATAACAGAAATACCACAAGTGCACGGCTTCAACAAACAGAAGTTTATTTCTCCGTGTAGCAGGCTAGAAGTCCAAATTTAGGGTGTCAGCTCCAAGGTGAGTCTTTCTCTCTGTCAACTCCGGAAGAAGGCCTTTGTCATCAATCTTCTCCTGGACTAGGAGCTTCTCAGTGCAGTGACCCTGGGTACAAAAGATGCACTCTGCTCCTGTCACTACTTTCTTGGTGGTATGAGGTCCCCATGTCTCTCTCCTCGCTTCTCTTTTATATCTCCAAAGAGATTGGTTTAAAACACAATCTAATCTTGTAGACTGAGTCCTGCCTCATTAACATAACTGCCTCTAATCCTGCCTTATTAACATCATAGCAGTAGGATTCATAACACATAGGATCATCACATCAGATGATAACATGGTAGACGATCACGTAATACTGGGAATCATGGCCTAGCCAAGTTGACACATATCTTTGGGAGACACAATTCAATCCATGACAGGAAGCCACTGATCATGTTATCAAACATTGCTCTGTTACTTCAAATTTAACTCAGGGAAACTTTACAAGATCCCACCTGGAAAGATGTTCTTTACCTTCAGGACCCACAGTTAAGTGGCAGATGGATATTATCCAGCTACCACCCTCCAATGGTTATAAAATTCGTGTTAGCAATTTATAGATTTTCACGTTGGGTCGAAGGTTTTCCCAGCTGTCAAGCCACAGCAACCTCTGTAGCAAAGAAATGCCTTAAGAACATTATCTTCACCTGGGAAACTCCCAAAACTCTGCAATGATACAGGCACTCACTGGACAAATAATGAGATATATGTAAGATATTTCCAATATTTCAGAGGTTTCATTGCCCCTACCACCCACAATTATCAGGCCTTGTGGAAAGAACTATGGCATTATAAAAACCCAGCTGGCCAAGCTTTCCACCTTTCTCGATTTGTCTTGGGTGCAAGTACTCCCTCTTGCCCTTTTGAATCTACACCAACGGTCTACACCATTTAGGCCTCATGAGATTATCACCGGATGACCTATGGTCCTCCCTATCGGTCAGCTTGGACTTAAATCTAATTTGATTCAAGTCAGTCTGTAAAAATATTGCCAAATTTTAATTAAATATCCTAAAGGAAATGCTTCACTGATGAAGCTTTTGATAATCAGAAACTAGATATATCTAAATTACCTTCCATTCTACCTACAGATTACGTTTACTGGAAGAGACATCAGTTAAAAGATTCTCTTGAACCTCGCTGGAAAGGCCCATATCTGGTCCTTCTCACTAATTCTTGTGCTGCCAAAATGCAGGGAATTAAATCTTGGATCCCCCTATCTCAATTAAAGAAGGCTACCACCGATTCCACTTGTACTGTTAAACCCACAAAATAACTAAAGCTGAATAAATGCCCAAGTAGCCAGAAACAGATGACACCGGAGGCAGACGGCTCCTCCTAAGACCACAGAACAAGAATTCATGCAAGCTCTTGAAACTGCTGGACTTTGTTTGATACTTACTGCACCTGAGGTTCCCTTATTTTACCAGTTTGGATATATCAATTGGTAAGAATTTCTCAAACACATTATCGATGTTGTGCTTTGCTGTGTTTTAGTATCTGTCCTTTTACTACTTCTTGGATTATTACTGTTGCTAGGTTTGTACTGCCTTTAAGAAAAACATATAAGCAGGCTATTGATCTATCTGCTCTTTGTTTTATACTCACTGCTATTCTTATGTTAGTTGCTGTAGTGCACACTGTTGGTATCATCCCATTTTAACATCTTTTTCCCATGCAAATAACTGAAGGAGAAATTTGTTTCATCATAGCGATTGTTTTTATATTTGCCCTATATATTCCTACACTATGAAGCTTTTCGTAAGTGCTCTCTTACTATGTATTGTGAAATCCACTGATGCATGGCATGCAATGCTTTCGTTAGATTAGCCTAGTCAGCAGCTAGTACCCATAATCTGATTGCTGTATATGTCATCAAATTCCAAAATCTGGACATGACAACTCTGATCCATTAGTATTATCCATTTTTAACCAGTTTCACACCTAGCACTACTGTCAATACCAGTGCCGCTGCCAAACAAGCCATTCACATCAAACTATGGCATCCACTTAGCTCCCATACTTATCTTCTAATGCCTTACTTTTCTCTCACTTGTGTCTGAACACACCCTAAGGTTACTTATTCTAATGGACACCCTGTACCTTTTATCAATAACAATCAGTATTACACAGTCCTAGTAGACTCCTGGAAACCCTGGTGACGTAATGATTAAGAGCTACATCTGCTAACCAAAAGGCTGGCAGTTCAAATCCACCAGGCACTCCTTGGAAAGTCTATGGGGCAGCTCTACTCTGTCCTTTAGGGTCGCTCTGAGTCGGAATTGACTCAAGGGCAATAGGACTGGGTTTTTTTTTTTTTTTTTTCTTTTTTAAGTATACTCCTGTAAAACAAACAATCATAAAGCTCCAACCTGCTTTCATCTTAGAAAACAATCAGAGCTACAAGAACTGTTCATCTGCAATGGCTCTTTTACTGAAAGATGGCTTGAAGAAGCAAATCAGACTATTCCTTTCCCTAATGACCAGACAACAGAAGGAGTTACTTGTACACCACCTGGGTATGTGTTTTTATGTGGAGGATGAGCCTATTTGAGGAAATACTATGGTGTTGAACCTTTTGCTTAGGCTTTGTGTTCTCAGACGGGTGGAACATGAATGGCCAATGCACCCTGGGAATTCCTGGAGTCCCATTAAGCCTCCACTCTTATGATGAGAGCTTACACTGTACTGATAGATTAAACCTACTAACCCAACATAAAAGAGATTATGAAAACCCTATAAATGGACAGACCCAAAGACAGATGGGCATTCCTCCAAGGTACACTTGTTGGTATCCCTGAACTTGAGAAACTTATTCACAATTTGTCTAGTAGTCTGATACAAAGAACCAATGAACCCGCTAATAGTATAGAAGCTCAACAAAAAATTTTAAACTTGTATTAGATGACAGAATTGCCCTTGATTTTATTCAAGCCCAGCAAGGATGAGTATGTGCAGTTGAACACCTCAGAAGTAGAATAGGACATCAGACAAATTCACCAAAATGCTACTTGGCTTCAATTACCTCCTACGTATAAGCCCCCCTTCCTAGATATTTTTAGCTATTTAGCTTCCGGAACAGGATCCTGGATTACATCCATATTGCTAATTGGGTTAACGATGCTTACTGTTGTTATAATTCTTACTGGAACAATCGAATGCTGTATGAAAGTTACTTACAATGTTTTAACTCAAAAAAAAAATCTGATCCCTATGAAAAGGATTATGTATACAGACGAAACTCATTTTGCTGACAAGATGGAGGGACCTCAAACCTTAAACTAGTCTTCTGACATAAAAAGTCTTCTGACATAGTCAAGCTATTCTTCCATTGTGCCCTTACTTTCTTCTGAACCCCATAATCAAAGATCACAGAAGCAGAAATGCTAAGCAGATGGCATGGCAAGGAAGTCAGCAATGGTGCTTGGCTATCTAAGTGATGGCATCCAGGGTCGTAAAAGCCTATTTTAAATAAGTGGTCATTTAACACACAAAAGATGAATAATCTCTTTAAGTCCATGCAGAAGAAAGCATTCTTATAATGATGATCAAAGGTTGCCCATGGAAATCCTTGATCAAAAGGAGGGAATAACGAGAGCTCCAAAATCGAGGTGTTTGACTATAATAAAAAGACAGGCTTAAGTGTAAGTTCAGGCTCCATTTTGTTAGTAAAGGTTTGATTTCTACACTGAGAATGCAAACTCCTGACCTTTGTAACTTTCCACTCTGCCCCTGCAAAACACCTCTGTAACATATAATTCAGGAAATGTCTTTCTCTGTGGTAAAGCTAAGGATGTGGAAAGAATGTTCCCAAAAAGGGTCTTGACATAAATGGCTTATCAGAAGTCTCCTGCTAAGCAGCCCTCAGGAAACATCTTGCTCAAAAGCTATTTTAAAAGAATATTCCAGAAAAAAAGTCCTCTAATTGTCCTATGATCACACGGTATAATCATGTATTCCTACACTGTTAAGAAAATTAACCAATCCAGGTCACCCATAAATACACTTTGTACCAATCCCCTTCGATTCCCCGCTTCAAGTAATCCCGCCTTCCATTTCCCTAAATGCTTAAGCACCAACCAGAAAATTGTATTATAAATCTCTAATTTCACCATATAAATGTACCTGTTCACCTTCAGTTTACCAGAGCACTGGGTTTCACTTTGTGAGGCTCAGTGTGTCCCTGGTTCAAACTCTTGGCCTCCAATAAATTCCTTTGCTTTCATTTTGACAGAGTGCGTGTACTTGCTCTTTGACAAGGATATTCTCGATTATTTTTGTAAATTTAGGCATATTTATCAGCAGTCTTTGGAGCTCTGGTTGCACAGTGATTAAGAGCTCAGCTGCAAACCAAAGGTCAACAGTTTGAATTTACCAGCTGCTCCTTGGTAGTCCTATGGAGTGGTTCTACTCTCTGCTAGGTTTGCTGTCAGAATCAACTCGATGGCAACAGGTTTGCTTTTTCTGGATCAGCAGTCTTTATACTCACTATACATAATCCTAGAAAGTATGTATCACACTGATAAAAACTACATGCCTGTCTTTCCATCTAAACTATACACTCCTTTTAAGCCAGGGCTAAATGTTTTTAATCCACTTCTCAATGTCTTGCATAGAGTTTGACACACCACCGCCACCACCAGTTGCTGTCAATTCCAATTCGTAACAATCCCATGTGTGCAGAGTAGGATTACATCCCATAGGGTTTTCAAGACTGCGAACTTTAGAAGACCACCAGGCCTTTCTTCCAAAGAGCCTCTGGATGAGTTTGAACCACCAACCATTCGGTTAGTAGTTGAGTGTTGGCATATATAAAAATTGTAATAGACGTTAAATGATATGCCAATAGAAAAATAACACTGGAACATCACAGTAATAACTGCTGCAAGTGGGCTCCACCAATGGATACTAAAATTAGTGGGCCAACGTTTGGGAAGAAACAGGGTATTTAAATACTTATTAGTTACAAAGGAAAAAAAATAGTAACTATATACCAGCAGACACCATCTTAATCCAGTGTTCATGGTTTACATCATCAGTAATAAGATATATCGACACCACTTTTGTGACATTCCTGCCGAAAATGCATAAGCTTAATCTAATCATGAGAAAACAGGACAAACTCAAATTGAGAAATAGTCTACAAAATAATTAAGTACCTTTCAAAAGTGTCAAGATCATGAAATGCAAGAAAAAAAACGAAACTTTTTTAAAACTTAAAATGTTTTGCAAATTTTCTCTAAGTGTAAAATTATTTCAAAAAAGTTAATAAAAATACAATAATAAAGAATATTTGCTCACAGAACAGCAATAACTTTTGTCTATTTCTGTATCACAGCGAGAAAGTTAAAAAGATTTTGACCAAACCTGAAGGTTATACTAGGGATGGTCTAATTTAAAATACTGAAGATGTGTGTGGCACATACAAAATCACCATGTGGATATGGGAGAACAACCCATGAGATACCTAAAGAAATATATCATTCTCCGGAATAACTTTAACAGTGGCATTTATTGTAACAGCCCTCATAACTGTTCATCAAGAAACCTGTCTTAATGTATAAAAACACCTGGACAGAGAAAGCAAATGGTGGTTTAAAATAGTCCTAAATTAGATCTGAGGAACACAGAGACTTGGTTTGCAACTGAGTACTTCTTCCTTAGGGAGCTCTATAAAAATGTCCTAAAGTGAAAAGGAACAGAAGTCATTTTTAAATAACGACCAATTTTAAATAATGATCATTTTTAAATAATGGTACAACACTCAGACATTAGCCAGGAGTATAACCAAACCAAACCCACTGCCATCAAGTCAATTCCGACTCATAGAGACCCTATAGGAGCCTGGAGTATAGGTAGTTTTAAATAAACAATAAAACTGAATAGAAAAAAAGGAATAAACCATGGATCCACTTCTGAATGTAAATTTACCAGCAAAATGAAAATGTGTAACTGTGAAACTAAAAAGTGGAAGAAATTATTTTTTTTAAAAAACTGGGAAGTTCTATCTTAGAACAACCTGAGTCCTGAGAAGGGAATCACTATGCAAAGACATATGTCCTATCAATTAGCATGGAAATAAAGGATCTCCTGTAATAACAATTACAAAAGTCTAATTAGCCAATTAATATGTAGCAGACTCTCAGCATGGATAAAATGAGGGAGAACAATCTACAGCCGTACATGTCAAACTAGTACACAGCATAACCACCTAAAGGGCTGGTTAAAATTGATTCACAGGCCCCATCCTAAGGATTCTCATTTAGCAGATCTGGAGTTGGACCCAAAAGCGTACATTTCTAAGACCTCCAGTGACACTGCTGGTCAGTGGATGGGATCTTGAGTAGTACTGTTCTTGTGCCAGGATCCTAGAAACAGTGAAAAGCTAGAGAGTTAGAAAGTCTTTGAATCAACCTAGAAAGAAAAAAGAACAAAAGTTCTTACATGTTGCCCAAGAAAAAAAACTGGAGAATTGTTTGAAGAGCTCACCAAACCTAGGAGGTTTAAAAAAAAAAAAGGTGATAAGGAATGTTATGGTCATTAGGCGCAGTAGAGTCTATTCCGACTCATAGCAACCCCCTGTGACAGAGCCCCTGCCCCACACGGTTTACTTGGCTGTAATCCTTATGGAAGCAGATTGCCAGGTCTTTCTCTCGAAGAGCCACTGAGTGTGTTCAAACTACCAACCTTATGGTTAGCAGCCAAGCACTTAACCGCTTGCGCCATCAGGGCTCCTTTTGACAACATTATGCTTAGTGAAATAAGTCAGTCACAGAAGGACAAATACTGCATGATTCCATTTATATGAAACAGGCAAATGATAGCAACCAAAGCTTATTAGCAGTTATCAGGGGTGAGAGCAAGGAGGAAATAGGGAGTCACTGCTTAGCAGGCACTGAGTTTCTGTTCGTGGTGGCAGGATAATTTGGCAAAGGATAGTGGTATGGTTGCACAACATGATGAATGTAATCAATGTCACTGAACGGTACGTGTAAAAGTTGTTGAACTGGCTAAATTTTCACCAAAAATAGAATAAAACAGTATTTTTAAAAATTGTTGAATTAGTAAACGTATGTGTATATGTATGCCACAATAAGAAAAAAATCTTAAGACATGCAAATATTTATAGCAGAACAGGGCAAAGGGCTATGAGAAAGTATGTACAAAATGCTAGAGGAGGGAGTGTTATGAATACAAGAGGTCACAAGAGGGCGGTGAAGATATAGAACAGAAAAGTTTCAGATGAACTAGCACATGAAGTGAAAAAAGAAGGGGTACACCAGGTGGAAAAAGGAAAAGTAGGCAATACCAGGCAAAGAAAACAGCAAGCGGCAGTAAAATAGAAATAATGAATCTTCAAAAATGGCTCATGGACAGAGTGACAAGAACAAGGAGCAGCAGAAAATGAAGCTGAAAATCCAAGTGGATCGGCTGGAGCTGGGTCCTGAAATGCCTGTTAGGCCAATCTCGCCATCCTGAAGACGGCAAGGTCTATGGATGTACAGATGGGCAAAAAGAGTTCAATGACACCGCCCCCACCCTGAAAATGCACGTAAAATTTTATGTGTATATTTACATTTTTTCCTGAGAAGAAAGTATAGAGCTTCCATCAGACTTGTAGTAATCCTACATTTGCAATATATAACCCAAAATGTCTAGAAGAATTCACAAGCAACTGATAACCACAGTGGCTAGTGGACAGATAAAAACGGGACTGGAGAACAGCCTCAGGAAGAAGACAAGTCACTGTATATCCTCTTGCACATTTTATTTTTGTTTTTTTAAATGCATGCATATAGTGCCTATTTGAGCGAATGAATAAATAACTTAAAAGTAATGCCACTAACTGTGTAACTACGGACATGTTCAGACGTAGAACTGGAAACATCTACTCTTAGCACAAAAGTGATGTAAAAATTAAGTTGGAAATGAACATCATAGGCAGGAAATGTGAGTGAGAAACTCCTTAATAATGCCCTATAAAAATACCTGAGTACTTCAGCACCTGATGCGTTATGAAGGAGGCACTGTGCTGGACATTTGGTATCTAGACACTTGGACATTTTAAGGCTAACTCTCTAATTCTTAAAATAACCCTACAAATTTACTTTAAAAAAAAAAAGGTGCAAAGGAAAATGAAAACCAAAGACACAAGGGAAAGATTAGTTCAAATGGACCACAACTAACACAGCCTCCACCAGACTGAGCCCAGAACAACTAGATGGTACCCGGCTTCCACCACCGACTACAATGACAAGGATCACAATAGAGAGGTCCCAGACAGAGCGGGAGAAAAACTTAGAACTAAATTCAAACTCACAAAAAAAAAGGCCGCACTTACTGGTCTGACAGAGAATGGAGAAACCCCAAGAGTATGGCCCCCAGACACCCTTTTAACTCAGTATTGAAGTCACTCCTGAAGCTCACCCTTCCGCCAAAATTAGACAGGCCTATAAAACAAACAATAACATATGTACTAGTTCAACCACGCGTATGAGATTAAATAGGCACATCAGCCCAAAAGCAAAGGCAGGAAGGGACAGGAAACCGGAAGAGCCGAAATGGAGAACAGGAGGTCAAGAAGGCGAGAGTGCTGACACATTACAGGGTTGGCAACAAATTTTACAAAACAATCTGTGTATCAATTGTTTAATGAGAAACTAATTCGCTCTGTAAACTTTCACCGAAAGCACAATAAATTTTTTTGCTACATCCCAGGATTATCTGGCATATTTAAAGGCTGAAAATCATTAAACCAAAGGTTACTAAAATAAAAATAAACCAAAGCCCTAGTTGGTAATCGAACAAAGCTAGATATGACAACTCCAGGACCACAAAACAATTAACATGTTCTCTTGATTTCTGATGGAAGATTTTTTTATTTCAGATTTTTCTGGCTATATAGTTAACATAATTTTAGCTCTCTTTTAAAGACAATGAACCAAAAAGCCCTTCCAAGTTATACTACGAAATGTTTTGATTTTGTAAAGATGGAGAAAAGAACACTAAACCGGGATTCAGGTGACCTGGGTTTATCTTATCTTCAAATTAAAGAGTCTAGATTTGACAGCTTCTAGAAGTAAAACAGGAGGCCTGGTGGTGCAATTGGTAAGCACTCGGCTGTTAACCAAAACGTCTGTAGTTCGAACCCACCAGCAGCTCCACAGGAGAAAAGACCTGGCAGTCTGTTCCTGTAATGACTTACAGCCTAGAAAACCCTATGAGGCATGTATCAGAGTCAGCTCCATGGCACAGAACAATAAAAGTAAGATGAAGAAGCCTTCGTAGTGCAAATGATTAAGCACTCTACTGCTAACTGGAAGGCTGGCAATTTGAACCCATCCAGCAGCGCTGCAGCAGAAAGACCTGGCCATCTGCTCCCATAAAGATCACAGCCAAGAAAACCTCCGGGGCAGTTCGACTCTGCCACATGGTGTTAAAATGAGCCAGAATCGACTGGACGACACCTAACAACAAGTAAAAGAATTCTATAATTTCAAGATTACACCGAGAGACTAAATCTGTAAAATCCAAAAACCAAACTCGCGGCCATCAAGTCGACCCTGACTCACGGCAATTCCACATGTTTTAGAGTGAAGCTGCACTCCACGAGGTTTAGAATGACTGTGATGTCACAGAAGAGCCCTGGTGGTGCAGCGGTTAAGCTCTCAGCTGCTAACCAGAAGACTGGCAGCTCAAACCCACCAGCTGCTCCCTGGAAACCCTATGGAGCAGTTCTACCCTGTCCTACAGGATCGCTGTGAGCCTGAACTGACTTACCGAAGTCGATCACCAGGCCTTTCTCCCACAGCAGCACTGGGTGGATTCAAAGCGCCAAACTCTGACAATAGCCAAGGATAAACCACTGGCACCACGCAAGGACGACATGAGAGCAGGGATGCATTTTCCAAATTTCTTTCAGATCATTTTTAAACCTGTCTTACAAACTAAAACTAAAGGTAAAAGCACTTAGCACAACACACAAAAAAATGATCACTCCCAAGAATACAGTCCTAAAGGGCTGGTCATGAATATTTCAAATCTGCCAATTCCTACTGGTCAACAACATCAAATGGCAAGCTTAAGGCTTTTCAGAGTTTCTTGATTTTGGAACAGCGGTTTTCAGTTTCTAGTTCTATTATCCACATTTGTCTAACAGCCTAACTAACTAGTTGCTCGGTATATCTGGGATTTACGAAGCCTTTTAATTATCTCATGACACATACTGTTTTAACATTTAGATTCCTCCCAAACAAGTCAGCCTGGATTGCAAAAGTACAGTAATTATTAGAGAAGCAATGAACCGCAAGTTAACCAAATGTCTAAAAACAAAGTGAAAAGGAAAAAAAAAAAAACTCACCAGTGAAATACATATCCTTAGTTATTTTTGACTTGAACCTTTCCTTACAAGTTCAGGACAGTTATGTAAAATTGCTCTTATTAAACCCAAAACTAAAGCTTTCTAAACATGAAGTCACACTTATGTTCATATTTATATCCATGGACATAAATGCATATTCTTGTTAAGAAAATTAATTGCTGACCAACTGCTAATTCCAGTAAATATACAAAAATGTTATATTTGTTTTTATAAACCTATTTTTACTATAAGTGAAATTTAAATGGACTACAGTACATTTTTTTTTACAGTACATATTAATTGACTATAAAGCAAAATAACTTAGATGAAAATATAGGAGTAAATTTTCATGACCCTGGAGTAGGCAAAAACCCTCTTAGATATGACACCAAAAAGGTGTCATCAACAAGAGAAAAATAAAGTAGAGAACATCAAAAAAGTGAAAAGAAAACCCACAAAATGGGAACAAATTTCCAAAAATCATATTGCTGAAAAGGGACCTGCATCTAAAATAATCCAATTAAAATATGGGCAGAGGATCTGAATATCAAAACCAAAAACTGGTTGCCGTCAAGTCGATTCCGACTCATAGCGACCCTATAGGACAGAGTAGAACTGCCCCACAGAGTTTCCAAGGAGCGCCTGGTGGACTCGAACTGCCAACCTTTGGGTTAGCGGGCGTAGCACTTAACCACTATGCCACCAGGGTTTCCAGAGGATCTGAATACACTTCTTCAAAGAAGGTAGATAAATAGCCAATAAGCACATGAAAAGATGCTCAGCATCATCAGTCATCAGCAAAACGCAAATCAAAACAATGAGAGACCACATCCCGCCCACTATGATGGCTATAATCAAAAAGATGGAAATAACAAGTAGTGGGAAGGATGTGGAGAAACCGGAACTCTCATACACTGCTGGTGAAAACATAAAATGATAACAACCGATTAGGGAAAAAACACATTCTGCACGTTCCCGAAAATGTTACACAGAGCTACCACAAAACCCAGTCATTTCACTCTTAGGTACATACATATGCAAGAGAAATAAAAACATTATGTTCATATAAAAACCTGTACACAAATGTTCAGAATAACATAATTCATAACAGCAAAAAAGTGAAGACATTTCACGTCCATCAACTGATGAATGACAAACAAAATGTGTTACATCCATACAACAGAATGTAATTCAGCAAAAAATATAAATTAAGTACAGGCAGTCCCCACGTTACTTACGTACAACCCATGATAATAAACCAGCTTCCATAAAGTCTGTCATATTAAAATTCTAGGTACATACGATGGTTCGTAATAACAAAGAGGTACTACTTTGTGACCCACATCCAAAATGTTATTATTTTTTTATTACGTTAAAGATGTTTTAGTGTATCTGAAAGTGTTTCTTTAATGTTTTTTATGCATAGAAAGGTACACTCTTTACTATATACTAAGATAAACATTTGACTGAGGTTAGATACGAACCATACAAATTCGACTTACATACAAATTCGACTTAAAGACAGACTTAGAAATGGAACTCATTCATAATTCGAGGACTGACCTACTGAAAAAAGCCAGACATAAAAGGCCACATATTGTCTGATTCCATTTATATAAAATGTCCAAAACAGGCAAATTCATAGAGACAGAAAGTAGATTAGTTGTCACCAGCAGCTGGGTCAGTAACTGCTAACGGGTATGGAGTTCCTATTCGGAGAATGAAAAAGTTCTGGGCCTTTACAGCGGTGACAGCTGCAAAACTTTGTGAAAATACTAAACACCACTGAACTGTACACCTGAACGAGATGAATTTTATGGCATATGAATTATACCTCATAAAGTTGTTATTAAAAAATAATAAAATTAGTTCAAAATCAATCTTAGCTGGTAGTTTTATCTCGCTGTGCAGATGCAGTACACCTTCTTAGACAAATTTTAAGTTCTACTTTAAAAGTTGTAAAACTACCTACAGACACATATCTCTGACAAGGTAAACAACGTTAAGATTATAACATGAGATACTGCCAGTTATTACACAGACTCCAAAGTATTAGATTCTAATGCTTCACAAGGCTCAGAAAAAAGGCTCATCTTGGTAGCCTCAAAAAAAAAAAAAATGAGGGACCAACAAAGTATGTTACCCCTTTTTCTCTTACTTATTTCATTAAAATTCCACTGCCTGGTTTGGAGTGGGGTGAGAAGAGTCATCCTGCAGGACCGATCAGAGAGGCTAAGAAGGACAACACAAAACATGCTCTTAAGGAGCACTGGCCAGAAAGAGAATTTATGGAAGAGAAAGCATATATGATATACCATAAATATACATTAATATATGAATATTAATCATGGGTATCTCCAAATAATGGGATTTCAAACAAGTTTATTGTCGTTGGTTGCCACTGAGCTGGTTCTGACTCATGGTGACCCCATGTATGGCAGAGTGGAATGCCGTCCGGTCCTGGGCCATCTTCACGATCACTGTTATGTTTCAGTCCATTGTTGTGGTCACTGTATATTTTTAGTGCCTTCCAACCTAGTAACTAATCTTCCAGTACTATATCAGACAGTATTCTGTGTGATCCATAGGATTACACTGGCTAATTTTCAGAATTTTTGTTTTCTCACAACTAGACCAATAAGCCACATCATGATTAAATGGAAAAAAGAATGAAGCTCTCAAGGATTTCATTTTACTTGGATCCACAATCAACTCTCACGGAAGCAGCAGTCAAGAGATCAGACAACATATTAAATTGGGCAAATCTGCTGCAAAAGACCTCCTTAAACTATTAAAAAGCAAAGGTGTCATTTTAAGGACTTAGGTGTGCCTGACCCAAGCCACGGTATTTTGAATCGCCCCATATGCATGCCAAAGTTGGACAATGAAAACAGAAGACAGAAGTAGAACTGATGCCTTTGAATCATGGGAGTTGGTGAAGAATACTGAATATACCACAGACTGCCAGAAGAATGAACAAATCTGTCTTGGAAGAAATACAGCCAGAATGCTCCTTGGAAGCAAGGATGACAAGACTTTGTCTCACGTACTTTGGACGTGTTATCAGGAGAGACTAGTCCCTGGAGAAGGACATCATGCTGGGTAAAGTAGAGGGTCAATGAAAAAGATGAAGACCCTTAACGAGATGGATTGACACAGTGGCTACAGCAGCGGGCTCAAGCATGGCAGTGACCATGGGGATGGCGCAGGACCAGGCAACGTTTTGTTCTGTTGTACCCAGGGTCATTCTGTTATACACAGGGAGCACTGAGAACCAGGAACCGACTCAAAGGCACCTAACAACAACAACGACGACTTTCAGAAGCAGATCATCAAGCTTTCTTCCTAGTCTTCTTATACTTTTTCGATTGTTTTTATTTGGTATAAAACTATATCATCAATTAAAATGTCTGACAAAATAAACTTATGAAACTGAAAAAAAAAAAAGAATTTATGGAAGATTTAAAAAGTGAAATTACAAAGGAAAATATTCAGCTAAAGGAAGAGACCCAAAAACTTGAAACTGAGTTATAAGAGGCCACCAGAGACTTCTAGACTAATATTCCTGAAGGATAAAACGCACATCCATAGAGAGTCCTGATAATGGCAGCCAGTGTTTAAATATCTCCTACTCAATGCAAGTGAGTTTGCAAGTTCCTTACGAACAATAAAAGTCAAACGCTCGTGAGCGGCCACCTAAAATACATCTATTGGCCCCATCCAGTCTGGAGCAAAGGAGAATAAAAAAAAAAAAAAAAGAAAGGAAAAGATAAGTCCAAAGGACTAACGAACGGGCCACATGAACCACAGCCTCCACCAGCCTGAGCCCAGAAGAACTAGAAGGTGCCTAGCTAACACGCCCAACCGCTCTGACAGGGATCACAGTAGAGGGTCCGGGAAAGAGCTGGAGAAAAATGTAGAATAAAATTCAAATTCACAAAAAAAAGACCAGACTTACTGGTCCAACAAGAGACTGGAGGAACCACCGAGACTATGTCCTCCAGACATCCTGCTAACTCAGAACTGAAGCCACTCCTGAAATCTACCTTTGGCCAAAGATTAGACAGGTCTGTAAAACAGTAACACACGTGAGGAACGTGCTTCTTACTTCAGTCAAGTATATGAGACCAAATGGGCAACATCTGCCCAAGAGAAACAGGCAACATTTGCCCAAGAGAAATGGCAAAAAGGCAGGAGGAGGCAGGAAGCCAGGGGAGATGGACATGGGGAGCCAAGTTGGAAAGGGGAAGAGTGCTGACACACTGCAGTGATTGCAACCAATGTCACAAAACAAACTGTGTATAAGTTTTTGAATGAGAAACAAATCTGCACTGTAAACTTTCACCTAAAGTACAGCAGCATTAAAAAAAAAAAAAAAAGATAAGCACTTAATCACCTTTGAAAAAGAAGCTACCCAAAATGCATTAAGATGGAAATATCATGTGCACATGAAGGATGAAGAAATGGAAATGAAGGCTAGGCCGGTTCCACTAAGTCCAGATTCATGTAGAAGTTCCTACGACAAAGATCAACGCTACTGAAACTCCTAATAGATTGCCTGAAGATGAGGCAAGCTGTAACTGTGAGCATTTGTAAGTCCTGAAACAGAGATGAAAAGGTAGACTGCGGGGAATATAATCAGCAGTCCCAGAGTGCTCTCATCACATCTGTGGAAATTGGAGTTGCTGACAAAATTCTGAAAAAGAATATCCTCTTTCTACAAATCAAAACCACCAAAGAGTTACTGTTTCTCTATACATAAACACACTTGAAAAGTTTCTGGTATTTTCAGGCATATCTAAGAGGACAGTACTTCTGAGTAAAATGGGAAGAAATGAAAGAACTGTAAACAATTTAAAAACGACATAGTTAACATTTCACTTTCAATTCACATTTCACATTCAGGGACGACTACAGGTAGAGAAGTTGATATGGTCAAGTGTTTCCTAAACCTCAAATGGCATATTTTAAGGAATTCAGTAATTGTATTAAAATTATGGCTTCATAGCTCAAATCACAAATGTTTGACAAAAATGAAAATCCCTCTCTTCAAAAATGAAAAAAAAAAATTAACCATCCCACTTCTTCTGTGCCTCTAGTTCTAGGCACAGAATTCATAAAGCTTGTTTTTGTAAACTAAACTTGGCCTAATTCAGAATGAGTTTAATTTGGAGTCTAGGTATTACTGAATATGAAACTGATTGAAAACTGTGTTTTACAAAGCTTGTACTTACTTTAGAAGTTTTCCAAAAGTAATCATGACAGTATACAGAGCACATCCACACCAAAATGGTTAATGTACTATGAAACCTTACTGGTATAGGTCTTGCACTAAAGCTTTTTAGCAAAGCTATGAATATCTAACTTTCGTAACTGAGTATCTGCAGAACTATAATATTACTATATTATAAAGGCAAAGTTTTAAAATATATAGTACTCTTTTTTTTTTTAACGAGCAGGGGGGCTGTTATTACTAGAATGATAAAAACATCTGCAATCAGTTATCAAAATTGGAATCAAGACTTACCTGGGAAAAGCTCCATAAAGGAACATAAATCATGAGAAGAAACAAGCAAATCATAGATTTTAAACGTATGCCAATTCTACAGACATTAGCCTTACTAGTGGGTTTTTAATGCCTTAGTACTATTTCTAGTCTTATATCTGTATAATGAGCTACAGCTTAGGCGGAAGCATAAGAACAATGATTAAAAGCCACTGCACCCAAAGAATGGGGAAAAAACCAATTTGACTCAACTTGAAGAATGTAATCAGTGTCACTGAACTGTACATGTAAAAACTTTTGGACTGGTGTATATTCTCAACAACAACAATAATAAAATAAATTAAAAAAAACTAAGAACTCAATTAAAAACAAAAAAATTGTAGGGTGACTGTATGTCCAAGTTTGACCAGGAGAACCCGAACTTATGCCTGTTGTCCTGTAGGAACTATTAATAGCTTTCCCATTCATTCTTAAATATGTCCTCTTTAGACCATAATGGCAAGTGAGTGAATACACGACAGTACATTGTTTGGTAGAACAAGGTACATTAGTGTATTATGCAGTATGCCACTTTTTTGTTAAGAAAGGGAAAACAAAAATTAATATATGTCTGTGTATATATTACACACACACAAGAGGTGAGTGAGAACAGGGAGAGAGCACTTAGAGATGGAAGCACGACTTTAGTGCTCTCTGAATATAGTTTTAATTTTAAATTATGTAAATACCTAACATATTTTAAAAGCTTAAAAAAGAAAAAAGCAAACCTTAACAATGAACACAAACAAAAAGAAACTTCATATCAAATAGATAAAATAACAGGAAAAAAAAGTGCACTTTCAAGTAACTTTTGATTACAGTTCTCTGACTAGTTATCTTTAGTAAGATACACTATAGGCGAAAAGGGCACTGAAAAAAATCAGTTGCACACAATACATTTACTGTAAATAATAATACCCGTATTATAATTTTTTAATCCATTTTATTGTAGGAAATCCCAATGATGTTAACTTTAAATTGTAATTTTAAATACCAGTATAAACTGACGATTTTTTTAAAACAAGTTTCCTAGCTCTGACCACTGAAAAGGGCCTAAAAGTAAAGACAATCCAGCAGCAATACACACTTTGGAAACTGAGTATACGTAGCGCTCCAATATTTACTTAACACCAAAGTCTTGGTTTACAAACACCATTTTTCTACCAAAAGAAACTAGAGCTCCTTGGAGAAATGGGAAAATACAATAACCAAGAAAGAAATGACGAGTAGTACCTGTACTTGAGTATAAGAAGGGCTTGAAGAAATGGGGGGTCTAGTCAAAAGGACCCAACAGCTCCAAGGGAGAAAAGACCTGGTGATCTGCTCCCATTAGGATTACAGCCTACCAAACCCTATGGGGCAGTTATACCCTGTCCTACAGGGTCACTACGAATCAAAATGAACTGCACAGCACACAACAGCCAAAAAGGAAGAAGCCCTGGTGGTGCAGTGGTTAAGTGCCTGCTAACCAAGGTCAGCAGTTTGAACTTATCAGCCGCTCGGCAGGAGAATGATGCAGCAGTCTGCTTCCCTAAGGATTTACAGCCTTGAACCCCTTCAGGAGCGAGGAAGAATGAAAAAAACTAAAGACACATGGGAAAGATTAGTCCAAAGGACTAATGGACCACATCTACCAAGGCCTCCACCAGACTGAGACCAGTACAACTAGATGGTGCCTGGCTACCACCACTGACTGCTCTGACTGAGATCACAATAGAGGATCCCAGACAGAGCTGGAAAAAAAAGTACAACAAAGTTCTAACTCAAAAAGAAAAACTAGACTTGCTGGCCTGACAGAAACTGGAGAAACCTTAAGAGTGTGGCCCCTGGACACCCTTTCAGCTTCGTGATGAGCCCACTCCTGAGGTTCACCCTTCAGCCAGAGACTGAACAGACCCATGGAACAAAACAAGACTAAAGGGGCATACCAGCCCTGGGGCAAGGACTGGAAGGTAGGAGGGAACCAGAAACCTGGTAATAGGGAACCCAGGGTTGAGAAGGGAGAGTGCTGACATGCCATGGCGTTGTTAACCAATGTCACACAATAATGTGTGTACTAACTGTCTGATGAGAAACTAGTTTGTTCTGTAAACCTTCATCTGAAGTTCAATAAAAATTTAAAAGAAGGTTTACAGCCTTGAGAACCCTATGGCGCTATGAGTTGGAATCAATTAGATGGCAACAGGCTAGTAAAAAAAGGAAAAGTAGCCCTGGTGGCGCAATGGTTCAAACCCACCAGCCGCTCAGCAGGAGAAAAGACCTGGTGATTTGCTTACATAAAGATTACAGCCTAGGAAACCCTATGGGACAGTTCTACTCTGTCTGTAGGGTTGTTTTAAGTCAGAACTCACTCCACAGCAATGAGTTTGGGTTGTTTGTTTGTTTGTTTTTAATTAATCTTTAAGGGAGCAGCCTGCTATGTCTTCCTCCCTCGGAACAGTTGGTGGGTTCCAGCCATCCACCTTTCAGTTAGCAGCTGAGTGCTTAATCACTACACCCCAGGGCTCCTCAGCAACATGTAACAACAGTCAAAAAGGATATGGAAGCCAGCTTCAAGAGGGGCTCAAGCTGGCAACATTTGGGACAACCTAAACACCAAAAATAATAATGACTATTAAGACATTTTGGTGAGGAGTGAGCTTCCTGGCTCAAATAGACACATGTAACTATGGGGGCAACTCCTGCCTGGAGGTGCGATGAGAAGAGGGGGACAGGAGGTGGTTCAATGAACAGGGGGAATACACGGTGGAGGGGAGGAATGCGCTGTCTCATTAGGAGGAGAGCAGCCAGGAGTACAGAGCAAGGTGTGTATAACTTTTTGTATGAGACACTGACTTGATTTGTGAACTTTCACTTAAAGCACAATAAATTAAAAAAAATAATAATGATTGTAATTGGCCAACTTACTGAAAAAATTAAAACCCACTGAGACCATAGGAATATTCAAGAAAGTGAGAGAAAACAAAACTAGTGACCTGTACTCAAAAATAATGTTAAATCATGAAAGAAAGAAAAAAAAAAAAAAAAAAGGCCAAGGAACTGGTCCAGATTAAGGAAGACTAAAGAGATCTGACAATTAAACGCAGTGTCTGATTCTAGATTGAATCCTGAATCATAGAGAAAAAACAAAAATTCTATAGAGGATGTTATGGGAACAACTGAAGAAATCTGAATTTAAACTTTATATTAAATATTATATTATATATACAATATATTATATACTGTACATTAGATATTATAATATCTAATATAATATACAATATATCTAATATATTAGATATATTACATATATTATAATATATAATATACACTCTATATTAGACATTATATTAGATAATTGGATATTATAATATATAATATCCAATACATCTAATATATTATCTTATCTTATATATACTGTATATTAGATATTATATTAGATATATTATAACATCTATTATAATATACAATATATCTAATATTATATTGATATAATATATTATATATTATAATATATAATATACACTGTATATTAGACATTATATTAGATAATTGGATATTATAATATATAATATCCAATACATCTAATATAATATCTAATATACAGTTTAAATTCAGATTTCTTCAGTTGTTCCCATAACATCCTCTACAGAATTTTTGTTTTTTCTCTATGATTCAGGATTCAATCTAGAATCAGATATTATATTAATGTTAAATGTCCAGAATGTTAATACTATGGATATTTAAAGAATAATCTTTTTCTTAAAGGAAAAGATGTATAATGTCTGTAAATGTTTCAGAAAAAAACAAAATCTATACAGGTGTTCAATGTATTATTCTTTCAACTTTTCTGGATGTTTGAAATTTTTCTTAACATATAAAGTTGGAAAAAAATTACCAGAATATCCCACATACAAAGAAGTGGTACATATACACTTACCACAGTTTTTTAGAAAAGGGAAGTTACTCCTCAAAAGTACCCTATTAAGTGGGACAGTAAAGAGAGTACAGAACAGGTGCTTATGGCAGCAAACTCAACCTAAGCACAGTTTTGCATTTACCATCCCACTCAAGAACCTGCTCAAAACAGGTACGGCATAGTGCCAGGTACTGTGTGGAACATAAAGTAACAGAAGACACAGTCACACACACCCCAGGTTAACTGGGGAGACCAGTTATATTAAATAAAAAAGTCACTGAAGACTTCACTAACAGGATGAAACTTGGCTGGATTTTGAATAATGGAGAGGATATGAACAATCTGAAAGGGAAAACGCAATCCAGGCAAAGAGGTCATAAGCAAAGGACATAGGGCAGAAATACAGAAGGTCTGAAACACAGATCCCTGGAGAATCACGAGGAAGAATGAGTGGCACAGTGGTTAAAGCGCTCGGCTGTTAACCAAAAGGTCAAGGGTTCAAACCCACCAGCCCCTCCACAGGAGACAGATATGCTAGTCTGCTTCAGTAAAGATTTACAGCCTTGGAAACCCTATGGTGCGGTTCTACCAAACCCTCTGCCATCAAGTCAATTTGGACTCATAGCAACCCTATGCAAAGTTCTACTCTGTCCTACAGGGTCGCCATGGATCGGAATGGACTTGACGGCAGTGGGTTTGGTTTTTGTTTTTGGTAGTCATGAGGAGAATATTCGTAGAAAATCAATTCATTCCTCAATTTTTATGGCTGTGTTCTAGGAAAACAAAAATATATAGCACTGCAGTATTTGCCTTCAAAGAGCTCTCAAAGCGGTAGAGCCAAAATACATTATAATAAAAAAAAAATTGCTTTAACAACAGAGAAAGAATTAACTTAGCAGAAGAATGAGACTGTAAGTTTTCAACAAAGATTATTTCAGTCAATCAGTATTTAGTCAGTATTTACCAAAAAAAAAGGTCAGTATTTACTGACTGCCTATTATGTATTAAGGAGCCCTGATGGTGCAGTGGTTAAAGCAATCAAATGCTAATGGACAGGTCAGCAGTTCGCATGCGGCAGTCTGCTTCCATAGAGATTTACAGCCTCGGAAACCCTATGGGGTCGCTGTGAGTTGGAACTGACTCATAAGTATTAGGCACTTTCACCTTTGAGGTAAGTATTATAATTAACATTTTTATACATAAGGAAACTGAAGTTCAGAGTTTAATTAACTGACCTAATATAAAAAAGCTGGTTGGTGGTACACCTGACATTCAAACCTAGGTCTGTCTGCTACTGAAACCCATGCTCTAGCTCAGGGGATTTATAAGCACTCAAATTACAAATTTAAGGTACAACACAAACTTTATGAAGTCAGTCATTCTACCAGAAAATTATTTAAATATCCAAAGGCCAGAGAAGATGAGCATAATATGGGTCAGTTTTCTGTCATACTGAAGAGCCTCTGTATGTACTACACTAGTCTAAATGGTTACCAATGAGAAAGTGAGTTACAGTAGAAAAAATCTGAACCTAAATCACTGCCAAACAAAAAGTACTTTTAAGTATTAAAACTATAGCCAGGTGACTTACTAGAACCCTGAAACGCTGTCACACAACATACTACAGCAACAGAGAAACTTAACAGCATTCCAGAAGAACTAACATCTACTACCAGCAAAAGTTTCAACACAAATGAAACCTTCAAGTTGCATAGAAAACTAGGACAATCTGGAATCCTTGTTTAAACAGCAATTTACTAGTTTACAACATTAACCATACTTTGATAATGAAGATTTCTAATGTAAAGTTTCTGACTAATTAATACTACTTTTCCTAAAAATCACTTACATAATTCCTAGTTTTTGGTTAAGCAACCTCAAAAATGTATTCGTAAGTGAAAAATTTTCACTAACATCTCTAATAGCTATCATAATCATAAAGCTTTACTGTACCCTCGCTCACTTTCTTATTCTGAAGTAAAGAATAGTTCAAACTTTGCAATAATCCCAATAACATTTTTTCCCAAGGTAATGTGAAAACTGTATGGGCTTACTACCTGACAAAGAGTTCTGAATATGTACTTTAAATGGTTAATAAAAATACAGTAAAACCCGCAAAAGGTGGCATCTGTGTAAGGCAGAAACATATCAGAGAAGGAAAACTCAAATATCTTCCATTAAAATGGGCAATAAAAAAGCGGTAAAACTGTCCAAGGTGGAAAACTTGCAAGACTCAGAAAAACAAGGCAGTCCATCGAGTTCTGGCTCTCACAGGTTTCACTGTATAATTAAAGCCCCAGATCAGGATAAAATCGTGATGGCACACCGGTCTTTTAAATATTTTCCATCAACCAAAGAATACAAGTTAGGCCCTAAGTTTCATAAACAGGGATTTTTTTTTTTTTCCCTAAAGTGCTGTGATGGAAGGCCAACTTCCTACCAAAATTCTTACCACAAGTATAGGAAGTATAACAAAATTCTTCCTATCTTTGAAAAAGGTAAAAATCAAGAAAATAAACTAAACATGGAACTTCAAGTCTCAACACAAACTCAAATTAAAAAATACAAAAGTACCTTATAGTAACGAAAAAGGGGTGTCAAATGCAATTACTAAGAGTAGGAAAAAAAAATCGCCACCAAGGGAACAATTAACTTGTTTTCTTTCAACTAACAGTTATCTAAAAAGTTTCATAGTTTGAATTAAAGAGACCTACCACTGCATCATCAAGTTCCAGGCAAAAAATGTTCCAGGATGTACTTAAAAGTCACACTGAGCTCCCAGTGTTATTCCTTTTTTTTTCAACTTTATTGAGATATAATTCACTCATTTAAAAGTGTACAGCTTAATGGTTTTTATTCTATTTACAGACACGAGAAACCATCACCATGTCACTATGTTAACAAAGGCTTTTCGTTCATACGCCAACGTCTTCCAAATTTACTGAAAAGTTAATGTTATCTGTGTAGAAATTACTTCAAAACATGCTTAAGAGGCTTTCCACAGGTAACCTGTGCTTTTCTGATTTGATTTACACAGGTCAATTACGGAATTACCTCTCGATCCCCTTCCTCCTCCTTTCTCTGAAAGACCACTAACCACAACGATTACAAGGAAGTATCAACATCTATTTTATTTTCCTTTAAAAAAGAATGCTTTCTAAAAATCCTAAACATCAATTTGCCAGTAGGCAACTTAAAATTGGATGTATGTAGAGTTATTAACGGGACACTTGCAGAAGCGTGGCCTATAGCAAACCAAATAGGAATCCAACTATTCCAAAGGAACAGGGCTTTCCCTGCCGAGCTGTGCACTTACCCTGGTTACAAATACTTATTTCCAGTGACGACAATGTCAAGAACAAACATGCTTTTAAATAAATCTGTTTTACACATTTCGCGTTAGCTTCCCGTGAACGCTTCAACCAACCACTCCACTCAACACTCCGGCCACAGGCCATTCAACTCTCGACTCACTCCGTTCCACCCAAGCCCCAAGCCTCAATTTAAACACGTTTCTCTCCACAAACTAAACGTCTTATCCGTCGCCTGCCCTGCCTACGTCTTCTCGTCGCCACCAGTCCCCAGTCAGGGCCTAATTCTACTCTGCCCTCCTTCCCTAGTCTCCTTCGAGCCCCCATCCTCCTCCCCTAATGCCTGGCCCTGCCTCAACGAGCCCTCCCGCAGGACAGTCTTCCCGGCTCCTCCAACCCGTTCCCAGGCGTCCCTCCAAGCCCCCCAAAGCACGCAACGACCGAGCTTGAAAATGGCGGAGTGCCGCCGCTTGCTGCAGGCGAGCGGTCTCATGCGGCCGCCGCACTCACCGTTTGGCCTGGGCAGGGCTCCTAACGGCGAGCGAAGTGTTCGGCTTCACTCTGTCGGGAATGTCTCGCCTATCTGGCCTCCTCCCTCCACCCCTCTCAAGCCCCCTCTGCCAAAGAAACAGCAGCCATCTTCCTCCCTGAGCCACCGAGCTCACGACCTTGCGTCATCACGAACCGGCGTACGGTAGTACGTCACGCGCGCCTGAGCCACAGGCCTCCTTAGGGCTCGATCTGCGCATGTCCATAGGTGAGGGGCGGCTTCGCCCGAACCCCGCGCGAATTCGCTGAGTACCTTCTTTGTTCCCTCTGCGAGCTGGAGGGCACCACTTCCTGGAGGTGGAGTGAAACGGGGGAGTTTCGCGGTACTGGGTTTTCTGTCGAAGATTTTCTTCGGGTTAGGAGCTAACGCTGATGCTCTCAACAACACCCGTTTTCCAAAATTTGAATTAGAAATTCGTTCTGGGTTGTTCGGTGGTTACAGCAGGCTTTGTAGCCGAGCCCCGCAAGAGTCGTGGGGTGGCGGGGGGCGGCGGGGGGCGCGCAGCCGCACCAAGTGTACTTACTACAAGATTTTGAGTATTTGAAAGCAGCTAACAGGGTCAGGAAGCCCTGGTGGCGTAGTGGTTAAGAGCTCAGGGCTGCTAACCAAAAGACTGGCAGTTCAAATCCACTAGGTGCTCCTTGGAAACCTTTCCGGGCAGTTCTTCTCTCTCCTCTAGGGTCGCTAGGAGTTGAAACCGACTCCATGGCAATGGGTTTGGTTTGGTTTGGTTTTTTAAGTGTCAAGCAGAAAGGGAGGGTTCTTATGTTCAAGAGACCAAGTTATAAAAACAGCCCCATGGTACAACCACTTTGGAAAAGTGTTCCACAGTTTCTACTGAGAAACCGTTTTAATCCTTCTGGAATCCAGATTTCTGAGGTCCATGGAGTTGGGGTGACCCACCGAGGCCATTTTACCTGTTGTAAAGAAAAAAACTCTGAGCTCTGTTAACGTAAACTCAAAAGGGATTTATTGAAGCCAAGATACTCATTCGAATGGGGATTGTGAAAACCTCAGAGTCTGAAGGTCACTAATCCAAAGGGAGAGGTACAAATCATCGTTGGTTATACACTGCCATATGAGGAACTACAGACACAATATTCTGATCGGTTTACAGTGACTGAAGTCATTCACACAAAGCAAAGTGTGATTTTTAACATTTGTTACATTAATACACATGGAATACATTAATTGGACAGAAGACATTATTACATATGTTTGTAATTGTGGAGGGTGTCTCACAACTCAAAAAATAGTGACATGACAATAGCATGACAGCCACTGTAGGAATAGGTTGTTAAACATTATCTAGCCCCAAACATAAAATGTCCTGGTGAGATTTAAGACAGTTTGATAAGGTTTGGTTACAGATTTAAAGTCTTAGACTACCACAAGGCTTTGCTAATAGCGTTGGTTTCTAAGCAACAGGGTTTGAATCTGTGTGAAAGGTAAGAGCCTTAACATTACTTAAGCCATTTTATTTTAGGTCAGACACCTCTTGATTTTATATCATATCATTCCCTCCTCTTGATCAGGGATTTTGAAGAACATCCTTTGATCACACCTAAAGGCAAACTCTCTTCTGCACGGGTTCATCGATATGCTGCTCCCAGGTGGCAGTTCAATCCTCGTTGTTTTCTCATGTTAAGCCTATTTTCCCCATAGTCGAAGACCAGCGGTACCTTGGTTGCTGACCAGCTCCAGTAAGTCTACCATGCCATGGCTGAGCAGCTAGCTTCAGTGATCTTAGTATATGGAGTGGATAGAGTATGGCCACATTGGAGGAGCAACTTGGCCTGTTTTCAAAGGGCTAATCTGTCATAAAGCTCTAGTTTTGAGTCCTTAATGCATTATTGACATACTTAATTCTCTGAGCATGTGATAAAGCAGGGTTATCAGTTCCTATGGTAGATGCATATTTTGAGACACATTTTATAATTCCAAATAATAAGAACTATTATTATTAATATAATTAACTCAGGTTGCAACAGAGATTGTAACCAAGAACCTGTACTATTAGGTAGCCAACTGAAGATAACTAAAAAGGATGGAAAAGGCATAGAGGGTACAAGAATGTAACCAAACAGCTCTTTGATAAATCTTACCAATATCCTGTTCAACTTCTCAAGTGGTGTTAATCCAAGAGACACAGAAAGTGTTAGCAATGTCACAAACCCATCCTTGCTGGGATAGGAGGAAATCCAGGGATAGTCTATAGTCCATGATCATTTTGCTAAGAATTCTAAAGATTTTTGTTGTGTGGCCATTCCATGGGCCACATCATTAGCAATTTGGGCCCTGTGGCTGACAAGCTGCAAATGGACTGCTCTAACTGCATGGTCCCAAACTAGGGTATAGTGGCATGCAGAAATGATCATCCACAACCTGGGTGATCAGCTATAGGGTTTCCCTGCAGCACTAACTCCCTTTTAGAAACTGAAAGGATTTTAATGTCACTTGTCCATTGAATGCTATCAGCATGAGTGTAGATACTTAAAGGAACATCCAAAACCAAAATAGTGACCCTATAGGACAGGGTGGAACTGCCCGATAGGGTTTCCAAGGCTGTAAATCTTTACAGAAACAGACAGCCACATCTTTCTCCCACCAACCTTTGAGTTAGCAGCCAAGTGCTTTAAACATTGCACCACCAGGGCTTCTCTTAAAAGAACAACCGGAGTTCTTAAAATATATTGGCCTAGCATATTCCAACCATGTAGATGTGGCAAAGCCCAAGTATAGGGTGAATCACTGGACTCTTTCCTGGAATAAGCTGATCCTCCACATAAAAAGACATATCTAGATGGGGCACACAACATACCTACCCCGGATTGAATATTAGGTAGTGGGATGGGCTGATTGGCCTTTTCGAGCTAATTAGCAGTTAATGAGTCACTACAAATGAATAATTCTCCAAATTCTAGGGCATCCCGGAGTCGGGCACAAGTGGGAGATTTGATTATTTTGAGAACAGTTATCTTCTAGTTGAATAATATTAAGCATCATTAATAAGAAGCTCACAAGGTGCAGAAAGAGAACATTCTGACCAGCCATGAGTGAGGTTGAAACAAGGAGCAGGTGGGTAAGTGGATAATTCTGGAGGTAGCCATAATTTGACATGAATAGCCCATTTAAACAGGTTTTTTAAAAAATCAATAGTAAAATTAGGTGTGCACTTATAATCTCGTATTGGTACAGCAAAAGGATCAGTATTATCTTTTGTAGACCTAGGGGAAGATTGACATATCCACTATTCGGTTAAATTGCTAGCAATGGCTGATTGAGTTAATTTGATAAAAAGCATTTTCTTGCCAAGCAATAGAAAAAGGAAACAATAAAGGTATCAAAACAATAGTAGAAATCATTATTAAAATGAATACACAAAAGAATAATACCACCAACACTCAACAACTATGATCACGCCTATTATCACTAAACTAAGTCCAGAATCTTCTAAAAGTTGCATAGATAGTAGCTCAAATGGAAAATACAAGTCTGGTCCAGGATCTTGAGAAAGCAAGTCGTCTACTCAGATGTCATCTGTATCTTGTCCCAGGATCATTTAAACTTTGAGTCCTTCAGTGTATTCAACATTCCATTCAGGGACAGGGGCCTTCTTCAACTGGAACAGGTAACTCCAGGCTTTGACACTCTGCAATTCTGCAGTACGTGGATTAGTGAGCAAAACTAAATAAGGTCCCATTGAAATTCGAGGAAGTCTTTTAGCTGGTGTCTTTTCCAATAAACAATCTTCAGGGGAAAGGGGTAGAATAGCAGATCTTTCAGTATCTTTACTCTCTGAGTCTTCCTTTGGAAAGGAATGTTTGTTAGCATAATGAATTAAAGACTGACAGTGCTTTAAAATAAATTTGCTTGTATTAAATTTGAGTGAGCAATAGCTACTTAACATGGCAAATCCATAGTTCAGCTTATTAGAATTTCATATGGAGTTAAATTATGGGGGCCAAAGGGAGTGGCCCTCAAGTTCATTAAGACTAATGGGAAGGCCTGCTGCCAAGTCAATCCCATGGAAGAGGTAAGCTTTGACAGCTGAGTTCTTGTGATACCATTAGTTCTCTCTACAAGCCCACAGAACTGGGGGTGATAAGGGCAATGAAGTCTCTGAAAAATGGGAAACATGCTACATATGACAGTGATTACTAGTCCACTGAAGTGGGTCCCTCTGCAACTGCAGAGGATAGCTGGAACTCCCCACAGGGGAATAATATTTTCTAATAAATTTTTGGCCACAAAAGGTGCTGTGGCCTTATGGCAAGAGAAAACTTCAACCCAATGTGAATATCTACAAATTAAAACCAAAACAAGTTTATAAACATTAAAAAAAATTAGAAGGGGTTAACTAGATGAAATCCATCTTTCATTTCAGTATCGGTTTAGTTGGCAAAGGATACTTTCAAGGTGAAGGTCAGTAAGGTCTGCCAGGGTTGAATTCAGAGCAAACAGGACATTGTCATGCTACTTGATCTACAGCTTTCTAAAAACGCCTCTGTTTTTTTTAGTGCTGCTATAACTGAAATACCACAAGTGGATGGCTTTAACAAAGAGAAATTTATTCTCTCACAGTTTAGAAATCTAGAAGTCCAAATTCATGGTGCCAGCTCCAGGGGAAGGCTTTCTCTCTCCTTTGGCTCTGGAAGAAGATCCTTGTCATCTTTTTCTCTGGTCTAGGAGCTTCTCAGCACAGGGACCTCAGGTCCAAAGGATACGTTCCCCTCTTGGCTCTGCATTCTTGGTGGTAGGAGGTCTCCCTGTCTCTCTGCTCACTTTTTTCTTTAGTATCTCAAAAGAGATTGGCTTAAGACAAAACCTAATCTTGTAGATTGAGTCCAGCCTCATTAACATCGCAGAGGGAGGATTTACAACACATAAGAAAGTCACATCAGATGACAAAATGGTGAACAGTCACACAATACTGGCAATCATGGTCTAGCCAAGTCAACACATTTTGGGGGGACACAATTAAATCCATAACAGTACCCAAAAGTATTTCGGCAAAATATCTATGGTTTTCTCTCTTCCCAAATATTCCTTCAGATGGAAGGAAGTTGCCAGAGGTATATGCAGGACTTTGGGAATCACAGGTTTGACACCTGGCCCTTCCCATAATGAAGAGTTTTTGTTAAATTTACAGCCTTCCCTTTTCCATTGCCCCACCTCAGGTTTAGGAGCATTTGTTCGGGGGCAAGCCAAATCATGCCAGCCTGTGGGGTTCTGTCTAGGGTCTTCACTCACCAGAACTTTGGACATGCCTGAGAGTTTGCCGTGACAAAGGTGACATTGGCCATGGACTGTTAGAGTTCGGCAGTTTCAAAGGGCATAATTCTTTCCCTCCTCTTCATTCTGGTCGTGGCAGGAGCTGTCATAAGGGGAAATGAAATGTCGAGAGGCAGCTCGTTGGCAGCTATGTCGGGAAAGACATTTCCCCTGACTTTGAGGAAACTTTTTCAGTTGGTGGGCCTGAATTTTGACTACGACTATCTCAGAAGGGAGCAAGAGAGCCTCCAGGAGGTCAGCCACCACGGGGTCATTTTTAATCTATGCTCCAGAGGATGTTAGGAACGCACTTTGTTTCCAAAGCACCCTAAACTCATGAACCACTGAAAAAGCATACCTTGGATCTGTGTAAATGGTTACTGACTGTCCAGAGGCTATCAATTTAACTTGCTCAGCTGATGTGACACCTGGTAAAGGGTTGCTTTCCAGAATCTCGGTAGCTGTGGTAACTCCGTATCCACCTTGATAAAGAGATCTAGAAGAATTTGATATTAAATAAGACCTATCAACAAAAAGAATTAGATCAGGGTTAAATAGGGGAGTCTCCTGCAAGTCCTGTCTGGGGATAAGTAGCTGATCTGTTAAATCAAGGCAATCATGAGGAACAGAGTCAACATCACTAGGTGAAGGCAACGAAGTGGCTGGGTCTAAAGAATTGACAATATGCAACTAGATATTGGATGTAGCCAAAAGAAGGACTTCGTAAGAGGTTATTCTGCTAGTGGATAAATGTTGGATGAGTATAGAATTTAAAATAGCAGGCACAGCATGTGGAACATACACAAGCAAGAAATTTCCAAGCATGGTGTCAGTCGTGGCCTCAACTAATCGAGCCATGGCAGCTACTGCCCTGAGGCCTGGTGGGGGAGGGGAAACTCTCTGGCCACAGAATTTAGTTGCAAGCAGGTCACCGTTGACACCCATGAGCTTGTGTGAGGAATCCCAAGGCGTTGCCAGCCATTTAAAGAAGATACAGAGAAAAGTCTAGGTTATAATTACGGAACCTCAAATCTAGGGTAGTGAGAAGAGACTTCTTGAGTTTAAAGAAAGCTTGAACACACTTCTCAGGTGAAAGATATGAGTAAGGGGCAGACTGTTTTGAAAACTGGTATAACAGCTGAGCCATCAGCAAAAAATTAGGGAAAGATGTTCAGCAGTAGCCACAGAGCCCCCAAAATCCCCTGAATTGCTTCTTTTTCCTGGGGGTAGGAAAGGCTACAATGGCATTCTTTCTTTTGGGATACATAGAAACCCCTTGTGCAGAGATGTTGTTATTGTTAGGTGCCATCTACTTGGTTCCAAATCATAGTGACTCTACGTACAACAGAATGAAAAACTGCCCAGTCCTTCCCCATCCTCACAATCATTTCTGTGCTTGTGCTCATTGTTGCAGCCACTGTGTCAATCCATCTCATTAAGGGTCTTTCTATTGTCACTGACCCTCTACTTTACCAAGCATGATGCCCTTCTCCAGGGACTTGTCCCTCCTGATAACATATCCAAAGTACATGAGACGAAGTCTCACCATACTCCCTTATAAGGAGCATTCTAGCTATACTTCTTAAAAGGCAGATTTGTTCATTCTTCTGGCGGTCCATGGTATATTCAATACTTTTTGCCAACACTATAATTCAAAGGCATCAATTCTTCTTTGGTTTTCCTTATTCGTTGTCCAGCTTTTGCATACATATGAGGTGTTTGAAAATACCAGGTCTTGGGTCTGGTGCACCTTAATCCTCAAAGTGACATCTTTGCTTTTTAACAGTTTAAAGATGTATTTTGCAGCAGATTTGCCAATGTAATATGTCATTTGATTTCTTGACTGCTCCTTCCGTGGGCATTGATTGTTGATCCAAGTAAAATGAAATTCTTGACAAGGTCAGTCTTTTCTCCATTTATCATGATGTTATTTATTGGTCCAGTTGTAAGGATTTTTGTTTTCTTTTTTGTAGAGGTGTAATCCATACTGATGGCTGTAGTCTTTGATCTGCAGTAAGTGCTTCAAGTTCTCTTCACTTTCAACATGCAAAGGTGTGACATTTGCGTATTGCATGTTGTTAATGAGCCTTCCTGAAATCCTGATGCCATGTTCTTCTTCATATAGTCCAGCATCTCAGATTATATGTTCAGCATACACACTGAATAAGTATGGTGAAAGGATACAACCTAATGCACACCTTTCCTGGTTTTAAATCACACAGTATCCCTTGTTCTGTTCAAACGAGTGCCTCATAGTCTATGTACAGGTTCCTCATGAGCACAATTAAGTGCTCTGGAATTCCCATTTGTTGCAATGTTATCCATAATTTATTATGATCCACACAGTCAAATGCTTTTGCACAGTCAACAAAACACAGGTTAACAACTTTCTGGTATTCTCTGCTTTCATCCAAGATCCATCTCACATCAGCGATGATATCCCTCAATCTATGTCTTCTTCTGAATCTGGCTCAAATTTCTGCTAGTTCCCTGTCTATGTACTGCTAAAACTATCTTTGAATCACCTTCAGCAAAATTTTATTTGTGATATTATTAATATTGATATTATTTCCACATTCTGTTGGGCCACCTTTCTTTAGAAAGGGCACAAACATGGATCTCTTCTGGTTGGTCGGCCAGGTAGCTCTCTTCCAAATTTCTCGGCATAGATGAGTGAAAACTTCCAGCGTTGCATCTGTTTGTTGAAACATCTCAACTGGTATTCTGTCAATTCCTGGAGCCTTGTTTTTTGCCAATGCAGCTTGGACTTCTTCCTTCAGTACCATTGGTTCTTGATCATACGCTACATCTTGAAATAGTTAAACATCGACCAATTCTTTTTGGTACAGTTACTCTGTGCATTCTTTCCATCTTCTTTTGATGCTTCCTATGTTGTTCAGTGTTTTGCCCACAGAATTCTTTGATATGGCAACTCGAGGCTTGAATTTTTTCTTCAGGTCTTTCAGCTTGAGAAATGCAGAGCATGTGCAGAGATAATGTGCCTTAAATATTTAACTGCTGGTAAAGCTAGCTGTAATTTTTCTTTGGACGCTTTGTGCCCTCTAGCAGGTATATGCTTTAACAGTAAAGCATTTTCCTCTATGAAGGTTTGCAATGAATTTGAGCAGACAACGAGATCATCTACATACTGTAATAATGTGGATCCCTTGATGAACTGCAGAGGCTGTAAATTAGCATGCAAAATCTGGGGAAAGTAGTTGAGAGATTCAATAAATCTCTGTGGCATGACACTCCAGGTATATTGTAGATTATCCCAGGTGAATGTGATCAGATACTGTCTGTCCAGATGCACTGGAATACTAAAAAAAACACTGCACAAATCTACCACTGAAAAATGAGTTGCATCTGGAGGTACATTAGACAAAAACAAATGTGGATTGGGCACCATGGAAAATCTTGGAATGGCAATACAGTTAAGTGCCCTCAAATCTTGCACAAACATCCAACCCCTGCCATTGGGCATTTTTACTGGAAAAACCGGGATGGAGTATTGCATGGACTAGTGGCCACAAAGTCTGGAATTATGGGAGCCAATCTCTCTGGCATCCCATTTTAAATGGTATTGAGGGGGCTTAAGTAAAGATTTAGAGGCATAAGTGCCTGAAAATGGCATAAGACCTCCCCTGAGTCTAAATATTTGGGAAGTAAAGAGTTATCAGGCAAATCTAAGATAATTTCTCCTTGATCAATAACTTTGATGTGACAATTTCATTTAAATAAAAAGTCTCTGCCTAACGAATTAACTGGAGTAACTAAACTGAGTAAAAAGAGTGAATATCTTCTATAGGCTCCAAAGAAATAGAAACAGGTTAGGCGTGTACTAAAGTCTGTTCACGACTTGAAACGCCCATTGCTTTAGAGATATTTGCATTTCAAGGGAGAGGCTTTTGCAAACTTGCAGGGTTAGTAATGGAAAGATTAACCTCTATGTCAATCAAGAATTTGCATGGTTCTCCACTAATTTGGAGGGTTGTTTCTCATTGTGGATTGAGAGCTACTACTGGAAAAGCCTCTAATATATCCCTGGAGCCCTTTCATTCAGGCTTGGGTGGTGCAGATGGTAAAAGCTTGTTCTTCCATTTAAGGCAATCCTTCTAGAAATGTCCTGGATTTTTGCAATAATAGCAAATGTCAGGGACTCATGACTGGGGAACCTTGAGTCTATTTCTAAACCGAGGTTTGAATCTATCATTACAGCATGGAGATTGTAATTGTTGTAACTGTAATGCCTTCAATTTATTCTACGCCTTTAACTTTTTGCTCCTATTCCTTAGAGTTTGGCCTAATTTATAAGCTAAGGTAGTTAATTCTGAAGTTTCACTATTTTCCTGATTCAGTTGATGATGTTTAACTAAGTTGGCCAGTTTGGGGTCGAGCCCTCTAATAAAAATGGAATTAAAAGCAATTCTGGCTCCAGCGTCTTCTAAAGTTATCCCTGATGTTCCATAAAAAGTTTAGTTAAATGATCTCTATAATTGTAGACATTTTCATCTTTGTCCTCCTTGAAAGTTAGAACCTCGGCCCAATTTGTCTTGAGGGGAAAAAATCTTTGAGAAACATTCAACTAGATTGAACACAATAGCTTTAGTCTGAGTTAGCAATTCTACACCTCGGACATTAGATAGATAATGATCTCTCAGGTTTTTTCCATTTGCCTTCTTCCATCCACCTTTGTGCATCCCCAGGTCCCAATAGCATGTGTAATACATTACATAAATCTGCCAGTCCAGGTTCTTAAGTTTCTGGTAAAATTTTGAACTCCTGACAAAACTTTTAAGGATCTTCATGAGGGTCAGGGAATTCTTTAACAATGGTTTAAAGTTCCACTTTTGTTCAGGGGGCAAAAGCAACCTCAGGATGTCTGCCCCTTGCCTTTGGATATTTTATTTTGAAAGGCATTTCACTTGCTGGTTTAGTCTCTCCTGGACCTACTAGTTTGGTTTCTTTCGAGGATTCCCTAGATAACAAGGAAGGTCACACAAAGTGTTGTCAGGAAAAGAAGGTAGAGATGGCTACAAAGAACCAGCCTCTGGAGGAGCAGCAAGGGGAGGAGAAGATACCATGCTGCATTGCAATTCCTTAATTTGCTTTGCTTACCTGGACACCGTGTCCTGTACTGAGGCAAATTTATTTTCATTTTGTCTCTTGGAAGCTTCCAAAAACCAATTAAAATAGGCTTCTCACTGGTTCTGGTTACTTCAGGAGCCTTTAGCCAGTAGTTTAATGCACAAAAGGTTAACTTGGTGAACTCAAAACTCCTCCAAACTGGCCACAATTTCTCGAGATTTCCTCCCTTGTAAATTCATGCCATGATTCATGATATTGAACTGTACTGGTGCCATCATTCTTAAGCATATAACAAGTGGGGGTCCTGGAGGGGGGTCCACTATGATATGTTGAGGTGGCACTTCCCATCTTACCAAGGACTGATATGTGCTGTCAACCAAAGATGCTCTTAGCCTAATCACTCTTAGAAAACCAAAAGAAAAAGATGTACAGTCAGTTTAGAGAAATAGGAATGCCAGGGTTGGGTTGGAAGCTATGTTTTAGGGTAAATCGTTATTATATAAACACTGTTTGACCCTCATTTCTGTGGTAATGCTAATAAGATTCACTATAAAAGTCTTTAGAGGATTTCTCATCTCCAGAACATTTTTGACTTCTTAGTCAAAATGTTACTCTGATTTGCAAATCATATATTAAATAAACTTCAATATTTTCTATTACTGGTTTAATATGATTTTTGTTTTAACACTATTAAAGCTGAGGGCTTCAAGCACTTACAGATGAAGATTAAAAACCACAGTCTTCAGTATGGATTACACCTCAACAAAAAGACAACAAAAATCCTCACAACTGGACCCATAAGCAACATCATGTTGAACAGAGAAAAGACTGAAGTAGTCAAGGATTTCATTTTGCCTGGATCCACAATCAACACCCATGGAAGCAGAAGTCAAGAAAGCAAAAGACACGTTGCACTGGACAAATCTGCTGCAAAAGACCTCTTCAAAGTGTTGGAAAGCAAAAATGTCACCTTGAAGACTAAGGTGCTCCTGATCCAAGTCATGGTGTTTTCAATCGCCTCATATGCATGTGAAGCTGGACAATAAATAAGGAAGGCCAAAGAAGAATTGATGCCTTTGAACTGTGGCGTTGGTGAAAAATATTAAATATGCCATAGACTGCCAAAGAATGAACAAATCTGTCCTGGAAGAAGTACGACCATAATGCTCCTTAGAAGCAAGGATGGTGTCTTAGTCATCCAGTACTGCTATATCAGAAATACCACAAGTGGATGGCTTTAACAAAGAGAAATTAATTTTCTTACGGTCTAGTAGGCCAGAAGTCCAAATTCAGGGCTTCAGCTCCTGAGGAAGTCTTTCTTTCTCTGTTGGCTCTGGAGGAAGGTTCTTGTCATCCTTCTTCCCTTGGTCTGGTAGCATTTCAGTGCAGGAACCTCAGGTCCTAAGGACAGATGGCAAGACTATGTCTCACATACTTTGGACATGTAATTGGAAGGGATCAGTCCCTGCAGAAGGATATCATCCTTGGTAAAGGAGAGGGTGACTGAAGAACAGGAAGACCCTCAACTAGATGGACTGACACAGTGACAGCAACGATGGGCTCAAGCATATCAACAATTGTTAGGACAGCACAGGGCCAGTCAGTGTTTCGTTCTGTTTTATATAGAGTCAATATGAGTCAGAACCAACTCGATGGCACCTAGCAATACTAACAACAAAGCTAAGTGTATAGTATACCCTCACCCTATGGCCTAGCAATTCCACTGCAAGAGAAATGAAGGCATATGTCCATCAAAGGCATGTACATGCATGTTCACAGCAGCTTTATTTATAATAACCAAAATCTGGTAACAACCCAGATGTCCATCAGTAGTTGAATAGGTAAATAAATTGTGGCATCTTCATAAAATGGACTACTACACAGGAATAGGAAATAATTAACTCCTGGTAAACCTAGATAAATCTCACAGATATTGTTAAGAGTTAAGCCAGGCATGAAAAATGACATACTGTATGATTCCCTTCATATGAAGTTCAGAATACAGCTTCAAAACAAATGAGTTGTCCTCCAACTTTCTGGAAATTAATTTGGCAATATAAATCAAGAGCCTTAAAAATAATTATGACTTTTAACCTCATAATCCCTCTTCTAAAAATCTATCCTAAAATAGTGTCAGATCCCACTCCTAGGAATAGATCCTAGAAAAATAAGAGCCGTCACACAAATAGGCGTATGCATACCCATGTTCATTGCAGCATTATTCACGATAGCAAAAAAATGGAAAAAAACCTAAGTACCCATCAACAGAGGAATAGATAAACAAACTATGACACATATACACAATGGAATGCTACCCAAAGATGAAGAACAATGATGAATCTGCAAAACATCTCATAACATGGATGAATCTGAAAGGCATTACACTGCGTAAAATAAGTCAATCACAAAAGGACAAATACTGTATGAGACCACTATTATAAAAACTCACGAAAAGGCTTACACACAAAAAGAAACAATCTTTGATGGTTATGAGGGAGGGGAGGGGTGGAGAGGGAAAAACACTAAATAGACAATACATAAGTGGTAACTTTGTTGAAGGGTAAGACAGTACACAATACTGGGGAAGTCAGCACAACTTGACCAAGCCAAGGCCATGAAAGCTTCATAGACATATCCAGGCTCCCTGAGGGACCAAATTTCTAGGCTGAGAGCTGGGGATCATGATCTCAGGGGTCATCTAGCTCAATTGATATAACATAGTTTATAAAGAAAACTTTCTACATCCTACTTTGTTGAGTAGCGTCCAGGGTCTTAAAAGCTTATGAGTGGCCATCTAAGGTACTCCACTGGTCTCATCCCATCTGGAGCAAGAGAGAATGAAGAAAACCAAGGAACACAAGGGAAAGATTAGTTCAAAGGACTAATGGACCACAACTTCCACAGCCTCCACCGGAGTAAGTCCAGCACAACCAGTTGGTGCCTGGCTACCACCACCGACTGCTCTGACAGGGATCACAATAGAGGGTCCCACACAGAGCTGGAGAAAAATGTAGAACAAAATTCTGACTCTCACACACACACACACGCAAAACCCAGACTTACTGGTCTGACAGAGACTAGAGGAACCCCAAGAGTATGGCCCCTGGACTCGCTTTTAACTCAGTGCTGAGTCACCCCTGAGGGTCGTCCTTCAGCCAAAGATTAGACAGACCCGTAAGACAAAGGACTGAACGGGCACACCAACTCAGGGGCAAGGATGAGAAGGCAGGAGGGAACAGGAAAGCTGGTAATGGGGAACCCAAGGTTGAGAAGGAGAGAGTATTGACATGTTGTGGTGTTGGCAACCAATGTTACAAAACGATACGTGTATTAATTGTTTAATGAGAAACCAATTTGCTCTGTAAAACTTCACCTAAAATATAATTAAAAAAGAGAAGAAAAATGTGGACAGAAACGAAACATGCCACACTCAAGACAGTGGTTCCTCTCCAGAAAGAGAGAAAAGGGGGAGGGGATGAAGGAGTACAAAGTGGACTTCTGTATCAGTAATAGTTTATTTCTTTTACTTTCAGGGGCTGTGTATCCAAGTGAGGGAGTGGAGGAGAGTGGCGCCCAGTGTCCCCACATGACTAGAACTTTAGTTTCTCAACCCTCTGGAAACCTCCTCTTTCACCTTCAGAGCCTGTGGCCCTTGGTTTCCCTTTCTTACTAGCACTAACAACAAAGCTTGCCCACTGGAAGCAGAACAGCCCAGTGGCACCAACGCAGGCTTTGAGGCCAGTTATATTTGGTTTGAATTCCAATTCTACTCCCTTACTATCTGTATAACTTTATTGTCTAGGTTTTCTAAACCTCAGTTCCTCATCTATGAAATGAGAGTACTAAAACTTACCTCATAGGTTTGCTACAATAAATTATCTGTTCATTCAACCAACTATGTGCCATCACTATATTAGATACTACAGATAAAATAACGTACAAAATAGGTGTAGAGACATATAAAGTACCTGGTAAAATGTTTGAGGTCAATAAATAGTTTCATTATAAAAAAAAGTTGTGTCAAAAATGTGACAAAGATTTGTATATAAACCTTTCATTGAGGTAGTATTGATGATAGGGAAAAAAAGGAAACAAAGATCTAACAGCAAAAAAAATAATGCCACATCCATATAATAGAATATTTTATAATTATTACAGAGTATTTATACAAAGACATTTTTATGATGACATCAGAAATGTTTATAATCTAATTTTAGTGGAACATGAATACAAACAACTGTATATACGTATATGTGCCTAGAAATATCTAAGAAAAGGTATTAAAATGTTAGCACTAGTAGTGGAATTAAGGATAACTATTTTCTTTATTACACGTGCTTTGCTTTTGTAATCACAGCAGAAAAGGATTTTTTTTAAAGCACGTTACTGATGTTGTATGTTATCTATGTTATTAAATGCATCTCTACTTGTGACTAATCACAATATACTGTTTCGTTTTGATTGCTTAATGTCTTATCACATATTACTTGGGTAGTCTTTCTCTTTCCATTTGTTTTGACACAATTTGGAAGCCACTAAGCATTATTAACAAATACCAGAACCACTGACCTCTCCATGTTTCTTCGTTCTTTCCTATCCAGGAAGGCAGAGATTATCATAAACTGAGAAGCAACACGCAAGGATTTGAAAAAGTAAGGGTCTGTGAGTATGTTGGGGGTAGGTTGGGGGGAGCTGGGATGTGTGTTATAAAAGAGCCCATAACTTAGTCAAAAAACCACTTATGCATGTGAAATATAGTTACTGCCCTGCATTTCTACTAATTTCTGGGGACAGAATAAACCAGACCCCAAAAAGCTCCTTGTTCAGTACAAGAGACAAACAATCCCAGCTCCATGTGGTAAGTGTGGGCCAAGTGAGACAGGAAAACCAGGATGGGAAGCCGAAGGCAGGGAATGGGGTCAGGAAGGTGACTCTAAGGAGTCCAACCTAAATTTGGATTCTGAAGGTAAGGTAAAAAAGAGAAGTAACAAGCAAGTGGCCCATTTCTAGAAATTATAGCTATAGGTGGTCATAGGGAAGGCATTCAGGAATATAATGGTGTCCTGATCCTTTACAGTCCTTAAAATGTACTGAGTTGGAGGGTCATTCTAATGAACGGCAAAGGCCATTTGCACCTCTAGTCTCATAGTCTCGACCTGGAAATTGATTTTTAAGTTGATGAGGAGATGGAGGAATCTGTTAAATATACTACAAATGTGCAATCAACTATATTAAAGTATATTAAAAATGTGGGAAAGTCTATACACAAGTGGCCCACTTTCTTCAACAACAAAATAATATTTAAAAAATGGAGGTGAGAGAACTATTATAGATTAACCATCAGAGACTAGAAACTTAAGAGCTATATCAACCAAACGCAATGTATAGCCCTTGTTTGGACCCTAAATTGAACAAACTGATTGTTGAAAAAAAAAAACACTTTGAGAAAATGGGGACATTTGAACATGGGCTGTGTGGATATTAGATGACATTAAGGAATTGTTAAATTTGTAACATGTAATAATTATATTTTTGTTAACTTAAAAAAATCTCCTAGTTACAATCTGAACTATTTATGGGTAAAATGATTGGGTGTTTGGGATTTGTTTAGAAGATTCTAGCCAAGGACACCAGCAGAAATGGTTGAGTAAGGACTTCTGAAAAATTTCTCCTCTATCCATAAAAATGACTAAAACACTGAGAAAAAATTGCCAAAATCACCCTTTTCAGTTTTTCAGAACACTGGAAAATAATCAAGGGCTTACAACAGTCTGATGAGTTTTTATTCAAGAAAAAATGACTGAATTTCGGTAAGAGGGGGAGAAGAAGAGGAAGATAAAGTTTGGCCAGGTGATACATAAATGAGAGTTCATTATGGTATTCTATTTTTGTGTGTATTTGAAATTTTCTTCAATAAAAGTTGAATAAATTGTTTTGTTTATTTTGGAGAAGATAGGTAATACATGCAGATGTTACAAAATTCAGTTCACCTCTTGGCGGGCAGCCAGTACTAACAATGTTTTACGTACCCTTCCAAAGACACACACGTGAAAATGCTTGCTTACATATGTGTTTTTTGTCTACACAAACAGGGTACTATACAAACCTTCATTATCTTGTTTTGTTTTTGTTTGTTTCATTATCTTGGCATGTGTCAATCCTTATAACGGTTTCTCGGTTTTCCATTGTGTGGATGAACAATTATTCAACCAGTTCTCTGCTGATGGGCCTTTAGGAACCTTTTGCTAATACAAATAATGCTGCAATGACCACCCTTGTGTGCTCCTTACACACTTAATATAGCCTGTCAGCTCCAGATAACACAGGGCTCTCTTCATTCTCTGGAGGCAGAGAAAGCAAGCCTGCTCAATCCAGCAACAACAGCATCAAATCAGAAACAGAACAAATTAAAGCAACACATGTCTGAATTAAAGACCAAATATACATTTCAGACGCGCTTCCAGGAAACAAAAATGCATATTAGAATACTGCATACACAACTGCAGATTTGGCCTGCAAAGCATGCAGAGGGAGAAAAAGAACACTGCACCCCATGTCAATATGCCCGGGTCAGAATCCTTACTCTGCCACCGTGTGAACTGGCACTGGCCTCCGTTGTCTTCATTGTCATGCTCGTTAAAGAATTCTTGGAGCACTTGGCAAATTAAATCCCCAGCCCAGAGTTTGCCCTTGGCCTTTGGAAAAAAAAAAAAAAAGCCACTGACCATTTGCTACCTGGTCAATTCTGACTCATAGCTACCTTACAGGACAATGTAGAACTGCCCTATAGTGTTCCCAAGGAGCAGCTGGTGGATTTGACCTGCCAACCTTTTGGTTAACAGCCAAGCTCTTAACCACTGTGCCACAAAGGCTCCTAAATGCCACCATGAAACTTCATCCTTTAAAGTCCTAAATACTTCTCTGTCTCCAGGAACCCCACTAGCCACGTAGTCCTGGATTCAAGTCTTTTCCAGAATTTACATTTTATCCACTCTAATTTACTGGCTGCATAAAATCTTGATTTTTCTGAATTTTGATTTCCTTCTTGGTGAAAGGAATAATATAGTGCAGACTTCAAAATCAGTTGCAAACCTGAACACATCTCCTCATCTGCCTCTGCTATCATTCTAGTCCACATACGAGCAGAGTGCACCTGCAGGCTTACTAAGAATGCCTTTCTTGTTTTTAAAAGCTTATTTTAAAAAAAGAAAGAAAGAGAGGACTGAGAATATGTGACAGAAACTCTGTGTAGCCCACAAACCCTGAAATATTCAATACTGTTTTCACGTCCTTTACAGAAAGTTTGTTGGCTCCTACCCTAGTCTAAGCCATTTTTGTACAAACTGTTTCAACAGCCCCCTAACTCCATCTACCTTCAATCCATTTTCCACACTGTAGCCAAACTGACATTTAAAACAAAAATCAGAGCATATCACTTCTTACTTAAAACCTCCCAATAGCTTCCTAATGTGCTCAGTGCAAATTCCAAGCCCCTTGCCCCAGGATCCAGGTCTAGCTACATTTGCAACCTCACCTTCCAGTTGTTGCAGTTGTTCTGTCTGCACTCTTTCACCTTGGGGCCACTCCACCTACCTTTGCACTTTAGCTCCTTCTCAGTCTGGAAGTCTTTTTTTCTCTTAGATTTTCTCATAGCTAGAACCTTGTCTGCTCACAGTGTGGCCTCAGAGAAGCCAGACCTAAGTAGCCTGTCTACTGTAGCACCCGTTCTCCTTTTTCTTGTCTGTCTCTCCCTGGTAGGATGTAAGCTCCAGAGGAGCTGAAACCTTGCCATCTTGCTCTCCTTTATTATCCCAATCCATATGGCGGGTACTGAATACAATCTGTTGAATTAACTTAATGAATTATCAGATAATTTTAAGAGTATTAGAGCATAAGAGCCTGCCTTAGAGTGTTTTTTAAAATTACCCTAAGGGTTGTGGTGAAGTTTCAATAAGATACATAAAACATTTAACTGCCTGGCCGCAAACATCTGGGCCCATAGCAGTTCGTCGTCTTCTTCCCTATTTCGAATGCAAATAAGCTTGGGAGTCACAGGTCCTTTTCAGCCAACACCTCATGGACATGGGTGTGAGTGTGTGTGTGTGAGAGAGACAGAGAGAGATTGATTCGCCTGGTGAATGTGCCAGAGCCATACCGGTTATTACAATATTGAAATACTTTGAAAAGGAGACCCTGAAAACCACCCCTCTCCCGGACCTCACCATAATCCCCTGCTAAAGGGTCAAAGCCTGAGGGCATTAAGGTCAGTGGTCCTAAGTTGCTAAGCATTTTGGAAACCATCTGGGCTTATTAGGAATAGTTAACTGGCAGAAGCAAATTTCTGAGAATATGTCTCCAGAATAGGCCATGAAGAATCTGTTTTGCCGAAAGCTGCCTGTGTGCAATCACACCTAGAGAGGCAAGTCATTACTAAACCAGCCCATTTTTATCCACCAGCACAGCATGTATATTTTCCACCTCACAGAGGTAGATTTTTACGTGATGATGAAGCGCAAATAGGGGAGATCTTGAGAGCCCCATGTGAGGCAAAGAGCGGTGGCCACCCTCCCCGCCCAACACACACATGCATACTGCACACGCACACGCCAGGCTCTGGCCCCAGCCAGAGATTTGGTGCAATGGTGTATGGAGGGATAGCCTGGGTTGGCACTGTGAGAGGCAGCGTTGCAGCCAAGCTGACGCAGCCCAAGGAGCCCTGGTGTGACTGAGCCTGCCAATCCGGTGTAGGGGAGCCATGACAAGGTCCCGTGGGGGTCGGTAGCAGTGAACACATAGAGCTTACTTATCCAAGGGGGTGGGAAGTGGGCATTTGACACTTTTCTGTCCAAGCTGAAGGAAATAGCGCTAGGTGCAGCCAGGCCCGTTTTCAAATGTCCCATAAGGAAGGACCAATGTTTAGCCCTTTTGTGTCTGTTTACTCGGGTATCTGACTTTTACCTGAAGTCAGATCAAACTATTTCAGTTGTGAATCACTTAGTATCTGGACAAAAGGTCACCTATTTCATAGGTAACACTCCACGAACCAGTGCCCATATGTCCTATCCCATCTCTGTCCAGTTGGACAAAGAGTGTGCGTAAAGGAATCCTGTGAGAATCAGCTCTGGACACAGAACTCCTTCTGTGTTTAGGATATTTGCTACACAGGATAATTTCCAGAAATGGAATCACTAGGTCAGTGTAGGAACATTCTTAAGGCACTTGATCCATCTGGAAAATGCCGTTGGTTATATAATCCACCTGAAACTTTTCCCTTCATCTGGAAACACCACCAACCATGTCGTTTCTCTGGGAGCCACGATGTTTTTAACAGATCCCACCTCTACAATCTCCTCCTGGGTGCAAGCTATGAGACCCCTGCCAGAAAGTCCTTCCCTGGGAGTTTTGAACCCAGGTCCAAAGAGCCTGAATCAATCCCTCTCAGGTGGAACAAGTGTCAAAATTTGAAACTCAGGAGAAGTTAGAAGGCCGTTCCTTCCTAAGTGGAGGAAGACAGTGATGAAAATAAAGTTAATGTGAAAAGACAAGTAGAGACTAAGAAAAAGAACATGGATGGCATTTGGGTGCCTGGTTTAAATTATTCCTCTATCCATGCCCTTCCCAAGGTTTGGAAGTTGAACTCATCTTTCTATGAATCCAGTACCCTTTCAATAAATCCGCTGTTTTGTCTAAGGTACTTCTGTTGGGTTTCCAACACTTGTAATATATTCATATGGCTAGCCCCATGGCTTATTACCAGGAGGGAACAGTCCCTGGAGAAGGACATCATGCGTGGTAAAGTAAGGGGAAGATTCTGAATGAGATGGGTCCACACAGTGGCTGCAACAATCGGCTCGAACATGTGCCTACTGTTGTGAGCATGGCACAGGACTGAGCAACATTTTGTTCTTTGTAGGGTTGCTCAGTGGAACCTAACAACAACAGCATGGTTTTGTAGACAATATGACTGCATTTCCCCTGTTCATTCAGTCTCCTGAAGTCTCCAAAATGACTGTTCGATGCCTTCTCTCCTCTCGAACCTCAATTTCACGTAATGGCCTCCTAAGAAAAAAGGATTAACTCCTTTGTTTATCATAGCATCATAAAGGTTCTGACATGTTCCGTGCTAAAGCTTGGAAACAGAGATACTGAAATGAACACATGCTCTACAGATAAAGGACATGGTTAGGCCCCTAGGCTCCAAGGGATATCTGGAGGTAAATGATCATCGTTACACTTGTCTTCATAGGACAAGCCTACTGCCTGCATGCCAAGTCCACATCCTCTGCCTTCTTTCCTGTTAAAATAGATAAACCATTCCTGCTCCTGTCAGCCTCTCCACTTAGCCTATGGACCCCATTTCTTCTCTCCTCTCTGTGGGATTTTCTTCTGCTGTTATCCTCCATCTCAGAAAGACCCCTCTTGGTCTCCCCATATCCCTACCAGCTACGGCTCCATAGCTGTTCCCCTTCACACAGCCTACTACAATTCCTCCTCTACAGCGCTATGCACTGACCTCCAAGTCCACCACCTTTGTTTCCTCCAGGCTTATTTCCACCTTTGGGATATTATACTTTCTACTCTCTGCCCAGTAGGTTCTGCTCCCCAGATTTCACAGGGCTATCCCGTTCATCATTCAGTCCTGCTCAGAGAAGCCTCTGACTAACCATCCTAAAGTCAACCCCCATCACTCTCAATTGTATTAGCTGCTTTTTTTTTCATTGCAATTACCACTTACTAGAAATTATCTTGTTTATTTGTTTACTTGATTATGTCCCCTTACTTGATTATAAGCTTCCTGAGAGAAAGGATCTTTGGCCTTGCTCACGACAATAACCTTGGAGCCTAGAACGCGCCTGAGAATAGGTGGTCAGTATATACCTATAATGAAGCCATGTGGAATGTACCCAAGATATAGGTGGAGAGCACAAGCAACTGACAGGAGTTTAAAAGAGTTTCAACAGAGGAAAGACTATCTGAGCAAAGTCCTGAAGGACTAGAAGCAACCTGTGAAATGGAGAATAGGGTAAGGGCATTCTAAACAGAGAGAGCAGCACCCTCTGTTCCAAGTGGGCAACCACATATTTGGCCAAAGGAAGGTAGCTGGTTTCAAGAACCCTGAGAAGTTCACTGTGGCTAAATTATGGAGGTCTGGCAGTATGTGAAAATACCTCCTTTATGTATGTGTTCACATGCATTTTATCTGCACATTTCTGGTTCCAGCATCATTACAGACTGAATCCCTCGAGAAAATATCCTAGAAAAAAATGGATTGGTAGAATAGGTCAACAATCAACCCTCCCTACCTCCCCAAAAAGTTAATGTATAATTGAGCCTCCAGGAAAGCAAGGGAAATCTATAGGGGCAAGAAATAAATTGGGAACTCAAAACCAGAGCGGTAAGGTTCAAAGTCATGCTGGCAACCTTGGCTGGACTGGGGAAGGTGGCATTGAGTCTGACGGGCTAGAGGCTTCAGTTTATCCTACTGATGGGGTCTTGGGCCTGGACCTGCAGGAAATTAGAATGGCGCCCCTTGCATAAAACCAGGAACTTGAAGGGAGGTTCTGCCCCCAGGCCCAGGCAGACAAGGATGCTTGTCATTATCCATGGATCTAGGTAAAAAAAAAGTCTTCCCAGAGATAAAGTAAAAATTGAAATCAGGCATTCCCACATGTGCCTCATGTGGGTTTGGAATTCAAATGTGTATAGCACCCACGTGGTATAGGAATCCCTAAGCCGAGAAATTATTTTAAGAAATATTCCTGGGCCATTGACACCATAGGCCTGGGAGAAGTGCAAGCCCCTCTGCAGAGATTCTACAACTCAGGCTGCACATGTTTTTACAGTAAAACCAACCCCACTAAAGACCAAAATAATTATAAAACAAATGAAGAACATGCCCTAAGAACCTTAAATAACTAATCAGTCTGAATGAGAATATAAAACAATTATTTATTTTAAAATTATAAAAGAAGGAATAGAAATCATAAGTAAAGAGTAAGACACTATAAAAAAATGATTTGGAAAAGACTAAAATATAGTTATTTACATTAAAAATTCAGTGGATAGAGCTAAAGCTGGGGAAGGGCAGGGTGGAATGGGGCAATGGGGAGTGACTGCTAATGTGCTAATAGATTTGACAAGGTTTCTTTGTGGGGTAAAGAAATGTTCTAAATTTACATTGTTTTAAATTTAGATTCTTGCACAACTCTGTATATATACTAAAAGCCATTGAATTGTACACTTTAAATGAGTGAGCTTATGGTATGTAAATTATATTTCAATAAAGCTATTAATAAGACTCTGGTTGCATTGAAGAGCAGATTAGGCAAAGTTGAATAGAAAATTCATGACTGAAAAAAAGATTCATGGAAAGCATTCAAAACAGCATTGAGAGAGAGAGATGAAAAATATGAGAAGCCGAGATATACAGAAGAGAATAAGAAAATCAAATACAGATTGGAGAAAAGTCAAGCAGAGAAGAGGGAGACAGGAGAGGAAGCTGCAGTTAAAGTAACAATGATGAAAAACTGATACAAATTTTAAAAGACAGAAATCCAGATTGCAGAAGCATAGCAGCTCTCAAATAGGATAAATAAAAATTAATCTGTACCTAGAAGCTTGTAGGAAAAGTGTAAAACACAAAAAACAGGAGAAAACCATAAAAACAATCAGGAACAAGCACAGATTATCTACAAACGAACAACATTAAGATTTATCAGAGTTCTTATCAGTAACAACAGAGGTCAGAAGACAATGGAATAATAGTTTCTTCAAGGTACTCTGGGAAAGTTAGTGCCTAGAAATAGAATTCAAGAACTACTACTCAAAAAGAGGATGAAAGAGATGTTTGGCTAAAGGAAGGCTGAGAATATTTTCCTTCTGTCTTGTAGGATTTTATTTCAAAATGTAGAAATCAATAGATTAGGATTTTATCTTAAACATAAAGAAATGCTCAGGTTTGTCATGCGTAAACTCCTTTAGTTTATTGCAAGGTAGTCATGACAAGGCAAGCAAGTTAAACCTCCCGACATTCATTTTAGCACTGGAGAATCAGAATGAACAATTACAATGTTAGTTCGATGGTTAGAGTCCCAATTTTTTTTCAGACTCATGTTTTCGCCTTTAATGAGAGGTTCTTGGGAGGAAGGCCTGACCAAAGCTGGAACTTGGCGGAGGTCCTTTTTAGCTAGGGTCCAAGGCCTGTGTCCACAGGCAAAGGCTCAGTCCCAGTCTCTGGCAGGATCTCCTCTTTGGAAGTGTTAGAGTCTAGAGAGGGCTCTCTTGCCTCTCTGCTCTTCTTTCAGAATATGAGCCGAAATCCAGTGTATATATGTGAATTTTTAATTTGGCCTCACATAATACAGGCTAGATGATGTTACGCTTAACAAAGACTAGAATGTTGCCTTTTTTACTTCAAGGTCCAAGATTAGGGGGTTGATTATGATTTACCCTGTATCTCAAGGCCACCTTACAAAAAAACCAAACCCACTGCCACTCAGTCGATTCTAACCCATAGCAACCCTATAGGACAGAGTCGAACTGCCCCATAGGGTTTCCAAGGCTGTAACCTTTATGGACGCAGACAGCCACATCTTTCTCCTGTGGAGCAGCTGGTGAGTTTGAGCCACTAACCTTTCGGGTGGCAGCCCAGTGCTCAACCACTGTGGCACCAGGGCTCCAAAACTACCCTACAGATAGATAATTTTATGTCACAATTCCTTTTTCATGTCATACATGTGCTGACCCAACTTAGGGAGGTTTTTATGATATCACGTATGTGACAAGCCAACTTTAGGGAGGTTTAACTATATGTTACATCATGGCGACATACTTCACATCTTTCTATTTCTAATCTAGAAATTCTCTATCTGGTTATGAGTTACAATTTCTTTATCATAGCACGTTGGTGCAATGCCAACACCTAGAGGTTGTTTACCACATTCTATTTATCATTTCCTAAACTTAGACTTTTCTAAATAGCTTTCTGATGACTTACAGTTTCTAACAGCTTGTAAATTGCAAATGACATATAAGTTTTCTGGTTAAAGTGCATTATCAGGGGTGTCACCAAGGTTGGTGTCACCCAGTGCAGTAACTCATGGTGTCAGCCCCCTCATGGACCTCCTCCCATACAATACAGAATCCTTAGTAATGTTTTTTGTGCTAACGTTACTTGTAAATCGTAATTCCTGTATATCGCTCCTTTTCATTAAATTACTCATTCTCAAAAAAGTTATTGATATAGGTTCACAGATACTGATTATCACAATATTGTAGCTAAACACCAGAAAATTTGACAAAATCAGGGCGTGCAGATGAAACCATGTAATTCGAAGTGTAATTGTAATGGGGTAACAATGACAGCTCTGACCAGAGGCCTTTAGAAGGTTCAAAAACCAAATTAGCATAGACTTTTAGCCTTGTAGGTATATGTATTGATACATGTAAGCTGGTTTCTGAAAAACGGTTTTGTTGTTGTAACTAACTTCAGAGATATTTTTATAAAAAATAATGCATTTGTCCTGAAACAGTGCACAAAAATTTTAGACAGTTATTTTGTTGTCACCCCCCTCTGACAGTGTCACTCAGTACAGTCCACACTCCTTGCACCTGCTAATGGTGTCACTGTGTATCACAGCAATGTATCTATAAATTTCTAACTTTATATTTTGAGTGAATTGTACACACGCAGTTTGAAGGCATAACAGTTTTGAAAGCATTGTGATAGTTTATGTGATTTGAGAACATTATATAGGCATACATAACACCCTCACGTATACTCTTGATGCTGGGTGGAAACACCAGGTTCTGCTCCACACAATCTGTTTCAGCCAATAAACAAGAGACCTAGGTGGGAGAGTAGAATGGTGCCTTTATTTCATTGCACAAGGAAAGAAACAGTTGGGGCTGCTGCCACCACCAAGACAAGGGCGAGGGGGAAGGTTACTTTTAAGGGGTTTTCAAGTACGAAGTTCATACGAGTTAGTTCAGCAATATTCTTAATCATACTACACAGGTGCAATGGGGTGTACATATAGCTTTATGTGTCGTATGTTCAGAAAATGGCAGTTAAACTCCACCCAGAAGCAGGGAAGTTACTATGCATGAGGTATTTAATGAGCTAAAATGTTATCCTGAATGTCAACATGGCACCTAAACTGGTTTCTGCCAATTTCTTCTTGTTTTGGGCAGCAGTAAAGGAGAAGGCAACCAAGATTTTAATGTAAAGCCATGGGGAGTGCCAAGCAAGCTGCTTGATGTAGTGGAATTTTCTGCAGCCTGGGACCTCTGTCTTACTCTCATTCAAAGAACTATCAAAGGAAGATCTTTGTGTAAAAGGAAACCCTGTGTGAAAGAAGTAAGCAGTGGGATGTGGAGAGCAATGATGAACAAATACATTGGTAAATATGTGGGTAAATCTACTGTAAAACAGTGACTAATAAGTGTTTGTGCTGGCGGGTTGCAGCATGGTAATTAAAAACAGGGACAAACTAAAGCCCTGGGTAAAAATACCATGAAGGTATTGGGGGAAAGTAAGGCTGTGATTACAATGAAAGCGTTCCAAGGTCCTTGTATTATTTAGGAAGAAGTAAAAAGACTTTAGTAAGACAATTATGAGTGTTAAAAAATTTAAAAGTAACTGCTAAAAGAATGTGGAAAGTGTAACTTCCAAAATAGTACAAGGAAGACAAAGACAAGGGAACAAATTATACTCACACTGTCTATTGGAAGGCTGGAAAAAGAAAACAATTACCACAAAAAGACATGGTAAACAAAGGGTTTTCTTTGCTGAACTTGCCCCATGAGGCTGCAGGCTCCATGAGAGCTGGCATCTTGGTGTCACGTTCAGCTCTGTAACACCATGTGCATAGAACAGCGCCTGACACAAACTTGCTCAGTAAACAGCAAATGGGGTATTTTTCTTTTGTACACTTTTTATACTAGGCAAAAAAATCTATCCTCATTTTAAAAACCTCTGAAAACTAAGTAGGTTGAACATTTCCCCATTAATTTGATTATTGGATGTAATTCCTGTCCATGTTTGTTGCCTTTTTTGAAACTGAGGTATTACTTTATTTTACATCCAAGTCCTTTATTGGATATGTGTTTTGCAAATATTGTCTCCCAGTCTGTGGCTTGTATTTTCACTCTAAACAGTGTCTTTCGAAGAGCAGAACTTTTTTCCCCCAGAGCGTAATTTTTTTTTTTTTAATTTTACTTTAGGTGAAAGTTTACAGCTCATGTTAATCTCTCATACAAAATTTTATGCACATGTAACACTAGTTGCAATCCCAATTCCTAAAATGTGACAGCACACTCCTCCTTTTCATCCAAGGTTTCCTGTGTCCATGGAACCAGCTCCTGTCCCTTCTTGCCTTCTCATCCAGGTTCTGGACAGGAGCTGCCCATTTGGTCTCGTGTATCTGCTTGAACTAAGAAGCACACTCTTCCCGAGCATTATTTTATGTTTTAGAGTCCAGTCTAATCTTTGTCTGAAGAGTGGTCTTCAGGAATAGTTTTAGTTCTGAGTTCACATAGCACCTCGGGGCCATGGCTTTGGGTGTTCTCCAGTCTCAGTCAGAACATTAAGTCAGGTCTTTTTTTTTACCTGAATTTGAGTTCTGTTCCACACTTTTCTCCTGCCCCATCAGGCGCTCTGTCAGGGCGGTCATTGGTGGCAGCAAGGCACCATCTAGTTCTGGTCTCAGGCTGATGGAGTCTCTGGTTTATGTGGCCCCTGTGTCTCTTGGGCTCATATTTTTATTGTGTCTTTGATGTTCTTCATTCTCCTTCGTGCCAGGTGGGTTGGGACAAATTGATGTATCTTAGATGGCCGCTCACAAGCTTTAAAGACACCAGACGCCACTCACCGAAGTGGGATGTAGGACATATTCTTAATAAACTTTGTTATGTCAAATGACCTACGTGTCCCCCAAAACTATGGTCCCCAGATCCCAGCCCCAGCTACTCTGTCCCTCAAAGTGTTTGGTTGTGTTCAGGAAACTTCTTAGCTTTTAGTTTAGTCCAGTTGTGCTGACTTCCCCAGTATGGTGTGTTGTCCTTCCCTTCACTTAAGATAATTCTTGTCTACTATCTAGTTAGTGAATACTCCCTTCTTCCCTCCCCACTGTTGTCAAAGAACGCTCTCTTCTCTGTTTAAACCTTTTCTTGAGTTCTTAGAGTTCTCCTACAATGCTTGTACTTTTGCAACTGACTAATTTCACACAGCATAATGCCTCCCAGATTCATCCATGTTATGAGATGTTTCATGAATTCATCATTGTTCTTTATTGTCGGGTAGTATTCCATGCTGTGTATATACTATAATTTGTTTATCCATTCATCCATTGATGGGCACGTGGATTGTTTCCATCTTTTCGCTATTGTGAACAGTGCTGCAATGAACATGGGTGTGCATATATCTATTTGTAAGGGCTCTTATTTCTCTAGGATATATTTCAAAGAGTGGGATATTTCAAGCTTTTTAAGGAAACACCAAATTGATTTCCAAAGTGGTTGTAACATTTTACATTCCCATCAGCAGTGCATAAGTGTTCCAGTCTTTCCACAACCTCTCCAACATTCTTCATTTTGTGTTTTTTGGATTAGTGCCAGCCTTGTTGGGGTGAGATGGTGTCACACTGTAGTTTTGATTTACATTTCTCTAATAGCTAATAATCGTGAGCATTTCCTCATGTATCTGTTAGCTGCCTGAACGTCTTCTTTGGTGAACTGTCTGCTCATATCCTTTGCCTATTTTTTAATTGGGTTATATGTCTTTTTGTTGTTGAGGCGTTGCAATACCTAGTAGATTTTAGAGATTACACCCTTGTTGGATATGTTGTAGCCACAAATTTTTTCCCAGTGTGTAGGTTGTCTTTTTACTTTTTTGGTGAAGTCTTTTGATGAGCATAAGTGTTTGCTTTTTAGAAGTTCCCACTTATCTAGTTTCTCTTCTGGTGTTTGTGCATTTTTAGATGTGGTTTGTATTCTGTTTATGCCATGTATTAAGGCTCCTAGTGTTGTTCCTAGTTTTTCTTCCATGATCTTTATTGTTTTAGATTTTATATTTAGGCCTTTGATCCATTTTGAGTTAGTTTCTGTACCCGGAGTGAGGTATGGGTCCTGTTTCTTTTTTTTGCAGGTGGATATCCAGTTATGCCAGCACCATTTATTAAAGAGACTGCCTTTTCCCCATTTAACAGACTTTGGGTCTTTTTCAAATAGCAGCTGCTCATAGGTGGATGAATTTACATCTAGATTCTCAATTCTGTCCCATTGGTCTACGTATCTGTTACTGTACCAGTAGCAGGCTGTTTTGACTACCGTGATGGTATAATAACAAAAAAAAACCAGTGCCCTCGAGTCGAATAGGTTCTAAAATCAGGTAGTATGAGCCCTTCCATTTTATTCTTCTTCTTCAGTAATACTTTACTTATCCTGGGCATCTTCCCTTTCCGTAGAAAGTTGGTGACTTCTTTCTCCATCTCATTAAAAAATGTCATTGGAATTTCAATCAGAATTGCATTGTATCTGTAGATTGCTATGGGTAGAATAGACATTTTCACAATGCTGAGTCTTCTTATCTATAAGCATGGTATATTTTTCCACTTATGTAGGTCTCTTTTGGTTTACTGCAGTAGTGTCTTGTAGTTTTCTTTGTATAGGTCTTTTACATATCTGGTTAGATTTATTCCAAAGTATTTTATCCTTCTGGGGGCTATTGTATACGGTATTGATTTGGTGATTTCCTCTTCGAAGTTCTCTTTGTTCGTGTAGAAGTGTCCAACTGATTTTTGTATGTTTATCTTATATTCTGATCCTTTGCTGAAATCTTCTATTAGTTCCAACAGTTTTCTTGTAGATTCTTTGTACCTGTGTATAAGATCATATCATCTGCAAATAGGGATACTTTTACTTCTTCCTTACCAATTTGGATGCGCTTTATTTCTTTTTCTTGCCTTGTTGCCCTGGCTAGGGCCTCCAGAACAATGTTGAACAAAAGTGGTGATAAAGGGCATCCTTGTCTGGTTCCCATTCTGAAGGGGAATGCTTTCAGACTCTCTCCATTAAGGACGACGTTGGCTGTTGGCTTTATATAAATGCCCTTTATTATGTCAAGGAATTTCCCTTCTATTCCTATTTTCCTGAGAGTTTTTATCATACATGGGTGTCAGACTTTGTCAAATGCCTTTTCTGCATCAATTGATAAGATCATGTGGTTCCTGTCTTTTGTTTTATTTATGTGATGGATTACATTGATTGTTTTTCTAATGTTGAACCATCCTTGCATACCTGGCATGAATCCCACTTGGTCATGATGAATTATTTTTTTGATATGTTGTGGAATTCTATTGGCTAGAATTTTGTTGAGGATTTTTGTGTCTATGTTCATGAAGGATATTGGTGTGTAATTTTCTTTTTTTGTAGGGTTTTTACCTGATTTTGGTACCAGGGTTATTCTGGCTTCACAGAGTGATTTCAGTACTATTCTAGCCTCTTCTATGCTCTGAAATACCTCTAGTAGTACTGGTGTTAACTCTTCTCTGAAAGTTTGGTAGAATTTGCCAGTGAAGCCGTCAGGGCCATGGCTTTTTTTTTTTTTTAATTTTTATTGCGCTTTAAGTGAAAGTTTACAAATCAAGTCAGTTTCTTATATAAAAATTTATACACACCTTGCTATATAGTCCTAATTGCTGCCCCCCTAATAAGACAGCACACTCTTTCCCTCCACTCTCTATTTTTGTGCCCATTCGGACAGCTTCTGACCCCGTCTGCCTTCTCATCTCCCCTCCACACAGGACATGCCAACATAGTCTCATGTGTCTCCTTGATCCAAGAAGCTCACTCTTCACCAGTGTCATTTTCTATCCCATAGTTCAGTCCAATCCCTGTCAGAAGAGTTGGCTTTAGGAATGGTTCCTGTCTTGGGCTAACAGAAGGTCTGGGGACCATGACCTCTGGGGTCCTTCTAGTCTCAGTTAGACCATTAAGTCTGGTCTTTTTATGAGAATTTGGGGTCCACAACCCACTGCTCTCCTGCTCCCTCAGGGGTTCTCTGTTGTGTTCCCTGTCAGGACAGTCATCGGTTGTAGCCAGGAACCATCTAGTTCTTTTTGTCTCAGGGTGATGTGGTCTCTGGTTCATGTGGTCCTTTCTGTCTCTTGGGCTCATAATTACCTTCTGTCTTTGGTGTTTTCATTCTCCATTGCTCCAGGTGGGTTGAGACCCACTGGTGCATCTTAGATGGCCACTTGCTAGTGATTAAGACCCCAGGAGGTAGGGCTTTTTTTTGTTAGGAGTTTTTTTTTTTTTTTTTTTTTTTTTATTACCTCCTCAGTCTCTTCTTTTGTTATAGGTTAATTTGGTTTTTCTACCTTGGTTTGTGTTAATTTAGTTAGGTAGTGTGTTTCTAGAAATTTGTCCATTTCCTGTAGGTTTTCAAATTTGCTGGAGTAAAGTTCTTCATAATATTCTCTTATGATTCTTTTAATATCAGTTGGTCTGTTGTGATATTGCCCACCTCATTTCTTATTTGGGTTATTTGCTTCCTCTCCTGTTTTTCTTTTGTCACTTTGGCCAATGGTTTACTGATTTTGTTGATCTTTTCAAACAACCAGCTTTTGGTCTTATTGGCTCTTTCAATTGTTTTCTCTATTCTCTATTTCATTTATTTCTGCTCTAATTTTTATTATTTCCTTTCTTCTGATGCTCAAGGACTTCTTTTGCTGCTATTTGTTCGAGTTGTAAGGTTAATGTTTTGATTTTTGCCCTTTTTTCTTTTTGGATGTCTGCATTTATTGCTATAAATTGACCTGTTAGCACTGCTTTTGCTGTGTCCTAAAGGTTCTGGTAGGGTATGTTTTCATTCTCACTTAATTTTGTGAATTTTTTTTATCCCATCCTTGATTTCTTATACAGTCCAGCAGTTTGTGAGCAAGGTGTTATTCAGTTTCCATGTGTCTGATTTCTTTTCCTGGATTTTTCTCTTCTTGATTTCTACTTTTGTGGCTTTATGGTCAGAAAAGATGCTTTACAATATTTCTATGTTTTGGATCTGTTAAGGCTTGCTTTGTGGCCTAATATGTGGTCTATTCTGGAGAATGTTCCATGTGTGTTGGGAAAGAAAGTGTACTTGGCTGCTGTTGGGTGGAGTGTTCTGTATATGTTTGAGATCAAGTTAGTTGATTGTGGCATTTAGATCTTCCGTGTCTTTACTGAGATTCTTTCTAGATGTTTTGTCCTTTACCAAAAGTGGTGTGTTGAAACCTCCTACTACTGTTGTGGAGTTGTCTATTTCTCTTTTCAGTGCTATTAGTTTGTTTTATGTATTTTGGAACCCTGTCATTGGGTGTGTAAATATTTATTATGGTTATGTCCTCCTGGTGTATCGACCCTTTTATCATTATATAGTGTCCTTCCTTATCCTTTGTGGTGGATTTTTCTTTGAAGTTTATTTTGTCAGGGATTAATATTGCCACTGCTGCTCTTTTTGATTGTTGTTTGCTGGATATATATTTTTCCATCCTTTGAGTTTTCATTTGTTTGTGTCTTTGAGTCTAAGGTGCCTCTCATGAAGGCAGCATACAGATGGATCATGTTTTTTAATCCAGTCTGCCACTCTTTGTCTCTTTATTGGTGCATTTAGTTTATTTACATTCAGTGTAATTATCGATAGGTAAAAAAAAAAAAAAAAAAAATTTTTTTTTTGTGAGTTTAGTGCTGTCATTTTTATTTACTCATTGTGAAAACTGACAGTTTCTTTTTTCCACTTAATTTTCTCTGCTGAGTCATTTTTCTTTATGTATTTTCTTTTCATCTTTTTCATTGTTGTTGATTTTGTATTTGCTAAGTCTTTATGTTTTTCTTTTTTATTTTGATATGTAGGTTTGTTAGTTTCCTTTGTGGTTACCTTAAAACGTACCTCTACTTTTCTAAGTTTAAAGCAATTTTTTATTTCTTTATATTGCCTTAACTTCCTCTCTGTATGAAAGTTTTATGACTACCTTATTTAGTCCTTCTTTCTTTTGTCTTAATGTTGTCATCTTTTACTTATTGACATCTCTGTTTCTCTATTTTCAGTGTTTTAGTTTTGACTTATTTTTTGACTTCCCTATCTGGGTTGATATCTGGTTATTCTGTCCTGTGTTCTAGTCTTGGGTTGTTATCTGATATTATTAATTATCTAGCCAGAGAACTCCCTTTAGTATATCTTTCAATTTTGGTTTGTTTTTTTAAAAATTCCCTTAACTTCTGTTTATCTGAAAATACCCTAATTTCGCCTTCATATTTGAGAGACAGTTTTGTTGGATACATAATTCTTGGCCAGCAATTTTTTTCCTTTAAGGCTTTATATATGGCATCCCATTGCCTTCTTGCCTGCATGGTTTCTGCTGAGTTAGTCTTATGGACACTCCTTTGTAGGTGACTTTTTGTTTATCTGTAGCCACTCCAGAAATTCTCTCTTTATCCTTATCACCACTCTTATTCAACACTGTTCTGGAGGTCCTAGCCAGAGAGATTAGGCTAGAAAAAGAAATAAAGGCATCCAAATTGGTAAGGAAGAAGTAAACATATTCCTATTTGCAGATGATATGATATAATATACAGAAAACTCCAAAGAATCCACAAGAAAACCACTGGAACTAATAGAAGATTTCAGCAAAGTATCAGGATACAAGATAAACTTACAAAAATCAGTTGTATTTCTCTACAAAGAGAACTTCAAAGAGGAAATCAGCAAATCAATACCATTTACAATAGCCCCCAAGAAAATAAAATACTTAGGAATAAATCTAACCAGAGATGTAAAAGACCTATATAAAGAAAACTACAAGACACTATTGCAGTAAACCAAAAGAAACCTACGTATGTGGAAACACATACCTTGCTCATGTAAAACACCTGCTGAGCCATGCACAATCAACCCAGATAGGGTGACGCAGAGCATGGCACTCCCAGGCCATTGTTGGTTCATGAATTGTCCAAGCTGGTGCAGGGTGAAGTCTAGGATGTTGATAGCTGGAGTAAGAGAAGCCCTCTTCTGAATGGTGTGATTCTTGGAACTGGTACAGCCAATCTAAGGCAAGGGTATCTAGTCAGAGTACAAAGCTAACAATACAGAGGGTAGTAAAAAAAAATTCTGAGTTAGAGCACCAAAGCCCTGATTCAACCACACCGGAGGCCCACCCAACTTCTGCAATTGTTGTTACAGGAGCTAATAAATTCCCATTGGAGTTTAAGCCCACAAGTCAGGTTTTGTCTTACTTGCAACCTACATTTGGCAAGGATTCTCTTCAAAGAGTGGGAGGGCAAATTTCTGCTTTTCAACACAAGGTAGGAAAAATTATGTTTAGTATTTCCTGCTCCCATTCAGCACTTTAATAAAACCTATTGCTGTCAAGAGTTCAACTCACAGCAACCCTATAAGACAGAGTATAACTGCCCCATAGGGCTTCCAAGGAGCAGCTGGTGGATTCGAACTGCCAACCTTTTGGTTAGTGGCCGAGTTCTTAACCACTGTGCCACCACAGCTCCCATTCACCACTTATTGGTATGAATTTCTGTAATGCAAACCTTTTTTTCCTGCTAGTTCTGAGATATTCCAAAGCTAAACAAGATTTGGACTCTGCATTCTATATCCCTCCTAGATCCAAAATGTACATTAGCGTAAGAGAGACCATAAGAATTCCTGCTTAGTTGTATCTAATATAGCCTTTCCTAAACATAAATCTGACCAAAGAATCCTTCTTAAAACATTTATGAACTTTGCATAGAACTAGTACTCTGACAAACCAATTTTCTGAAAACCTCGTATCATTCATTTAGCCCCTGAAAAAACTACAACATGCAAGGTGTGAAATCTTTGTGGATTCTGTTTCAAGAATTATAATCATTTTTGGAACAACCTCGGAATTTTGAATATGAACTGGATATTAAATACAGCACTAATTATACAGAAGAGTGCCTTTATTTTTAAAAATGCATGCTTAAGTATTTCAGATGAAGTATCATGTGTGCTTTCAAATGATTCCTAGCAAGATATACAATACACACGAAACAAATAGGACAACTATTTTGTTAAATATAGGTGAACACATAGGTGATCAAAGTGGTAGTCTTCCAAATGTTCTTATGTTTAAATTTTTTCATAATAAAAATAAACCAAACAACAGTTTAGCTTTACTAGTAAAGAATGTCTGCCTTCAGCATTATGTTCCTTTAAGATCTATCTTTATGGGGTCAAAGGGACAACAGTAACTCAAAAGATTGGATAGGAAACTTGGGGGGCAGTGAGTTTATCTCAATGGGGGAGGAACAACTCAGAAAAAGTTAGCGATAATGGTTGTACAACTCGAAGAATGCAATTGATGTCATTAAATTGTACGTGTAGAAATTGCTGGTTTATATTCTGCTGTGTATTTTCTCAACAACGAAAACAAATTATTTAAAAAACCCAAAACATTAGTAGCATCACTAAAAATAGCTTGTACTGAGGTCTCACCTAGTAATGCTATTTTTCAAGCCTCAAATCTAACAAATTTTAATAAAACCAGAGTAGAATTTTTAGAAAAGCCTCTTGTAGTTTTCTGGTGAAGGTTTGCCAACACACCTTTTGCTCTCAGTGTGTCCGCAAACTCTTTTCTGCTTCTGCAAACAGTGTTCACAGGTGACTAAGGGTTCTGCAGAGCACAATGACGATTCAGCAGAATGTGCTGGCCAGGCTTAGAACTTGTAATATGGCATGAAGCTGCTTTTGCAAATAATTCCCTAGTATGAGCTTTTTCTCTTTAAATCTGCTTTTACTCATACTAAGAGCCATAGCCCGTTGCCATCAAGTCGATTCCAACTCATAGTGATCCTATAGGACCCATAGGTTTTCCAAGGAGCGGCTGGTGGATTCAAACTGCTGACCTTTTGCTTAGCAGCTGAGCTCTTAACCACAGTGCCACCAGGGCTCCAGTCCTACTAATTGTTACCATGTATTTTTATTACTGCCTAACTATACACGAGGCACTCTACAAGCTTTAGGGGATACAGACAGGTGGCACTGTGCTCCTCCCATGCCACCAGCACACAAGCTGGGTTTTAACTGTGGTCTGTGCTGCAAGCCTGTGTTCTTCTACTTCCCCAGGGGTACCAGCCTGCACACAAAACCACCTCTCCTAATAATTCTGGAGACTTAAGGAGCAAGCAATTTGGTTTGTTTTCATAGTCTGATACCAGTGTCAGTTGGCATGCTAAAATCCTTTCACTAATTTCTACAGAAGCAAGCTAACTTATTTTGTATACTTTCATGTTCATATGAGATACTAGCCAGCATTTACTGATAGTATACTGTGTGTCAGACACCACCAGGGTCTTCATAGTAATTTTCTCATGAAATCTAAAAAAATTCATGGGGTACATACTATTATTACCCACATTTTACAATTGAGAACACTAAGACTCAAAGAAGTGAAGTTGTCCAAGGATAAGATAGATAATTTCTTCCAAACATTGATCAAGAATGTTGGTTTCTGTTTATGGTGATGGAAAAATCACATTGATGAAGGGTAGAGTTGCACAGCCGATTAATGTAATTGGTGTCAATAAGCTGTACAACTGTAAAAAGGTGAATTTTCAGAAGTTGTGTGATAGACAAATTTACAGTGACTTAAAAAAAAAGTAGCTGCTAAGGCTCATGGGATTTAGATCTTTGGTTTGGAGGTTTAGAGTCATGGTTTCATGAGACACCCCAATTAACTGACCTAATAACATGTTTAGTGCTTCTGTTTGATCTCCTAGTTCCTTGCATAGTACCTGGGGTCTTAAAAGCTTGCATGTGGACATCCAAGTTACGATTGGTCTCACCTTGCCTGAAGCAACAGATGAAGCAGAGTCAGGAACAGGAGAAAGAAATGGAATATGCAGCTAACTGCCTCCATGACCAACTGCCTCCTTTGCCATGAGACCAGAACTGGCTGGTGTCCAGCTATCATTACTGAGCATTTTGATCAAAGATTCTATAGAAGAAGCCTGATCAAAAGCAGGGAAATGCAGACCATAATTTCAAATTCTCATGGAATTCAGATTTTTTGGAGCCATGGAGGCTGGATGAATCCTTGAAACTACTGTCTTGAGATATTCTTAACATTTTAAACCTTAAACCAAAAAGATTCCCTGAAGTCTTCTTAAAACAAACAATACTTTTTTTTTTTTATTGTACTTTAGATAAAGCTTTAGAGAACAAACTAGTTTCTCATCAAACAGTACACACATTTTTCTATGACATTTGTTAACAACCCCATGACATGTCAACACTCTCCCTTCACAACCCTGGGTTCCCTATAACCAGCTTTCCTGTTCCCTCCTACGTTCCAGTCCTTGCCCCAGGGCTGGTGTGCCCCTTTAGTCTTGTTTTGTTCCATGGGCCTGTTCAATCTTTGGCTGAAGAGTGAACCTCAGGAGTGACCTCATTACTGAGCTGAAAGGGCGTCCAGGGGCCACACTCTCAGGGTTTCTCCGGTCTCCGTCAGGCCAGCAAGTCTGGTCTTTGAGTTAGAGTTTTGTTCTACATTTTCCCCAGCTCTGTCCAAGACCCTCCATTATGATCCCTGTCAGAGCAGTCAGTGGTGGCAGCTGGGCACCATCTGGTTGTACTGGACTCAAGTGTGGCGGAGGCCATGGTAGATGTGGTCCATTAGTCCTTTGGACTCATCTTTCCCTTGTGTCTTTAGTTTTCTCCATTCTTCCTTGCTCCTGAAGGGGTGAGACCAGTGTAGTATCCTAGAGGGCTGCCAACAGGCTTTTAAGACCCCAGATGCTACTCACCAAAGTAGAATGTAGAACATTTTCTTTATAAACTCTGTTATGCCAATTGAGCTTGATGTTCCCCGAGATCATGGTCCCCACAGCCCACAGCCCTCAGCCCAGCAATTTGGTCCCTCAGGGAGTTTGGATGTGTCTGTGGAGCTACCATGACCTTGCCTCGTACAGGCTGTGCTGGCTTCCCCAGTATTGTGTACTGTCTTACCCTTCACCAAAGTTTCTACTTATTGTCTATTAAGTGTTTTTCCAGCCCCACCCCTCCCCTCCCTGGTAACCACCAAAGATTGTTTTTGTATGTAAACCTTATCATGAGTTTTTACAGTAGTGGTCTCATACAATATTTGTCCTTTTGTGATTGACTTATTTCACTCAGCATCATGCCCTCCAGATTCATCCATGTTATGACATGCTTCACAGATTCGTTGTTCTTTATTGTTGTGTAAATACTCCATTGTACATATGTACCACAGTTTATCCATTCATCTGTTGATGGGCATCTTGGTTGTTTCTACCTTTTTGCTATCGAAACAAAGCTGCAATGAACATGGGTGTGCATATGTCCATTCATGTGACAACTCTTATGTCTATAGGATATATTCCTAGGAGCAGGATTGCTGGATCATACGGTATTTCTATTTCTAGCTTTCTAAGGAAGCACCATATTGTTTTCCAAAGTTGTTGTATCATTTTGCATTCTTACCAGCACTCCCTAGGAGTTCTGATCTTCCTGCAGCCTCTCCAACATTTATTTTCTGTTTTATTGATTCGTGCCAGTAATGCCAGGGTGAGATGGCATCTCACTGTGGTTTTGATTTGCATTTCTTTAATGGCTAGAGATCTTGAGCATTTCCTCGTGTGTCTGATGGCCGCTTGAATGTCTTCTTTGGTCAAGTGTCTGTTCATTTCCTTTGCCCATTTTTAAATCAGATTATTCGTCTTTTTGTTGTAGAGGTGTTGGGTTCTCTTGTAGATTTTAGAGATTAGACCTTTGTCTGATTTGTAACAGCCAGAAATTTTTCCCCAGTCTGTAGGTTCTCTTTTTATTCTTTTGGTGAAGTCTTTTGATGAGCATGTTTCATTTTTAGAAGATCCCAGTTATCCAGCTTATCCTTGGGAGCTTGTGTGTTGTTGGTTGTGGTTTGTATCCTGTTAATGCTGTGTATTAGGACCTCTAGCACTGATCCCATTTTTTCTTCTATGAACTTCACGAAAACCAAACAATACTTTTTAAAGGAGCATTATGCTCCTTTAACATCTATATGGGATCAAATTGACAACAGTAACCTGAAAGATGAGATAGGACACTTAGGGCTCAGTAAGTTTATGTTAATGGGGGAGAAACAACATGGAAAAGAAGAGAGGATTGCTGCCCAACTGAAGACTGTAATCAATGTCACTAAATCGTACATGTAGAAATTGCTGGATTCGTGTATGCTCTGCTGTGTATATTCTCAACGACAAAAATAAAATTATAAAAAAAAAAAAATACAGGGGGTAGGTGTTGAATTGTGTCTCCCAAAAAGATATGTTGAAGTTCTAATCCCCAGTACCTATGAAAGGTGACCGTATTTGGAAATAGGGTCTTTGCAGATGTAATTAGCTAACATCAGGTCATACTGGAGTAGGATGGGCCCTAATCCAAACAACTGGTGCCCTTATAATGAGACACAAAGAGACACAGGGAAGACAGCAAACTGTGAAGACAAAGGCCAATAAAGGAGTTATGCTACAAGCCAAGGAATGCCTGGGGTTACCAGAAACTGGGACAGACAAGAAAGGGTCTTCCCATAGAGTCTTCAGAGTTAGCATGGGTCAACAAACACCCTGAATTCGGACTCGTAGCAGCCAGAAGCCGCACAGTTTGTGGTAATTTGTTATAGCAGCTCTAGGAAATTAAATACAACAGGTCTTTTAACAATGACTTTTAAATATATTTAAAAAAAAAAAAGCTCAAGGACATTTATAATAAATGAATTGCAAATTAAAATGAGAGAACCATTTTTCATCTACTAGATAAGCAAGTATTAAAAAAAAATAGGTAATATTTGTATGAGAAAGCAGGTACTCATGTACATTGTTATTTGGAGTTTAACACGAAAGGATAATTTATAATTTCTATCAAAATTTTAAATGCCGTACCCTTGGACTCAGGAATTTAACATATACGTATATCCTTACATGTGCATAATCACTATAGCACTGTTTGTAATTGATTAAATAAATTATGATAAAGCCAGAGAATAGAAAAAAAGAATGAGCTATTAAAAAAAAACAGTTGGTTACTTAAAAACCATGTTATTTCAAAAACTGCAAGAGCTGCTGGTAATAGGGAACCTGGGGTTGAAAAGGGAGAGTTTTGACGTATTGTGGGGTTGTTAACCAATGTCAACGTGTGTACTAACTGCTTGATGAGAAATTAGTTTGTTCTATACACCTTCATCTAAAGTACAATTAAAAAAAAAAACTACAAGAGATTATGAAAATAAGTTTATTTTTGACTTAACCAACAGGTGACATAAAACAATCTTGACCTTTAAAGTCAACTTGGTTCTTTCTCCAGTCTTTTCTTCAGATCGTGAATACGGCAAGTGCCCCCAAGAAAAACCCCCACACTGTGAAGAAAACAGATATACCTCCCTTCAGAGAAATCAAAGCTACAATGTACAGATTTTAAACTGTTTCTCCCAATTAGCCTTACATCAATTGTCTTCACTGCAATGGCTCTGGAAGCAGCGGATTCTTTCCCTCCAAGTCCCACCCATTGTAGACTGCCTGTTGCTAACGAACAAGCCCAAAGATGTGGAAGGTATGTCCCACAGGAGGAGGCTCCAAAGTGTTCAGACCCTCAAGTCTGATCTATGAAGGAAAAAATCTTCATTTGGGGTGACAAAGTGAGGTCTTGACGTACTCCAAAACCACATTCCAAAAAGACGAAGTTACCTGCCTACCTGAAGGCCCACAACACTCAGCACAATTAACCTTGGTTTTAACTGTTTTTCATCGTGAGCTTCTTGTCATGTTCTCATTTCAAAAACTATAAACACACTGAAATTAAAACATGAATTACTAAGGATAAAAAATAACACAGGGGCCAAATACCACAGGATGAGGTAGTCAACAGCATGGCCTATATGCGGATCACCCTACCTAACCCTTCCCAGAGGTTGGAGAAGATTTAGCAAGCTGAGGAAGCCACTGCAAGGCCCCTGAAGATGACACCCTTACCGTGGTTTAACAGCCAAGTTTGAAATGGCAACCTAAACAAAAACCAAGCCGCATCCCAAAGCAAGCCCAGCTGTTTTCTGAGTAGAATCTCTGTGCAGGTCAGCCCACACCCTGGGAAGGTGGTGCTGTACCAGGGGTGTGGTCCCACCAGGATGTTTCGGTATTAATACTGGAAGCTGCGCTTTGTCTGGATGTCATCAAGAATCTGCTGCAGTTCCTCATCTTCAAACCTCCCCTCCAGGCTAGGAGAAGAAAACCAAAACAAATCGGTGATTTAGCAAATGACAAGTCTCTCACAGTCTTCAGTGTATGCTCACCTGTGAGCACCACGTGCCCACCTTTCCATTTACGCCTAAACACTGACATCCTTACCATTCAACTACACTTTTCCTTTTAAAAACAGTAGGAAATATCACAAACATATGAAAGGCACAGTAAATAAGTTAACCTTAATAAACTCACCCACTGCCGTCGAGTCGAACCTTAACAATTAGCCCTATTTGAGCTTGATTTCTTTAATAAAACCTGAGAGAAACAACTGATGGCCCTTAGTATGGTCGCTTTCCCTTTCCCAGAGTTGGTATTTATCAGTCTTATACATATTTTTATACCTAACTATATATATATATATCCACAAGCAATATATAGCATTGGTTTTAAACGTTATGAGAAATAGCATCCACCTGCAATTTTTTCTCTTAAAATTCCTCTAGCATTTGTTCATACTATTCCATTTTATTCTAATCCATTAATTTTCTCCCTGCTGTATCATTCACATTTTATGACATTTTATCTATTGTTCACCGAGAAACTGTTTTCCAATTTCCGCTATTACTAACAATGCTGCAGTGAACACTGGAACATGTCTTCTTGTGAACCGGAGGGAGGTGCTTTAGGGCATGTACACAGGAAAGGATTTGGGGGTCATAGGATATATTCATCTTTAACTTTACTAGGTTTTGCCAAATTGCTCTCCAAAGTGACAGTACTAATTTATAATTTACACTCTTACCATCAGTGTATTAAAGTTCCAGCTGTTCTACCTTCTTGCTAATACTTATGGTATAAAACCATCATTTCATACATTATCAAAAAAGACATTCTCATTCAATATTGACATTATCTACCTAAGTTTTAAATGCACACACACTTTTAGACAGATTAACTTTACCTACAGGAATTTATCCAAAATTCATAATACTTATCACATCCACTACTAACCTTGGGATCAGAGCCTTAGACTCCTCAGCAGTCTCTGGGCAAAGATTGGCCAAACAGGCCAACTCAAACTTGTGAAGCTTCTTCTGGAGTAACAAGCTGATTGTAGGGAAGAAAATTAAAACAAAAAAATCAAAGAATGATCAACAGGAAAAGGGGAAACAAACATACCCAGCAAAAAAAAGAAGTAGGGTATCACAATCTTTCCAATACAGCTAGGTATGGCTGCAAAATTTTGCTTTCAAATCACTTCCTGTTCCAACTCCTGAAGAACAGGAAGTTCTGGGGAAGTCAGATAGCGACAATGAAAGTGAAGAGTGCACCCCAGGGCGGACCAGTCCCTGCTACCACGACCTTTGAAAAACCGCTATACCTCAGGGAGTATACAAAAATCTTTGGCCCCGGATTTGATATTGTTGCTCCCTGCTCTTCGTTACCATGCTCTCTTGCTTCCTTTGTTACCAATTTTGACTTAGACAAAATGTTACTTAAAATTATGTAAGATTAAATAAATACAAGCATACCCTACTTTGTACAAATATATGTGTAAACAGCATCTTATTTTAAATGTACTAAAAATGTTCAAACTACATAAAAGAACACTGTTAAAATATATCTTGGATTTTCATGCATCTAGCTCAGTGGCAACTAACAACAAGCTCTTAAAATGAAGCTTATCTATGATAAATTTAGTTTCAGTCAGAGTAGCAGGGGCGGGGGTCTGGAGGTGATGGTTTCAGGGGACATCTAGGTCAACTGGCATAACAAAGTTTATTAAGAAAATGTTCTGCATCCCACTTTTATGAATGGTGTCTGAGGTCTTAAAAGCTATCAAGCGGCCATCTAAGATGCATCAATTGGTCCCAACCCACCTGAAGCAAAGGAGAATGAAGAACAACAAAAACACAAGGAAAATATCAGCCCAAGAGACAAAAGGACCACGTAAACCAGAGACTCCATCAGCCTGAGACCAAAAGAACTAGATGGTGCCCAGCTATCACCAATGACCGCCCTGACAGGGAACACAACAGAGTCCCTGACAGAGCAGGAGAAAAGTGAGGTACAGAACTCAAATTCACATAAAAAAGACCAGACTTAACGGTCTGACTGAGACTGTAGGAACCCTCAAAGACATGGCCCCCATACACTCTGTAAACCCAGAAGTAAAACTATTCCCGAAGCCAACTCTTCAGACAAAGATTAGACTGGACTCTAAAACATAAAATAGTGCTTGTGAAGAGTGTGCTTCTTAGTTCAAGCAGATACACGGGACTAAATGGGTAGCTCCTGTCCAGACGCAGGGTGAGAAGGCAGGAATGGACAGGAGCTGGTTGGACGGACATGGGAAATACTATGTGGAAAGGAGAAGCATGCTGTCTCATTACAGAGACTGCAACTACTGTCAGATAACAGTATGTGTATAAATTCTTGTATGAGAAATTAAGTAGAGCTGTAAACTTTCACCTAAAGCACAAATAAAAAAAAAAGTAAAAAAAAAAAAAAAAACTGGTTTCAGAGAGGACCTTCAATTATCCCAATTATTCATTAGGAAACAAAATGTTTACTGTGCTCATCACTCTATTATAAACAAATTCGTCATTAATCAGTGTTACAACTTTATAATGACAGAAAATTAAAAGCCACCCATAACACCACCTAGACACAATGTTATCATTTTAGTACACCATTCCAAACATTTTTTCTGTTTCTGAATATATACTCACACATTTGTAACTTTTTATCATTTAATAAAGGGATTTTCATTTCATAAAGAAAATACTGTACACTTAGTGACACGGGAAGAGGTTCATAATGTAGTGTGTATGTGATGGAATTCACAGTAAAATGAGCACATGCTTATTTCCAAACACACACACAAAAAATGCCACAAAGCTGAAAAATCATCTGAAATTCTACTATCTAGAAATAAACAGTGTTAAAAGTTCATGGAACGCTAGCAAGCGGCTATCTAAGATGCATCAATTGGTCTCAACTCACCTGGATCAAAGGAGAATTAAGAACACCAAGGACACAAGGTAATCACGAGCCTGAGACAGAAAGGGCCACATGAACCAGAGACTACATCAGCCTGAGACCAGAAGAACTAGATGGTGCCTGGCTACAACCGATGACTGCTCTGACAGGGAACGCAACAGAGAACCCCTAAGGGAGCAGGAGAGCAGTGGGATGCAGACCCCAAATTCTCATGAAAAGACCAGACTTAATGGTCTGACTGAGGCTAGAAGGACCCCGGTGGTCACGGCCCCCAGACCTTCTGTTGGCCCAGGACAGGAACCATTCCTGAAGCCAACTCTTCAGACATGGATTGGGCTGGACAATGGGTTGGAGAGGGATGCTGGTGAGGAGTGAGCTTCTTGGATCAGGTGGACACTTGAGACTATGTTGGCATCTCCTGCCTGGAGGGGAGATGAGAGGGTAGAGTGGGTTAGAAACTGGTGAAAGAGACACGAAAAGAGAGTCGAGGGAGGGAGTGGGCTGTCTCATTAGGCGGAGAGCAATTGGGAGTGTGTAGCAAGGAGTATAAAAGTTTTTGTATGAGAGACTGACTTGATTTGTAAACTTTCACTTAAAGCTCAATTAAAAAAAAAAGTTTATAGAGACTTTTCTGCCCTTTTTACTTACTTACACACACATAGGGAAAGAGACAAAGAGGGAGACAGCCAGTCCCCGGATAGCACAGTTAAGCACTCAACTGTTAGCAGAAAGGTTGGTGGTTCAAACCCATTCAGAGGCATCTTGGAAGATAGCCTGGTGACCTGCTTCTGAAAGATCTGCCTTGCAAACCTGGAGCAGTTCTACTCTGCACATGAGATCACCGTAAGGTGGAACTGACTTGGCGGCAACTAACATATATATACATATGTACATATGTATGCACGTATATATACACGTGTAGTCCCCGATTTATGACACATTCAAGTTAAGATGAACCACACTTACAACCATCCTATTTTCTGGGGGATATATCTTATCGGTAGTAATATGTACCACGTACAATGTTGCAGCGTGTAATTTGCTGATTTTATCATTCTCAGATGTTCACTCACAGGTGCTCAATTTTACAATTTACTGTGCAAATCACTGCCATATAGTTTTCTAAACTAAATAAAGGGAATCAGTTGCTTGAAAACATGGACCAAAAGCTGATCGCTTTGCTAAAGTTAATAGGCAGATTCAGGAAGTACTGAAATGTTACCGGAAAATACAGGAAGAAGAAAAGAAAACGACTATACAGACAACTATCGCCAATGTTCTGACTAGAAACGCCATTCCCATTTCCAGAGATCATCTAGACCCTCCCACAAGTGGAGTTATTACTGCCAACGTCGTCCAACTCTTTTTCATCCTTGGCCTAAATTTTTATGATTTGGGTATTTTTTTTTACATATTATGAAAATATATCTGTAAGTTTATATGTAACGTTTCCAACCCCAAAGACAATGACTGGATTTATAAGATACTGATAATAAATGGCTATAATAATGAAAACTAAAAAAAAAAAAAGGGTATTCAACATATGTCAGAACCAACTCACAACAAAGTCATCCTAAATTGGGGACTACCTGCATATTATAAACACACACACACACACACACACACACACGTTGTTGTTGTTAGGCACCATCGAGTCTTTTCCAACTCACAGCAACCCTATGTACAACAGAATGAAACTCTGCCCGGTCCTGAGCCAACCTCATAATTGTTATGTTTGAGCTCACTGTTACAGCCACTGTGTCAAGTCATCTCATTGAGGGTCTTCCTCTTTTTCGAAGACCCTCTACTTTACCAAGCATGATGTCCTTCTCCAGGGACTGGTCCCGCCTGAAAACACGTCCAAAGTATGTGAAATCAAGTCTCACCATACTCGCTAAGGCGCATGCATATTTTTTGCATATTTTAATTGAACACTTTTAAGTAACACTGTTTGAACCTCATTGTAAATGCATCCAAATACTTCTATGTACACTTGGTTAGTTGTATTTTTTAAAGATAAATTCCCGCAAGTAGAATTATCAAAGGATATGCCCCTTTTGAAGGCTTTTGAGACAGTGTCAAAGTTGTGTCCTACAAGGGCTTTACCAATGCACATTCGAAGCAGCAAAGAATTCAAGTGTGTTTACAACAACTTCCATATGAAGAACTCAATGACATTGATTACATTTTATGTTGTGCTGCCATTATAGACAACCTCTTCCAAAATATCCCACCACCACTCTTTAAAAATATTTTGTGTCTTCACTGAAAGTTTACACAGTAAGTTAGATTCCTGTTTAACAATTACTATACGTACTGTTCAGAGACATTGGTTACATTTTTCACAATGTTTTAACATTCTCATTAATTCCCTTCTGAATGTTTCACTGCCAGTAATCTGGTTTCTCTGTCTCCTTACTCTTTTATCTTTGCTTTAGAGTAACTGTTGACCATTTGGTCTCATATAGACGATTCTTTAAAGATGCATAGTACTCACTGTTAATATTCTTTATGAGCCAATCTATTATTTATGTAAAAGGTGCCCTCAGGGGGTAGTTTCAGGTCAAGGTTTATGGAGTATCTCAGGGCCACCACTATTACTTTTTAATCTTTTAAATCTACTTAGGTATATTACCATTTTTTAAATTTTCTTGAGAATAAATATTACTTTATATGAATAAAATTGCCATTTGAAGTTCTTATGTACATTCAACATTTATAGACTAAGCCCATTTTTTAAAAACTGAGTGTCATCCTTCTTATTTCTAAGAACTTTTAATAATAAAGATATCAACCCTTTTCGAGTTGATTCATACTTACATTTTATATATGGTATTTATTTTGATATAGGGAAGATGTATGTACAAATTCATTTATTCAACAAATATTTATTTAGTGCCTACAACGAGATCAAAACAGTGGTAGATGACGTTCCTACCATCCGGAAGCTTACATTCAGCTATCGTCTATCAATTTTCCCCCACTCAGAAGTCTTGCTGACCATACCACAGCCATGATAATATGTATGTTCACTCTTGTTATCACCCAGCAACTTTGTGAATCATAGTTTACATGTAAATACTGGGAATTCATGTTGTTGTAAGGTATGAGAAACTCAGTTTCAAAATATTTCCCCAACAATTAATGGAGTAATATAAAATATGAGAGGAGATTTATATATGAGTCTGTTCCTGAACCTTCAAAGGTCTGTTCAAATGATTTGTCTATTCTGATGCCAACGTGACACTATTTTAACTACTGTCATTCTTTTTTGAAAATGTACTGATAATTCTTACAAGCTTAATATCATTTTATTAAACTTGCTCTCACCCTAAAAAATCCCTTGGAGGTTTAGAACGGCATTAAATGTACACATAACTTTTATAATATTAAGACCTCTTACTCATGAATACCTACCTCCACTTTCCCTTATGCAAGTCATCTTTTAGGTCCAATAGTCTGTTAATTTTTCATGGAAGCTCTACCTATTCCCTTCCAATCTTTCCCTCATGTATACACACTATTTGAAAAGCAGAGTGTAATTCCTACACTGGTTTATCACCTTCATTCTCCCCACACTTAACAGATGCGAACATCTTTCAATTTCATTTTCTACCACAATTTTAAATGGTGCTAAAGTAATCCATATCAAATGGATCTACCACAATTCATTTAATCACTGCTTTTAATGTTTAGTTTGCTTTTTTTTATCTTTAGTTATTATAAATAGCTCTCTAAAAAGTATCTGCGTATTGTTGTCTTTTAAAAAAAAAAAATTTTTTTTTGGTAATGTTTAGTTTGCTTTTTTTTATCTTTAGTTATTATAAATAGCTCTCTAAAAAGTATCTGCGTATTGTTGTCTTTTTGTCCATCTGCCTTTTCCCTAGGATAGCACTGCTCAAATATTTTCACCAAAGTAAAACAAACGAATGTCTGTCCTACCCAGGGGACCTAAAAGCATAGGCTGAAATGGCTTTCTAGAACTTCAAGTTTTTAAGTCTTATGATTTAATTTAAAAATTCATGCACATTTTTGTTTTACTTCATAATATGCTGGTATGCTTGCTTTAATATTAAAATGTTTTAAATTACCTACCATCAAGTAAAACTGATACTTTAGGAAGAAGAGCTGTTTCTCTGCGGCCTCCTACATGCCACAACACATCTTTGCATTTCCCAAGGTACATCCAACCCAACAGAAAGAAGTCCTCAAAGTCAGTCACCGTTTGAAAGGTAAAAGCAAAATGCAGAAAGAACGGTCCTCAAGAATCAGACCTATATGCATTAACGCACAAAGATCTCTAAGACGTTTTAGATGAATAATAAATAAGCCCATTTTATTTAAGAATGAAAAATCCTCTATAAAACAATGCTATATATATATATATATATATACACACATATTTTTAAGCTGCATGTATATGCATGCGATTACATGGAAAAAGTTTGCAGAGCTATACTCACCAACCTACTAACAGAAGTTCCTTATAAGAAATTAAAAATTTTCTGACAAAAGCATTATTTTAGATACATTAAACTCACAGATCATGTGAGGGAAGGGAGAGGGAGGAGGATGAGGACAGCATTCTACATCCAGATGCCCAATAAAAAAAATCAAACCAAACCTGTTGCCACTGAGTTGATTCCAACTCATAGGCACCCTACAGGATGCGCAGAACTGCCCCACAGGGTTTCCAGGGCTGTGCTCTGTACTGACGCAGACTGCCACATCTTGCTCCTGTGGAGTGGCTGGTGGGTTCAAACCACTGACCTTTCGGTTAGCAGTTGAGCATTTAACCACTGTGCCACCAGGGCTCCTTCAGACGCCCAATACTTCAGATTAATAAATATCTTTTAGCACTTACCTGCGGACACTGGCAATGGTCTCTCTGTTTTTGAAACGACTGAAACGGGCTGTGTAGTTTAAAGTTTTCATGAAGACTTCTGAGAGTTCTTGTTCATCCTCTGCACTCTCATTCTGCTGCTTTCGATGCTCTAGAAGCATATGAACTTCGGAATTGAGAAGTGTCTCAGCTGTTTCAAACTCTGGGAGAAGCACGTCAGATAAATATTCATTCAAAAGTCTGCTTCTAAATTTCGTTTTATGTCTTTGCCCCTGCAGAAATTCAGAGGCCTTATACTCCACGTTGCTGCTTCCATCCACACTAGAACACCACAAGGTACACTGGCGTCCACTAACTACTACAATTTGGGTAATTTGGCCTAGACAGCTTCTGACATCAAGGAGCCTGACCTGGACATGCTATTAAAAAACAATATAATTCTAGTCTAGTTACTGAACTCACAATGGAGCATAACCAGAAGTTATTTATTTACAGCTTACATGAATCTTTATATTATACTCTCAATTTTAAGAGTTACCACATGCTAGGGAAGGCCAACTGTCTGGAAACACATGTGAATAATGTACCCCCAATTCTATTTTTGTACCTGCACAAATCTATTATTTACTATTAAACCAGGTCACTACCTATTATGGACTGCCAGGCACTGAAAAAAGGGCTGGAAGCCCCCACCGTCCAGATTTCAGAGTCTAATGCAGCCTATCGACTAAACCCAATTCAACTCACCATTTTACCCAAATCTCTTACCCTTTATATTCATTTAAAAGAATCCTCTTGACCAACAGGAATGCCTAGAAGCAATCTTTAAAAATTAGGTCTGAAAAAAAGAAGCCCAGGACTCCGTAACATAATATGTGGCAACCTTTTCTTATATTTTCAGAAAAGCACTGTTAAACATGCTATTATCCCTTTGGGAAAATCATTCTCTCCCTACAATCTCACAGGAACATATATTCCTAGTACTTATCACAAAGAGTTAGAGCTGGTTTGGATCTACCGTTCCCGTTTGTCAGGAAGTGCCCCCAGCACAGGGACCATGTCCTATTCAGGTTTATAACACTGCACGATGATGAAGGGGAAGCAACAGTGACGGAAATGCCAAACTCCTTGCATTTTGCATTTGCATGTGATAAGGTTGTGCTTACTGTTAGGGTGATCACTGACAACTCCACCAGATGATGTCACAGTCCAGACAACAGCCTCACCTTGCTGACAAGATTCACTTTTATAACATGCACAGTCAAATAAGAAACTACTTTTATTTGAAAAATACTTATTGCTATTGAATATAATAAGCACTCAAAAGCTTTTTTTTTTACTTTTTTATTGTGGCAAAAATATACAAAACAAAACCTTCAGCAATTCAACAATTTCCAAAACGACAATTCAGAGATACTGGTTACATTCTTCATGTTGTGTAACCTTTATTGCTGGCCTTTCCCAATATATTCCACTATTATTAACATAAACTCACTACTCCCTAAGCAAAACTCCCCCTTTCCCCACCCCCGGTAACCACCAATAATCTTTGGTTTCTGTGTATTTGCTTATTTCATATAAGTGAGATCATACAGTATTTGTCCTTTTGTAACTCACTTATTTCACTCAGCATGTTTTCTAGGTTCATCTACGTTGTGGCATGCATCAGAACTTCTTTTCTCTTTATGGCTGAATAATACTCCATTGTGTGCATATACATATTTTTTTATTTATCTGTTGATGAACATTTCAGTTTCCACCTTTTGTCTATGGTGAAACACTGTTGTACAGGTTTCTGCTTGTGTTCCTGCCTTCACTTCTTCTGTGTATATATCTAGGGTTGGGATTTCTGGGTCACATGGTAGTTCTATGCTCAACGTTTTGAAGAACCGCCAAAGTGTTCTCCGCAATAGCTACGCTATTTTACGTTCCCACCAGGAATGGATAAGGGTTCCAGTTTCTCCACAACCTTGCCAACACCTGTTATTTTCTGTTGTTTTGATCACTGCCACCCTAATGGGGGTGAGGCGATATCTCATTTAGTTTTGATTTGCATCTCCATCCTAGTAGCGTTGTGGTTAAGAGCTACGGCTGCTAACCAAAAGGCTGTTAGTTCAAATCCACCAGGCGCTCTTTGGAAATCCTATGGGGCAGCTCTGTTCTGTTCATTAGGGTCACTATAAGTCGGAATCAACTCAATGGCAACGGGTTTTTTTTGGTAATGGCCAAATAACATTGAGCATCTTTTCATTTGTTTAATGGCCATCTGAATATCCTCTCTGGTCAAATGTCTGTTCAAGTCTTCCACCCATTTTTTGATTGGGTTGTTTGTCTTTTTGTTGTAAGAAGTTTTTAAAATATATTTATGGATCTTACACCTTTATCACATATTTAAGGAACGCTGGTAGTACAACAGTTGGTTGTTCGAACCCATCCAGCAGCTCCATGGGAGAAACACCTGGTGATCTGCTCCCATAAAGATTACGGCCTAGGAAACCCTATGGGGAAGCTCTACTGTATTACATGGGGTAGCTATGTATCAAAATTGATTTGATGGCACCTAACATCAGACATGGAAACCCTGGTGGCGTAGTGATTAAGTGCTACAGCTGCTAACCCAAGGGTCGGCAGTTCAAATCCGCCAGGCGCTCCTTAGAAACTCTACGGGGCAGTTCTACTCTGTCCTATAGGGTCGCTGTGACTCGACGGCACTGGGTTTGGTTTTTTTTGGTAACATCAGATACACGGTTTCCGAAAATCTTCTCCCAATCTGTAGTTATATCTTCACTTTGTGGATATAGCATTTGATTAAGTATTTAATTTTATGAAGTCCCATTTATCTATTTTGTCTTTTCTTGCTTGTGCTGTCATACTTAATCCATCGTTAAAAACTAGGTCTTACAACCTCACTTCTTCATTTTCTTCTAAGAATTTTACGGTTTTAGATTTCCTATTTACATCCTTGATCCATTTTGAATTGTTTTTTGTGTATGGTGTGAGCCATGGGACCTGACTCATCCTTCTGCATGTGAAAATCCAATTTTCTCAGCATCATTTGTTGAAGAGACTTCCTTCCCCACTGAACGGACCGAGCACTCCCGCCGAAAATCAGCTGACCGGAGATGTATGAATTTATTTCCGGACTCTATTCTATTCCATTGGTCTATACGTCTATTAACACACCAGAATTGTGTTGTTTTAATTACTGCCCTGGTGGCCCAGTGGTTAAGCATTTGGCTGCTAACCAAAACAGCAGCAGTTTGAATCTACCAGCAGCTCCTTGGAAACCCTATGAGGCAGTTCTACTCTGTCCTATAGGGTCGTTATGGTTGGAATCAACTTGATGGCAATGGGTTTGGTTTTTGTTGTTGTTGTTATAGAATATTTTGACCAGCAGCTACTTTTAATTTCCAACCTGACAGCAGTAGAGTTTGACCAGGAAGAACCTCAGAGCACCTTTCTTTCCAGTCCATTAGCCTAGAAATTATCATACGGGAAATATCAAACTGAGTGCCTAGTCTGGGACTAAAATGTGTCTCTTTCCATCTTCAACTCTCTGAGGTGGTGTTAGTACAAGTGAAGAAACTACCAGCTCAGAGCAGTAAGTGGAAAGGTATTACACAGCAGAACTGTTGTTGCTGTGTGCTGTTTACTCGATTCTGACTCAGAGCCCTTACAGGACAGAGTAGAACGGCACTATAGGGTTTCCTAGTCTGCAAATCTTTATGGGAGCAGATCACCAGGTCTTTTCCCCTATGAAGCCAGGGTGGGTTCAAACTCCCCAACCTTTTGGTTGGCAGCCAAGCACTTAACCATTGTGCTACCAGGGCTCCTTAGCATGACTCACAAAATCCCAACTGCGAGCAAAAAGTGACAAAGTGACATGAGGCAAAAAACAAAAACAACTAATTACCTGGTAAGTCTCAAGTCTCTGAGGCTGCAGCATGAAGACAGCCTTAGAAAATGGAAATTAAAAGGCTAAGCAAACCCATAACAAGGGAAGACAGTGAACTGGTAATCAAAAACCTCCCAACAAAGTCCAGGATGATGGCCTCACTGGGAAATTCTACCAAACATGTAAAGAATTGATATTGATCTTTCTCAAACTCTTTCGAAAAATACAAGAGGAGAAAATGCTTCCTAACTCATTCTATAAGACCAGCATTTCCCTGATACCAAAGCTAGACAAGGATGCCACAAGAAAATATATAGATGCAAAAATCCTCAACAACATAATAGTTAATGACATCAAACAGCATATTAAAAGAAAACTATACACCATAACCAAGTGGGATTTATTCTGGTTCAACGTATCAATGTAATAAACCACATAAATAGAACAAAGGACAAGGACCACATGATTATCTCAAGTGATGCAGAAAAGACAACTGACACTCAACAAACTAGGAACTGAATGAAAATGTCTCAGTATAATAAAGGGCCTTTATGAAAAACTAGGAGCTAACACCATATTCGATGGTGAAAGACTGAAAGCTTTCCCTCTAAGATCTGAACTAAGACAAGGATGCCCGCTTCCACCATCACTATTCGACACTGTACTGGAAGTTCTAGCAAGAGCAATTAGTCAAGAAAAAGAAATAAAAGGCATCCAAGTCGGAAAATAAGTAAAACTATCTCTATTCACAGATGACATGATACTATGTAGAGAAAACTCCAAAGAATCCAAAAGAAAGCTACTAGAGCTAATAAGCAAATTCAGCAAAGTGGTAGGGTACAATATTTAAAGCAAAAACTAGTTGTCTTTCTATAAACCAGCAATGAACAACCTGAAAAGGAAATAAAGAAAACAACTCCATTTACGATAGCATCTAAAAGAAGAAAATACCTAGGAATAAACTTAACCAGGGAGGCAGAAGAGTTACACACTGAAAACTATAAAACACTGCTAAAAGAATTTAAAGAACACATACCCATAGCAATCTACAGATTCAATTCAATCTTTCTATAAACCTCAACAGCTTTCTTTGTGGAAATGGAAAAGCCAATCCTCAAGTTCATGGAACTGCAAGGGGCCCCAAATAGTCAAAACATTCTTGAAAAAGAAGAACAAATTTGAAAGACTCACACTTCCCAATTTAAAGATGCACTATAAAGCTATAGGAAACCCTGATGGCATAGTGGTTAAGTGCTACAGCTGCTAACCAAGAGGTCAGCGGTTCAAATCCGCCAGGCACTCCTTGGAAGCTCTATGGGGCAGTACTACTCTGTCCTATAGGGTTGCTGTAAGTCGGAATCGACTCGATGGAAATGGGTTTGGTTTTATAAAGCTATATAGAGCAATAGGATAAAATTGAGAATCAACAAATAAACGCATGCAATCTATGAGCAATTAATTTTTGACAAGGGTGCCAAATCTATTTAATGGGGGAAACAACAGTCTCTTCAACAAATGCTGAAACTGGATGTCCACATGCAAAAGAATGAAGGTGGACCCATAACTCACACTGTATACAAAAATTAACTCAAAAATCAAGGATCTAAATATAAGAACTAAAACCATAGAACTCTTAGAAGAAAGCATGGGGTAATGCTTCAGGACCTAGATTTTTTTTTACGACAGATTCTTGGATATGACACTGAAAACATGAGCAACAAAAGACAAAATAAACTTCATCAAAATTAAAAACTTTTGTGCATCAACGGACTTTATCAAGAAAGTGAAGAGCCAGCCTTACATAATGGGAGAAAATATATATCTGTAAAGGGTGAAATATTCAGAATACATAAGGAACTTACACAACTCAACAAGAAAAACAACCCAATGAAAAAATGGACAAAGGACTTAAAGAGACATATCTCCAGTGAATACAGATGAATGGCCAACAGGCACATGAAAAGATGCTCAACATCATTAGTCATTTGTTGCTGTCGAGTTAGTTCCAACTCATATCGACCCTATGTACAACAGGATGAAACACTGCCCAGTCCTGTGCCATCCTCACAATCATTGGTATGCTTGAGCCCACTGTTGCAACTGCTGTGTCAATCCACCTCGTTGAGGGCCTTTCTGTTTTTTGCTGACCCTCTGCTTTACCAAGCATGATGTCCTTCTCCAGGGACTGATTCCTCCTGATAATATGTCCAAAGTATGTGAGACATAGACTCACCATCCTTGTCTCTAAGGAGCATTCTGGTTGTACTCTCTCCAAGACAGATCTGTTCATTCTTTTGGCAGTCCATGGTACATTCAATATTCTTCGCCAACACCACAATTCAAAGACGTCAATTCTTCCTCGGTCTTCCTTATTCATCGTCCAGCTTTCACATGCATATGAAACGAAGTCCCAAAAGCTTGACTTCATCCACGTAATTAAAGAAGACTCTACTGTGAGGAGGCAGCTCTTCCCCAGGCATGTTTTGAGTGCTTCCAAGCTGGCGGCTCATCTTCCGGCACTATATCAGACAGTGTTCCTCTGCTGTTCATAAGGTTTTTACTGGCTAATTCTTTTCAGAAGTAGACTGCCAGGTCGTTCTTCCTAGTCTGTCTTAGTCTGGAAACTCAGCTGAAACCTGTTTGGCATGGGTGACCCTGCTGGTATTTGAATACCGGTGGCACAGCTTCCAGCATCACAGCAACACGCAAGCCCCCACAGTACGACAAACTGATAGACACATGGGGGATTAGTCATTAGGGAAATGAAAATAAAAACCACACTGAGATATTGCTTCATTCCTATTAGGATGGCTATCATCAGAAAAGGAAATCCTCGTGGCATAGTGGTTAAGTGTTGCAGCTGCTAATCAAAAGGCTGGCAGTTCAAATCCACCAGCGACTCCTTGGAAACTCCATGGGGCAGTTCTACTCTGTCCTACAGGGTGACTATAAGTCAGAATTGACTTGATGGCAATTGGTTTGGTTTTTTTTGGTTTATTATCAGAAAAATGGAAAATGACTAGTGTCGGTGAAGACGGGAGAAATTGCTCATCTATTGCTTGTGGGAATGATAAGTGGTCCGGGACAGTAAAAAAGTTTGGTGGTTCCTCAAAATATTAAACTACCATATGAGCCAGCTACTCTACTCCTAAATATACAGTTATTCCCAAATACTTGAAATCAGGGACTCAAATAGATATTTGTACACTAATGCTCACTGCAGCAGTATTCACAACTGCCAAAAGATGGAAAGATGAATGGATTAACAAAACTTGGTAAATATGTACAAAGGAATATTATTCAGCCACAAAGAGATTACATTCTTATGTATGTGACTGTATGGATGAACCCTGAAAACATTACATTAAATGAATAGCTGGTACAAGCAGTTAACACTCGGCTGCTAACTGAATGGCTGGAGGTTCAAGTTCACCCAGAGGTCCCTAGAAAGAAAGTCCTTGGTGATTTACTTCTGAAAAATTAGCCATTGAAAACCCTGTGGAACACAGCTCTACTCTGACACACACTGGGTTATGTGAAGTGAAGTAAGTCAGACTCAAAAGGATGAATACTGTATGATCCCACTTATATGAAATATTTAGACCAGGACAGGCACAGAGACAAAAGTTTATCAGTAGTTAGCAGGAGATGGGGGAGGAGGGAATGGAGAGTTACTGTTTAAGGGGTAGTGGGTTTGTTTGGGGAGCCCCGGTAATATAGTGGTTAAGTGTTATAGCTGCTAACCAAAAGGTAGGCAGTTCGAATCCACCAGGTGCTCCTTGGAACCTCTCTGTCCTATAGGGTCGCAACTGATTGTGGGCAATGGGTTTGGTTTGGTTTTGGGGCTTGTTTGGGGAGCCCTGGTGGTGCACTGATTAAGAGCGTGGCTGCTAACCAAAAGGACAGCAGTTTGAATCCACCAGCAGCTCCTTAAACATCCTATGGACAGTTTTATTCCGTCCTATAGGGTCACCCTGAGTCGGAATCTACTCGAGGACAATGGGGTTTTGGGTTCCTCCGAGGTGATAAAGTTTGAAAACCGAAAGCTGTAAGAATTACACAGCCTAGTGAATGTGATTCATGTTACTGAACTGTACACTTCAGACTAGCTGAAAACAGCAAATTGGTTTTGATACACATTTTAACACAATGCAAAAAGATACCTAAACAAGAGTTACTAATAAGAATACAAAAAGTTTATTGTTACTGTCAACGCCTTTAAGACTGCTGAAAAATAGGCCAAAGTAGGGATGCCTCCCTTTCTGCACTAAACCAAACATACTTCTTAAATGGTAAGGTCATCTTTTAAAATCCTAAGGCTCCTGCTCATTTTGGCATTCCAAATTAAAGTGAGATCCGTTCCACTAACCGGAAGGCGTTCCCTGATAACAAGGCTGCTCTACCTGTCATGACGCTCAAGCATTCCACACTGTTACCACAGGCAGCATGAGGCCGCCGCCCAGAAGGCAGCGTGGAGCTGGGCTTGCTGTACACTCCCGTAGACCGGTCCGAAGCCCCCACCCTCCCGGGCAGGCCGAGGGTGAGCCAGGCCAGGCTAGGAGCGATCACGACCGCGAGGAGCTCCCCTACTTCTCCCGCCCGGGCTGCCCGGGGCTCAGCGCCGAAGGTGCGGGGCTGAGAAGTGGATCTGGCTGGCTCCATACCTCCAAAGGCACCCGGCAGGTGCCCGCCCCGGCCTCCTCCCTGCCTCCCTCCCTCCCGACGCCGAGCCCTGGGCAGGCAGGGTGAACCGCGAGGCCTGAGGCGACCACGCGAAGCTGCGGCCGGAGGGAGTCGGTCAGCCCGGAGCAGCCCTGCCCCACCTTTGGGGAAGATCAACTGCGAAGCGTCCTCCTCCACGTCGCCCGCCCGCGAATCGCTGCCGCCCGCCGCCATCTCAACAGCGCGCCGCTCCGGGCGCCACCGGAAGCGGAAGTGTGGAGTCTCCGGCTGCGGTCACGCGCGGGGTCTTGGGAAGGGGCGTGATCTGGCGGGAGGTGGCGGAGCCGGGAGGCCAATTTGAGACAGGGGCTAAACGGGCGCTGCCGAGAATGACAGCGATGGGCTCAGAGGGTCGATGTGAGACAGAGCGGACTTCACGGCAACCGGTGGTGCTGTGCGGGGTGCCCCGCGTCGTCCAGGGCCGTGAGGCTCCTAGAGCCGGGCTCGCGCCGCGGAGGGGCAACCTGCTACCGCTTGGCCCCCGTCCGGAGAAACCGTGCCCCCTTCCCCTTGTCCAGTATCCCCTCGCTGCTCATCCTTGGACATTAGGTCTCATGTGAGCCTCAGCTTCATCACCTGTGAAGCGTGGATAAGGACACCACCCCCCGGGGCGGAGGAAAGGGTTAGATGAGATACCGGAATGCGCTACTGGAAGGAGAACTGCCTGGGAGACTGAAGGCTTAGGGTGGAATTTTTTTTTTTTTTAAATGTCTTAAGCACTTTAAAAAATTGATTCATTTATAGTGGATTATCTATTACTTCTGGGCAAGTGAACAGCAATACCGAAAGAACTTTAACATCCCTGTTGGAACATTTGGATGATATTTTTTTTCTGGGTAGAAAATTTAACAAAAAGATGTTATTTTCAAGTCCAAAGAAAACAAAAGGTTGTGGAATAAAGGAACTAATCAGAGCATTGCTTGACTCAGCAGTGAACAATATTTAGGCGGTCAGTAAGGTTCACTCTGATGTGCTTGTATTCTTTGACTTAGAATTTGTTAAAAGGTTGATTTGCCCTGTATTTGTATTTCTAAAAGAAATGCACTAGGCAAAGTAAGAGGTTATGTAGTATTGGCATAGTCCCTGGGTGCCATAAACAGTTTGCAGTAGGCTGCTAACCTGAAGGTTGGTGGTTGGAATCCACGTAGCTGCGCCATGAAACAAAGGCCTGGCTTCCGTGAAGATTACAGCCAAGAAAACCCTATGGAGCACTTCTGCTGTGTAATATACAGGATCACCATGAATTAGAATTGGCTGGACAGCAACAGGTTTGGGTTTTGTGTGTGTGTGTGTGTCTGTTTTTTAATTTGGTTATAGTATTGGCAGAGCTTTTTAGTGTTTTCAAAGTGATTTCCTGTACAGTTCATTAAAACCCCACAACAGATGACTTGATGTGGAGCCCGTGGTCACACAGCAGCTGAGTGGCAGAAAGGGGCCTGAAATGCTCTGTCAGGTTCTCTCCAGTTCATTCTTCATCTGTCCAGCAGATCTTTATGGAACACCTACTACTTGCCAGACCTTACTGTGTGCCAACCCAAGGGCTAGTTGGGTACCACCACTTGGTATCTTCAGTGCACAGACAATAGGAGGGAAGTCAACATGTGAAGAGAAAAGAGCAAATAATAAAGAATATGTATAGTGATGTTTCATAGGTTAGTTTATCCATAATACTTTCATTCAAGAAACCTTTATAAACACTTATGTGAAAGGCCTTGGAGTTTTCAGTTACAGGTCTTACCCCCAAGATGCTCACAAAAAGTAGCTGATGCAAGATTTAGACATTATCCATAATAAAAGAAAGTGGCGACTGGTATGAGGGAAAAGAAAACAAAGTGCTATGGGAGGATATGGAGGAAAAAAGGCCACTTTCCGCTACAAGTGACAAGGCCACAGGAGGATTTGGGGAGGAACAGCGTTGGTATTGTTCAGAGATGGGGAAAAGAGTAACATGAAAGAAATTGTCAAGTACAAGAGGAATATTCACTGTTTAAGGTAAATTCATATTTCAGCATCCTTAAATGTCATTTTCATTGTATTATTTTGGGGAAGTGAAGGAAAATGTAATTATACAGACCTTTTACAAACGTGGGCTGTGCAAACTGCACTTGGCTACTAACTGAAAGGATGGCAGTTCAAGTCCACCCAGCAGCACCATGCGAGAAAGGTCTGGCATGGACTTCTGAAGGATTACAGCCATTGAAAATCCTGTGGAGTGCAGTTCTATTTTGAAACACATGGAGTTGCATGAGTCAGAGTTGACTCAATAGTAATGGGTTATTTGTGGTATACAAACGTCAAACAATGTTTGCTGTAGTACATTTTTCATTAATGTTGCTGTGTCTTTTCAATCAAAGGAATAATAAAAATAAATAAAAAGAATAATAAAAACAAATTAATAGCAACCTTTTACAGGGCTTCTCAAAGGACCCTTGTTGTTGTTGGCTGAATCTGTCATGTTTTCTTTCTGGACCTAGGTGTTCTACCCCTAAAAGAGAATGATGATGTTTCGCAGTTCTCCATATACTCAAAGTTTTTGAACAGAGTCTCCCAATTTAAGATATTCATTCATTAAAAAAAAAAAAAAAAGGTACCTGCCGCTGAAAGTCTGCTGGTAAGTGCTACAAAGGAGGCCAATGGAGTAAACAAGTGATTGTCTGCCAGTGTTCCATTCACATGTAACCTTCTCCCTTTTGCTATTAGTACAGTCCTTAGGGATACAAAGGAGCCCTAGTGGCACAGTGGTTAAGAGCTACAGCTGTTAACCAAAAGGTCAGCACTTCAAATCCACCACCTGCTCCTTGGAAAACCTGTGAGGCAGTTCTACACTGTCCTATAAGGTTGCTATGAGTCACAATCGTCTTGATGGCAACAGGTTTAGTTTTTGGGGATACAAAGGGATGAAGTATACGGGGGTTTTGTGTGATTCTGCAAAAATCCCTTGGCTTCCAAGTGTGAAAACCTCCAAAAAACTGTATTTAGAGTCACAGACTTGACCCAGGCTTAAAAGCTTGGCCTGTATCAGTGTGACCTCCTGAGAGGGTATCCATACCATCACGCTGGTGCCCACACTGTTGTTTACCTCTACCTGAACCCTCCCCTCCCCCCGTCATGGAGGTCGAACCAGATACTTTAACATCCACTTCTTTTAGGAAGCCTGCCCTGCCCTTCCACAGGCTGACCTCAAGGGTTATTATACCAGATTATGCTACCTCCTCTCAAGTGCCTTTATTCTTAGCTGCTGTCCAGTGGGCTCTGACTCATGGCAACCCCGTGCACAACTGAACGAACTGTTGCCTGGTCCTGTGCTATCTTCACAATCATCAGTATGCTGGAGTCTATTGTTGCAGCCACTGGGTATTTTGAGTGCCTTCCAGTCTTTTTTTTTTTTTTTCCAATCCAGAGGGCTCATCTTTCAGCACTATATCAGACAATATTCTGTTGTGATCCACAGGGTTTTCATTTGCTAACTTTTGAAAATAGATCACCAGGTCTTTGTAGTCTGTCTTAGTCTGGAAGCTCCACTGAAACTTGTCTACCATCAATGACCATGCTGGTATTTGAAATTCCAGTGGCATAGCTTCCAGCACCACATGCTGCCATAGAATGACAAACTGACAGGTGAGTGGTACTTCAAGTGCCTAGAGAAGCTTAAGGTTCCAGAGGATCTGAGACTTCCCCAGTTGTTTCTATCTGCACCCAGCACTAGATGACAGTCTGGATAACCACAGCGCACCAGCCCTCCAGCCATTGTACCACTGTGTACCACTTGCTGGAGCCTGGGCAAAGCATTTCCAATTTCTGCCTTGGAAATTCACAATTCTGCCACAAAGCAGGAAATGTGGTTCAGAGAAATAACTAGTTGTCTGGCTTATAAATGGCAGGGCCAGGATTTGAGCTCAGGCCTCTCAGACTTCAAGCCTGTGCAGGTTCCAGCTGTCAAACCCTGGATTATTTGGTTGGGAGCCAGGGTTGGGTGGCAGGGCTGAATCTGACAGGCAGCAGAGCTTTGTTGAGTGAGAGGCTGAACTTCAGCCTTCCTTCCTTTTCCCCATCAATAGTGCTGAAGTTTTGAGATTAGAGGAGTCACTTGTTTTTTAATTTGCCTTGGCATACAAGACCTGTACACATAGAAAAAGAGCAAATGAGAAGCAGGAAAAGACCCTAAGTCCTCGTCTGACAGCCCATCTTACAATGAGGAGAACAGACTGAGAAGGGCCTGGGCTTGGTGGAAGTTGCCCCGTTCTCTATGCTCCTCAGAACTATGGTTCTTCGTACAGTATTGATTCAGAAAGTCAAGTTCCTTCAGTTCTCCTATTGAATAGTGTTTACAACACAAGATACTCAAGCAAAGGTCACAGACCCTAGAATGATCTGGAAGCAGTTGTAGAGCACCTCCCCTACCATGTCTCCTTCCCCTGCAAAAATTAGCACCACTGATCTGACCAGATGGCTTACTTCACATTTCAACAGACAACAGAAAATTCCATGCTGTGTAGTTACATAATGTAATTTCTAGAACCTCCATTTCTCCTGAAGAAACACAGAGGATGCCTCTTGGCACACACCAGTTATTACCAAAGTCTGTGAGTGTTTAACCAACTTCCTGTAGTCTATTTTCAAAATTACTACCCAAACCTGACAGCCTGTATATCTGTGGCATGTGTTTGTGAGTTCTACAAAATTTAAGGGCCTTAAAAAAAAAAGATGCATCCTCCTTGCAAATAAATTAAAGACCAACAATCCCCAGTAGTAATTGAACAGTTTTATGTTTGAAAAGTTATTCTTTGTCAGTTTCTTCAAAATACACCTCATCCTTTCTGGGCCACCCAACAGCAAGGATCTCTCCCCTTTAGGTCAGACCTCATCGATATGTCCTTGGTTCCTTGCTTGGACTAATTAATATCATCTAATGAAAAAAAAAAATTTTTTTTTTTTAAATGATACCTTTAGGGTGGGAGGAGGTGGGAAGGGGGAGCCATTGTTTGGAAAGCAAGGAGTTTTCGTTCACTGTGATGGGAAATTTGGCATCAATTAAGTGTAATAGTTGCACAACATGGTTAATGTAATTGATATCACTAAGCTGCCCACCTGGAAAAGGTGGAATTGGTAAATGCTGTTATATATATATTTTACAACAAAAAAGAGCAGCTGCTGAGGCTCCTTATGTACAAACACCTCATGGGATCTGTTTTCCTGGTTTGGAGATTTAGGCATAGTTTCATAGGACATCCCATCAATTGGCCTAATATTGCTTTTAGTGTTTCTGTTCTGCCTCCTGGTTCATTGTGTAGTGCCTGGGGTCTTAAAAACTTTCAAGTGGCCTGGAGCCGCAGAAGAAAGGAACAAGGAGCAGAGAGACAATGATCAGATGCACGTCTAATTGCCTCCATGAACAACTGCCTCATTTGCCATGAGACCAGAACTGGATGGTGCCTGGCTACCATTATACAACTTTTTGATCTAATATTCTATAGAAGTATCCTGATCAAAAGTGGGAAAAGTTAAGGAACAGAACTTCAAATTGTCATGGAATCCATTTTTCTGGAGCAACTGAGGCTGGATGACCCCCTGAAACTATTGCTCTGAGATTTTTTTTTTTTCCCCTACCACTAGAACTTTTTTATTTTTTAATATTGTGTTTTAGGTGAAAGTTTACACAGCAGATTAGATTTCAACAATTGATACAAAAATTCTTTGACATTGGTTACAATCCCTGCAATGTGTCAGTAGTCTCACCATTTCCACCTTGCCTGCCCCATCCATCCAGATCCCCTGCCCCTCATTGCCTTTGCGTCTTTGCTTTTGGGTAAATGTTGACTGGGCTGTTATGGCTGATTGTTTAAAGAAACACAGTTCTCATGGGTATTATTATTTCATAGGCCAATCTATTGTTTGGCTGAAAGGTAACCTCCAGGAGTGGCTTCAGTTCCAGGTTAAAAGGGTATCTCAGGGGGATAGTCTTGAAGGTTCCTCTAATCTTTATCAGTCCAGTAAGTTGGGTCTTTTTCGTGAATTTGAGTTTTGCTCTAATTTTTTTTCCCATTCTAACCAGAACCTTCTATTGTGTCCCTGGTCAGAATGGTTGGTAGTGGTAGCTGTGCATCTAGGTCTTGTGGTGTCTGGCTAGAAGAAGGTGTGGTTCACAGGGACATTAAGCCTGTGGGACTAATTTCTTCCTTGAATCTTTGGTTTCCTTCATTCTCCTTTGCTCCAGACAGGAAGGGACCAACAGTCGTATCTCAGATGACCACTTGCAAGCTTTTAAGACCCCAGATGCTACTCACCAAACTAGGATGTAGAACATTCTTTATGAATTAAGCTATGCCAGTTGACCTAGTTGTCCTACAAGACTACAGTCCTGAGGCTTCAAACGCAGTAAATCAATTCCGCAAGGTGTTTGGATATGTCCAAGGAGTATGTATAACTGTGCTCTGTGTTTTATTATGTGAATATATATGCAGAACAAACAGGTATATACGTACACCCAGAAATATACCTGTATGTGTACAGGCATGTACTCCCATGTCTTCCCACACCCATATAGCATACATATCTACATATGTAACCACTCACATATTTTTTGCTTATTACTGTTGTTGCATAATTTATTATAGGGTTTACCATAGTCATCCTTTATTCTCATGTACCTCTTGCTGAGATAATCTTTAATCCTTAATTCGAAACTGTCCCCTGAAGTCATCTTTAAACCAAACAATAGCCTAGCTTAGAAAGTACAGAATGTCTGCCCTGAGCATGGTGCAGAATCAAACTGACAACAGCAACTCAAAAGGTTAGATGAGACCGTTAGGGGGCAGTAAATAATGGTGGTAGAATTATTTGAAAAAGGGTATGAAAACGGTTGCACCCACTTGAAGAAAGCCATCAACTTAACTGCACTGTACATGTAGAAATGTTGAATTGGTGTGTTTTCCTGTGTATATTTTTGCCAAAAATAAAATTTATGAAAAGAAAAAAATCTTAAATTTGAGTTTTTCCTCTTCCATCTTAACTTTTTGGGCAAGGTTTCATTTGAAAATCCAGTGGAAACAATGAGTCCTCTTTCTATAACTCTACATACACAGGACTGCATACATTTTTAAAAAAAGGTTCATGAATGAATGCTAGTTCAGGAAACTTGGCTCTAAACCACCACACAAAAATATACAAGTGCAAGATTAATAGGGGTTCATGAACACCACATAAAATACACAGAATGAATAATTCAATTGGCTATCTTAAAAAATAAGACAACTGTTACCTTTATTTCACATAAAAGTCACGTGATTAAAAAAAAGGCAGGACAAAAAACAATTTTTACCCATTATGATTTATTCTCTACAATACTTTGTTAAAGAGTTCAATGATTTGCACTCAGAAGTTATATAGCCAAGAGGCAACCAAGTGTAATACAAAGAATTGGTCTGAAGTCTTTGTACTGAAGGCCATACAAAGTCTCTTGTTTCAGGGAAATGAGAGTGAAAAGAAACAAAAACAAAACAAACAACACATAGTTCCCTAGGTTCCAGAATTCCGGTAGAAAATAACATCAACAGTTAGTGTAATTGTAGATGTTAACATGGAAAACAGATCTTGTGCAAATATTAACACCTAGGACTTCTTTTGTATAGATGATATTATAAACAATAAAATATGTAATATCTCAACTACAAAACCTTTCTTGCTGAAAAGGTCTCTAACACGAGTTGCTTTAATATTAGAAAGGGAAAAAGTTTAAGAACCTCACAGTGGAAACAATCCAACGCCGACGAACTCTAGTGATCAAAGACATTCTCTTACTGTGAAACGAGGACAATTCATAATTACAGAGAATGTCCTAGCTGTGGGTATTATGAGACAAGCCAATTTTCCAGACCAAAAGGCACTCACAGCTAGGGATGAAACAAACTCTGAACCAAGCCAGCAAAGTTGGGCTGGTTCCTTGAAAACTGGTTACCTACTGTTCAGCTTGAGCAGCCCAAGGACAAAGGAAATACTAAGTGGAAACATTCCCTTTCTTTAAACCTACAATCACATCCCATGTATCTGGCCACCCTCGTCACTGATTTGGTCAAGCACATGGAAGGCAGTTCAGTTCCAGTTCAGAGCTGTCATCTCCCTATGCAAAGCTGCCACATGGATGATCCAGACTTGGTATTTTTCCTGAGAGCCACCTGCCATGCATGTCCATGAGGTGACCATGACTGTACACTTGCAGACCGCTTCCTGACTAGGCCCTGTTCAGGACTGACACTTGACAGTGTTATTATTTACAGGGCCAAAGAGTTTTCCTTGGTCGACTCCTGAGTCCCCTTGGCAAGGCAAGAGGAACGAGCGCATTCCCATTGCTAGACGTGTGTGGGAGAATGAGGAAGTGTGGAGGGAGTAAGGCTTCTTCACTCCAGAAGACAGAGCCCACCTGCAGTGTGGTGCTGGGCTTAAAGCAGCTGATCCTTGTGCACTGATTTTTCCCCCCATTTCGTGGGTTTTTAATTTTTTCTGTTCATTTTCTTAAATGGCAGGTATCCTATCCCACCCTCGATAAAATAAAATAAAAAACAAACTCTACACTGGGGTGACAAATAGGGCGACATGTACACAGACAAACAGGCGTGAAAAGCATGGCACTGTAAATGCTTGCATGACCAGTCTCACTGAGCGCGCTCAGGGGTGTAAGTTTAGCACCAATTTTTTTGCTTTTTTTAATCTTTAGAAATAAAACACAACTTTTAACGTAGAACACTTGAACATTAATGAGTGTAGCCCTATGTACCAATACTGTCGAACAAATCGGAGGTGGATGTTCAGTCCAGAGCTGACCACCCTTACATCAAGCCATGGTACAAGACTCATTTATTATTCTCAGCAGCAGGAAATCATTAAGTGATCCCCTCATCTTCTAAGGGTTTTCATCAACACTGCAAGGGAACAGTGGCAAGCGGGAGCCCAGCACAGTTAAGACGTGACACGGCATGGGTGTCCTGATGCCGGCCCCACAGTTCCCCTGCCCTTTCCACATCCACAAACAGCAGAGGATGGTGACAAGCAAACCCACTCACCGGTTTTTCATTTTTTCCCAAGAAACAAGACAGTGATGCCCAAAATAGCATGATGTCATTTCTTACACTGTGCCCCTGCTCCCCCTCCCCGATTCCCGGCAGAAGAAAACTCGAAAGAGCTCTTGACTTACTTGCCCATTTCGGAAAGCCACACTATCACCACATAAACTTTAATATACTAAATCAAAACAGTATGTGTTCACTGGGTTGACACCCAATCCACTTCATGAGTTCTCTAAGCGTGTTGTTGAAAACCAGTGTTAACATCCTTAGGATCCCTTCTTCCAACTGGCCACCTCTTCCTGTGAATCATGTGAGCAGTGCCTCTGTTATGACATTTCCAAAGCATCTTCCAAGTCCCCTAGTTCTATGAACTATGCCACCAAATGAGTGAAGAACAGGCAAGAGGAAGGAGAGACACTTGCTGACAGATATTTGGAAATCAGCAACAACGGGAAAGGGAAGTTATGTCACGTGAAAGTTTGAATGATCTTGAATAAAATGAGTTACTTAGGAATTTCCCCTGGTGGGGTGAAGACTCCCAGCGTATTAGGCAAGATAAAGATTCACCTTGTTTAGTTACACAGTTTTGTTCTACAGTCCTGGAGGAACTCCCCTGTTAAGGGTCCTTTGGAATGCTTGCCTGGAAGAAAAACAGCTTGGAGACCCTGGATTCTCTCCTAGGACAATGTGTCCTTATAAAACACCAACCAAGCTGCTTGTCTGAACATCTATGCTTTCTGAGAACCTAGGTCCAGCTATAGGCACTGCTACCAGTAGAGGAGTGAGGTAGCCTGGTGGTAAGGAAGAGATCTCTCCTTTCACATGTGTGCAGCGATGACATCAGGCTCTCCTGTGGGCATCTCCATTCCTCAGCAGGCTACACCACAGCGCTCTGTTTAATACCAGGAGACTCAATGCAGGAAGGATGTCAGAAAATCCAACTGATAGTAGGATGAGATTTAAAACCTTCAAGGCTTATTGAGCAATGATGAGATCTGCAACGCCATCCAAAGGGCTTCCGATCTTGATGAGGGTCTCTGTCCAGGAGCCTCAAAAGACTCATGGTGCCCACACTCAACCCTAACATGGCGTCTGGTTATGAAGCATGGAGGTTGTGATCAACTCTTGGTATGCAATAAACTGGAAGTTTAAAAAAAGGAATTTAAAACAACCTAAAAATGTTTTTTGTTGGTCTCCGTTGCCCAGACTGCCAGGGGAACATACCTACTTGATCTGGGGAGGCTGTAGGGGCGTGTGTGGGGTAAGCCTTCATGGATGTTTAATTCCAGCTTCCACTGTGTGGCCAACACACATGCAGCAAATCACCAGTGGCACTTGCATGCCAATGGTCTTCTGAACCCACATAGTAATTCTTATTAAGCATGGAGGAGCCCCAATCCAACTGAACCCCATATTGAGGAAAGGCTGAGATAAGGCTTGGGCCCCTCGAGTTCTGTTTCATTCACTGTAACCCCGCCACCCCCTCAGTCAGCAGGGGGCAGACTTGGCAACGGAAGCTAGCATCATAAAATGGTGCAGTAATAGAAGTAACTGGACCAGGAAGAGGAGGCATCTGCTCCGATGATGTCATAGCCATTGGCGGCCACAGGGGGGTGGGACTGGTCATGCAGCCGTGTGTCAGGAGTAATGATTGTAGAGGGGCGGGGCATGAAGAGTGCCATTCTGGAAACAGTGTTGACGAGAAGCAATATACTCTGCGTAACTGATTGTCACCTTCTCACTTCTGTACCTGTATAAGGAAACAGGAAAGAGTATAAGGAACCCCAAACAATTCATTTTGTAGAGTCACTCAGCAGAGAAAACCAAAAGCTTGTTTTATATTTTGAAAGAATAAAATGGAAGACCAAGAGCAATCTTACTTACAGAAAATGAAAGACAGCACAAGAAAACAATGTTGTTATTACAAATGAACAAGATGAAAAAGCACAATCACAATTCACACCTGAGAATGTATTTTCAGAACATCCCACCTTCAAACGCTACATTTGCTTATCATCAGCAACTGCTCGTAAGCAATCTGCTATTGGGGTCTGGATGAAGAATTTCAATGTTGAATTACCCAGGTGGTATACTGGAAGATGGCTGCACCAAAGCCCAGTTTAAACTGTATATCTACGTTCAGGTTAAAATGTGATAGATTTGACAGAAATGCAACAATGTATCCTCAATTTGCAGAAGAACAACAAATAAGTTATTTATAACTAAAAGGGGCACAGATACCTAATTCTGGGTCAAATTCTGATGAAACAGCTTAAAGGATCCTGGGGCTATATAAAACAGGTCTCAATTCCCAAATGAATATGTCATTATCACAGGGCCATCAGAACAGAATTCAGAGCACTTTGGCCTTGCTCTTGGAAAGAGCCATGAGTCAGGATGCAAAGCATGGGGTGTTACAAACCTATGGAGCCTACTACAGACCACAGGAGCTGGGTGTGACAATCCTTACCCAGAGCCATCTCTTTCCCACTGTAATCACTCCTCCACTGCAAGGTGATTATTCCTGAATTTTGACAGGGAAATGGCTGTTCAAATAAATTATAATAATAATAGTAATAATAATGCTTTGTATTTGAAGTGTTCTTTTTTTTCTTTTTTCCTTTTGGAATCCAAAGCATTTCAAAAACACTGGGTTATCTTCCAAACAGACCTGTGAGGTTAGTATATGATTATCAGCATTTTACAGATGAGGAGGCCACAAAGGCCCAGACACTAAGCCCCTCAGTATTTCTGATGTCAAAAGGGTTGGGAAGAGAACTGACATCTAATGACCACCTACAGATGTTGCCTGGCCCTGGGCTAAAAATTCTACTTACATTATCTTATCTCATCCTAAAACAACCCTGAGGCATTATCCTTTATCTTTACCGGCTCAAAGAGGCTGAATAACTTGCCTAGATAGAGCTGGGGTTCAGAATCCCAAGTCATCGAGAGCTCTGTTATACTAGGCAGCCCCCCAAAAGAAGCACTCACCCCAAATTGGTAGAGGCATTTCCTTCTAACTTCTGGTAAAAAGCATTTCTGACTCTTCTGTTAGCATGCCCTGCCACCTGACTGCTCGTGCTAGAGAGAGGTAACTAGCTCAACTGCTACTTCCGTTCTTAGAGCCTTCTCTCCAAACTTCACTCCTAGCCCTCAGCCCTCTAACCAAGTGGGCCCTGCAAAGCCATTCGCCACTTGCTCAGCAGCCCAAACCCTGCTCCAGCGCTAGTATCAGCTTAGCTGTGGAGATGCACAGGTGCTGTGGGACACAGTCTGTGTTTCTGCCGCTGCTTCCCCAGAGCTTAAACCTTACCCATACTTCTTTAATTCAGGGACATTAACAGAGAAATTTCTCTTTTTCCCTTTCCCATCAAAAGTATCCTCATTCTAAGCCCCGTTAAATTAAAACAAGGAAAATGAGACAGTGAGTTACCTGGTGAGTTTGATCGTTTTTCTGAATTCACTGGTAATTGGAGCCTTAAAGCCACCTTTCCTGAGCAAGGAGTCTATGGTCTGGATCTGATCCCAGTCTGAGGAGGAAGAGAAGCCACACAGAGGTCAGCGTCTGATCACACAAGAGCGGGGCATGATTTCATACCACCAATGTGAGGAGACAGGAATGGGATTCGAGAAGCTGCCACATCTGCGTGGGCAGAGGAAACCCTAGGCGCTGGCCCACACGTACCTGCAGCCCTTGCCTGCCTCCCTGACAGTCCAGTGGAGTCTCTGAAACATGACATGGTAGCCCAGCACATGCCATAAGTGTTGTCCCCGGGCTCCCAGCTCCTGCAGCATTCTTGTCAGATGTTACCCATGTGTAATCATTTACCAACAAACACGGTCCCAATTTAGATGGGCCAACTGGCCTAGTCCCGGTACCCAGGGCTGTTCTGTGGGAGGAAACGTTAGAATTCTGCAGCTTTTATTCCTTTGTGTGGCTTTCCAGAAGTGTTTGATGACTTCTAGGAATCCTGTTTTCTATTACAGAGAATCTAATGCAGGAAGGAAGCTTTTTTTTTTTTTTTTCAGGAAGGACAGGATACTTGCTCATATATATATATATTCTTCTGCTGTTCTTATACATTCTTAATGGATAAAATCAAATACAACAAATGGAAAACCAAACCAACCAACCAAAAATCCCTAGATTACTATGCTAAAGAACCCAAAACCTTTGATTTTCTCAACCAACTTTCAAATGGCATAAATTTGATATCTACCTAGGTTATCATCCCATCTCACTACTAACAAATACTTGTGGTATGCTTCCTTGTACCGAAATGTGTTAGTGTTCTGGCTTCAAAGAGGTAGCTAAAAGGCTTCTTCTTATGCCACTGCTTTTGAAAAAATTTAAATAGAATCAAAATGGAAACAAGGCAATCACTTTCCATATAATTAGTTCACGGATATACTTAACTGGGTATTTTCTCTATTCCCGGTTCACACCCAACAAATACAGTTTCACATATTATTTTCAAAAATAGTCTAATTCCAAGAAAGGAAGAAATTTGGATTATATATCATAGGATGCATAAGCAATATTTAAAGATATTTTTCTAGACATTCTTTTAAAGAGAAAACCTGCCCAACCTACTTCCTACCTTTAATGTCCCATTAGTAAGAACTTATTAACTATTGAAAAGAACTACTGTTTTTTTAGAAAGCAGAAGGGATTACTTTTGCCCTTTGCCAAGTATAACGTCATTTAGCAACACACAATCAAAGGTTCAAAATCCACTGAGATGGGCAACTTCCCTTCGTAATGAACTCTGTAACACGGTCTAGGTGGTGGCTAGAGTTTTGCTACAATTACCACTGCAGTTCAGGGAATCAAGAAATAAAAATGTTCGGTGAAATGTTTGAAACAAGCAGGCGGATAAGCGTTTGTCCTTTTCTTTTTTTAGCTCCTAGATCTTTTTTGGGAGTTCCCCCAGTTCTACCGGAATTTGATAGGTATTAGGAGGAAGAAAGGCACTGATCCTTAGTTGTGTTTAGACTGAAAGATGGCACATTTCACTTCCCTGCGCTTAACTGGCAAAACTGTGCGTGATACTGTTGATCAAAATCCCACTCGCCCAACTCACCTTGTTCCTTAGCAACCTCAGGTAAGTATGTGGCTGTACGTTTGATGCCTTTTTCATTGATGAATTCAATTCGAATTCCGTGGACCCCTACCTACAGAAAAACACAACCAAGTAAATGCCATTTACTTATTCTAATGGGACTTCAACCACCCACACATAAATTGACATTGTCTCCTGCGCCAACGTCACTTAGGTCTGGGCAAATGAGGCTCTCCTGTTTGTCACGGCTCCCTCTCTCTCTCTCAGCCTTAGGGCAGGTACGAGTTTATGTGTAGCTACCTTTCTGAGAGTATGAGGTAGGAAAGTAGTAAATTACTGGTAGTTCATCCAGTAATTTTGAGTATTTTCCTTATAACCTAGTCCATTAAGTGAACATATTACAATGCTTTTATTTGGGTTCATGATCCCCTACATCTGACTTCTAATAAAAACTTTTACTCAAGGGCTTACCGAGAGAGATTTTCCTTTATCCCCACTATGACTTCTTAACAGGCAATGGTAGGACGACATGGGAGAGTGGGCTGAGATAAAATGGGGGAAGCAGAACAAAGTCTGTACGTTTTTTCCTACTCCTATCATAGCAGCACCTTTTCTGTCACCTACGTTCCCACAACTGGCTCCAATCTTGCTTCCACATTCTTATACCCTCTCTCAATGAAGGAGATACATTACCATGTACTAACCCGAACCCAAATGCAACGAGAGATGCAGAGTTCCAAATGAGGCTGTTCTCACCTCCCAGTCCAGGTAATCAGTGGCATCCTCAAAGTTAGTAAGGAGGGAGACAGAGCAGAAAAGTTTAGGCAGCTCCTCTCGGGTCAGGGGGGGAAATCGGCTGTCCTTAAGTGCACTAGAAGGGACAGAAAACACAGGTGAGGCTGCTCTGGGGTCACGGGCCAACATCAGGTGCCACGAAGTCCAGACGTTCATGAATCTTTATTTTTTTAAGGAGGTTTTTTTCTTTATTGAGAAACTTTAAGACTTGGGTATTTATGAATCTTGTATGTGGAGAACGACTATTATCAGTCAACACTAACATGCTAAAACAACTTGATGCTAAATTACTCACTAAAGTTTTAACTAAATGACTCACCAAATTAAAATTCCCTGTATTTCCCGATTACCAAATCCCCAAAATTTATTACTTAGAAGAAATAAAGTCAGTCAGTTGTTCTCAATTCTAGCAAATTTATCCACAGATCTTGGTGGCGGGATTCATTACCTGGTTAACGTGTATTCCCTGAGTCCTGAGTGAAGATTCATGGCTGAGAAGGTCCCAATGCAGCCACGAAGCCGCTTGTCCCGCCCTGTCTTCCATGTCACAAAGAGCGGACTAAAAAAAGGAAAACACAAAACAGTCTCCAGCCCCAAATTAATCATGTAGAAAAACAAAACCTTTAGGCTTTGTTCTTGGTCATTTCTGTTAGTCCCCAAGAGGGTTGTTTTCTGAGTTGGCGGCTATCTGAAGGACCCTCTGCCTTCCTGGGACTTGAACAGCCCCTGGTTGGAAACAGAGAGGAAAACTTTGCAGGGTGGCAAGAAAAAAAGCTTTGTGCTGCCTTTCCTATGTTCCATGTGACAACGTTAATTCACTCTGACACATATTTATGCACTATTTTTCTCTTCTGCCAGGACTCAACTTTTCCTTCTTCTACTTCTCCTTATATTTCTCTTCTTTATTCTACTTTTATGAGCATACATGTTCCCCAGCTCCATCCTTCATTATGACACAATACACTTGGCCTGGACACGCCCCCCTTTATCTGCAAGCTTCCTTTGCAACACCACATCTTTCCCCATGGTTATGTCTGTCCCTGGCAACTACAAATATCTCCTGCCACGTACATTCTCAGAAAAGAAAACCAATGTCTTCTGAAGAAAGTTTTTTATTAGCAGAAGTTGCCAATTTCTGTTTCCAGGCCAAAGTCATGCTTGAGTAGGCTATGGCTGCTATAGTTGGCGGTGGTGGGGTTTTTAGGAAGAGGTTACAGAGTTGCCCCTTTTCTAAAATTCCTGCCCTACTCCATATCTCTATATTCTTACTGCTTATATTCTTGAGTTCATCACTGCTAAAAACCAACTTATGTTCTAAAAGTTATCTATTTCTTTGATCAGCGTTATGCAGGCTCACGGCAAATCTCCCAATTGTCTTTCCCCTCCAGTAAAAGTAAAACATCAGCCAGAGTTACTGTCCCAAAACCTGAGCAAAAATCCCTCAAGGCTTCCACTGTCTACAGGAAGGAAACACAAACTCTTGAGTACAACAGTCTAAACCCTACAGCTGGGACCAATACCTGCTCTTCCATACTTGTGCCCCTCCCCTGTATGGATGACCCTTGAACCCACCCATGCTCAGAACTCCCACCTGCTCAGCCAAGACTTTCCTGACCATGGCATCTCATTATGACACTCCCTTTAAAAGTCATCCCAGTTTCCCTTCTCTAACGTCATCACACAGGAGTGACTTCTCCTGTAGTACTCTCAGCTTTGTGTGTGTGATTTGCCAACTCAATGACACATCCCCAAAGAGCAAGGGCCTTCCTTCACATGCCCTCCATACCCTGTTCAATACAGTTTCAGTGTGGCATCAACAGGTGAGGGGTGATCTTAGGTCAATGCATTTTTCAAAAACATCTTAAAACAACGGACAAAAAGCATTTTAGTGCTCTTCGAATGCAACCTGGTCTTCTTCCATTACTGACTCCAGGGGATGGTCTAATTATTGTCTGGACATTTCTCAGCATTCTATTCCTATTACCCTTTCCCCATATGAAGTTACAGCTTTTTATAAGCAGCAGACCCTCTCAAGAGAATGACCCAGAAAGATGACGCCACGCCTTCTGCACTGTCCCGTGGCTGATTTACTCACTAGGGGTCATTGGTGAATCTAGGAAGTCGTGGCTGTGGGAAGCCATAGAGGTGACAGTAGAGCACGTCAAAGCAGTAGCAGCACATCTCCGCAGTCACCACCAGGTTCTTGGTGGTGTTGGCAGTTCCGTTGGGCCGGGGTAGAGGGCTCAGTGCTCCCGATGCGGGATTCATTCGTGTAATGGGAGAGTTTCCAGGCCCCAGAGTTAAGTCCGACACATTCTCCCGCCCATTGTTGCTGTCCACATGCTGGTGGTTTTGAAGAGGTCCTGAACTAGAGCCGGGCACAGTTGTGGACTGGTTCCCGTGACTGTGTGTTCCACTTCCAGATAGTTTGGGCTTCTTGACCCCACAACAGCCTGCTGCCAACTTGGGCTCAAGTGGAGGAACACAACGTCTTTTTCCCATCCTGATTCAGTGCTTGAGGTCTGGAATGCTGCAGAACCCTAACCAAAAATATAACAGTTAAGTATTAATTTGAATGGTTAGTTAAAAGAAGAAAACAAAAATCAAAGACAAAGAGTAAGAGTCACCAGATTCTCCTCCCCTCCAAATCTCTAGTTCACCTGTTCACAAAGGGTTGCAAACCAACATAACTAGATGAGACCCTGATTCTAGGGACTCCTAACTTTTTCCTAAAGGGGAACTACTTTTTATTTTCCAAAAAGCTTATGATCACCATGGAGGAAGGCAGGCAAGACTCCGCAGGTCAGAAGGAAGGGTTGGGGTGGCAGCTGGCTGGAAGCTGGATAACGACATTTAGAGACTAAATGGAAGACTACACTTGACCTTGTCAGACTTTTCATCAGGTTGTCCTTTCTACTTATTGTAGGCCCCAGATTGAATTGGCCTACCTTTTAAAAAACTCCAAAAGAACTTTCATACTTTTCCTTGTTAAACACTTCCTTTCAGCAGTTTCTTTATCGCTAACCTAAATCCATCTGTGTAGTTTTAGCCCCAAACCCTAGTGAAGGTGGAAACCAATTAGCTGTCTTTCTGACAAGAGCCCACTTATAAGGCTCTCACCATTCTGTCCTCACAGTTCTCATTCTCCAATGCCTTACTCATCGCTTTTGGTTCTCTTCTGAACTTACTCCAATTTCTATACATGTCTCTTACCCTTGGAAGATCCCAGACACGAAAACTGCAACCTAGTATAAACTTTGTTCATAAAAATGACCCAAGCCTCCCAGTCCTTTTGTGAGGTGGCCATTTCTGCCATCACAGTGAGGCAGACAGACACAAAGCCACTCGTCAAAAGATGGCATTAGATGGGCCAGGGAGCCAGCACCTCCTGTTTGACGATGTGAAGGAGATGTGGGGATTTTCTTCTACTGATTTTTTTCCCCTGGAAAAGCCGAAGGTAAAATGTAGAGCTGTAACATGATCGAGGCCTTTCTTGTCTGAAAAGTGTCAAATACACAACTGAATCAGGATATTAGATCCTAATTACTTTAATGTGGATAAATCAGAGTTTGTAAAATTCTGCTAGCTTCAGAAAATTATTTTGTTTTTTCTCAAGTCACTATATATGCTATCGTTCTGGAAAAAAAACTGTGCTATCTTACCTCAATTTTCTGTTGTGATGTAGATATGTAGAACAAAATTACCTGTTTAGGCATTGCTCTACAACACAGTACCCAGTGCCATAGAGTCAATTCTGACTCATAGTGACCCTATAGGACACAGTAGAACTGCCTACCACCTTTTAAATAGATATCTACATACCCATTTGCAAAGTCATTACTTGTACTAAAAAAACTTGCCATTTTAGGCTGAAAAAACAAACAAAAAAAACCCACTGCCATAGTCAGCTGATTTTGACTCACGGCAACTTCATGCATTACAGAGTAGAACTGTGCTGCCTAGGGTTTTCTTGGCTGTAATCTTTACGCAAGCAAACTGCCAGGACTTTCTTCGGCGGATAGGTTCAAACCTCCAACTTTAGGTTGGCAGTCGAGCACAAACCATTTGTGCCACTCAGGGGCCTTTTAGGTTGAGAGAGAGAAAAATTTCACAAACGTTATTTTTTTTACATTCTTCATATGTGCTATCTGTAGCAAAATACACATATGGGACAATACTGAATGAGATAAAGGCTGTCTGTAGCTGAAGGATAATAGCCTGCACACTTCAGTGTCTAGCTTGAAACAGTTGTCTTTTTGACAAAGCCTTGTAAATTTGACACAATGAAACCTCCAATGACTAGGCTTTTTTTTAGTTTGTCAGTGTCATGTTCACTGTTAAGAAAAAGAGCATAATATCTTGGTCAGAATTGCTGCCTCCACTGGCCAGAGGACCGGGTTCAAATCCTGGTTCTTTCAGGATTGACCTATGACTCATTTCCTCAAAACGGGAATAATAATAGTGCTTATCTCTTGAAGTGGTTTTAAGAATTAAATGAGTTTAACACACGTAAACTACATAAAACAGTACCTGGCACCTAGTAAACATCAATATATTTAGCTCTTCTTGGTTGACTGCTCCCATTAGAATGGAAGCTCCTTTAAGGGCCTGGACTTGGCTGTGTACTCAGGGCCTGCAGAGTTAAGTGCTCTTCAACATGCTTTCATTGAATTCCCTTAACCTCTTGGCAAGGAGGACGATGTTACCATAATTTTACTGATATGGAACCTCAGGCTTAACAAGCAGGAAAACCTGCCTGAAGCCACACTGCCACTAAGTGTCAGAGCTAAGGTCTGGGCCACAATCTATCTCAGACTCCAAGGCCTGGTCTGTCCTACCAAGCCACAAGAAGTAGGCCTGACAGTAATAGCCACTAGATTCAATACTTTCACTAAGGGCATGATAAGCAAAAGGAATTACATTATGTTGTTGTTGTTAGGTGCTACTGAGTCCCTTCTGACTCATAGGAACCCTATGCACACAGAATGAAACACCGCTCGGTCCTGCGCCATCCTCACAATCGTTGTTATGCTTGAGGCCACTGTTGCAGCCACTATGTCAATCCATCTCGTTGAGGGTCTTCCTTTTTTCGCTGACCCTCCACTATACCAAGCATGATATCCTTTTCCAGGGACTGATCCCTCCTGATGACACATCCAAAGTATGTGAGACATAGTCTCGCTGTCCTCACTTCTAAGGAGCACTGGATGTGCTTCTTCCAAGACAGATTTGTTCTTTCTTCTGGCAGTCCATTTCTTCGCCAACACCCTAATTCGAAGGCATCAATTCTTCTTCAGTCTTCCTCTTTCATTATCCAGCTATGCATATGAGAGGACTGAAAATACCAGTCAGGCAAGCCTTAGTCTTCAAGGTGACATCTTTGCTTTTTAACACTTTAAAGATGTCTTTTGCAGCAGATGTGCCCAATGCAAAGCGTTGTTTGATTTCTTGACTGCTGCTTCCATGGAAGCCCTGGTGGTGTAGTGGCTAAGTGCTATGGCTGCTAATCAAAGGACTGGCAGTTTGAATCTGCCAGGTGCTCCTTGGAAACTCTGTGGCAGTTCTACTCTGTCCTATAGTGTCACTATGAGTTGAAATCGACTCGACAGCAATGGGTTTTTTTTTTTTTTTGCTTCCATGGATATTGATTGTAGATCCAAATAAAATGAAATCCTTTATTATACACTGAAGAGTATATTAAAAACTAACTTAATAGGCTGCAGAATCTTGCCAACGAAAATGGAGGCCAAAAAAATTCAAACAAAAACAAAACCAAGTTCAAAGCCAACATCTTAGCCACCATTCTGAAAATTATCAGTATCCCCCCACTGTTATTTGAGTCCACCACGGATCATCAGAGACCTCTGGGCTCTCACTTGACCTCCTACCTTTTGCGTAACTGTGGCCAGGGGGCTTAGGACTCTTGTTGGATGAAGCAGCAGGACTATCTCAAGAGCTAGAGTTTTAACAGGGCCAGCAGAGCTCTGAGGTGCCCTGCCTCTACAGCCCAAGTTGAACGAATCAGATGCAAAGTTAAAAAATAAGTATCTCCTCGTTCCCAGCACCACTCTGTCAAACCACACCTGTATACATACACATACATACCCATTGCCGTCGAGTCAATTCCGACTCATAGCGACCCTAAAGGACAGAGTAGAGCTGCCCCATAGGGTTTCCAAGGAGCGCCTGGTGGATTCGAACTGCCAGCCTTTTGGTTAGCAGCCCGTAGCTTTTAACCACTGTGCCACCAGGGTTTCCAACCACACCTGTAACAACACCTAAATGTCACTAGATGGTGGCACCAACTCCAGTGTTCCTTAGCAGATAACACTAGCGATCTGACTGGTGAAACCCTAAAACAGAGCAACAGAAGTGATTTCCAAACTGTGCCAAGGCGAACGAATTCAAGTCTAGAAGGCTTGGCATACACACCACATACAATCACTTACCTGCAGAGGACAGGATCACAAGTGTTATTGAGTGGTTACATCTTAACAACTGCCCCCACCCTTTCAAACTAGAGTATGAAATAAACAGAATGAACCACAATCTTGTGGTTCTTTAGGCTTAAGCATTTCTCTGGAGGCCACTAGGCAAACAATCCAATTTATAGTCTCAATTGGTGATCAAAGGCAGTTAGAAACATTCTACATCAAAAATACATTAGCTACCGCTCTGACCAGGGGCACAATAAAAGGCCCCAGTTAGAATGGGAAAAAAGTGTAGAACAAAACTGAAATTCGTAAAAAAGACCAGACTTACTGGAATGATAGAGACTAACTAGAGAAACCCTCTGGGACTACTGCCCTAAGACATCCTTTTTAACCTGGAACTGAAGTCACTCCCGGAGGTCACCTTTCAGCCAAATAATAGATTGGCTTATAAACAAGAACACAAGTGAGGAATGTACTCCTTAGAACAGTCAATTATATGAGACCAAATGGACAACATTTGCCCAAAGGCAAAGATGAAAAGGCAAAGAGGGGCTGGGAAACTGGAGAGATGGAAAAGGGGCAGCCAGGGTGGAAATGGGAAGAGCACTGACGCACTGTGGAGACAGCAACCAATGTCATGGAACAATCCGTGTATGAACTGCTGAATGGGAAAATAACTGGCTAGGTAAACCTCCACCTAAAGCACAATAAAATGTTAAATATATATATACACGGTAGCAGAGTCCAGAAATAAACTCATACCGTTAAGGCCAATTGATTTTTGACCATTTAGTGGGAAAAGAATACCTTCTTCAACAAATAGTACTGAGACAACTAGACAGCCATATGCAAAAGAATGAAGTGGGACCTCTACCTTACATTGTACATTAAAAAACCCAAACAAATCTCAAAATGGAGCAGCAAGCCAAATATAAGCTAAAACCATAAAACTCTTAGAAGAAAACATAAGGGTACATCTTTAGAACATTTGACCATGGATTCTTAAACATGACACCAAAAGCATGAGCAACAAATCAAAAAAATTGGGCTTCATCAAAATTAAATCTTTGTACATCAAAGGACATTATCAAGAAGGTGAAAAAACAACCTATGGAATGAGAGAAAATATTTGCAAATCATACATCTGACAAGAGCCTAGTATCCAGCATATATAAAGAACTCTCACAACTCAAAAATAAACAGTCCAATTAAAACATGGGCAAAGGCATGAGACAAGAACTGGATGGTGCCTGGCTATCGTTACTGAATATTTTGATCAAAGGGTCTACAGAGGAATTCTGATCAAAAGGGGTAAAATACAGAACATAATTTAAAACTCTCATGTAATCCAGATTTTCTGGTGCCGTGGAGGTTGGATGAATCCCCGGAAACTACTGCCCTGAGATAATCTTTAAACCTTAAGCCAAAAACATTCCCTGAAATTTTCTTAAAATCAAAGAATAGTTTAGCTTAACTACTAAAAAAGGCCTGCCTTTCAGTATTATGCTCTTTTAAGATCTATCTGTTTATATGGGATCAAGCCGACAACAGCAACTAAATAGGAACCTTAGGGGGCAGTGAGTTTACATTAATGGGAGAAGAACAACTCAGAAAAGGAGGGAGAATGGATGCATAACTCAAAGAATGTAATCAATTTACTGAATTGTACGTGTAGAAACTTGGTGTATGTTTTTGCTGTGTGTATTCTTAAAACAACAAGAAGTATTTAAAAAAAAACTAGCAAAGGACTTGGATAGACATTTTCCAAAGAAGATATGCAAACAGTCAACAAGTACATGAAAAGATGCTAGATATCCTCAGTCACAGGGAAACGCAAATCCAAACCACAATGAGATACCACTAGGATAGCTGATATCAGAAAAACAGAAAAGTGTTGACAGGGGATGTAGAGGGACTGAAACCCTTGTACACTGCCAGTAAAAAAAAAAAGTAGGAATGTAAAAGAGTTCAGCCTGAAAACAGTTTGGTGGTTCTTCAAAAAGCTAGTTACCACATTACCTCTCAAGTCCAAGAACAAGTGCATGTACATGCATGTGTGTAACAGCATTATTCACGACAGCCAACAAGCAGAAACAGCCCAAATGTCCATCAGTGGATAAACAGATAAACAAATTGTGGTATGTCCGTACAATGGAATATTACATAGCCATAAAAAAATAATGAAGGTTCATGCTACAACATGAACCTTGAAAACATTATGCTAAGTCAAAAAAAAAAAAAAAAAGTCAAAGCAGGTATAAATAGCCATATATCATATGATTCCATTCATATGAAATGTCCAGAACAGGTAAATCCACAGGGACAGAATGCAGACTGGCGGTTGCCAGGGGCCAGGGGAAGAGGACTCCAAGACTGTTTAATGAGTAAACGGCTTTACTTTGGAGTGATGGAAATGTTTCGGAACCAGGAAGAGGTGTGGTTGCACAACCCTGTGAAAGTACTAAATGACACAGAATTGTTCACTTTAAAATCGTTGATTTTATGTTTTGTGAATTTCACCTCATTAAATTATTTTTAAATTAATTTTAAAAATCCATCCATAAAATATACATACATATTAAAGACCATTTCTTTGAAAACTCATTCCATAAATTTAAACCTCTGGAAAATTTCAAACATAAACTAGAGAGAATAGTATAATGAGCCTCTAGTACCCAAAACCCGGCTTAACCATTTTCAACACATGGGCCATCTCAATTCATCCATACCCCACCTATCACCCATCTCCCATCGCTCTACTGAATTATCTTCAAGGTACATTTTAAAGAAAGTCAGTATTTTACTTAACTACCAGCATAAAGCAGATGTTAAGTCAACCACAGGTAAAGAATGTGAAATAAATCAGGGTGCTAACAGTAAGTAAAGGCTTTAACTGCTATCAACCACACTTTTACAACTTTCCTTTTTAGGTTTAAGATTCTTCTTACTCTATATAACAAAGTGGGCATCTGTAAAAATGGCGTGGAGGACGTGTCAAACCTCCTCTAACTTCCCAAGAAGGAGGGAGAATCCAGATCAACAGCCCAAGGCCGATTCCTGAGGCGGAGGTCAGACGTGCCTCCACCTCCCAACCTTTTTCACCAATTCTGACCCCAATCATTCCTCCCAGGGCACTCTCTACTTCACTGCTGGGTCTGATAATTTGTTGTAACCGTTATACAGAACTCAGACAATACTCATGATTATGGGGTTTATTAGGGAAGTAACAGATTACAATTCAGGTTTGGAAATGTTCAGGATACACTTGTTTGATCAGGACAGCCTCTTCTCAGCTGTGCCCACGGGCACGCCTCTCTCTGGCTTCTTGGCCTCTCCCCTGCTCAAGTGTTACAAAGCTCTTCTAGCTCTGCCAATAAGTGCCCAGAGGCACCCCACTCTGCCAGCAAGCTTCGTGCTCGAAGGCACTCAGCTTTCTTGCTCCGTGGACTGGGAAGCCCACTAGGCCATTTCCTGTCAGCCTCCTGGTTCCTCTGCCTCTGCTGCCACTGTTTCTCTGCTGCTGCTTCTTGCCATCTCTGATGTTAGAGCTCTCTGTCTCCCGGACCCAGGAGGTTATTAGTGCAGGGATCCTGGTCCAAAAAGTGTGCTCCACTCCTGGCTCTTCTTTCTTGGTGGTCATGAGGTCTCCCTTCCTGCCCCTGGGATGGCTCGTTTTAAGCCTAGCAAAACGGCAAAGCTGACCAATCTCCTAGTTAGGGTTCCATATACTTTATACGCATAGCCCCACCACCACCACCACCACAAGAGTGCCACATACCTTATTTACATTATTAGCAAGCTATCCAATCCCATTGGTGGGTCACAAGCAACTCATTCACATAATCACACCCAGTCATACGGCAGGAGTTACAAGTACTATAGCTGCAAGGGCCACATTAAGTAACCCACTGCATCACAACATCTCAGAAGTCAGCAGTCCCAGACTCAGCTCCCAGGACTGCCCTGTAACGATTAAAGAGGTATTCTTTACAGAGGCTCAGCATCTGAGAGAAGAGCGCAAGACACTTCTGAGTAACCACATTTTCATACAACAGACTAACCATCTGTCTGACCAGTTAAAAATAAATACCTTATCTAATGACATACTCCACCTCTTCTAAAGCTGGGCGTGAATTTGTTCTCACTCTTCCCCAAAACCTTATAAATCTACGATCTTTTGGTCATAATACACGTAAATTAATGTTTACTCTTAGACCAATGTTTCACTTAAAATAACTGGAATTAGGTGTAAAAAAAGCCTTGCTTTTTTAGACCCTCCCAAGCCTTGAACTAAACTCAAGGGCCACTTTAAGAGTGGGCAGGGCAGTAGTGATCTCATTTTCCTACTATTTATCCACTTCTGGTGGTGTAGTGGTTAAGTGCTACAGCTGCTAACCGAAAGGTCGGCAGTTCAAATCCACCAGGTGCTCCTTGGAAACTCTATGGGGCAGTTTTACGCTGTCCTGTAAGGTCGCTATGAGTTCTGAATCGACTCGATGGAAGTGGGTTTGGTTTTTTTTTTTTTATCTACTTCAGAACAATCAACGAGAATGAACTAGTTAGAACTGGGTCGCTCCAAGATGGAGACAATACCCATACTTAACCAAAAGCTGTAAGAAATAAGAATCATGGTTATCTTTTCTCTTAGGACTAATCAGCCCCCTTACCTAGCAAGTGTCAAACAAAAAAAAAATCTCTGTGCTGAAAGGGTCACCATACTCTCCTCAGTCATGCTGTGGCATCTACATCATCCTGCTCCTTACAGAATAAGCTCTCCCCTCTACCTGACTTACAACAAATTGAGGGCGCCTGAACTTCATAGGGTCCATGAACACAGCCAGACATGACTCTTCCTCCCTCTCTGTGGGGAAACTGAGCAGTACTTTGCTGTTCTGGGCTGGGTGACTTATAATGCCACTTAAAAATTCCAGCCAGCATTGAACTCATCATTGCCTTTAGAGTGAGAAGCCAGGTGGCATTTGTTTCTTATCTCTCACAACACCTAAGAAGGCCCTGCATACAGTATGCATACACATACAAAAACAAACAAAATTACTGATTGAGTAAATGGTCTCTACAAAGAAACTTATCTATAGATACAATAATTTGTCTGTCTCTTTTATAAACAGAATGTTTATGGCACAGCCTTATCTTTATATATATCTGGTTCCACTGTAAAGTGCTGACCAGGGAGTGTCTCCAGAGTTGAGGGTGACTGAAAAACAAGTATCTATTCTTATCAACAATGCCAACTCTATTCAGCCCAAACCAAACCAAAAAAACAAAGCATGGTTTAATTATTATTCATAGCAACATGCACAGCCAATGTGGATAATTCATTCTAAAAATTAGGTCAGCTATCATCTAAATTCACTTCTTGGTCCGATTTACACTGGTAGTTGTCTTCTTTGCTAAAAATCACCAATAACTGGTCAGTCCTGGACTTGGCCTCAGGTGCTATAACTATAGAACAATTTTTGCTCTCATTGAATTTTATGTGGCTCACAGCTTTCCTTTGACATGCCATTCAAACTACACTTGAATTTTTTTTTTTTCCTTTTTGAAGAAGGGGGTGCTTTACAAGCCACCCACTAGAGTATTTATGATTTATGACTTCAGGAATCAGTATAAACCATTTCCCAAAAATTGCTTATGCTTATTTTAAAAAGTACTGAGACAAGGATGTGAGGGTGCCCTGACTGAGGTGGCCGACTGGGCAGGAGTGCCTTCCTCCCTTTGCTGTAGGCCCCTTCCAAGGCTGAGTTCATTGAAAACCATAAGGTGATGTTTTCCTGGAGCAGCTCCCACCTTCAGGGGGCAGAGCCTACTAGGCTGTGGAGGTACAGTCTAGGGTGAGATCCCAATTCTGATTTGCCAATTGCCAGCTATGTAAACTTGGGCGCGTTCTCACATCTCTGTGGGACCTGGGCTCCCAGTACCAGAGGATTGTTTGTGTGCATTCAATGAGCATAACGAGAAAGCACCTGGCACAGTTCTTTGCTACACAGCTACTATGTATTGAGTGTCTACTATTAATACTACCACTCCCCCTACCAGTAAAGGCTAGGCTATAGTTATAAAAATGCCATAGTTCTGAGTTTTCACAATCTCCAGAGAAATAAATGCTCTCATACAGAATTCTATTAAGAACTAACTGGTAAAGATCATACTATTAACATGGAATTATTACTGATGACCTTGATGCTTTTCCTCTTTGGAGAGCAATGCCTTTTAATCTATCACCTACTGTTCCTTTCATTGTGAGATGCCGGGAAATAAAAAAAAAGAATCTTGGACTGTCACAGAGTTGAATGGAGTTCTACTCTACAAGAGTCCTCATTTAAGCTCATAGACATAGACTAAAAAGACACTAAATTTCTTAAATATGTTATTTTGTAGTCTTAAGTCTTGATACACAGGTTACTAATGAAACTACTGTGTCAAAGTAGTTAGAAAAGGGTAGGTTTCAAACAATAACCTGGAAACAATTACCTACACAAGCCTGGAGGTGCAAAAAACTGAAACTCATCTTTTGAAGATAAGCCTCAAAAGAGCTTAAGGGAGAGCATGACCTCGTAACAAAGACACAGATTTGGGAGGTGGGAAAGAAGCAAAGAGAAAAGGAATTCTTTACATTTTCTCTGTTATCATTTAAAGTCTAGATGTCTGCTCAAATCAAGCCTTCCACAGAAGGAAGCAGGCTGTCCTTTTCTTTGTGACACAGTGTGGAACTGAAATTCCAATTTAATAATTATATTATGGGTACTTGAAATGGCATCTGAGCTATAATTCTGGCCTACTTATGGCTCTATTCCAGGAAATAGGTGAAAAACCCACAAACATTCTGGTAACCATTTCAAATAATTGTTCCTGTATTTTTGAAACCCCATTGTACACACGCATACAAAACACTTGGTAAGTGAAAAATTTCACCACAGAATACAATTTACCTACACAATCACCTTTCGGATTTATAGATTTAGAAAAATGTGCTGAACTATGTATTTTCACGTCAAGTTGGCTTAAGAAAAATACGAATATAAGAGTCAAAAGTTTTGTTTTGAGCCGTCCACCTCTTTCTGATGTGATCTACGGCAAGTTTCTGAGTCTTTCCGGGTCTTGGTTCTTCATTTATCCCATCTTCCTCACAGAGGGGTTGTGAGGATCCAATGAAATGCAAGGCACTCAGAAAAATGTCACCATACTATCATTAACAAACTCCAGGGGATGCTGCAGTAATGAATTTTTTCCCCCATAACTGTGTTGGAAGTTTACATGTGGAATTTTAACTATTTTCAAATCCGTGATGGGATAATATCGCCAATAGCAGAGTTAGACCAAAATGTTGTAGAAATCTCTAAGGACTATAACCGTACAAAAGAGACCCAATAATTGACCTTGATTAGGAACTGTATTAACTTCTAGGCTATGACGTTTGGATGCCTTATTATTTATACATATACACACACACACACAATGTTTTAATAGATTATAAAGGAAGTATAAAGCTAGGCCACTCTGAGGGCTTAGAGTAAATGTTTTGTCTTTGCATACTTAAATTATTTCAAGAGAGCAAGTGGAACGAACTTTGCAAACATTAGTACCCTCTCATGAGGTTGAAAAATACAAGTGAACAAAGTACACATACATTTTAAAGTCCTAGTACAGACTAAAACCAAAAACAGCAACAAAATTCTATTCTAAATATGTCCAAGGTAATACTACTCACTGAAAGCAGAAAGTTTATATTGCCAGGGAACAGCTACAACAGAGGAGGGAAGCTATTTTGTCTCCGGAATGAATTTTCTTCCATTCGATTCCATTCCTTCTTCCTGTACCTAAGACAGAAATGCAGGTGCAGTCAACGAGCAAAATCAAGGCAGTACAGAGGTAAGATATATTTTTTAGAACAGGCTCTCTTTACTTCAAAACATCTCAAAATCTAAGGCAGCAATGGCGGTCCCATCAATTGAGTCACCCCATGCTCAGTGTCATCAATAAAAGGGAAAGACACTGAGGATCAAAGGTTTTATTGAACTTGAGGGAGACATGCATTAAACCCCTCCTCCCCCAATTCAGATCAAAACTTGCTCTCAGCAGGGATATACCATTTCAAGGCTATCCATTGGTTTCAGAATACAAACATATTCTCAAGTCTTCTACAAAGGTGATGCTGAAGAATTACTGAACAGTATCCCAGGGCCTTGGTGGCAAAGTGGTTAAGCCTTTGGCTGCTAACCAAAAGGTCGGCAGTTTGAATCCATCAGCCGCTCCTTGGAAACACTATGGGGCAGTTCTACTCTAACCTAAAGGGTCACCAGGAGTTGGAATCGACTCGAAGGCAGTGGTTTTTGGGTACTGCAGAGCGAGGGCCCTGAGGACAGGCCACTTTGTTACTCCAAGTGGAAATAATTCTTGGTAAGACTCATCCATCCTCACTCTCAGTCTTGGATAAACCTCTTCAACTCTCTCCAGTGGCCCCTGCTCCCCCAACCCAGTACCAGAGAATCGAGCTATTCCCAAAGAAGTAAACAGGAGACTCCAGGCTCCACCCACTCCATCCAAGGAGAGGGCAGTGAAAGAGGATAGGCCCAGAGGGATGAGGGTGAGGGAGCGTGGCAAAGACAGGAGTTCAGATCAGGACAAGGAATGAAGGGCAAAACCTGCACTCTGAGAAGAAGAGAGGCATAAAACTCAAAGAGAGTAAGGTGTACGGATGATGGAAATGAGGGCTAGAAAAAAGAGGAAGAGAAAGCGCGTGTGTTGACAGTGTTTAAAAAAAAAAAAAGGACGAGATAGAGCACGGAAAGGAGAGGCCGGGAAGGGGCAAAGGAGGCAGAGGGAAAAGGTGAAAGGTAAAAAAAAAAAAAAAAAAAAAGGGTATGAGGAAGAGAGCGCAGGGGCCCGGGGGAGTCGAAGAGATGAGGGAGTGACGGGTAGGGCAGCGAGGGCCGAGCCGCGGGGGTGGAATCCAGACGCGAGGCGGGGGAGGGGGCGTGGGACGGTCGGATGGGGGCCGCCAGGCGGCGCCGGAGACCACCAAACTTTACACACACAGACCGGAGACTGTTTCCAGGAGGGAGTACAGAAAAGGAGCTGGAGCTCTGCCTCGCGGCCCGGCGCAGGGGCATCGGTCTGCCCTCCAGCCCAGCAAGCCCTGACGACCCCCTGCCCTCCTCCCGGACAGGCGGTCCTCAGGCCCCGCCCCGCCGCCTTCCCCCGACGCCCAGGAGCTCCACCTCTACGCTGCCCCGGGACCCTCGCCCCATGACCCCGGGCACCCACTTCCCGAGACAACCGACCTCGGCTTCCGAGAGCCACTCCCGGGACCCCTTCCTAGTCCCTCCGCACGCCACAGGCTGAGGAGACCCGGCAGACACGGCGGCGGCGGAGCGAGGGAGGCCTGGCCTCGGGGAGGAGGGCGCGGCGTAGCCCGACTTTCCCACCTTTTCTTCTGGCCCAAACGCAACCGGGGCGGACGGGACTTCTCGCACTCTGCCTCCTCCTGCTGCTTCATGGAGCCATGCGCCTGGGTGGGGGCTCCGGAGAGAAGCGGGCCCGCAGGTGGGCCGGACGCACGGCGCGGACGGGGCGGGGCGAAGGCCAGGCGGGCGGAGGAGGAAGCGGCGGCGGCGGCGGCGGCGGCGGAGGGGAAGAACTGCTGAAGGTATTACCCGGGCGGCTGGAGGACTGAGCCGAGCCGCGACCCGAGTCCTCCGGTATCCCAGCAGGCACCGGAGACAGTGAGGTAATGGAGGAAGAATGTAGGGAGTCCTCCAGCGTACCACACGCCCTCTAGCGAGTCGCGAAAACCATAGAGATGAGGGATCCGCCAGAGCACCGCCCCACTACTGTCACGTGGCCATAGTCCTCTCACTTCATTGGCTGGCGCCGACACCACCGAGTTGAATTTAGGAGGCTACTTTCTATTCGCGGGGCTAAGTCCCAGGCAATTGGGGTATGGAGGAACGTAGATGCTGAGCATACACACTGGGGAGCCCAGAAAGCAAGCCAGCCGGGCGCCGACTGGGCCGATCGCGGCGCCCAGCCCTCAGGTGGACCGTCGCAGCGAACGACGGGCGCGCCGCCCTGGGCGAGCGCAGGGCGCGCTGGGAGTTGTAGTGTGGTTTCCCGCAGCTGCATGGTCCGCGTGCGACTCGGACGGTTCGGAACGTGGTTTGGTGCTTCTGCCTCGCCGCCAGGCCGGACGCTGACACTGAGCCGCCAACGGCTTTGCTCCCAAAGCACCCGCTCTCCGGTCTCCTCGTCTGACCCGGCCGCAGCCTTGGAAAGCAGCCGGGCAGGAGCAGCTCAGGCCAGCTTTCGATCCAGCCGACGGACAGGACACGGCCCTGCCCCTGGACCTCAGACCCGCGGGAACGTGTTCCGGGTTCTGTGCTCGCTTTGCCTGGGGCTAACCAGGCACTGGACAGGCGGGAAGGGGCAGACGACACCCTGTGTCCGATGCTGGGCGGAAGCAGCGCCCACTCGCGTTAGGAGTCCATCTCTGTATCCTCACTCCCCGACTCTCCAGGTTGGAGATTACTTCAGTGGAATTAATCACAGTGCAGGATTATCCAATAGACTGACCAAGCACGTTCTTCAGTGTTTAGCAGGACAAGGGCCTAAAAAAGGGAGAAAGTTTTCTCTTAATTAGGAGTAAATTAATTTAAAATACTTGTCATTTTGACGTGGTTTGCTTTTATGGTTTAGATTTTTTTTTTTTTTTACAGATGGAGTTGCTCAAAAAATGTTAATTTGACCCTGTTCTCTTACCCTAACCACTCCAAGCATAAGCTGTGTAGGCCCGCAGCAAAGACACGTATGCCGTGTTTTAAAGCAATGGCTTATATTGTTAAAAGCGCAGATTCACATCCACAAATAGACTTGTTTTGTGTTCAGCGTTTCTGTTAATGCGTAAAGGAATTCTTATCATGTTTGTCTTCAAGGACCAAAAAAAAGTATCTAGGAAAAATGCAAATCATGTCTTCTAACAGTGAAGCTTTCCAGCAAAAAAACAGCCTGCTCTAGAATATATAACGTACACAAGCAAAATGAGTTCTATTACGGCAGACTTTTGGCGTAATTACCAGTAGGCAGAAAACCCGAGGCAACTGCCCACCTGGTGCCTCCTGGACGTGGCGATCTCAAAGAGAACCTGCCAAGAGACAAAAGAAAGGAAGAGAGTTTTGCTTTGTGGGGCAGGAGGGAACAAAAACAAAAAAACAAAAGCAGCTATAGCAGCCTTCAATATTCCTGTCACTGGCTCGAGGCACTTTTCTGCTGTTGAGGCCACTTTTGCCAGTTTCTAATATTCTCTGTCTGCCTGAAAAACTACAAATTCAGATGATCATATGGCCTAGACCCAGAAGTGCAGGAGGCAGCAAGCCAGAGGTCAATTTTTTGGCTTCTGAATAACAAAGCTAAATCCTAACTTAATCAGAATAAATTTCACATAGTAAAGGTCTTTCCAGCTGAAAGTCTTAAAACATGGCATCTGGAAAAGGGCCTTGGTCTATTGCTCCCAGGGTGGTGCTATATAGTCATTAAATAGCCCACAGATAAGGAACTTACCGCTCCCTGGTTATCACACTGCCAGGAGGTAAATGATGGAACTAAATTGGACTTGAAACACTTCCAAATTAAAAATGAACCCTGCTTCGAGCTGCCGAGAATGCATTTTACTGAAAAGGAGGACCCAGATGCGCCTGCTGTTTTTAACTGATGCTGAAAGGCAAAGGGTGAGAACTTAGACAAGTCACTCTGACTTTACCTCATGTCAGCAAGCAATAGCCTGGACTAACTGAAGGGTAAAAAAAAAAAAAAAATTTTTTTTTTTCCCAAAGAGTATGAAATTATACACAGGAGGAAGAAAGTGAAGGTGGTATATGACATAAATGTGGAAGAGACTGTGTCTTAGTTATTTAATTTCGTATGCATAATCCAGAAACAAATAGTGGGCATACAATAATTATTTGTAGCCTGACTGAGTAAATAAAGAAGGAAGCCAGCAGGCATCGGGAATACAGTTGGGAAAGGGAAACTGCAGAAAAGGTAGGTGGTTGAAGCTTCATCATGCAGGATCCTGAAATGTCACCCCAGTCTACTGTGATAGAGCTCTATCATTCATTATCAGAATACGCAAAAACAAATCATCTGCCTCCCTGATGCATGGCATTCCACCATTTCTCACTTATCTTGAGTAGTTAAGGATATATGGTAATACTGAAGACAATGCACTCTGGAATCAGACAACTTGGGTTCACATTTCAGCCCTGACATGGATTAGCTGTAAACCTAGAACAAGTCCACATGTCAGTGACTCAGATTTACCATCTGTAAAACAGAAATTGTAGCTGTACCTACTTTATAGGGTTGTTCTGAGATTTAAATAAGGTAATACATGTTAGCCATTTGTAGGCTGGTTGTTGTTAGGTGCTGTCGAGTCTGTTCGGCCTCATAGTGACCCTGTGTACAACAGGACGAAACACTGCCCAGTTCTGCGCTATCCTCACAATCATTATGCTTGATTCCATTGTTACATCACTGTATCAATCCATCTCATTGAGGGTCTTCCTCTTTTTTGCTGACCCTCCACTTTACCAAGCATGATGTCCTCCTCCAGCGACTGATCTCTCCTGATAACATGTCCAAAGTATGTAGATCTAATCTCACCATCCTTGCTTCTAAGGAGCATTCTGGCTGTACTTTCTCCAAGACAGGTTTGTTCTTTTCTTTCGGCAGCCCGTGGTATATTCAATATTCTTCACCAACACTACAATTCAAAGGCGTCAGTTCTTCTTCAGTCTTTTTTATTCTTTGTCCAGCTTTCGCATGCATATGAGGTGATTGAAAACACAATGTCTTGGGGCAGGCCCACCTTAGTCTTCAAGGTGATGTGTTTGCTGTTTTTATTTATTGTGCTTTAAGTGAAAGTTTACAAATCAAGTCAGTATCTCATACAAAAACGTATACACACCTTGCTGTGTACTGATGTCTTTGCTTTTTAATACTTTAAAGGGATCTTTTGCAGCAGATTTGTCCAGTGTAATGCATTGTTTATTTCTTGACTGCTGCTTCCATGGATATTGATTGTAGATGCAAGTAAAATGAAATCCTTGACAACTTCGGTCTTTTCTCCATTTATCATGATGATGCTTATAGGTCCAATTGTGAGGATTTTTGTTTTGTTTATGTTAAGGCATAATTCATGCTGAAGGCTGTGATCTTTTATCTTCATCAGTAAGTGCTTCAAGTCCTTGTCATTTTCAGCAAGCAAGGTTGTGTCATCTGCAAAACGCAGGTTGTTTCCTCCAATCCTGATGCCTCATTCTTCTCTATATAGTCCAGCTTCTTATATTATTTGCTGAGCATACAGATTGAGTAAGTATGGGGAAAGAATACAACGGACACACACCTTTCCTGACTTTAAACCACGCAGTAACCCCTTGTTTTGTTTGAATGGCTGCCTCTTGATCCAGGTATAGGTTCCACATGAGCACAATTAAGTGTCCTGGAATTCCTGTTCTTTGCAATGTTGTCATTAACTTGTTATGATCCACACAGTCAAATGTCTTTGCATACTCAGTAAAATACAGGTAAACATCATTCTGCTATTTTCTGCTTTCAGCCAGGATCCGTCTGTCATCAGCAATGATATCCCTGGTTCTGAATCCTCTTCTGAACCTGGCTTCAATTTCTGGCAGTTTTCTGTCAGTATCCTGCTGCAGCCTCTTCTGAATGATCTTCAGCAAAATTTTACTGGTGTGTGATATTGATGGTATTGTTCAATAATTTCTGCATTTGGTTGGATCACCTTTCTTGGGAATAGGCATAAATATGGATCTCTTCCAGTCAGTTGGCCAGGTGGCTGTCTTCCAAATTCCTTGGCATAGACAAGTGAGCACTCCCAGCACTGTATCTGTTAGTCGAAACATCTCGGTATTCCCGTCAATTCCTGGAGCCTTGTTTTTCACCAATGCCTCAGTGCAGCCTGAGCTGCTTCCTTCGGTACCATTGGTTCTTGGTCATATGTGACCTCCTGAAATGGTTGAATGCCGACCAGTTCTTTTTGGTATAGTGACTCGTGTATTCCTCCCATCTTCTTTTGATGCTTCCAGAGTTGGTTAATATTTTCCCTATAACCTATAGAATCCTTCAGTATTGCAACTGGAGGCCTGAATTTTTTTGTCAGTTCTTTTAGCTTGAGAAATGCTGGACGTATTTTTCCCTTTTGCTTTTCTATCTCCAGGCCTTTGCACCTGTCATTATAGTACTTTACCTTCTTGAGCCGCCCTTTGGGAAGTCTTCTGTTCAGCTCTTTTGTTTCATCATTTGTTCCCTGTGCTTTAGCTACTTGACATTCAAGAGCAAGTTTCATAGTCTCTTCTGACATCCAGTTTGGTCTTTACTGTCTTTTTAATGACTTTTTGCATTTTTCATGTACGATGTCCTTGATGTCTTTCCACAACTTGTCTGGTCTTTGGTCACTAGTGTTCAGTGAATCAAATTTATTCTTGAGATGGTCTCTAACTTCAGGTGGGATATACTCAGAGTCGTACTTTGGCTCTCGTGGACTTGTTCTAATTTTCTTAGTTTCAACTTGAACTTGCATATGAGCAATAGATGGTTGGTTCCACAGTCTGCCCCTGGCCTTGTTCTGACTGATGATATTGAGCTTTTTCATCGTCTCTTTCCACAAATGTAGTCGATTTGATTACTGGGTATTCCATCTGGTGCAGTCCATGTGTATAGTTGCTGTTTATGTTGTTGAAAAAAGGTTTTTACAATGAAGAAGTCGTTGGTCTTGTAAAATTCAATCATGCGATCTCCAGCATCGGTTCTGTCACCAAGGCCATATTTTCTAACTACTGACCCTTCTTATTTGTTTCCAGCTTTTGAATTCCAATCACTGGTAATTATCAATGCATCCTGATTAAATGTTCAATCAATTTCAGACCGCAGAAGTTGGTAAAAATCTTCAATTTTTTCATCTTTGGCCTTAGCGGTTGGTACATAAATTTGAATAATAGCTGTATTAACTGGTCTTCCTTATAGGTTTATGGATATTATTCTGTCACTGACAATGTTGTGCTTCAAGATAGATCTTGAAACGTTCTTTTTGATGATGAATGCAACGTCATTCCTCTTCAAGTTGTCATTCCCAGCATAGTAGACCATAGGATTGTCCGATTCAAAATGACCAATACCAGCCCATTTGAGCTTGCTAATGCTTAGGTTATGAATCTTTATGGGTTGTATTTCATTGCTGATGATTTCCAATTTTTTCTAGGTTCATACTTAGTACTGTCTACGTTCTAAGTATTAATGGATGTTTGCAGTTGTTTGATCTCTTTCGAGTTGTGGCATATCAGCAAATGAAGGGTCCCGAAAACTTGACTGCATCCACATCTTATAAGGTTGACTCTACTTTGAGGAGGCAGCTCTTCCCCAGTTGTATTTTGAGTGCCTTTCAACTTGAGGGACTCATCTTCCGGCACTGTATCAGACAATGTTTCACTGCCTTTCATAAGGTTTTCGCTGGCTAATTCTTTTCAGGAGTAGAACACTGGGTCCTTCTTCCTCATCTGTCATAATCTGGAAGCTTGGCTGAAACCTGTTTGCCGTGGGTGACCCTGCTATAATTTGAATACTGGTGGCATGGCTTCCAGCATCACAGCAACACACAAGCCCCACAGTACTACAAACTGATAGACCGTGTGGAGTTTATAGGCTTAGCATGTAAAAAATGCTTAATAAACATGAACTTCATTAGTATTAGTGTTTTGAGATAAACATAAAGTTATCCTGCACACCAGGGATACATATTATTTTGGATTTTTACCTTCCAGGAGCAGTGCGTTGATGAGCTATGGGCATTTACCAGTCCATAAATAAGGCTTCAAGGGAGACACTGATGGGTAATAAACCTTTATCTGTCCCACCTTCTAGACTGACATGAGTCTAGTCTTAGTTGGAGGGACAGAGTCTGTATCTGTGCTCTGGCCTTCACAGAAGGCAAGCACAGAGTGTAATTTCCAGGGATAATGTCCGTCTCATGTGTATCCTCCATTCCTGTGTCCTGCTGAGCACTTAAAAGGGATGATCAATTTCTATTCTGATAAAAATAAACCTTTACCTACAGATATGTATACTTCATTGAGTATTTCAGAAATAGGAAGTAGTTTAAACTGATTGAGACCCATAGTGCGTGAGAAGATGCATTTTCAGACTCAGTATGTCACTTGGGCACATGTTTTAACATGAAAAATTTCTAAACTTTTTAGAATTACTGATAAATGGAATAAATATTCTCTTAATTTCTACTCTGTATGGAATGCTGTGTTTTAGTGTATTGCTTTTTTATTGAGATATACATGCAATAGAATGCACGGCTCTTAAGTGTATAGCTTGATTCTCACACACACAGAAATAAACCAAACTTACTGCCATCGACCTGATTCTGACTCCTATGACCCTATAGGACAGAGTAGAAATGCCCTATAGGGTTTCCAAGGCCATAAATCTTTACAGGAGTGGACTGCCACATCTCTCTCCCATGGAGCAGCTGGTGGGTTCCAACTGCTGACCTTTTTGGTTAGCAGCCAAGTGCTTTAACCTCTGTGCCACCAGGGCTCCCAGTTCTCACAAGGTGTAGCCATTTCCAGCAGCCCAGGAAACCTCCCTTGTGCCTCCTCCCTCAAAAGACTATTGTGTCTTTCATCACTGTGGATTAGTTTTGCCTATTCTTGAATGTCATACAAATGTACTCATAGAGTGTATACTCTTTTGTGTCTGGTTTCTTTTGTTCAACATTGTGTCTAAGACATTAACTCCTTTGGTAGTGCCCAGCTATAATTCATTCATTTTCTTTGCTGCATAGTATTCTGTTGAATGATTTTGCCGTAATTTGTTTATCTAGCATTGTTTTAAAATAACCTTATTCCTTTCTCAGTCTAGAGATTTAAGACTTTTCACCAGATCTCATATTTTCTGCAATGTCAATGAAGAGGATTTGAAGGGAAGGTAGGGCAGATATGGTTCCGTCATGCACACCAAAAGTTATTCACTCACGAATTGCCATGGTTCAAAGATGGCTATTGTATCAGTCGTGATCTAGGATGCAGGTATTTCAGGGAGAGCAGTACGCTTTCACTTTTCCAGCCTCAGATTTATGTCACCAATCCTGCTCTCTGTCGTAGTCATGTCTGCAAAGAACTTAATCCTAACATTCCACAGAACATCACACTGGTCCATTACATTGGTGACATCTTGCTGATTGGACCAATGAGCAGGCAGCAGCAACTACCTTAGATGCTTTAGAAAGTCACCTGTGTCCCAGAAGGTGGGAGGTAAACCCTAATCCTGGTAGCAAGGACTATCAAAACCAAAGCCAAACCCATTGCTGTCAAGTCTATTCCAATTCATGGACTACCCCATGTGTGTCAGAGTAGACCTGTGGTCCATAGGGTTTGCAGTGGCCGTAATCTTGTGAAAGTAGGTCACCAGGCCTTTCTTACGTGGTGCTGTCAGGTGGATACAAACTGCCAGACTTTTCTGTTAGTAGCCCAAATTAATTATGACCCAGGAAATAGAAACCACACTAAGCATTTCAAACAAAAGAAATTTAATGCAAGGAATTGGTTACAGCTGTTGTTAGTTGCCGTTGAGTCAAGAAATCTAAAACAACAAAGGCAGTTTTTGAGGTAACCCAGAAATTAGCAACTGTGGGAAGCAGCTACCACCCCTAGGGCTGAGGAAGCAAAAGGGAAGAGTTGGTGTTACCAGAACCTAGGAACTTGAGCAACTGTTGTATATCTGGTGCTCAGAAGGTGCTGTGGAGCAGATGCTGGGTCTTTTCAAGGGGTGCCCTTGGGCCAGTACTTGGAGAGCAAAGAGATTTCCTTTTCCTCCCCTCCTACTTTGGGTCATCCACCAGCACCTCCCATTGGCAGAACCTACAAGGAAATCAGGTAGCAAGGGAGAATGGGAAATGTAGTTTGGAAAACAGAGAAGGGTGGGTTTGACCTGTGTCATGGATTGAGTTGTGTCCCCCCAAAAATATGTATCAACTTGGTTAGGCCATGATTTCCAGTATTGTGGGGGTTGTCCTCCATTTTGTGATTGTAATTTTATGCTAAAGAGGATTAGGGTAGAATTGTAATACCACCCTTACCCAGGTCACCTCCCTGATCCAGTATAAAGAGAGTTTCCCTGGGGTGTGGTGTGCACCACCTTTTGTCTCTCAAGAGATGAAAGGGAAGCAAGCAGAGAGTTGGGGACCTCATACCACCAAGAAAGCAACACCGGGAGCAGAGTGTGTCCTTGGACCCGGGGTCCCTGTGCCTGAGAAGCTCCTCGACCATAGGAAGATTGAGGACAAGGACCTCCTTCCAGAGCCAACAGAGAGGGAAAGCCTTCCCCTGGAGCTGACACCTTGAATTTGGACTTTTAGCCTACTTTAGTGTGAGGAAATAAGTTTCTCTTCATTGAAGGCATCCACTTGTGGTATTTCTGTTATGGCAGCACTAGATGACTAAGACAACCTGCAACCAAGCCAAACCCACTGCTGTCAAGCTGATTTCAACTCATAGCGACCCTGTAGGACACAGTAGAAATGCCCCCAAAGGGTTTCCAAGGCTGTAATCTTTACAGAAGCAGACTGCTACATCTGAGTGCTTAACCACAGTGCTGCCAGGGCTCCAGCTTGACCTGAACAATAGGTGAATAACTGGCACAGCTATCACTTCAAGGTTTAACCTAAGTATGAAGATTGCCGTCTGGTTTTTGGGAATATGCTAGTAGAAACTCCTGGTCTCTGTTGAAACTTTAGAAGTACTGGGCTTCTCCCAATAATGCTGAAAGCTGTCACCATGCTTGAGCTGTTTGGCACCTGAGGGCTGGCCATGCTCTTGAACTTGTAGCTCCCAAAGCTGCAGCCACTGGGCACACCCCAGGAAAAGAAAAGTCAGAGTCATACATACTTTCCCTTCTTAGCCCTGCCTGAGGTCAGCGGGACCCATTCCAAGAGCTAGTGCCTTACAAATGTTATACCACTACAACCAGGTGTTACCAGTTGCCAATCTGACACAAAGGGTCCTTGTCTTTTCCTGAGTAAGAATACACGTGAAAGACAAACTTTATCTTCAGCAAACTGTTTTGCTTGAGTCAAACAAAGGGAGTTATCGGGGGACTAAGCCTCTCCAAAAGACTGAATTGAAAAGGGAAGCAAGGCTAGGGCTTATGTGGGTTCCCTGTAGACAATAGAGTAATGAATATTTAGTGGGCTTCTTTCAAGGAGTGCTACCGCTGCTAACCGAAGGGTCGGCAGTTAGAATCCTCCAGGCGCTCCTTGTAAACTCTACGGGGCAGTTCTACTCTGTTCTATAGGGTTGCTATGAGTCAGAATTAATTCAAGGGTAATGGGTTTGGTTTTTTTTTTTCTTTCAAGGGGCAGGTACTTCTCAGAATGACAGTGCACGTTAATTAGGTCGCGTGCACATCTGGAATCCAAGATGGAGCCCTCTGATATTCAAGATGGAGTCCTCTCAGCAGCCCTTGGCATTGGTTATTACGGGCTATAGTGCAAGTGCACTGATCTTTGGCACTACATCATCATCTCTGGAGAGCTAAGGAAGTTTAAACAGTGGTCACACTTTGTTTTTCTGCACATGGGGAGCCTGTAAAGGGGGGAGGGACTAGAAAAACACTAAGAAGGAGATGGGTTGTTTCAGCCTTTTCTAATGTTGACAGGGTGTGGTTCCTGTTTGTCCAACTTCTAGATGGTAATCTTTTAACAGCTCTTTCGTTCTGCCAGTGCAGTTAACTCAATCTGTCTCACAGGTGCCATCCAGTCACCTCTGACTCATGGCAACCACATGTGTGTCAAGAGTAGAACTGTGCTCCATAGGGTTTTCAATGGCTAATTTTTTAGAAGTAGATCACCAGGCCTTTCTTTTAAGGTGCCTCTGGGTGGACTTGAACTGCCAACCTTTCGATTAGCTAAGCATGTTAACCTTTTGCATTTCCCAGGGAGCCATAAATGTTACAAGGGCCTTCTTAATATAATTACTTGAAGTTTCTGAGAGATAAGAAAAAAATGAGAGAAATTTAAGACTACCACTTTTTTTCCTCACTGTTAGGAGAATTTGATGTGCAAAGACATGAGGGGGCAACAATTAGACTAAATAAACAATTAACATCTCACTAGAAAAAGAAAGCCAGGATCTGAGGACCCAGAAGGAAGAAACTGGAGAGAAGCTACCACTGGAGATACTGATATGTCCTGAGGAAGATTACAACTATCTTTGGGACCTGCTCTGGGACAACAGAGAGTAAACATGATGAATGGAGGTCGCTGAGCAGACGCAGGGCAGTACACGCTGAAACACCAGGAGTGACACCAAGGCAGAATAAAAGAAACCAAGTATGCCTGGGAGTATCAGGAATCCTTGCTCACTGACTCCCCTGTCTCTCCCTGCTCCCCAGAATTCAGTAAGACTTTTCAGCTAAAGCTCTGCATTTGGTGTGTTCAACATGGCAAAACATGAAGCACTGTATACTGACAGCCCTTGGCATAAATGTGTGATTGAAAGAATAAATAAATAGGTGAGTTTGAAGGGCTAAACATGCCGTGAATATTTTCTTATTAGGGCAGGGGTCTCAACTTCTGAAGAAACTGAGTTCCTAAGCCTTAGAGACTTGCACTCCTGGCACACGTTTCTCCAGAAAAAGAGAGCCGAGATGGGCCAATCTGATGCTCATCTTCCCTCTAAACTCTGCGAAACTGTGGAAAAGAGGGTGCAGGGAGCACAGGCCGAGGAGGGTTCAGGAGGGGACGGGAACCGGGCCCCTCTGCTCACAGTGAGGCAGGCAAGGGCAGACACAGACACACAGGGACGGACCGCGTGGCCACTAGTCCCTGTTCTGGCAGGGAATAAATATGTTTTTTCTAGCCTTTAATCACAGGGGTATTTTTGACTCAGCACTGTGACAGGACAACAATAGCTCAGCTTCTGCCAGCTGCCCAATTTAGACATAAGACCTCCTCTACACGTTGCTATCTTTTGCCTACTTAGAGGAGTTCACCTGAAAGTCCCCCAAGTCAGAACTGAGTTTTCCCATTCATTTTCTTTAGTCATGCCACTTGGATCCAAAACAATAAGGGTTTTGGACCGTAAGGACCATGTAATACATCATGCTTATGAAGAAGCAATGCTCCCAGTAGAGGTGCTGGTACTGTCTGGGGCCACTCCGAAGTCTTTGATGCCCATCTCCCACCACCCCTTCCCCCGCCTGCCAGGAAGGAGAGACAGAAGGGAACAGGGCTGCTTTGAGCAGCCACTGTGCCGGTACCTAGTGCCTATTCGTGCCTCCTTGGTTGCTGGTCTCTCCTTGTACAGCTATAATTTTTTTCCTTGTCCCCTTCTCCCTTTGGGATGAGAGTTGTTCCAAACAGAACCAGGGATCATTTACCTCCGTCTCCCTAGCTCTCAGCACAGAGCTGTGATCAAAGTAAGTGCTTAGTAAGTGTTTAATAGATACATGGGGGGGGGGGGGGGGGGGAGTACACTGTAATTTGGAAAAGAGAAAAGAAAAACAAAATTTTAAAATTCTCTTTAAAAGTGAACTATATATTCAACACAGTGCTGGAAGTCCTAGCAAATACAATAGAGCAAGAAAAGGAACACATGAAATGATCCCTATTTGCAGATGACATGACTTTCTACATACAAAATTGCAAGGAATCTGCCAAAAAAGCTCCTAGAGCTAATAAGTGAATTTAGCAAAATTGAAGGGTACAAGATCAACGTACAAAGATAAATTGTACTTTTGTTACCCATTGCCAATCTGACACAAAATGTCCTTGTCTTTTCCCAAGTAAGAACACACGCGACAGACAAACTTTATTTTCAGCAAGCTTTATTTGCTTGAGTCAAGCAAAAGGAGTCAGGGAGGATCTAAGCTTCTCCAAAAGATTGACTAGAAAAGGGAAGCAAGGCTAGGGCTTATATGGAGACAACAGAGTAATGAATATTTAGTGGGCTTCTTTCAAGGGGCAGGTACTTCTCAGAATGGCGGTGTATGTTAACTAGGTTGCATGTGCATCTGGAATCTAAGATGGTACCCGCTGATATTCAAGATGGAGTCCTCTCAGTAGCCCTTGGCATCACTTATTATGGGATATAGCACACGTGCACTTGATCCTCGGCACTACATCGCCATCTTCTGAGGGCTAAGGAAGGTCAAACAGTAGTCACACTCTGGTCCTCTGCTCATTCGGAGCCTGCAAATAAGGAGGGGACTAGAAAGACACTAAGAAGGAGATAGTGATTCACGGGCTGCCCCAATCCTATCTCATGTTGACAGGGTGGGTTCCTGTTTACCCAACTTCTAGATGGTAATCTTTTTAAAGGCTCTTTTGTTCCACCAGCACAGTTAACCCTGTCTGTCTCAGGATAGGATGTGGTTCCTGTTTACCCAACTTCTAGATGATAATCTTTTAAAAGCTCTTTTCTTCAGCAACAGGCACAGTTAACCCTACCTATCTCACTTTTATGTATATTTCAAAATCAGTTGTACTCTTGCATAAATGAAACACCAATTGTTCATGCAAGGCACATGTGGAGCTGAAATTAAAAATATAATACCATTTTTAATTGTTCAAACAAATGAAACAGGCAGGTGTAAATCTAACAAAACACGTGTAGGGCTTGTATGCTGAAAACTACAAAATGCTGATGAAAGAAATGAAAGATCTAAATGGAGAGATAGAAAGTGTTCATGGATTGGAAGATTACATAGTAAAAGAGGTCAGTTTTCCCCAAATTGATCTATTGGTGTAATGTAATTCCTATCAAAATTCCAGCAAAGTTTTTTGTAGACATAGTAAAACTGATTCTAAAATTTATATGGAAAGGCATAGGAAACAGAACAGCTAAAAAAAGTTTTGAAAAAGAAAAATAAAGTTGAATGAATCACTCTACCTAATGTTAATCAAGACTGTGGTATTGGTAGATGGATAGATACATCGATCACAGAAGAGAGAACCAGAAATAGCCCACACCAGCTAATTTCTGACAAAGATGCAAAAGCAATTCAATGAAGGAAGAATCATCTTTTCAACAAGTGGTGCTGAAGCAGTGGGACATCTATAGGGCAAAAAAAAAGCCTCAACCCAAACCTCACACCTTGTAAAAAAATTAACTCAAAATGGATCATAGATTTAAGTCTAAAACATGAAACTACAAAGCTTTTAGAAGAACACATAAAAGAAAATCATTGGGACACAGGCTTGGTGAAAAGTTCTTAGACATGGCACCAAAAGCAAGATCCATAAAACAGTGACAAATTGGATTTATTAAAGTTAAAAATGTTTGCTCTGTGAAAGACCTATTAAGAGGATGTAAAGACAAGCTACAGACCAGGAGAAAATATTTGCAAATCACATATCTAATAAAGGACTCATATCTAGAATGTTTATATATTAAAAAAAAAAAAAAAAAAACTCTTGAAATGGAACAGTAAAAACACAATCTGATTAGAAAATGAGCAAATGCCATAAAGAAACATTGCACTGAAGTGGACACGCAGATACCAGATGCTGGCCACATTGTGGAGAAACTAGGCCTCTCACACATTGCTGGTAGGAATGTATAATGATACAACCACTCTGAAAAGTAGTCTGGCAGTTTCTTAAAAACTATATATGCACATTTCATTGACTTGTGTCTTAGTGATCTAGTGCTGCTATAACAGAAATACCATGAGTGGGTGGCTTTAACAAACAAATTTATTTTCTCACAGTTTGGGAGGCTAGAAGTCTCAATTCAGGGTGCTGGCTCTAAGGGAAGGCTTTCTCTGTTGGCTCTGGGGAAGGTCGTTGTCTCTGTTCAGCTTCAGTTACCTGGTTCCTTGGCAATCTTCATGTGGCCTGGCATCTATCTTCCCCCATCTCTGCTTGCTCCTCTGTATCTAATCTTGTTTTATATCTTGGAGGTGATTGATTTAAGACAGGACTTACACTGATATGGCCTCATTAACATAATAAAGAAAAACTTCTTCCTAAATGGGATTACATCCATGAGTATAAGGGTTAGAATTTATAACATAAATTTTTGGGAGACACAATTCAATCCATAACAACCTGTTTTCTTATATATATATGAGCAGCCTTATTTCTTATGTGCCATACAAATACTTGAAAGTTAATTAGCAGTATAAATAGTATCCTTCAAACAAACTAAACCTAAATATACACTTGTACCAAAAACCAAACCTGATGCCATCAAGTAAATTCCGACTCATAGTGACCCTAAGGAAACCCTGGTGGCGTAGTGGTTAAGAGCTAGGGCTGCTGATCGAAAAGAGGTCATCAGTTTGAAGCCACCAGGGCACCAAGGTGCTCTTTGGAAACCTTATGGGGCAGTTCTACTCTGTCCTATAGGGTTGCTGTGAGTTGGAATCCACTTGACCTCAACAGGTTTTTTTTTGTTTGTTTACTGACCCTAAAGGACAGGATAGAACTGCCACATAGGGTTTCCACGGAGCACCTGGTGTCGTATAGGGTCGCTATGAGTCGGAATCGACTCGACTGGAATGGGTTTGGGTTTGGTTTTTTTTTTTTTTTGGTTTACTGGCCCTTAAGGGTAGGGGAGAACTGCCCCATAGGGTTTCCAAGGAGCCTCTGGTGGATTCATACTGCTGGCCTTTTGATTAGCCACCAAGGTCTTAACCACTGCACCCCCAGGGCTCCCATATGACCTGGCAATTGCACTTTTGGGCGTTTATCCCAGAGAAATGAAAATGTATGACCACATACAATTTTTCATAGCAGCTTTTTTTAGTAATAGCTAAAAACTGGAAATAATCAAAATGTCCTTCAGTAGGTGAATGGTTAAACATTAAAGTTTTTTTTTAAAGTGAAGTATGTACCAGTGGCAGGACTAGCTACATAATTTGTTTAATCATTCACAAAAGCCATGCCACATTCATACTACTCAGCAAAAAAAAAGAAAAAGATCTTCTGATATTTGCAATAACTTGGATGAATCTTAACCACATTATGGTAGGTGAAAAAGCCAGTCTCCAAAGGACATACTATGTGATTCCATTTATATCACATTCTCAAAATGACAAACTTATACATATGGAGAACAGCTTAGTGGTTGCCAGGAGTTAAGGATGGTGCGGGGAGGAGGTATGAATGTGAGTATAAAGGGATAGCAAAAGGGAGATCTGTGATTGGGGTGAGTCACATGAACTACTCATGTACACTTTATACCAATGTCAAGTTCCTACCTTTGGTATAGTTATGGATCATATAACCAAACTGGATAAATGGGTATACACGGCCTCTCTGTATTATCTTTGCAACTTACTGTGACCCTATAATTACTTCAAAGTTAAAAGTTTTTTGTTTTTTTTTTTGTGAAGCATGGAATTACCAACAATGGAGTATTATGCAACGATGAAGAACAGTGATGAATCTGTGAAGCATCTCGTAACATGGATGAATGTGGAGGGCATTATGCTGAGTGAAATAAGTCGATCACAAAAGGACAAATATTGTATGAAACCACTACTGTACTGAAAAGGTTTATATATAAAAAGAAACAATATTTGGTGGTTACGAGGGAGGAGGGGGTGGGGATGGAAAAACACTAAATAGACAATAAATAAGTGATGACTTTGGTGTAGGGTGAGACAGTACACAATACTGGGGAAGCCAGCACTACCTGTACAAGGCAAGGTCATGGAAGCTCCATAGACACATCCAAACTCCCTGAGGGACCAAATTGCTGGGCTGAGGGCTGCGGGGACCATGGCCTCGGGAAACACCTAGGTCAACTGGCATAACATAGTTTATAAAGAAAATGTTCTACATTCTACTTTGGTGAGTAGTGTTTGGGGTCTTTAAAAGCCTGTGAGTGGCCATCTAGGATACTCCACTGGTCTCACCCCTTTGGGAGCAAGGAAGAATGAAGAAAACTAAAGATACAAGGGAAAGATTAGTCCAAAGGACTAATGGACCACATCTACCATGGCCTCCACCAGACCGAGTCCAGTACAACTAAATGGTGCCTGGCTACCACCACTGACTGTTCTGACAGGGATCACAATATAGGGTCTCGGACAGAGCTGGAGAAAAATGCACAACAAAATTCTAACTCAAAAAGACCAGGCTTGCTGGCCTGACAGACTGGAGAAACCCTGAGAGTATGGCCCCTGGACACCCCTTCAGCTAAGTAACGAAGTCACTCCTGAGGTTCACCCTTCAGCAAAAGATTGGACAGGCCCATGAAACAAAATGAGACTAAAGGGGCACACCAGCCCTGGGGCAAGGGCTAGAAGGCAGGAGGGGAAAGGAAAGCTGGTAATAAGGAAACCACGGTTGAGAAGGGAGAGTGTTGACGTGTCACGGGGCTGTTAACTGATGTCATAAAACAATATGTGGGCTAACTCTTTAATGAGAAACTAGTTTGTTCTGTAAACCTTCATCTACAGTACAATAAAAAAATAAATAAAATAAAGTGAAGAATGCATCAGTGGCAGAACTAGCTACATAATTTGTGGGGCCCAGTGCAAAATGAAAATGTTGAGCCCTTTGTTAAAAAATGATTAAGAAAAATTGTGACAGCTCTGCAGGAAACGAAAAACAGAACTACCATATGACCCAGCAATTCCACTCCTAGGTGTATACCTGAAAGACTTGAAGATAGAGAGGGGGACCAAAAAAAAAAAAAAAAAAAAATGCTGCTGAGGGTGCTCATGTACAACCAAACACCTTATGAGATTTGGTTTGGAGGTTTGGGGTCATGGTTTCATGGGACATCCCACTTAATTGGCCTAATAATGTGTTTAGTGCTCCAGTTCTACCACCTAGTTTGTTGTGTAGTGCCTGGAGTCTTAAAAGCTTGCAAGTGGCAATCCAAGGCACAACAATTGGTCCTATTTATCTGCAGCAACAGAGGAAGGAGAGTCAGGAATAGGAGGAGGGTGTGGAATGTGAGGCTAATTGCATCCGTGAACAACTGCCTCCTTTGCCATGAGACTAGAACTGGATGGTGCCTGGCTACCATTACTGAACATTTGATTGAAGATTCTTTAGAAGAAAAATCCTGATCAAAAGGGGGAAAATACAGAACAGAATGTCAAATTCTCATAGACTCCAGACTCCCTGGAGCCATGGAGGCTGGATGAACCCCTGAAGCTATTGTCCTGAGGTGATCTTTAAAACTTAAAGGAAAAATATCCCCTGAAGTCTTCTTACAACAAAAAATAGTAAAGAATATCAGCCTTGAGCATTATACTCTTTTAAGAACTGTCTATATGGGATCATCTAGGGTAGGGACCCCGTGCCAAGAAGAGGTTCACTAGAGAAGAGATATGAATATTATTTTGGCAGCTACAAGGAAACTGGTCCTTCCTTGTTGGGGCAGCATTTCTATCAGTAGGTGCAGTGGAAGTGGAAGCCCCTAGGGCCTGGTCTATCCGAGGGGCCAACCACTGTGCCTTCTCTGTGAGAGGTCACCTGATCTGGTCCTGGCTCTTATCAAGAATAGCCAGACACTGAGCAGATAGGGCCAAGCCAAGGCACAAGTAACTCACCAGTCATCTGAGCTAACAGCCAATCCCACTGTCTTAGGCTGGGTTCTCTAAAGGAGAAAACCAGTAAGCATATGTGTAAATATATATATATAGAGAGAGAGAGAGAGAGATTTATTTCAAGCAAATGGCTCATGCAATGTGGGCCTGGCAAGTCCCAAATCTGTGGGTCAGGTGGCAGGCTGGAGGCTTCTGCTTACTCACATGGTTGCAGGGGCTGATGAACCCTAAATCTGCAGGTCAGGTGGCAGGCTGCTGGCTCATGAGATTGCGGGAGCTGGCAAATCCAAAATCTGCAGATCAGGTGGCAGGCTGCTGGCTTACGTCCCAAGAACTGGAGGTCAGAGAATGACAAGATGGATGTGGTACCAGGATACAGCAAGCTTCGCCAGAACGACCATATGTATTGGATGCAGGCCACAACCCCAAGGAAATTCCCCTTCAACTGATGGACTGCTTACTCAGATCACAAAATGGAGGACAATTACGTAATATCTGCCAAGCCACTGAGAATCACGGGCTGGCCAGGTTGACACAAAACCTTAACCATCAAACCCACTTACCCGTTGGAAACAGTACCGGCACCTAAATTCAAACTGCTGTTTTATAACAAGTTATGTTAACCAATTTTATGTTCAAGGCCTACAGACTTCAACTAATTCAGCAGATAATTATTCCCAAAATCCTCATTACAAAGTGACATTTTCCTTGAGATATTTCAGGAATCTTGGAAAGGGAACTAGCTAAGCACCTTTTCAAATAACTTTAAAGGAGGTGATTATTAACAATTCACGTATACAGTCAGGTCTGTCTTCAAAGGGCTTGTTACTTCTCAGCCTGACATACACATGGTGTAGAGCCACATTTGTTGTTAGCACGAGCCGAAGTGACCCCATGCATAATGGAATCAGACCTTTGTAATCCATACTATTTTCATTGGCTGATTTTTTGGAGGTAGATCATCAGGTTTTTCTTCTTAATCCATGTTAGTCGGAAGCTATGCTGTTCAGCTTCATAGCAACACGCAAGGCTCCACTGACGGATGGGTGGTGGCTGCCCATAAGGTGCGTTGGCCAGAAATTGAACCAGGTCTCCCAATGGAGAATTCTACCATTGAACCACCACCATTGCCCCTGTAGAGCCACATAAGGCCCCTCAAAGACCTCTCCATTATTTCTCGGCAGAAAAAGAAAGCGCACCATCACTGGCTCACCTTGCATGTTGAGGAGTTGGGAGGGGGCAACTCAGTTAGAATCTACTAACCTTCACAATAAAAAGCCAAAATTAAACACAAACTGGCAACTCACTATTACTACAATCACAGGCAGGTCGTTCTCCTGGTTCCAAAGGAGACATTTGTGGAAAACAGGCCAGGGAAGCAGGCCTTCTCAGTGTCTCTGGTACATAGTACATGCTCACTACTTGTAGAATAAATGTTTACCTGAAATGAGTATTGCTTGAAATGCCTTGCAATATCAGGGTATTTAAGGGATGCTAGTAAAAGTTATGGGATATTTACCAAAGATTTTGCTTTAAAATCATTGATCTATGCCCTTCATTCTGACATGGATCCAACAGAATAGGAGAGGTTAAAAATAAAACCTGTATATAAAAAAAATACTGTTTCCATAACTATTTGCAACTCTCTTCAAGTGAGACACAACAAAACCTCATGGAAGCTGTATAAAGATAAATGGATAAATGTGTTCGCCAGAGAAGAAGTTGGATGAGTAGGAGGAAGGTAAGGAAGACAAACAGCTTAAAAATAGGTATTTCGGTTTGATGGCCTCAGAGCGTGGTTTTGCCAGCCTGAGCTGACTGTCATCAGGGAGCAGGCTAACAAGACAGAAGAAGGCTCTACCCCAGGCTCAGTCCATCAGCTTCTGCTGGACAGGACTTGGAATGTGAATAACACATTCTCCCGGTGACTCTATGCCACCAAAGTCTGAGAAGCACTGGCTTCGGAGATAAAGCAAAAATTAACCAACAGACCAATCCACTGTTACCTACGGAGAAAAGACCCTCGTTTGAGACATGTGACTTCTTTTTTTTTTTAAATAATATTCTACTGTGTTTAAAGTGAAAGTTTACACAGCAAATTTGGTTCCCATTTAACAATTTCTACACAAATTATTTAGCAATATTGGTTACACTTTTTACAATGTCACATTATTCTCATTCATTCCATTGTGGTTGTACCATTTCCAGTGCTCTGGTTTCCCTGCCTCCTTGCCTTCTCATCTTTGCTTTAGAGTACTTTTTGACCATTTGGACTCATATACATGATTTTTTAAGGGCGCATAGGGCACACTGGTAATATTCCTTTTTTTTACTATTATTTTTATTGTGCTTTAAGTGAAAGTTTACAAACAAGTCATTGTCTCATACAAAAATTTATATACACCTTGTTATATGCTCCTAATCGATCTCCCCCTAATAAGACAGCACGCTCCTTCCCTCTACTCTCTCTTTTCGTGTCCATTTGGCCAGCTTCTAACCCCCTCTGCCCTCTCATCTTCCCTCCAGACAGGAGATGCCCACATAGTCTCATGTGTCTACTTGATCCAAGAAGCTTATTCTTATCAGTGTCAATTTCTATCCCATTGTCCAGTCCAATCCCTGTCTGGAGAGTTGGCTTTGGGAAATGTTCCAGTCTTAGACTAACAGAAGGTCTGGGGACTGTGACCACTGGGGTCCTTCTAGTCTCAGTCAGGCCATTAAGTTTGGTCTTTTTACGAGAATTTGGGGTCTGCATCCTACTGCTCTCTTGCTCCCTCACGGGTTCTCTGTTGTGTTCCCTGTAAGGGCAGTCATCAGTTGTAGCCTGGCAACATCTAGTTCTTCTGGTCTCAGAATGATGTAGTCTCTGATTTATGTGGCCCTTTCTGTCTCTTAGGCTCATAATTACCTTGTCTTTGGTGTTCTTCATTCTCCTTCACTCCAGGTGGGTTGAGACCAATTGATGCATCTTAGATGGGCACTTGCTAGCATTTAAGACCCCAGACGCCACTCTCCAAAGTGGGATGCAGAATTTTTTCTTAACAGATTTTATTATGCAAATTGACTTAGATGTCCCCTGAAACCATGGTTCCCAAACCCCTGCCCCTGCTACGCTGACCTTCAAAGCATTCAGTTTTTTCAGGAAACTTCTTTGCTTTTGGTTTAGTCCAATTGTGCTGACCTCTCCTGTATTGTGTGTTATCTCTCCCTTCAGCTAAAATAGTTCTTACCTACTACCTAATTACTGAAAACTCCTCTCTTTCCCTGCCTCCCTCCCCCTTCTCGCAACCATCAAATAATATTTTCTTCTCTGTTTAAACTATATCTCGAGTTCTTATAATAGCGGTCTTCTACAATATTTGTCCTTTTGCAACTGACTAATTTCACTCAGCATAATGCCTTCCGGGTTCATCCATGTTATAAAATGATTCATAGTTTCATCATTGGTCTTTATCAATGCGTAGTGTTCCATTGTGTGAATATACCATAATTTATTTATCCATTTATTTGTAGGTGGGCAGCTTGGTTGCTTCCATCTTTTTGCTATTGTAAACAGTGCTGCGGTGAACACGGCTGTGCATATATCTGTTGGTATAAAGGCTCGTACTTCTCTAGGATATATTCCAAGGAGTGGGATTGTTGGATCGTAGGTAGTGCTATTTCTAGCTTTTTAAGGAAGAGCCAAATTGATTTTCAAAGTGGTTGTACCATTTTACATTCCCACCAGCAGTGTATAAGTGTTCCAGACTCTCCACAGCCTCTCCAACGTTTATTATTTTGTGTTTTTTGGATTAATGCCAGCCTTGTTGGAGTGAGATGGAATCTCACTGTAGTTTTGATTTGCATTTCTCTAATGGCTAATGATTGTGAGCTTTTCCTATGTATCTGTTAGCTACCTAAATGTCGTCTTCAGTGAAGTGTCTGTTCATATCTTTTGTCCATTTTTTAATTGGGTTGTTTGTCTTTTTGTAGTTGAAGTTTTTGCAGTATTATGTAGATCTTAGAGATCAGGCACTGATCAGAAATGTCATAGCTAAAAACTTTTTCCCAGTCTGTAGGTAATCTTTTTGCTCTTTTGGTGAAGTCCTTGGATGAGCATAGGTGTTTGATTTTTAGGAGCTCCCAGTTATCTAGTTTCTCTTCTGCATTGTTGGTAATGTTATGTATACTGTTTATGCCATGTATTAGGGCTCCTAACATTGTCCCTATTTTTTCTTCCATGATCCTTATCGTTTCCAATTTTATATTTAGGTCTTTGATCCATTTTGAGCTCTTTTTTTGCATGGTGTGAGGTAGGTATCTTTTTTCATTTTTATGCAGATGGATATCTGGTTATGCCAGTACCATTTGTTAAAAAGACTGTCTTTTCCCCATTTAATTGACTTTGGGCCTTTGTCAAACGTCAACTGCTCATATGTGGATGGATTTATGTCTGGATTCTCAATTCTGTTCCATTGGCCTATGTATCTGTTGTTGTACCAGTACCAGGCTGTTTTGACTACTAGGGTGATATAATAGGCTCTAAAATCAGGTAGTGTGAGGCCTCCCACTTTGTTCTTCTTTTTCAGTAATGCTTTACTTATCCGGGGCCTCTTTTCCTTCCATATGAAGTTGGTGATTTGTTTTTCCATCTCATTAAAAAATATCATTGGAATTTGGATCGGAATTGCATTGTATTTATAGATCTCTTTTGGTAGAATAGACATTTTTACAATGTTAAGCCTTCCTATCCATGATCAAGGTATATTTTTCCACTTAAGTAAGTCTCTTGATTTCTTGCAGTAGTGTCTTGTAGCTTTCTTTGTAGAGGTCTTTTACATGTCTGGTAAGATTGATTCCTAAGTATTTTATCTTCTTGGGGGGCTACTGTAAATGATATTGATTTGGTGATTTCCTCTTTGATGTTCTTTTTGTTGGTGTAGAGGAATTCAACTGATTTTTGTCTGTTTATCTTGTATCCTTATACTCTGCTGAACTCTTCTATTAGTTTCAGTAGTTTTCTTGAGGATTCTTTAGGGTTTTCTGTGTATAAGATCATGTCATCTGCAAATAGAGATACTTTTACTTCTTCCTTGCCAATATGGATGCCCTTTATTTCCTTGTGTAGCCTAACTGCTCTGGCTAGGACTTCCAGCACAATGTTGAATAAGACTGGTGATAAAGGGCATCCTTGTCTGGCTCCTTTTATCAAGGGGAATGCTTTCAGATACTCTCCATTTAGGATGATGTTGGCTGTTGGCCTTGTATAAATACCCACCATTATGTTGAGGAATTTTCCTTCTATCCCTATTTTGCTGAGTGTTTTTATCATGTACGGGTGTTGAACTTTGTCAAATGCCTTTTCTGCATCAATTGATAAAATTATGTGATTCTTGTCTTTTGTTTTATTTATATGATTGATTACATTAATTGTTTTCTAATGTTGAGCCATCTCTGCATACCTGGTATGAATCCTGCTCGGTCATGGTGAATGATTTTTTTGATATGTTGTTGAATTCTATTGGCTAGAATTTTGTTAAGAATTTTTGCGTCTAAGCTCATGAGGTATATAGGTGTGTAATTTTCTTATTTTTGTGGTGTCTCTACCTGGTTTTGGCATCAGGGATATGCTGGCTTCATAGAATGAGTCTGGAAGTATTCTGTTCTTTTCTAAGCTCTAAAATGTCTTTAGTAGTAGTGGTGTTAACTCTTCTCTGAAAGTTTGGTAGAACTCTTCAGTGCAGCCATCTGGGCCAGGGCTTTTTTTTTGTGGGGCGGGGGGGAGTTTTTTGATTACCTTTCCAGTCTCTTCTTTTGTTATGGGTGTATTTAGTTGTTCTACCTCTGTTTGTGTTAGTTTAAGTAGGCAGTGTCTTTCTAGAAATTCATCCATTTTTTCTAGGTTTTCAAATTTGTTAGAGTACAATTTTTCGTAGTAATCTGATATGATTCTTTTGATTTCAGTTGGGTCTATTGTACATTGCCCATCTCATTTCTTACTTGGGTTATTTGCTTTCTCTCCTGTTTTTCTTTTGTCAGTTGGCCAATGGTTTATCAATTTTGTTAACTTTTTTGGAGAACCAGCTTTTGGTCTTGTTAATTCTCTCAATTGATTTTCTGTTTTCTATTTCATTTAATTCTGCTCTAATTTTTATTATTTGCTTTTTTCTGGTGCCTGAAGGTTTCTTTTGTTGCTCTGTTTCTATTTGTGCAAGTTGTAAGGATAATTCCTTGATTTTGGCCCTTTCTCATTTTTGTATGTGTGCTTTTATTGATATAAATTGACCTCTGAGCCCTGCTTTCACTGTGTCCCAACGGTTCTGATAGGAAGTGTTTTCATTTTCATTGGATTCAATGAATTTATTTATTCCATCCTCAATGTCCTCTATAACCGAGTCTTTTTTGAGCAGGGTATTGTTCAGTTTCCAAGTGTTTGATTTCTTTTCTCTGCTTTTTCTGTTATCTATTTCTACTTTTATGGCCTCATGGTCAGAAAAGATGCTTTGTAATATTTCAATGTTTTGGATTCCACTAAGGCTTGCTTTATAACCTAATATGTGGTCTATTCTAGAGAATGTTCCATGTGCACTAGAAAGGAAAGTATACTTGGCTGCTGTTGGGTGGAGTGTTCTGTATACGTCTATGAGGTGAAGTTGGTTGCTTGTGGCATTTAGATCTTCCGCGTCTTTATTGAGCTTCTTTCTGGATGTCCTGTCCTTCACTGAAAGTTATGTGTTGAAGTCTCCTATTATAATTGTGGAGCTGTCTATCTCACTTTTCAATGCTGATAGAGTTTGTTTTATGTATCTTGCAGCCCTGTCATTGGGTGCATAAATATTGAATATGGTTATATCCTCCTGGTATATTGTTCCTTTAATCATTATATAGTGCCCTTCCTTATCCTTTGTGGTGGATTTAAGTTTAAAGTCTATTTTGTCAGAAATTAATATTGCCACTCCTGCTCTTTTTTGATTGTTATTTGCTTGATATATTTGTTTCCATCCTTTGAGTTTTAGTTTGTTTGTGTCTCTAAGTCTAAGGTGTATCTCTTGTAGGCAACGTATAGATGAATGGTGTTTTTTAATCCATTCTGCCACTGTCTGTCTCTTTATTTGTGCATTTAGTCCATTTACATTCAGCGTAATTATGGATAGGTATGAATTTAATGCTGTCATTTTGATGTCTTTTTTTGTGTGTCATTGACAGTTTCTTTTTCGCACTTAATTTTTTGTGCTGAGTAGTTTATATATTGTCTTTTCTTCTTATTCATTGTTTTTGATTTAGTTTCTGCTGAGTCTCTAATTTTTCTTGTATTTTATTTTGATGAGTAGTATTGTTAGTGTCCATTGTGGTTACCTTAATATTTACACCAATTTTTCTAAGTTTAAACCTAATTTTTATTTCTTTATATTGCCTTGTCTTCCTCTCCATATGAAAGATCTATAACTACATTTCCTTGTCCCTCTTTATTGTTTTAATGTTGTCTTCTTTTGCATTATAACATCACTGTTTCCCTGTTTTGAGCTTTTTAAAAAAATCTTGATTAATTTTTGTGATTTCCCTGTCTGGGTTGACATCTGATTGCTGTGTCCAGTGTTCTAGTCTTGGGTTGATATCTGGTATTATTGATTTTCTAACCAAAGAACTCCCTTTTGCATTTCTTGCAGTTTTGGTTTGGTTTTTATGAATTTGCTAAACTTCTGTTTATCTGGAAATGTCCTAATTTCACCTTCATGTTTGAGAGTCAGTTTTGCTGGATATATGATTCTTGGCTGGCAATTTTTTTCCTTCAGTGCCTTATATAAGTTATCCCATTGCCTTCTTGCCTGTGTGATTTCTGCCGAGTAGTCCGAACTTATTTACTCTCCTTTGTGGTGACTTTTCATTTATCCCTAGCTGCAACTAAAATTCTCTCTTTATTTTTGGTTTTGGCAAATTTGATTATAATATGTCTTGGTGACTTTCTTTTAAAATCTACCTGATGTGGAATTCAATGAGCATCTTGAATAGATATCGTCTCATCTTTCACAATGTCAGGGAGGTTTTTTGCCAACAAATGTCCAACAATTCTTTTCTGTATTTTGTTATCCCTGCCTGTTCTGGTACTCCAATCACTCGTAGGTTATTTCTCTTGATAGAGTCCCACATGATTCTTAAGGTTTCTTCATTTTTTAAAATTCTTTTATCTGGGTTTTCTTCAAATATGTTGGTGCCAAGTGCTTTATCTTCAAGCTCACCAATTCTGCCTTCCATTTGCTCAGTTTGCTCATCTGGCTTTCTATTGAGTTGTCTAATTCTGTAATTTTATTGTTAATCTTCTGAATTACTGATCGCAGTCTCTCTACAGACTCTTGCAGCTTATTAAATTTTTATTATGTTCTTGAAGAACCTTTTTAATTTCTTCAACTGCTTTATCTGTGTGTTCCTTGCCTTGCTCTGTGTATTGTCTGATCTCTTTCCTGATGTCCTGAAGTGTTCTGTGCATTAATCTTTTTTATTCTGGATCTGGTAATTCTAGGATGCACTTTTATCTAGAAGATCCCTTGATTCTTTGTTTTGAGAGCTTGAAGCAATCATGGTCTGTTTCTCTATGTGATTTGGTATTGACAGTTGTCTCTGCGCCATTTATATTATCACATTAGTTTATTTTATGTTTGCTTACTGTATCCTAGCTTCTTGCTTTGCTTTATTTTGATATGCCCTAATGGGTTGCTTAAGTGAGCTAGCTTGATTATTTTTGACTTTGGAGCTCTGACATCCTGCCACCAGGTGGCTAGGGCTGTTATCAGGTATATCAGTCTAGGAGTCCATTCACTTTTCTTGTATGGATTCAGCTCATGTGTCCAGTTAGCTGGTCATCAAATGTGTGGTACAGGCTGTGTCCTAAAATTTTAGAGGGGCAGGGATGATTGGTGTAGTTACCAGTATCTGGTTGCAGCAGGGGGTCACACTCTGAACAAGGCAGGGGGCTGAGAATCATCCCTTAAGTGTCTCTGAGGAAAGCACATCCCTCTTCCCTAGAGTTTACAGGTGGGCGGTTTGTGCAGATGGTCCATGGGCCCCCAATGTTTTTGGTTGTAACGACTGGGAGATACTGTTACCAATTGCCAATCTGGCACAAAGGGTCCTTGTCTTTTCCTGAGTAAGAATACAAGTGAAAGAAAAACTTTATCTTCAGCAAACTTTATTTTGCTTGAGTCAAGCAAAAGGAGTCCATGAGGATCTAAGCCTCTCCAAAAGACTGAATTGAAAAGGGAAGCAAGGCTAGGGCTTATATGGGTTCGGTGGAGACAATAGAGTAATGAATATTTAGTGGGCAGTGTATGTTAATTAGGTTGCACACACATCTGTAATCTAAGATGGAACCTGCTAATACTCAGGATGGAGTCCTCTCGGCAGCCCTTGGCATCACTTATTATGGGATATAACGCAACTGCACTTGATCTTCAGCACTACATCATCATCTTTGGAGGGGTAAGGAAGGTTAAAAAGCGGTCACACTTCTGTGCATATGGAGCCCATAAAGGAGGAGGGGACTAGAAAAACACCAAGAAGGAGATAGTAATTCATGGGTTGTTTCAATCTTATGTTGACAGGGTGGGTTCCTGTTTACCCAACCTCTAGATGATAATCTTTTAACAGCTCTTTTGTTCAGCCACTGGCACAGTTAACCCTATCTGTTTCAATCCCTCCCTGAGAGATTTCATACTCTTTATTCTTAAAGGGAACATGGGTGATGGTCTCTTCTTCTATAAGTTCTTCATGGTAACAGATGGGTGCTCTGCTGCCTAATAGAGTAGGAATCTCTCTGCCTGTTCTAGAGATTTATAGGAACTTGGGTTATCTGTAGCCAAGACTGGTTGATATCCCTGTAGCATTATGAGTTTATTTGGAATTGCTTAAGCCTGGAAGTCAGAAATTTGACCAGCAATTTAAACAAACATGGGCCGAACAAAACCAACGGGAGGATTGTTACTGCAGGTCCCAGAAGGGGAAGGAACCAAGTCAGGGAAGGCAGGTACCCCTTAATCTGGTTCTAGATATTGTTACTCATTTGGGTATGGGCTGCCTTTAACTATTCAGCATGTTGAAGGGTTCTCTGAGCCCTAAGCTCTAACTCGTCAGAGGTATTAACATACATACAGCAAGAGGTGTTTGCAACTGCACAGATGCCCCCTTATTCAGCCAGGAGGAAATCTAAAGCAATCCAGTGGTCCATGACCATGTTGGCTAGTGAGTCCAAGGACTTTTGTGGGGCCAACAGACTCTGCCCAGAGTCAGTACTGACTTCTTGAAGGATCCTAGACACATTTTGGACGTGGGCATTATTATAAACAACACTTACCGTGAGTCTGGTCAGGGCTCCAAATAATGCCATGATCCCTAGGGCTATAAGGGTAATAATAGGCTCCCTTTTTCTTTGAGTAAGGACTCTTGAAGAACCTGCTTTTGGAGTTGAGGAGGCTTGGAAGATTTTAACTGTTTTGTTGTCAAGTGTTACAGTGCCTCGTAAGCAGCCAGCATTCGCCATGGCCAGGTCAAGGGATCCCAATGCCCAGGTATAATTATTTTTGTCTAGGCAGGCAAACCAGAACCCTTTAGGGGGGCATACGAGTGGGCTATGGTCACTGTTGTGTAGGTTTATAGAGGTATTGGCATTAAACAACCAAGAAAATAGGGAGCTGTTATGCTGAGTCTGGACTACAGCATATATGATTGGGTTTGCATGGAAAGGTCTCCATGTTCCAGGGCTCTTAAAGGGTTGTAAGAGACAGACCTTGGGAAATAGTTGAAGAGAAAATATACATGGTCTTTTGTGGAGTACAGTCAGTAGTAGAACTTGTTCCATTAAGGTACAGTACTTGGAACGTGGTGGAGTTGAGTTGGTAACAGCTTAATCAGGTGCCTACATTAAAAGGGAGCTTCATGCAGAGCCATTTGTGTGGGTCACCTTCTTGTGATCCATCAGCTAGTACGCAACTCTGTGAGTGTAAGTATTACTTGTTGGTGGGTCTTGGAAACCCCGGTGAGGTAGTAGTTAAGTGCTACGGCTGCAAACCAAAGGGTCCACAGTTCGAATCCACCAGGTGCTCCTTGGAAACTCTATGGGGTAGTTCTACTCTGTTCTATAGGGTCGCTATGAGTCAGAATCGACTTGATGGCACTGGGTTTGGTTTTTTGGTTTGGTGTGTGGGTCTTAGTTTAAAGGTTCTATTGTTTTGGTCATAGGATAGGGAAAGGTTCATTGGGTTGAACCTTAAGGTACAGTTAGAAAATATACTCTCTACCAGTAGGACTGGCACCTGTGTAAGGTAGGGTAGTAGAGATATATGCATTGGGAGTGTCAGAAAAGTTTGTAACTGGAAAAACCTCAAAAGAGGGGTGGCTGGTCGCGCCAGAGTGTTGTTCATGAAAACACATCCAACAGTTAGTTAAGTTTGACCCTGAGTTGTATGATCAGATTAGTCTAATGAGTTGTCTTCCCACTGTCCTGCTACTCCGTGCAAGAGAAGTAGCAGGAGGAAGAGTATCAATTTCTTGGCCATTTAGGTTTACTTATCTGTCCTTTTGAACAAGAACTGGAGGTCTTCAATGGGGCTGCAGGTATATTCAGGCAGGGCCTCTTCTGAATCCCCGATTTCCTAAGGAAGATAAGGTTTAAGCTGAGAGCTAGGAATCTATGGTTTAGTCCCTTCAGTGTTATGGCCACTGGAGTAGCTAATATGACCTGGCGAGGTCCTTCCCATTTTTCTTGAAGTTGGCCTGCTGGGGACCCTTCCTTCCAGGATTTTAGCAAGACCCAACCCCCGGGTTTAAGGGTGGTATCTTCGCCTCTAGTGGGGGTGGGCAATATTTTGTTTCCATATTCTTTGAGGGCTTCCTGCACCTGGCCTAGGTTTATAACATACTGCAGGGCATTAGTTGTTTCAGCATCAAAGAAAAGTTCTGTTGTTAAGAATGGCCTTCCACCCAGGACAGGAACCATTCCCGAAGACAACTCATCAGACATGGAAGGGACTGGACAATGGGTTGGAGAGAGATGCTGATGAAGAGTGAGCTACTTGTATCAGGTGGACACTTGAGACTGTGTTGGCATCTCCTGTCTGGAGGGGAGATGGGAGGATAGAGAGGGTTAGAAACTGGCAAAACGATCATGAAAGGAGAGACTGGAAGGAGGGAGTGGGCTGACTCACTGGGGGAGAGTAAATGGGAGCATGTAGTAAGGTGTACATAAGTTTATATGTGACAGACTGACTTGATTTGTAAACTTTCACTTAAAGCACAACAAAAATTATTAAAAAAAAAAAAAAAGAATGGCCTTCCATACAACATTTCAAAAGGACTGAGCTTTAACTTACTCTTGGGGTCCATTCTGATTCTTAAGAGGGCCACAGGCAACATCCGTAGCCAGGTCTCTTCAGTTTCCTGGCAGAGTTTTGCCAGGTGCCTTTTAAGGGTTTGGTTCATTCTTTCTACCTTTTCAGATGATTCAGGATGCCAGGTGGTGCATAATTTATATCTAATATTTAAAGGTGATGCTGGGTCCTGGGTAATCGTTGCTATAAAGGTACGGCCATTGTCACTTTGGAGCAATTTTGGCAGACCAAAATGGGGAGTAAGTTCTTTGAGGAGTGCCTTACTTACCTCAGCGGCTTTTTCTGACCTGGTGGGGGAGGCTTTGATCCACCCTATGCACGTATCTACGAAGACAAGCAGATATTTATATCCTTGCTTAGGAGACACCACAGTGAAGTCTGTTTGCCAGTCTTCTCCTGGGTATGAGCCTTGGTGTTGGGTTGGTCGGGCCAAAGGAGAGGGAATGGGTTGGTTTTGTGGATTGTTACATAGGCAAGTTTTGCTGGCCTTTACCACTCTTTTGACTGTTCTTTCTAGGCATCTTCCCTTGGGTACTCTTTTTAGTAGATTAGTTAGGGCTTCCTGTCCATAATGGGTGGAGTCGGGTAGGCCCTGGACAACTTTCCAAACCATTGAGCTAGGGATTAATATTTTTCCTTCCTCATCTTCAAACCACCCTTCAGAATTAGTCTTGTAGCCCTGGTCTTTGCCCATCGCTCTTTCTCTGCTTCATATTTTGGACCCTCAGTCACAACTTGGTTTGGAAACAGCCCTAACACCAGTTTGGGTATCATAGTTATGGCTGCTTACCTTGCTGTTTGGTCAGCCTTCCTGTTTCCCTGGGCTATCCAAGTATCTTCTTTTTGGTGTCCCTTACAGTGCATCACTGCCATTCTCTTAGGTAGCTGTACTGTCTCCAATAGTTCTAGTATAAGTTCTTTGTGTTTGATAGGGGAATTTTGAGCTGTTGACAGACCCCTTTCTCTCCAAATTGCTGCATGGGCATGGAGGACAAGGGATCCATACTTTGAATCTGTATATAGATTGAGGACCTTATTTTGTCCTAGCTGTAAGGCCTGAATCAGAGCTATAAGCTCTGCCTTTTAGGCTGAAATACTAGGTGGCAATCCCTTCATTTCTATGACTTCACAAGTACTAACAATTACATACCCTGCTTTCTGTTTTCCTTCTTGTACAAGACTACTCCCATCAGTGAACTATTCTGCATCTGGTTTTTTTAGTGGTGTTTCTTGCAAGGCTTCTTGACTAGAATAGACCTGCTCTATTGTTCCTGCCCAGGTATGTTCTAATTCTGGCGTTTTTGTGTGGGAAGTAGGGAAGCAGGATTTAGAGTCTGACATACTTTTAGGGTGACTTCAGGGGTGTCTAACAAAATGGACTGGTATTGAGTAATCCCACCCCTGGACAGCCATTTGTTTCCTTTTATTTCTAGTACTGTGTGAACTTAATGGGGGGTAAGGCCTTCTAGGGGTTGGCCTAATGTAAGCTTACAGGCTTCTTTTACCAATAGGGCAGTAGCTGCCATAGCCCTAAGGCAGCTGGGCCATGCTTGGGCAACTGAATCCAGCTGCTTTGAAAAGTAGGCAATGGGGCGAGTTGCAGGGCCAACCTGTTGTGTCAGGACTCTCAGTGCAAGACCTCTTCTTTCATGGAGACATAACTTGAAAGGTTTGGCTAGATCAGGGAGTCCTAATGCAGGGGCTCAGCACAACTCAGTTTTAAGGGTTTGGAATGCCTGTTGGTATTCCGACCTCCATTCCAGGAGCCCTTTCTCCTGTCCCTTTAGAGCCTCATACAAAGGCCTAGCTATAAGGTCGAAGTTGGGTATCCATGGCAGAATCCAGCCATGTTTAAAAATCCTCTAAGCTGTTTCTCATTGGTGGGGGTAGAACGGGACTCAATTATTCTTTTTCTGTCGGGGCCCAGCGTTTTGGCTCCTGGAACTAGCATGAAGCCCAGATACTTAACCTGCGGTTGTGATATTTGCAGCTTCTTGGGTGACACTTTGTAGACCTTTTCACCCAAGAAGCTGAGGACAGTAACTAAGTTAGCATCTGAGCTTTCTTTGATTTTGCTAGCTATGAGGAGATCTTCAACATCTTGGAGGACTCCACTTTGGAGTGTTAATTCCCTCAAATCTCAGGCTAAGGAATTTCCAAACAAATGAGGGCTGTCTCTAAATCCTTGAGGAAGCACAGTCCATGTATACTGGGTAGCATCTTGGGATTTTGGATCTCTCCATTAAAAAGCAAATAAGTACTGGGAGTCTGGGTGTAAGGGAATGCAGAAGAAAAAAGCATCTTTTAAATCTAAAACAGTGAAGAACTGTGCATCCCCTGGCACTAACATCAGGAGGGTGTATGGATTTGGAACCATTCAGTGGATGGGGACTACTGCTTCATTCACAGCTCGTAGATCTTGGAAAAACCAGTATTCTCCATTTGGTTTCTTCACCAGTAAAATAGGGGTATTGCAAGGGGATTGTCAAGGACATATAAGTCCTTGTTCTAGGATTTTCTGCAGGACTGGAAGAATTCCTTTTTGGGCTTCTGATCTCAGGGGGTACTGTCTTCTCCATGGGTACCCTACCCCTTGCCTGAGTTTAACGACAACAGGGGAAATATCCTTGGCACGTCCAGGGGTGGAGGTGTCCAAAGCTGTTGAATTTACCCAAGCTAGGATGGTGGGAGCCTTTGTTCTGGGGGATATGTGGTTAAGGTGGCTAGCAGGCTAATATCTAAAATTTCTTCACTATTTAAACCTCCCTGAGCCTGCTGGAGGGACACAGTGGCTCTCAACTGGGACAAAAGGTCACGGCCCAACAAAGGGATTGGACATTCTGGGATATACAGGAAGGAATGTTGCAAAGCCATAGGCCCTACAGCACAGCGAAGGGGAAAGGTAAAATTCCTTACCTTTGGCATCTTGTTAACCCCCGTAACAACACAGTCGCGGGTAGGAGAGGGGCCCTCTATGGTGGGTCAGGACACAATAGGCAGCTCCAGTGTCTAATAAGAATTCAACTTTCCTACCTGCCACATCAATGGTAACCCGAGGCTCTGCAGTGGAGATGGTCAATGTAGGCTGTTGTCCTGGAGCTGGGCAGTCCCCTGGGTCCTGTCAGTCTGACAGCGCTGCTGCCAGGTTTTGGCCTCTGGGGTAGGGGTCAACTGCATGCCCCTTTTGGGACATTTGGGATGCTCCTTCGCCCAATGCCCTTCTTCCCTGCAGTTAGCACATTGGTTCAAGCCAAGCCATGGGTTTGGTCTTTTTGATGGTCCAGATGTGGGTTGTTGTTGAGCTCCCCAGGAGTTACCTAGAGATGGGGGTTGGATGGCAGCAGCTAACAATTGAGCCTTCTGTTCCATCCTTCTATTCTTTTCTGCCTTCTCTGCAGTGTACTGATTGTTAAACACCTTAAATACCTCCTCTACTAGTTGCGAGGTTGGGGTCCGTGGGCCTGCCTCTAACTTCTGCAATTTCCTCCTTATATCCGCTGAGGATTGAGTTATAAAATGCATGGCCACTAAGGGCCCTCCTTCAGCAAACGCAGGGTTGGTGTTAGTTATTTCCTAAAGGCCTCAGTCAACCTGTTGAGGAACACTGCTGGGTTCTCTTCTTTTTCTTGGGTCACCTCCCTTATTCTATCATAGTTCACAGGCTTAGACATGCATTTCTTCATCCCTTCTGAAATGCAAATAATAAATGTCTCATCCTCCCCTGATTTATTCTATCTTCATAATTCCATTTTTTGTCCTGATCAGGGACAGCCTCCCCTCCTACCCTGAGAATATCATGCCGTGGGTTAGCCAATATGAGGCAGTCTGTATGTTCTCTGGCCTTAGACAAAATCCTAGTCTCATCTGCTGTACAAAAATTTGTTAGAACCGCAACCACATCTTTCCATGTTAGATCAAAAGTCAGACTAAGTTTTACAAACTCTTCTCTAAACTTATCAGCGTTTTCAGAAAAATTCCCAAACTTCTTGCATTGTACAATATCTGTTACTGAAAAGGGAACATATATTCTTATTGTCCCACCCTCTCCATCCACTACCTGCCTTAAGGGAAAAGTTGGGGCTTGTGGAGCCCCATGAAGAGAACTAAGGATCTGAGGTCCTGAGAGGATTTTACCCGGAGCTGGAACTAGAGAAGCTGTGGAGCCTGGGTGTGGAGTAAGAGAGGGTGATGAGATTGGTAAGGGAGGATACAACTACGCTCTAGACCTTAACCCCATGGGCGAGGGATCAGGCTTCAGTTCCACCTGAGCTCCTGAAGAGGGGGTCAGTGGTGAATGATATGGAGGGGGATTCTGGGGCTCCACCTTCAGGCCCTCTTGGGCCAGGTCATTGGTCCTCAGGGCGGCTGGGTCCCAAGGGGTCATTGGCTTAGGTGGAGGCTGTAGCAGCAGGTCAGTTAGTATGTCAGGATCTGGGTCTTTTGGAGTTAGTCCTGTTGTCCCCTCCAACACACACACCCTACACTTTGTCCTTAAATCTGGGTCTTGGTGGACATAAATGCCTGCACATAGCTAATTTTCCCCTACTTTTTCTGTCTCTTGCAAAACAAATCAAGATGCAGAATGGTGTCATACAAGGGTGGCTCATCCTTCGGCCATTGTTCCCCGCTCTCTAGTTTGTACTGGGGCCAAACAATGTTGCAGAAGATTAGCTTTTTTTTTCTTTAGCTCATCTAGTTTGAACTTTGACCAGTTCTGAAGCAGGCAACACAGAGGAGAATCTTTAGGGATGCTAGGTTTGGCTCTCATGTTTATATACCTTATAGCCAGTTATTAAATGTCCTGGACATGGGCGGACCCCTGGGATAGAACCTCTTTCTCTCTCTCTCTTTTTTTTTTATCTTCACACTCTGCCTGGAGTGTTCTCCATATTTCAATTCGAATCCCATCTAGACTGAAAAACTGCTCTTCCCCTGCATCTCTTTCTCCAGCCCAATCAATAAACTTTCAGAAGTCTCTATAAGTATGTTCAAATTCAGCCTGAATTTCTTTTCACCAATTAATTTCTATGCATCACACACAAATTACACATAAGACTCAGACAGAGGTGACTGAGATAATCTTGTAGCCTCAAGCTCCCAGACAGCCCCAGTCACACATAAGATTTACACATAAGATGAACAGACAGAGAGTGCTCAGACCAGACAAGATAGAAAGGGAAAGGGGTAATAAGGATGATCTTAGTGAGGTCTAACACGTTACTAAGAATATCTGAATCTCCACTTCAATCCTCCAGATACCTCTTATCCCCAATACCAGATGGAGGGGCTTCTATTTCTCAATCTAAGCAGATAGAGATGTCTACATCCATTCCCCAGAAGCAGGGTGCACCAAGCAGAGTTGGACAACATTCAGACCCACAAAAACGATGGCTACCACACACTCATATGCCTACCCAAACTCTAGAGTCACCAAGACCAAGAATAGTTTAAAAATGAAAGGAAAGAAGAAAAAGTCAAGGATCTCCCGCTGGGGGTATGTGACCCGCTCTGGAGCACTCTCCGCGGCCTCCTCCTGTTGGAGGCTCACAACCTGCTCAATTTCCTGAGTGCTCTTTGCAACCTTCTGATGGGGTTCGTGACCCTCTCAGCAGGCACCCTCCACAGCTCTGTCCGAGGTCCATGACTTGCCCTTGGGATATGGGGTGATCAGCCCCTAACAGAGACTCACTCCTTGGACTCAAACTCTCTTTTGCGAAAGCCAAATGACCGGAATGCTGTGTGCAAACCCCCTCTTTGGGGCTTGCGACCCATTCCGTGGAAAGAGGAAAGAAGAAGAGAGGAAAAAAATGGAGTGCCAGAGACCAATAGAAGGGCTTCTTGAGAGAAAAGTTTAAAACCGAAAGGAGAGAAAAGAAAAAAAGAAAGTCAAGGAAGTAGACTATCGGAGCGCTCTGAGACCTCCTGCTGGGGGTATGTGACTTGCTCCAGAGTGCTCTCCACAGCTTCTTCCTGTTGGAGGCTCATGACCAGCTCAACTTACTGAGCACTCTCCACGACCCTCTGATGGGGTTTGCGACCCACTTGGCGGGCACTTTCTGAGGATCTTTCCAAGATCTGTGACCTGTTGTGGGTAGGTGAGGACCCTGTTTAACAGGCAAAATGGTGTCAAACATCAAAACACCCACCTCTCCACTGCACAGCTGAAACACTTGTAGTCTGCCAACAAGTGCCTATTCTCCTGAAATAGGCCCACACAGGTCTATGTAGTGGGGAAAGGTATTCAAAGTCCATGGACTATTTATGCCTGGACAGGAGCCGCTTCTGTCCTGAGCTCCCCAGGTTAGTGGACCTGGCAGATTATCTTTTCCCCCAATTGTGAATTCCTTCTCCAAGGCTGGGAGAAGGGCTCCTGGTGCTCAGCAGAGCCTATCTCAGGCCCAGGGAATTCAACAGCCTCTGAACCTGGCTTGGTGCCAGAGGGTGCAGTAAAATATACACTAGTACTTAGCTTTTGCCAAGAGCGCCGTTCTTCTCTGGTTCCAGAAGCGTGAGTAGGCTGTACGGCTGGCTGCTTCTCCCTGAGGAAACTGCAGCAGAACACTACTACCAGCCTGCTGCAGCGGCTCCCAAGAATGGTGCTTGAGGGATCCTGGCGATTCAGATCCGGTAACTCCTCTCTGCTTCTGAACCATCTCTCCCTCCCCCTGCCACTCAGCCCATTTTCTAACTTTACCTTTGATGTTCAGGGCTCCTAGCTTGTCATAAATATACTTGTTCCACTTGTTTTTTCGGGTCTTTGTTGTAAGAGGGATCACCAGATGCATATGCCTATTCCACCATCTTGGCGTTGCCTCCAAATAGTCTTTATTTTATGAGCCAATATGTTATTGAGCTAAAAGGTGACTTCAGGGGGTAGTATCAATTCTAGGTTTATGGAGTATTTCAGGGTGGTAGTGTCAGGGAGTCCTCTAGTCTCAATCAGTCCAGTATGTAGGGATATTTTTAAGAATTTGAGTTCTTTTTCACATTTTTCTCCCATTCTATCAGAATCCATCTATTGTGGTCCTGCTCGGAATGGTCAGTAGTGGTAGCTGGGCACCATGTAGTTCTATTGGTCTCAGGGTAGATAAGGCCGTGATTCATGTAGACTATTTGTCTTGTAGACTACTTTCTTCTCTGAGCCTTTGATTTCCTTATTTCTTTCTTGTTCCGGATGAGCAGAGACAAATTGTTGTATCTCAGATGGCTTCTTGCAAGCATTTAAGACCCCAGACACTACTTACTACTATATACTGGGATATATAATATACACTTTATGAACTATATTATGCCAATTAACTGAATTGTTCCAGGAGGCTGGACCTGAGCCTTCAAACCCAGAAAACCAATCTCACAAGGTATTTGGTTGTGTCTAAGAAGTATCCATAACTGTGTCCCCTATGTGGTTTATTTTATATATGGATATACATGCATGTACACACATATCTATATGTATGCCTACAGATACATCTATCTGAGCACATGTATGTACCCACATATTCATACCCATGCACATAAATACCTATATACATATTTGTGTAACCACACACATATTCCTTGGTTGTTGGTGTAGTTACAAAATTATATTTGTCATATCCTTTACCAAAAAAAGTCCTTTTCTACTCGTGCATTTCTTAGTGACATCATTTACCTTGGTCAAACTGTGTGCACTTCACCTATATTCAATGCTACCTTTCTGTCTTGGATTGGATTGTGTCCCCAAAAAACATGTGTATCAGTTTGGCTGGGCCATGATTCCCAGTATTGTGTGATTCCCTATTTTGTCATCTGATGTGATTTTCCTATGTGTTGTAAATAGTACCTCTATGGCCTTAATGAGGTGGGATGGGTGGCAGTTATGTTAATGAGGCAGGACTCAATCTTCAAGATTGGATTGTGTTTTAAGCCAATCTCTTTTGAGATATAAAAGACAGAAGAGAGTAGAGAGACAGGGGAACCTCATACCACCAAGAAAGCAGCACCAGGAGCAGAGCACATCCTTTGGACCCATGGGGTTTCTGTATGGAGAAGCTCCTAGCCCAGGGGATGATTGATGAGAAGGACCTTCCTCCAGAGCCGACAGAGATAGAAAGCCTTCCCCTGAAGCTGATGCCCTGAATTTAGACTTCTAGCCAACTAGACTGTGAGAAAATTAATTTCTCTGTGTTAAAGCCATCCACTTGTGGTACATCTGTTATAGCAGCACTAGATAACTAACATACTTTCCCATCACCAAAAATAACAATTGGCTACTATCTCTCCCTTTCCACCTCACTTATACCTGGTAACCACCAATGAGCATTGGTATCTCTATATATATCTGTTCCTGTCTTCTTATACAAGTGTGATCATACAATATTTGCCCTTTTGTGATTGATGTATTTCATTCATGACAATGTCCTCCAGATTCATCCACATTATAGGTTGCTTTGAGAACTCATCATTATTCTTTATGACTGCAAAATATTCCATTGTATGTATGTACCACATTTTATTTATCCATTCATCCGTTGATGAGCACTTAGGTTGTTTCCATCTTTTTGCTGTTGTGAATAATGCTGCAGTGAACATAGGTGTTACAGATTGAATTCTGTGCCCCCCCCAAATATATGTCAGCCTGGCTAGGCCATTATTCCCAGTATTGTATGATTGTCCACCATTTTGTCATCCAATGTGATTTTCTTCTGTGTTGTAAACCCTACCTCTATAATGTTTTGAGGCAGGATTGGAGGCAATTATGTTAACGAGGCAGGACTCAGTTTACAAGATTAGGTTGTATCTTGAGTCAATCTTTTTTGAGACATAAAAAGAGAAGCAAGCAGAGAGATGGGGGACCTCATACCACCAAGGAAGTGGTGCCAGGAGCAGGCGCGTCCTTTGGACCTGGGATTCCTGTGTGCAGAAGCTCCTAGGCCAAGGGAATATTGATGAGAAGGACCTTCCTCAGGATCAGACAGAGAGAAAGCCTTCCCTTAGAGGGGGCACCCTGAATTTGGACTTCTAGCCTACTAGACTGTGAGAGAATAAACTTCTGTTTGTTAAAACCATTCACTTGTGTTATTTCTGTTACAGCAGCGCTAGGTAACTGAGACAGAATATGGTACTGTTAGAATGGGATATTGCTCTAACAGATATCTAAAATGTGGAAGAGTTCGGAAGTGACTTTGAAACTGTGAATGGATAGGGCCTAGAACAGTCTTAAAGTGCCTAATAGTAAAAGCCTAAATTGCCTTGAAGAGACTGTTGGCGGAATTATGGACATCAAAGACAATTCTGGTGAGGACTCAGAAGGAAATGAGGAGAGCTGTTACAGTGGAGATGGTGCAGATGGCAAGAAGCAGCAGCAGAACCAGGAGGTGAGCACAAGACAGCGCTGGAGCTGACCCACGGAGTGTGAGAGCTGAGTGCCTTTGTGCAGGAGGCTTCCCAGAAGAGTGGGGTGCCTATGGGCACTTATTGGTGGAGATAGACTTGCTGACCCACAGAGCAAGACAGCTGAATGCCTTCTGGCAGAAGTTTACTGCCAGAGTGGGGTGCCTCCAGGCACTTATCAGTGGAGCTAAAGAGCTTTGGAACACTACTGCCAGCAGGGAAGATGCTGGCTGTGAGTCTCAAGGGACTGAGAGTTCAAGGAACTAGGAAACAAAAGCTGAAGTGATGACATTAGGGGGAGAGTAAGTGAGAGTATGGAGTAAGGTGTATATAAGCTTATATGTGACAGACTGACTTAATTTGTAAACGTTCACTTAAAACTCAATAAAAATTATTTTAAAAAAAAGAGGAAAAAAGAAGAATGAAAACAAAATAAAGACATTTCAGACAAAAAAAAAAAAAAAAAAAAACAGAAGTGATGAAACAGAGCTGCCTCAGTCTCAAGGGGTAGGGCCATGACATCTAGGGTCTCAAAGGATGGAGTCACCACTCAAATAAACTTGGAGAAAGGGGCTGCCCACAGCCGAGGGAGCAGAGTTGCCCTTCCAGTGAGCCTGTAAGGCTCGGCACTGAAGCCCAGGGCTGAGAGGCCTTCATCTAGAATCCAGAGAGTGTGGCCAACACCTAAAGTCTGGAGGGCAGGGCCATTGCCTAAATGGTCTCAGACAATGGAAGATTATTTTCAAGGCTTGAGAGTGAATGTAATGTGTTTTGCTGACTTGCTTGGTGCCTGTTACTCCTTCTTTCCTTCCAATTTCTCCCATTTCTATTGGAAATCTGTCTTAGTTATCTATAGCTTCTCTAACAGAAATACCACAAGTGGATGGCTTTAACAAAGAGAAGTTTATTCTTTCACAGTCTAGTAGGCTAGAAGTCCAAATTCAGGGTGTCAGCTTCAGGGCAGGGCTTTCTCTGTTAGCTCTGGAGGTTCTTGTCATCCAACTTCCCCTGGACTAGGAGCTTCTCTGTGCAGGAACCCCAGATCCAAAAGATGAACTCTGCTCCTGGCGCTGCTTTCTTGGTGGTGTGAGGTCCCAACTGTCTGCTTGCTTCCCTTTCCTTTTATCTCTTGTAAGATAAAAGGTGGTGCAGGCCACACCCCAGGGAAACTCCCTTTACATTGGATCAAGGATGTGACCTGAACAAGGGTGTTACTTCCCACCACAATCCTCTTTAACCACAGGCACAGATTATGATTTATAACACATAGGAAAATTACAAAATGGAGGACAATCACACGACACTGGGAATCATGGCCTAACTAAGTTGACACATATTTTGGGGGGACATAATTCAATCCATGACAAAATGTCTACCTTGTGTCTGCTCTACCATTGTACTTTGGAAGCAGATAACTTGTATTCTAGATTTCACAGATGAAGATGAATTTTTTCAATTTTGCACTTGGATTTGATTTAAGACTTTTGCTATGAAATGATGGGGTAAATGTGTTTTATATGTGGCAAGGACATGAATTTTGGGGAGCCAAAGTGTGGAATGTTATGAATTGAGTCATGTCCCTCTAAAATGTGTGTCAACTTGGCCAGGCCATGATTCCCAGTATTGTATGATTGTCCACCATTTTGTCGTCTGATGTGATTTTCCTATGTGTTGTAAATCCTACCTCTATGATGTTTTATTAATTATCTAGTGATAATTACTGGTGATTGGAATGCAAAAGTTGGAAACAAACAAGAAGGATCAGTAGTTGAAAAATATGGCCTTGGTGAAAGAAACGATGCCAGAGAATGCACGACATAATTTTGCTAGACCAATGACTTCTTCATTGCAAATACCTCTTTTCGACAACATAAACGGTGATGATACATGTGGACTTCTCCAGATGGAAGTCACAGGAATCAAATCGATTACATCTGTGAAAGAGAAAATGGAAAACCTCAGTATCATCAGTCAGAACAAGGCCGGGGCCACCTGCAGAACAGATGATCAACTGCTCATATGCAAGTTCAAGTTCAAGCTGAAGAAAATTAGAACAAGTCCATGAGAGCCAAAGTATGACCTTCAGTAAATCTCAGCTGAATTTAGAGACCATTTCAAAAATAGATTTGATGCGTTGAACACTAATGACTGAAGACCAGATAAATTGTGGAATGACATCAATGACATCATACATGAAGAAAGCAAGAAGTCGTTTAAAAGACTGGAAAGAAAAAAAAGGCCTATATGGATGTCAGAAGAGACTCAGAAACTTGCTTTTGAACGTTGAGTAGCGAAAGGAACAAATGAAGTTAAAGAAATGAACAGGAGATTTCAAAGGGTGGCTCAAGAAGACAAACTATTATAATGACATGTGCAAAGACTAGAGTTGGAAAACTAAAAGGGAAGAAAGAGCACATTTGGCATTTCTCAAGCTGAAAGAACAGAAGAAAAAATTCAAGACTTGAGTTTCGATACTGAAGGATTCTATGGGCAAAACGCTTAATGACGCAGGAAGCATCAAAAGAAGATGGAAGAAATACACAGAATTGCTGTCCCAAAAAGAACTGGCCAATGTTCAGTCACTTCAAGAGGTAGCATATGATCAAGAATTGATGGTACTGAAAGAAGAAATGTGATCTGCTCTGAAGACATTAGCAAAAAACAAGTCTCCAGGAATTGACAGAATACCGATTGAGATGTTCCAACAAACAGATGTGGTGCTTGAAGTGCTCACTCATCCACACCAAGAAATTTGTAAAACAGCTACCTGCCCAACCAACTGGAAGACAACCATGTTTCTGCCCATTCCAAAGAAAGAGGATCCAACAGAATGTGGAGATTATCAAACAATATCATTAATATCACACACAAGTAAAATTTTGCTGAAGATCATTGAAAACCAGTTGCCGCAGTACATTGACAGAGAACTGCCAGAAATTCAAGCTGGATTCAGAAGTGGATGTGCAATGAGGGATATCATTGCTGATGTCAGATGGATCTTGACTGAAAGCAGAAAATACCAGAAAGATGCTTATCTGTATTTTATTGACTGGGTTATGCAAAGGCATTCGACTGTGTGGATCATAACAAATTATGGATAACATTGGGTAGAATGGAAATTCCACTTACTTGTGCTCATGAGGAACCTGTACATAGATCAAGAGGCAGTGGTTTGAACAGAACAAGGGGGTACTACGTGGTTTAAAGTCAGGAAAGGTGTATTCAATCAGTATGCTGAGCAAATAATCTGAGAAGCTGGACTATATGAAAAAGAATGGAGCATCAGGATTGGAGAGAAACTCATTAACAACCTGCATTGTGCAGATGACACAACCTTGCTTGTGGAAACTGAAGAGGACTCGTAGCACTTATTGATGAAGCCCAAAGACTACAGCCTTCAGTATGGATTACACCTCAACATAAAGAAAATAAAAATCCTTACAACTGGACCAATAAGCAACATTGTAATAAATGGAGAAAAGATTGAAGTTGTCAAGGATTTCCTTTTACTTGGATCCACAAACAACACCCATGGAAACAGCAGTCAAGGAATCAAAAGATGCATTGCATTGGGCAAATCTTCTGGAAAACACCTCTTTAAAGTGTTGAAAAGAAAAGATGTCACCTTGAGGACTAAGGTGCACCTGACCCAAGCCATAGCGTTTTCAGTCGCCTCATATGCATGCGAAGCTGGACAATGAATAAGGAAGACCAAAGAAAAACTGATGTCTTTGATTTTTGGCGTTGGTGAAGAATATTGAATACACCATGGACTGCCAAAGGAACAAACAAATCTGTCTTGGAAGAAGTACAACCAGAATGCTCCTTAGAAGCAAGTATGGCAAGACTTAGTTTCACATACTTTGGACACGTTATCAGGAGAGACCAGTCCCTGGAGAAGGACATAATTCTTGGTAAAGTAGAGGGTCAATGAAAAAGAAGACTCTCAATGAGATACATTGACATAGTAGCTGCCATAATGGCCTTAAATCACAACAAAGACACTGAGGATGGTGCAACACCGGGCAGTGTTTCCTTCTGTTGTACATAGGGTCGCTATGAGTTGGAACCAACTGAATGGCAGCTAACAACAACAGGATGTTTTGAGGCAGGATTAGAGGCAATTATGTTAATGAGGCAGGACTCATTCTACAAGATTAGGTTGTGTCTTAAGTCAGTCTCTTTTGAGATATAAAAGAGAGGAGTGAGCAAAGAACAGGATGTGGAGGGAGGGGGGAGGGCAGAATCTCATACTGCCAAGAAAGCAGTGCTGGGAGCAGAGTGTCTTTAGAACCCGGGTTCCTGTGCGTAGAAGCTCCTAGACCAAGGGAAGATTGATGACAAGGAACTTTCTCCAGAGCTGACAGAGAGAGAAATTTTTCCCCTGGAGCTGGTGCCTTGAATTTGAACTTCTGTCCTGCTAGACAGAGAATAAACTTCTGTTTATTAAAGCCATCACTTGTGGTATTTCTGTTACAGCATCACTAGATAACTAATACAATAGGTGTGCATGTATCTCTCCATGTCTCCTTTATTAAATCTCTAGGGTATATACCTTGGAGTGGGATTGCTGGATCATAACATATTTCTATTTTTAGCTTTTTGAGGACGCGCCATACCAGTTTCCATGGTGCTTGTACCATTTTAAGAGTCCCACCAGCTGTGGGTAACAGTTCTGATTTCTCCATATCCTCTCCAGCATTTGTTGTTTTCTATTTTTCATCAGTGCCAATTTTGCAGGGGTGAGATGGTATCTCATTATTGTTTTGATTTTCTTCTCTCTAATGGCTAATGACCGCAAGCTCTTTTCATGTGTTTGTTGGTTGCTTGAATGTCCTCTTTGGTGACGTGTCTGTTCATTTCCTCTGCCCATTTTTCTGTTGGATTGTTTGTCTTTTTGTTTTTGAAGTTTCCTTTGTATTTTAAAGACCCTTATTGGATACATCATTCCTGAATATTTTTTCCCAATCTGTAGGTTGTCTTATTACTGTTTTGATAAAGTCTTTAATGAGCGTATTTAATTTTTAGGAGGCCCCAGTTATATACTTTGTCTTCTGTTGTTTATGTGTTTGTGTTTGGTAATTTATTTAAAAAAAAAATTAGGTCCCATAGATATTTCCCTAAGTTATCTTCCAGGAACTTTATAGTTTTAGCTTTAACATTTAGGTCTTTGATCCATTTTGAGTTAGTTTTTGCATATGGTGTGAGGTATGGATCCTGTTTCATTTTCTGCAAATGGATATCCAGTTTGCCAGCACCATTTGTTAGAGACTGTTTCTTCCTTATTGAATGGGCTTTGACCACTTGTTGAAAATTAGCTGCTCTTGGATGGATGGATTTATTTCTGGGTTCTCAATTCTATTTCATTGGTCTGTGTGTCTGTCATTGAACAAGTGCCAGTGTGTTTTGATTACTGTGACTGTATAATATGTTTTGAGACTTGGAGGCCCATAGTTAAACATTAAGTTCCTACTAAGGCCCAGTAACAAGTTGAAAGCTGTTTCTCAAAAGGAGAGTAGTTATCTGTAGAGGATGGCTGGGCTTTGCTCCAAAACCTTAATGGTCTGCACTGTGACTCCTCAATAGGGGCCTGCCAAAGACTCTAAGTAGCATCTCTATCTGCCACTGACACTTTGAGCACCATTGGATCAGCTGGATCAAATGGCCAAAGCAGCAGAGCAACTTCCATAGCAGCCTGAACCTGTTGCAGAGCCTTCTCTCCTTCTGGTCCCCACTCAAAACTAGCAGCTTTTTGAGTCACTTGATAAATAGGCCTGAGTAGCACACCCAAATGAGGGATATGTTGCCTCTAAAGTCCAAAGAGGTCACCAGGCATTGTGCCTCCTTTTTAGGTGTGGGAAGGGCTATGTGCAATAACTTATCCTTCACTTAAGAAGGAATATCTAGATGTGCCACACACCATTTGGACCCCTAGGAATTTTGCTGAAGTGGAATGTGCCTGAATTTTTGTCAGATTAATTTTCCATCTTCTAGCACACAAATGTTTTACCAATAAGTCCAGAGTCATTGACACGTCTTCCATACTAGGTCCAAAAAGCATAAAATCACAAAGTAACAGACATGTGTGATGTCTTCTGCAAGGGAAAGGTGATCAAGATGCCTGCAGACTAAATTATGACATAGGGTGGAGAGTTGATATACCCTGAGATAGGACAGTGAAGGTGTACTGCTGGCCTTGCCAGCTGAAGGCAAACTGCTTCTGGTGTTCTTTCAAAACCAGTATTGAGAAAAAGGCATTTTCCAGATCAATGGCTGCATACTAAGTACCAGGAGATGTATTAATTTGCTCAAGCAGTGAAACCACATCTGGAACAGCAGCTGCAATTGGAGTCACCACCCATTTCAGTTTACGACAATCCACTCTCATTCCCCAAGATCTGATTTTTGCACAGGCCAGGTAGGCAAGTTGAATGGGGATGTGGTGGGAATCATCACCCCTGCATTCTTCAACTCTTTGAAGGTGGCAGTAATCTCTGCAATCCCTCCAGGAATGAGGTATTGCTTTTGGATTACTATTTTTTCTGGGTAGGAGCAGTTTTAAGGGTTTCCTCTTGACTTTTCCTACAATAATAGCCCTTATTCCACTTGTCAGGGATCCAATATAGGGGTTCTGCCAGTTGCTGAGTATGTCTATTCCAATTATGCATTCTGGAAATCACTATAGGGTGGTTTTGGGGACTCACTGTGAGATGAACCTGAGCTAAGACTCCATTAAATACCTGACCTCCATAAATAAGCACTCTGACTGGTGGGCCATAGTAACATTTTCGATCTCCTGGAATTAGTGTAAGTTCAGAGGCAGAAACTTCTGGCCAACATGGTGCCGTAGACAGTATCCCTCCACAGCAAAGACCTGAAAAACTAAGTAAAATAAAAGTCGCCCCTGGAACTCGAGGTGTCAAATGAAGAGATAAAGAATTCAGCCAAGCACGGAATGGAATAAGAAACTGACAGAGATAGAGAGTGAGGAGTGATACGTGTGGAAGCTCTCTATCAGCTAATGCAGCATGGATCCGCCATCTTGAACTCCTGTCGGAAATCAGTAGACCGGGAGCATGGGAAATCAGCTTCACGGAGCTCCCACCTGGAGACAGAGCACTCGGTAACCATTGGTACATGCTTTCCTACCCCCGATCCTCTCCCTGCTGCTCTACCTCTGTACTTCCTGGCTGACAATGGTGGCTCTGCTGGCCAGGAAGTGCAGCATCCATGACACTTGGATTCACCTGACCCACATCAGAGATCTGCAGACAGCGAGTACGGGAAAGCAGCTTCACAAAGTTCCCATCAGGCGACAGAGCACCTGGTAACCAGCGATACACTCTTTCCTAACCCCCATCATTCTTCCCCACTCCCTCAACCTCCTCTGCTTCCCGCTGGCCACAGGTTCTTGGCCAGGAGGCAACTGTTTTCACCCCGGGCTGCTTGGATTCACCCCACCCACACTGACTGGTTTCCTGAGTGCCATTTGTCAGTCGCTGGTATCCACTTTTTCCATTTCTTCTGGTGTCTTCCATGCCTCCCACCACCTCCCTCCCCTTTCTCTGGAACACCTGGCTCCGTGTGCCATCTTTGCTTCTTCATGAAAGGCTGTGAAGCACTGCTCAGCTGGGGAACCACTGCCCAGGCCCGCCACACCACGCTGGTGAGATCCCCAGGGCTTTTTTTTTGCGTTGTTTTGGTTTGTTGTGTTCTGTTTTATTTGTTCGTTTTCTTTTTCTTTTCACGGCTTGCAAGCCCCTTCTAACTGGGCTGCACTGGGTGGTTTAGGAGCCACTTCTGCAGTCGGTGGGATCCCTGGGGGCATTTCTTTTTTCTCTCTTTTTTCCTTTCTGTCATCTTCATTTCTCAGTTCTCGTCTCTCTGTACTTACCTTCTTTTCCTGTCTCCTGAATACCTGGTACTGTGTGACATCTATACCCCCTCTAGTCAGATGATAGTATGCAGCCTGGGAGTCACTCCCTGGTTTTTGCAGCTGCACCAGTGGGACCCCTAGGGGCTTTTCTTTTTTTTTTTTCCAAATTTTTTATCTAGTTACTTTTTTTTTTTCCCTCCATTTCTGGGTTTCTCATCTCTCTACTCCAATGGAAAGCTCCCTTAGCACTCTTTTTTGTTTGTTTTTGACTCCTGTTTCTCTCTCTGCTTTCTCCTCTTTCCTATACCCATATTAGCTCCACACATCACACCCTTCCCCCTCCTTCCTGCTTACCTGGGCAGTGCACTGAACATTAAACCCCGAAGCAGCACAGGCATGGCCTACCAGAACCTGCCCAGCACTGATTCCCAGCCCTCCCTGTCAGTGCTAGTATGTGCCACAAACAACTCATTTTAGCCCCTCCCCTTCAGCTGGACCTGCCCCAGTGTACCATAGCTTAGTGACTGGGCTTGTTCATTGGACAAGGAGGTGAAAAGCATTGTGACCACAGACAAACAAACAACAAAGAGTGCAAAGTCTGTCTGCTCAGACATAACCAAATAAAGCAAAAAAGCAAGATGAAATAAACAGATCTACAGTCAAGAAATGGAGAAAATAACTACTGAATGTCCTGAGGTCAGCAGACAATATCAAAATATTAAAAAAAAAAAAAAAAGACAGGGTGGTTCCAGTAGGTGTCCAAAATAAAACACCATATGACTTTCCAGTAGCAGAAAAGGCACTAGAACTACCTGACAGGGAATTCAAATCTCTAATATTCAGAGACATCCAAAAGTTGAAGCAAAAAGCAGACAAAAATGAGGAAAAAAATAGATAAAATCATGGAAAAGGCAGTTCAGAGGCAGTATCCAGTAATCATCCAAAAGTCTGATTATTTTCTTTTCCCCAAGGAACAGTCAGTCTCATAAAAGGGCATAGATCCCTTTGGGAAAGCCTGGGAAAAAGATTATCAGTATAAATTTTTGGCAGTGTAGTGGCGTACTTCAAGGGTACTTGGCCTCCCCTTCATTCAACAGGTTGTGGGTCTGTAAACTGTTCAAGACTGGAAATCGATTGAGAGGCTGTGACTCTTTATTGTGGCAATTCGAGTTATACTGCCATTCGCTTGACCTAGAATTCTTCTGCTTATATAGATCAAGTAAATATTCAGTATATTTCCCATCTATTTCACTCCTAGGGACACCATGACTAAGAAGCCAATGCCATACGTCCATATTCTGATTACTGCTTTGACTTTGCTGTCTGTTATGGTAACCATGCCCACTTTTTCTTTGTTGACCGAGAGCAGCCACATGACCCCTACCACCACAGGGTCTGATGAGCCCCATTGTGGTTAGGTGTCTTAGTTCGGTTAGGGCAGTTCCCACAGTCAAACCTGACTTACATAAAACAGCAATCACAACAGTCTTCCAGGATGCTGGGGCTCCCTTCACAAAATTGTTCATTGCCATTGTCTTAGTCATCTAGTGCTGCTATAACAGAAATACCACAAGTGGATGGCTTTAACAAAGAGAAATTTCTTTTTTCACAGTAAACCCACAAACCCAGTGCCGTCGAGTTGATTCACAGTAAAGTAGGCTAAAAGTCCAAATTCAAGGCATCAGCTCCAGGGAAAGTCTTTCTGTATCGGCTCTGGAGGAAGGTCCTTGTCCTCAATCTTCCTGTGGTTGAGGAGCTTCTCTGGTGCAGGGGCCCTGGGTCCAAAAGATGTGCTCTGTTCCCAGTGCTGCTTTCTTGGTGGTATGAGGTCTCCAGCTCTCTGCTTGCTTCCCTTTCCTTTTATCTCTTGAGAGATAAAAAGTGGTGCAGGCCACACCCCAGAGAAACTCCTTTACATTGGATCAGGGAGGTGACCTGAGTGAGGGTGGTATTACAATCACACTCTAAGACTATTTAGCATAAAATTACAATCACAAAATGGAAGACAACCACACAATACTCGGAATGATGGTCTAACCAAGTTGACACATTTTTCAGGGGACAAAATTCAATCCATGACAGCCATTTTGGGAAAAGGTATGTCCCCTGGGCATTCTGTGTGTGAGTCTATGGGTCTAACTTGATAAATCCACTCTAACATGCCAATTTCCTAAGCCTTTGGATACCTTGTTCTACAGTATACCAAGGCAAGTCTGGCACTTCAGCTTGATTTAATGTAGCGGTATCTTAATCCATACTTTAGCAAGGCAACCAAATAAACTATTAAATCCTTTTCTAACCTGTTGAGCTGAAACATTGAATGAAGTATCTGTGCTTAGTGGGCCCATATCAACAAATTCAGACTGATCCAACTTTATGTTCCTTGCACCATTATCACACACTCTTAATAGCCATTATCACACATATTTCCCAGGTTTGTACAAATTAGAAAAGTCAAGTAGCTTTTTTGGAGTGTACTGTACCTCCTCCTGGGTCACACTTTGTATTTCACCTTTTGGGGGTCACTGGGACTTACGTTTAGCTATAAGTCTAGGAGCAAAAATGGTGGTGAGAATGTGTTCTGAGAACATTCAGCAATGTCTAGTAAGACATCTGTCTCAGGTGATGCCTCAGGCAGTGAGTCAGTCACCTTTCCAGGTGATGGCTCAGACATTGCCCAGGCAATATCTCAGACAGAGGCTCTTTAGATACAGCTGGGTTAATCTCATCAGTTGGGGCTGATGGATCTAATGCTTTTACTGGGGACAGTGGTTTAGCAGACAAACATAATCTATTCAGATGAGTATGAGAGGTATGGTTCTGTTGACAGGAGTTATGCAATGGAATTTAAGAGCTCATTGTCCACAGCTTCCTGATTATCTGCCCGTATGTCTCCATTCCAGGTTTAAGAATCCCATTTTTTCCCAATCAACTTTAACTTCAGACACCATTCAAGGCTGGGAATTCAATTGGTGTTGTAATTCAACCACTGTTATGATAAGACTCTGGGTTTTGTTTTCAGCAATATCAGCTCTGTTACTACAAGACATAAGGCTTTCTTTCAGGTCACAAATGGAAACTTTGAGGTCATTCGTGTAGCACTTGAGCTTTGATTCTGAAGCCCTGAGCTCATCGCTTTCTTTCATCACTTTGTCTAGCAAAATTATGACTGACCAGCCAGCTTCTTTATACTTCTCATTCTCAAATTGTAGAAAACTATCAAACATGCAATCACCCAGAGTCTTGTGTCTTGCCAATACTTGATCTATTGGTGGTGATATTTTGTGTATTATGTTGCCACTTCACACCATCTATTAGCAGTGCCCCCTTTACTACTGGAGGTGGAGTCATCAACATCTTTAAGACTGACCAAAGAACTGATTTAGAAAGCTCATCCTTACAATTTTTTTCTCTAGAACCATTCCTAGTACCAAATGTCTTAGGCTGGGTTCTCTAGAGAAATAAAACCAGTGACTCGTGTGTGTGTGTGTGTGTGTATACATGTATATATACGAAGAGAGAGGAAGAGAGATTTATCTCAAGGAAATGGCTCACATAGTTGTAGAAGCAAGTCCAAGTAAATGGGTTAGGCATCAGGCTAGAGACTTCTCCTGACTCACATAGCTGGTTCACATTGGCATCATGGAACCAGTGCATCCCAATATAGGCAGACAATACAGCAGGCAGCTGGCTCAGGTCCCAAGAACTGGAGGTCAGATGATGACAAACTGGATGCAGGACCCAGAGGGAGGAAAAGCCATTGAGATTTTCCAAAACATACATATATATTGGATGTAGGCTACACCCCTGAGCAAATTCCTCTTACACTCTATTGGCTGATAATATCGAATCACATCGTGGAGATGATTGCATTATATCACAAAATGGAGGATAACTATATCAAACCACTGCCAAACCACTAAGAATCATGGCACAGCCAGGTTGACATACAACCTTAACCACCAGAAGCCCTTTTATTTATTTTTTTAATAAATAAAAGTCAAGCTTCCTGTGCAGAAGAGGAAGGAGAAATGTATGTAATTCCTGCTCCCTCGTATACAGTGGCTTCTCCAAAGGGTTACACATGTCCTCTTAGCCCATAAAATGCTGTTTATACCTGATGTCCTGGAATAATGAATAATAATCCCTCTTTCCCTCCTTAAGCCACTTGGTTTGCACACTAAATTGTATACACACAGGGTCCTAGTTGGCCAGGCTGCTGAGTGCACTGCGTGCTCTGTCAACCATAGCTTATTGATTTTGTTAGGTTCCTTGGAGTCAGTTCTGATTCATAGCGACCCTATGTACAACAGAATGAAATACTCCCTGGTCCTGCGCCATCCTCACCATCATTAATATGTTTGAGCTCATTGTTGCAGCCACTGTGTCAACCCATCTTGTTGAGGGTCTTCCTCTTTTTCGCTGACTTTACCAAGCATAATGTCCTTCTTCAGGGACTGGTTCCTCCTGAAAATACATCCAAAGTACTTCAGATGAAGTCTCACCATCCACCCTTACTTCCATGGAGCAGTCTGGCTATACTTCTTTCAAGACAGATTTGTGCGTTCTTTTGGCAGTTCATGGTATATTCAATATTCTTCACCAATGCTGTACTTCAAATGCCTCAATTCTTTGGTCTTCCTTATTCATTGTCCAGCTTCCACATGCATATGAAGTGACTGAAAATACCATGTCTTGGGTCAGGTGCACCTTAGTCCTCAAAGTGACATCTTTGTTTCTGAATACTTTAAAGAAGTCTTTTGTGGTAGATTTGCCCTATGCAATATGTTGTTTGATTTCTTAACTGCTGCTTCAATGGGTGTTGATTGTGGATCCAGTTAAATGAAATGCTTGACAACTCCCGTCTTTTCTCCATCTATCATGGTATTGCTTATTGGTCCAGTTGTGAGAATTTTTGTTTTCTTTATGTTGAGGTATAATCCATACTGAAGACGGTAACCTTTGAACTTCATCTGTAAGTGCATCATGTCCTCGTCTGCATTTCACAGGTCATTATGGATCTCCCTCCATTCCTGAATGGGGATTCTTCTTCATATAGTCCAGCTTCTCAGATTATTTGCTCAGCATCAGATTGAATAAGTATGGTGAAAGGATACAACCATCACGCACAGTTTTCCTGATTTTAAACTGTATACTGTCCCCTTGCTCTGTTCAAACAACTGCCTCTTGTTCTATGTATAGGTTCCTCATGAGCACAATGAGTGTTCTGGAATTCCCATTCTTTGTAATGTTGTCCATAATTTGTTATGATCCACACAGTCTAATGCCTTTGCATAGTCAATAAAACACTGCTAAACATCTTTCTGGTATTCTCTGCTTTCACCTAAGATCCATCTGACATCGCAATGATATCTCTTTTTCCACATCCTCTTCTGAATCTGGCTTGAATTTCTGGCAGCTCCCTGTTGATATACTGTTGCAGCCATTTTTGAATTTTCTTCAGCAAAATATTACTTGCATGTGATATTAATGGTATTGTTTGATAATTTCTGCATTCTGTTGCAGCACCTTTCTTTGGAATGGACACAAATATGGATCTCTTCCTGTCAGTGGGCCAGGTAACTGTCTTGAAAATTTCTTGGCACATATGAGTGAGCACCTCCAGTGCTACATCCATGTGTTGAAACATCTCAACTGGCATTCCGTCAATTCCTGGAGCCTTGTTTTTCATGAATGCCATCAGTTCAGCTTGGACTTCTTCCTTCAATACCGTCAGTTCTTGATCATATGGTACCTCCTGAAATGGTTGAATGTTACCCAATTCTTTTTTGGTACAGTGACTCTGTGTATTCCTTCAATCTTCTTTTGATACTTCCTGTGTCATTGAATACCATCACACACTTGAAAGTACTGTGTCATATTTTGGTGGCTTGCGTGTTGCTGTGATGCTGGAAGGTATGGCACTGGTATTTCAAATACAGCAGGGTCACCCATGGTGGACAGATTTCAGCAGAACCTCCAGACTAAGGCAGACTAGGAAGTTGATTAGATTCCCGTGTATTCCATCTGGCGAGGTCCGTATGTATAGTTTTCATTTATGTTGGTAAAAAGAGGTATTTGCAATGAAGAAGTCATTGGTCTTGCAAAATTCTAACATGAAATCTCTGGCATTGTTTCTGTCACCAAGGCCATATTTTCCAACTACTGATCCCTCTTGTTTCCAACTTTAGCATTCCAATCACCAGTACTTATCAATGCATTCTGACTGCATGTTCAATCAATTTCAGATTGCAGAAGCTGATAAAATATATTCAATTTCCTCATCTTTGGCCTTAGTGGTCCAAGTGAAGAGGGCTTGAAACACTTACTGATGGAGATCAAAGACCACATTCTTCAGTATGGATTGCGTCTCAACATAAAGAAAAAAATCCTCACAACTGGATCAATAAGCAACGTCATGATAAATGGAAAAAAGATTGAAGTTGTCAAAGATTTCATTTTACTTGGATCCACAATCAACACCCAAAGAAGCAGTAGTCAAGAAATCAAATGAATATTGAATATACCATAGACTGCCAAAAGAATGAACAAATCTGTTTTGGAAGAAGTACCACTAGAATGCTCCTTAGAAGCAAGCATGGCAAGACTATGTCTCACATAATTTGGACAAGAGAAATCAGTCCCTGGAGAAGGACATCATGCTTGGTAAAGTAGAGGGTAGAGTGAAAAACAGCAAGACCCTTAATGAGATGGATTGACACAGTGGCTGCAACAACGGGTTCAAGCATAAAAACAATTGTGGGCATGGCACGGGACTTGGCAGTGTTTTGTTCTGTTGTACATACAGTCGGTATGAGTCGGAACTGATTCAACAGCACCTAAACAACAAACAACAACGATGTTACTGATAAAATATTAACAAAGATTATCCCTACATCAAGTTGTTTTTCTTTAAAAATTTTATTGTGGTGAAAATATACATAACAACAGTGCTAGAAGCCCTAATACATGGCATAAACAGAACACAAACCATAACTAACAATGCACAAACATCAAAAAAGAAACTAGATAACTGGGAGCTCTTAAAAATCAAACACTTATGCTCAGCAAAAGACTTCACCAAAAGAGTAAAAAGACAAGCTATGGACTGGGAAAAGATTTTTGGCTATGACATATCCGACAAAGGTGTAATCTCTAAAATCTACTAGACATGGCAACACCTCAACAAGAAAAAGACCAATAACCCAATTAAAAAATGACTAAAGGATATGAACAGGCACTTCACTAAAGAAGACATTCAGGAATTCAGGAAGCTAACAGACACATGAGAAAATGCTAGTGATCATTAGCCATTAGAGAAATGCAAATCAAAACGAAAATGAGATACCATCTCATCGCAACAAGGTTGGCACCAATCCAAAAAAATACAAAATGATAAATGTTGCAGAGGTTGTGGAGAGACTGGAACATTTATGCACTGCTGGTGGGAAAGTAAAATGGTAAACCACTTTGGAAATCAATTTGGTGTTTCCTTAAAAAGTTAGAAATACAATCCAGCAATCCCACTCCTTGGAATATATCCTGGAGAAATAAGAGCCTTTACGCAAATAGATATATACACACTCATGTTCATTGCAGCACTGTTCACAATAGCAAAAAGATGGAAGCAACCTAGGTGCCCATTAACAGGGGAATGGGTAAACAAATTATGCTACATACACACCATGGAATGCTACACAATGATAAAGAACAATGATAAATCCTTGAAACATCTCACAACATGGATGAATCTGGAGGGAGTTACGCTGAGTGAAATTAGTCGGTCACAAATGGCCAAATATTGTATGAGACCACTATTATAAGAGCCCAAGAAAAGGTTTAAACACAGAGGGAAACATTCTTTAATGGTTATGAGAATGGGGAGGGAGGGAGAGGGAAATTCACTAATGAGATTGTAGAGAAGAATCATCTTAGATGAAGGGAAGGACAACACACAATACAGAAGAAGTCAGCACATCTGGGCTAAACAAAAAGCTAAGAAGCTCCCTGAACACAAGCAAACACTGACGAACAGAGTAGCTGGGGCTGGAGTCTAGGGACCATGATTTCGAGGACATCTAAGTCAATTGGCATAGCATAGTTTATTAAGAAAATGTTCCGCATCCCACTTTGGTGAGTGGTGTTTGGGGTATTAGAATCTTTCAAGAGGCCATCTAAGATGCATCATTATGTCCCAACCCATTTGGAACAAAAGAGAATAAAGAATACCAAAGACACAAGAAAAATATTAGCCCAAGAAACAAAAGGGTCACGTAAACCAGGGACTCCATCAGCCTGAGGCCAGAAGAAATAGATGGTGCGGGGCTATGACCAATCACCACCCTGACAGGGAACACAACAGAGAGTCCCTGATGGAGCGGGAGGAAATTATAGAGCAGAGCTCAAGTTCACGCAAAAAGACCAGACTTCATGGCCTGAATGAGACTGGAGGAAACCCCGAAGCCATGGCCCCTGGTTGCTCTGTTATCCCAGAACTAAAACCATTCATTCAGAAGACCACTCTTCTAATGAAAAGATTAGACTGGACTATAAAGCATAAAATAATACTCACGAAGAGTGTGGTGCTTCTTTTTTTTTTAATTTTTATTGTGCTTTAAGTGAAAGTTTACAAATCAAGTCAGGCTCTCATACAAAAATTTATATATGCCTTAGTATATACTCCTAGTTGCTCTCCCCCTAATGAGACAGCACACTCCTTCTCTCCACTCTCTATTTTCGAGTCCATTTGGCCAGCTTCTGACCCCCTCTGCCCTCTCTTCTTCCCTCCAGACAGGAGATGCCCACATAGTCTCATGTGTCTACTTGATCCAGGAAGCTCACCAATATCACTTTCTATCCAATAGTTCAGTCGAATCCCTGTCTGTAGAGTTGGCTTTGGGAATGGTTCCTTTCTGGGGCTAACAGAAGGTCTGGGGACCATGACCTCTGGGGTCCTTCTAGTCTCAGTCAGACCATTAAGTCTGGTCTTTTTATGAGAATTTGAGGTCTGCATCCCACTGCTCTCCTGCTCCTTCAGGGGTTCTCTGTTGTGATTCCTGTGAGAGCACTCATTGGTTGTAGCTGGGCACCATTTAGTTCTTCTGGTTTCGGGATGATGCAGTCTCTGGTTTATGTGGCTCTTTCTGTCTCTTGGGCTCATAATTCTCTTGTGTCTGTGGTGTTCTTCATTCTCTTTTGCTCCAAGTGGGTTGAGACCAATACATGCATCTTAGATGGGCACTTGCTAGCATTTAAGACCCCAGACGCCACTCTCCAAAGTGGGATGCAGAATTTTTTCTTAACAGATTTTATTATGCCAATTGACTTAGATGTCCCCTGAAACCATGGTTCCCAAACCCCTGCCCCTGCTATGCTGACCTTCTTTGCTTTTGGTTTAGTCCAGTTGTGCTGACCTCTCCTATAATGTGTGTTATCTCTCCCTTCAGCTAAAATAGTTCTTATCTACTATATAATTACTGAAAACTCCTCTCCCTCCCTGCCTCCCTCCCCCCCCTCACAACCATCAAATAATATTTTCTTCTCTGTTTAAACTATTACTCGAGTTCTTATAATAATGGTCTTCTACAATATTTGTCCTTTTGCAACTGACTTCACTCAGCATAATGCCTTCCAGATTCCTCCATGTTATGAAATGTTTCATGGATTCATCATTGTTCTTTACGGATGTGTAGTATTCCATTGTGTGAATATGCCATAATTTATTTATCCATTCATCCATTGATGGGCACCTTGGTTGCTTCCATCTTTTTGCTATTGTAAACAGTGCTGCAATGAGCATGGGTGTGAATATATCTGTTTGTGTAAATGCTCACATTTCTCTAGGATGTATTCCAAGGAGTGGGATTGTTGGATTGTATGGTAGTTCTATTTCTAGCTTTTTAAGGAAGCAGCAAATCAATTTCCGAAGTGGTTGTACCATTTTACATTCCCACCAGCAGTGTGTAAGTGTTCCAGTCTGTCCACAACCTCTCCAACATTGATTATTTTGTGTTTTTTGGGTTAATGCCAGCCTTGTTGGAGTGAGGTGGAATCTCATTTTAGTTTTGATTTGCATTTCTCTAATGGTTAATGATCGTGAGCATTTCCTCATGTATCTGTTAGCTATTTGAACGTCTTCTTTAGTGAAGTGCCTGTTCATAACCTTCGCCCAGTTTTTAATTGGATTATTTGTCTTTTTGTAAACAAGGTTTTTCCAGTATCATAGATTTTAGAGATCAGGTGCTGATTGGAACTGTTGTAGGTACAAACTTTTTCCCAGTCTGTAGGTAATCTTTTCACTCTTTTGGTGAAGTCTTTGGATGAGCATAGGTTTGATTTTTAAGAGCTCCCGGTTATCTCGTTTGTCTTCTGCATTTTAGTAACATTTTGTATACCGTTTATGCCATGTATTAGGGCTCCTAGTGTTCTCCCTAATTTTTTTCTGTGATCTTTATTGTTTTAGATTTTATATTTAGGTCTTTGATCCATTTTGAGCTCTTTTTTTGCATGGTGTGAGGTTGGGTCTCATTTCAGTTTTTTGCAGATGGATATCCAGTTATGCCAGCACCATTTTTTAAAAAGACTGTCTTTTCCCCATTTAACTGACTTTGGGCCTTTATCAAATACCAGCTACTCATATGTCATTGGATTTATGTCTGGATTCTCCCTTCTGTTCCATTGGTCTATGTTTCTGTTGTTGTATCACTACCAGGCTGTTTTGACTACTGTGGCAGGATAATTTAGGTTCTAAAATCAGGTAGAGTGTGTCCTTCCACTTTGTTCTTTCCCTTCCTTTCGAAGTTGGTGATTTGTTTCTCCAACTCATTAAAAAATATCATTGGAATTTGGATCAGAATTACATTATATCTATAGCTTTTGGTAGAATAGACATTTTTACAATGTTAAGCCTTCCTATCCATGAGCAAGGTATGTTTTTCCATTTATGTAGCTCTCTTTTGATTTCTTGCAGCATTGTCTTGTAGTTTTTTGTGTATAGGTCTTTTACATGTCTGGTAAGATTGATTCCTAAGTATTTTATCTTCTTGGGGGGCTACTGTAATGGTATTGATTTGGTGATTTCCTCTTCAATGTTCTTTTTGTTGGTGTAGGGCAATCCATGTGATTTTTGTATGTTTTGTACGTTTATCTTGTACCGATACTCTGCTGAACTCTTCTAGTTTCTATTAGTTTCAGTAGCTTTCTTGAGGATTCTTTAGGGCTTTCTGTGTATAACATCATGTCATCTGCAAGTAGAGATATTTTTACTTCTTCCTTACCAATCTGGATGTCCTGTATTTCTTTATCTAGCCTAATTGCTTTGGCTAGGATTTCCAGTGCAATGTTGAATAACAGTGGTTATAAAGGGCATCTTTGTCTGGTTCCCAATCTCGAGTGGAATGCTTTCAGACTCTCTCCATTTACGATGATGCTGGTTGTTGGCTTTATATAAAAGCCCTTTATTATGTTGAGGAATTTTCCTTCTATTCCTATTTTGCTGAGAGTTTTTTTTTTTATCATGAACGGGTGTTGAACTTTGTCAAATGCCTTTTCTGCATCAGTTGATAAAATCATGTGATTCTTGTCTTTTGTTTTATTTATATGATGGATTACATTAATTGTTTTTCTAATGTTGAGATATCTCTGCATACCTGGTAACTTGGTCATGGTGAATTACTTTTTTGGTATGTTGTTGAATTCAATTGGTTAGAATTTTGTTGAGGATTTTTGCATCTAAGTTCATGAGGGATATAGGTCTATAATTTTCTTTTTTTGTGATGTCTTTACCTGGTTTTGGTATCAGGGCTCTCCTGGCTTCATAGAATGAGTTTGGGAGTATTCCATCCTTTTCTATGCCCTGAAATACCTTTAGTAGTAGTGGTGTTAACTCTTCTCTGAAAGTTTGGTGGAACTCTGCAGTGAAGCCGTTCGGGCCAGGACTTTTTTTTGTTGAGAGTTTTTTGATTACCTTTTCAATCTCTTCTTTTGTTATGGGTGTATTTAGTTGATTTTACCTCTGTTTGTGTTAGTTTAGGTAGGTAGTGTGTCTCTAGAAATTCATCCATTTCTTCTAGGTTTTAAAATTTGTTAGAGTACAATTCTTTGTAGTAATCTGATATAATTCTTTTAATTTCAGTTGGTTCTGTTGTAATATTTCCCATCTCATTTCTTATTCAGGTTATTCGCTTCCTCTCCTGTTTTTCTTTTGTCAGTTTGGCCAGTGGTTTATCAATTTTGTTAATTTTTTTGGAGAACTAGCTCTTGGTCTTGTTAACTCTTTCAATTTTTTTTCTGTTTTCTATTTCAATTAATTTTGCTCTAATTTTTATTATTTGTTTTCTTCTTGTACCTGAGGATTTCCTTCATTGCTGTCTTTTTATTTGTTCAAGTTGTAGGGATAATTCCTTGATTTTGGCCCTTTCTTATTTTTGTATGCATGCATTTATTGATATAAATTGACCTCTGAGCACTGCTTTCGCTGTGTCCCAAAGGTTCCGATATGAAGTGTTTTCATTCTCATTGGATTCAATGAATTTCTTTATTCCATCCTTAATGCCTTCTATAACCCAGTCTTTTTTGAGCAGGGTATTGTTCAGTTTCCAAGTGTTTGATTTCTTTTCTCTGCTTTTTCTGTTATCTATTTCTTATTTCTACTTTTATGGCCTCATGGTCAGAAAAGATGCTCTGTAATATTTCAATGTTTTGGGTCCCGCTAAGGCTTGCTTTATAACCTAATATGTGGCCTATTCTAGAGAATGTTCCATGTGCACCAGAAAAGAAAGTATACTTGGCTGCTGTTGGGTGGAGTGTTCTGTATATGTCTATGAGGTGAATTTGGTTGCTTGTGGCATTTAGATCTTCCGTGTCTTTACTGAGCTTTTTTCTGGATGTCCTGTCCTTCACTGAAAGTGGTGCGTTGAAGTCTCCTACTATATAATTGTGGAGCTGTCTATCTCAGTTTTCAGTGCTGTTAGAGTTTGTTTTATGTTTCTTGCAGCCCTGTCACTGGGTGCATAGACATCTAATATGGTTACATCTTCTTGGTGTATTGTCCCTTTAATCATTATATAGTGTCCTTCCTTATCCTTTCTGATGGATTTAAGTTTAAAGTCTATTTTGTCCGAAATTAATATTGCCACTCCTGCTCTTTTTTGATTGTTGTTTGCTTGATATATTTGTTTCCATCCTTTGAGTTTTAGTTTGTTTGTGTCTCTAAGTCTAAGGTGTGTCTCTTGTAGGCAGTATATAAGTTGCTTGTATTTTTAAATCCATTCTGCCACTCTCTGCCTCTTTATTGGTGCATTCAGACCATTTACATTCAGTGTAGTTATGCACGGGTATGAGTTTTTTTTTTAAATGAGTTTAGTCCTGTCATTTTGATGTCTTTTTTTGTGTGTTGTTGACAGTTTCTTTTTTCCACTTCATTTATTGTGCTCAGTAGTTTATATATTTTCTTTCCCTCTTATTTGTTGTTGTTGATTTTGTTTCTGCTGAGTCTCTGTTTTTTTCTTGTATTTTATTTTGAAGAGTAGGATTGTTAGTCTCCTCTGTGGTTACCTTAATATTTACCCCTTTTTTTTCTAAGTTTAAGCCTAACTTTTATTTCTTTATATCACCTTGTCTACCTCTCCATATGAAAGATCTATGACTACAATTCTTAGTCCCTCTTTATTGTTTTAATGTTGTCTTCTTTTACATAATGACATCGCTGGTTCCCAGTTTTGAGTATTTTTTTATTTTGATTTATTTTTGTGATTTCCCTATCTGGGTTGACATCTGATTGCTCTGTCCAGGGTCTAGTCTTGAGCTGATATCTGATATTATTGATTTTCTAACCAGTGAACTCCCTTTAGTATTTCTTGCAGTTTTGATTTGGTTTTTACAAATTCCATAAACTCCTGTTTATCAGGAAATGTCCTAATTTTGCCTTCATATTTGAGAAACAGTTGCTGGATATATGATTCTTGGCTGGCAGTTTTTTTCCTTCAATGCTTTATATAAGTCATACCATTGCCTTCTTGCCTGCATGGTTTCTCCTTTTTAGATGACTTTTCATTTATCCCTAGCTGCTCTTAAAATTCTGTTTTTTGGTTTTGGCAAGTTTGATTATAATATGTCTTAGTGACTTCCTTTTGAGATCAATCTTATGTGGAGTTCGATGAGCATCTTGCATAGATACCTTCTCATCTTTCACGATACCAGGGAAGTTTTCTGCCAACAAATCTTCAACAATTCCCTCTGTATTTTCTGTTATCCCTGCTTGTTCTGGTGTTCCAGTCACTCATATGTTATTTCTCCTGATAAAGTCCCACATGATTCTTAGGGTTTCTTCATTTTTTTTAATTCTTTTTTCTGATTTTTCTTCCAATATATTGGTGCCAAGTACCTTATCTTCAAGCTCACCAGTTCTTTCTTCCACTTGCTCAATTCTGCTCCTCTGACTTTCTACTGAGTTGTCTACTTGTGTAATTTTATTGTTAATCTTCTGCATTTCTGATTGCTGTCACTCTATGGATTCTTGCAGCTTGTTAATTTTCATTTTGTTCTTCAATAACCTTTTTAATTTCTTCAACTGCTTTATCTGTGTGTTCCTTGTCTTGTTCTGCGTATTGCCTGATTTCTTTGCTGATCTCTTTCCTGATGTCTTGAAGAGTTCTGTATATTAATCTTTTTTATTCTGCATGTGGTAATTTCAGGAATGCACCTTCATCTAGATGATCCCTTGATTCTTTGTTTTGAGAGCTTGTTGAAACATTCATGATCTGCTTCTTTATGTGATTTGATATTGACTGTTGTTTCAGAGCCGTATATAAGTTATTAGTTTATTTTATATTTGCTTACTGTGTCCTAGCTTCTTGCTTTGTTTTGTTTTGATATGCCCAGATCAGTTGCTTTAGTGAGCTAGCTTGATTATTTTCGCTTTTGCAACTCTAACGTCCTGTCACCAGATGGCTAGAGATGTTATCAGGTCTATCAGTCTAGGAGTCCATTCACCCTTCTTGTTTGGATTCAACTCAGGTGTCCAGTTAGCTAGTCATCATGTGTGTGGTGTAGGCTCCATCCTACAGTCTTAGGGGGCAGTGTTGATTGGTGTAAGTACTGGTATCTGGTTGCAGCATGGGGTCACTCTCTGAAAAAGGCAAGGGGCTGACAACTTTCCCCAAAGCATCTGTGAGAAAAGCGTGTCCCTGTTTCCTAGAGTATACAGGTGGGTGGGTTCTGCAGACAGACCATGGGCACCTAATACTTTTTGGTTGTGAAGACTGGGAGGTGCCAGTTTTCCTTGGGCCCCTGTTGCGAGTGGCCGGGTGACCTAAGTGGAGCCACCAGTTCTTAGACCCCTGATGTGGTAGGTGAGGACCCTGTTTAATAGGCAAAGCAGTATCAAACATCACTCACCTCTCCACCACACAGCTGAAACAGTTTATTTTGCCAACAAGTGCCTATTCTCCTGAAATAGGCCCACACATGTCCATGCAGGAGGGAAAGATATTAAAGTCCACTGAACGTTTATGCCTGGAGAGGAGCTTCTTCTCTCCTGAGCTTCCCAGGTTAGTGGAGCTAGCAGATTATCTTTTTCTGCAGTTGTGAATTTATTCCTTCTCCAAGGCTGGGAGAATAGCTCAGAGAATTCAGCAGAGCCTATCTCAGGCCCAGGGAAATCAATAGCCACTGAAGTTGGCTTGAGGACTGAGGGTGTGGTAAAATATATGCAAGCACTTAGGTTTTGCCAAGAACGCCGTTCTTCTCTGGTTCCAGAGGTGTAAGTAGTGTGAGGCTGGCTGTTTCTCCCTGAGGAAACTGCAGTTGGAATGCTACCACCAGTCCGCTGCCATCTTTTCTGGGAATGGTGCCTGAGGGTTCCCAGCGATTCAGGTCCCCCAACTCCTCTCCACTTCTGAGCCATCTCTCCCTCCACCTGCTTCTTAGTCCATTTTCTAACTTTCCTTTTGAGGTTCAGGGCTCCTAGCTTGTCAAAAATATAATCATATCACTTGTTTTTTGGGTCTTTGTTGTAAGAGGGATCACTGGAAGTGTCTGACTACTCCGCCATCTTGGCCCCACCTCCTCAATAGTGTACTTCTTAATTCAAGTAGATACACGAGACCAAATAGTCAGCTCCTGTCTGGAGGAAGGACAAGAAGTCAAAAAGTAACAGGAGCTGGTTGGATTTACACAGAAAACCTGGGGTGGATAGAGGGAGTGTGCTGTCACATTATAGGGATTGCAACTAGTGTCACGTAATAATATGTGTATAAATTTTTGTATGAGAAATTAACTTGACCTCTAAACTTTCACTTAAAACACAATTGAAAAAAGAAAATATGCATAACAAAACATATTCCGTCTTAATTTCTACAGGTACAATTCAGTGGTAATGATTACATTCTTCAAGTTGGTCAACCATTCTCTGTATCCTTTCCTAAATCATTCCACAGCCATTAACATAAACTCATGCCCCCTAAACAAAAACTCCCCTTTTCTCCCCCTCCCATCCCTGGTAACCACTAATAAACTTTGGTTTTTATATATTTGATCATTTTATGTAAGTGAGATCATACAATATTTGTCCTTTTGCAACTGACATATTTCACTCAGCATAATGTTTTCAAGGTTATCCATGTTGTGGCGTGCATCAGAACTTCATTTCTCTGTATGGCTGAGTAGTATACCATTGTGTGTATGCACCACATTTTGTTTGTCCATTAATCTATTGAAGAAAATTTTGATTGTTTCCACTTTTTCAGTACTGTGAAATGTGCTGCAGTGAACACGTGTTGCTGTACAGGTTTGCATAACTGGCTTATTTTACTTCTGACTTTCCTGATTTATATAGTGGATATAATAGTATATTTATAAGGAAAATTAAAAGCTTTCAATAAAAAAGAAAGAAATTTAAAGAAATGCTCCAGGAAGAAACACTTTGCACGCAGGAAGGCAGCCCTCAGAAGGGCCTTCTGCAAGAGTTTGAAGGGACAAGAGCATCAGCTATTCTGGAAGGCAGGACCTTTCCATTCTAGACTCTGGAGTTTAGAGTTATTGGGGTGATAGGTGGAGGAATACAGCAAGAGTGGGTGACAGCTAACACCCCCAGGATTCCTCCTGTTACTTAGAAACAAACTGCAGGCGGTCAGCCAATTGAGAGAGTAGTTATCCAAATACAAAGAAAAAAGAAAAACATCCAGTGAGAGTGGGGGCAAAAGGGAGGAATGGGAGAAATCAGCTCCAACTGAGGCCCTCTAGAAAACCAGGGCTTTGAAACAAGTGCTATGTTGATGTCTGTAGCCATCTAGTGCTGGGCCCACTGCATCCAATAAATACTGGGCCACCTGCACAGGATAATGCTGATGTTTGATAAACAAGCACGACCACAAACTGTCAAATGAGGTTCAAACACTTCTGTTGGAATGAAAACCATGGTAGCAGGAGGTCCCATGAGAGGACTAATCCTATGAGGGGTAGTGATGTTTAAAGTCATCAGCGCTCATGAGCCAGTAAGCCAAGCAGGGCACATGTCCATAGAGGTGGTTTACCTGCTAGAGTCCAGAGTCTTGAAGTAATTAATGGAGCTTATGTGTAACATCTAGAGTTAGTTTAACAGAAGAATCCTACTCTCCCGTCCACCTGATCCAAGTGCCTGAGAGGTTAAGAGAATTTTAGCTCCATGTCCTTTCTTATTTCATCTGGGAGATAATGGTACATGTTTTGGTATGATGGAAATTGCTGAGTTCAAATCTAATTAATCTGGATCCTTGGTCAAATTGCTCAATTTTGGGGGGCGTCAGGTTTTTTTTGGTTGTAAAATGAGGACAAATGCCTACTTCTTTTAACTACCCAAATGTCTGTCACCAGTAAAATGGATAAATCAATTGTGGCATAGTCACACCATGAATACTACACAGCAGTGAGAATGAATAGTCTCAACCACATGCACAGTAGGAATGAATCTTACATAATGCTGAGGGAAAGAAGGCAGACACATGATATGGCATATTTATATAAAGCCCAAAACCCAGGCAAATCCAACCTGTAGGGTTAAGAACCTGGTATTGGTTATTCTTGAGGTGGGAGGGGATTAATGACTGAGAGTGGACATGAGAGAAGCTTCTAAAATATCGGTAACTTTCTCTTTCTTGATCTGGGTAGGATTACAAGGTTACAAGGGTGTGCTCACATTATGAAAATCCACTGGACAATGTGTGTAGGATTTGTTTACTTCTGTATGTAATTCATACTTTATAAAAATGGCAGCACACACACAAAAAGGTCAAAAATGCTTACTGTTTTAGTTTCTTAGGATGTTATAACAAATATCACAAAGTGGATGGCTCTAAAGGACAAATTAATTTTCTTATAATTCCAGAGGCTAGATGTCCAGATCAGGGTGTTGGCTGTGTGGATTCCTTCTAGGGGCTTTGAGAAAGGAATTGTTCCATGCACTTCTCCCAGTTACTGATGGCTGCGGCAATCCTTGGTGTTGCTTTGCCTCTGTTCTTCTCTTTTATAAACACGACTCACAAGGGATTAAGATTAGGACCTACCCTACAATGGTATGACCTCATTACCTAACTGGTAAAGATTAAATAACACATACAAAGCCCTTGACTTGTCATGATGGTGATGAATGGGAATTTTGACGCGGGAAAGGCCCCCTGCTTTTGAGGTCTGAAGAATCACTATTTGTTCCCTTCATGGTTGAGACTGTGACAGCCAAGATGACAGTCAGATCGCACAGGTATAACTAGCAGGCAGCCTTAAACGCAGATACTTCCATGGCCATTAACTTCTAAGTGTTTTTTGGCTAAAGCACTCAGTGTTGTTCTGGAAAGTTAACTTTCCAAGAAACACTGCTGGCTATTTAACTTCAAGGAAATCATTTGCTGTTCCAGCTGCCATGTCCTCATATTAAAAGCTTATTGCTGGTAATGACTGTGCCAAGACTGTAGTGCCAAACTGCCATCCGGAGTGACCTTAAAAAACTAAGCTAATGGCAGTTTTATGTTTTATGGAAGCTGTCCCTTTCTACTTGCTGCCAGCAAGACTCAATCCTCTCCTCTTCCGCCTACAACTCAGCCTGCACATTTCAGGAAACTCGGCAGGAGATTATATCAGTGCAGATTACTGGGCTGTACCATTAATTTTAGGAGGTAAAGTTGTATGAATAAGTTCTTGTGGAAACATGATTAGAAATGTATACTAATTTGCCTAGTAATAACAGCCACCACTTACTCAGGCCCCATTATAGGACAGACATAATGGCAGGCATTGTCCACAAGTTATTTCAACAACAGTTTCCAATATTGACTTAGCCACCATAGGTGAGGAGGAGCATCATTTCCTATGGGAAATTGTCTCCCATGTAATCTTGGCTCTACAAGTGCTAAAAGTCCACATATTATATCTTGGCAGGTATACAAAAAATTGATGTAATACACTCATAGAACACATACAGGAAAGATCAAGAGTGAGTAAAGTGCAAAGGCAACTACAGAAAGCAAGTGTCTAAGGCCGTGAGCCAGACAAATGTGCCGGCGAGGAAATGGTATTTAAGTGCCGTGTGGACCAAATTACTTCGTTTTTTCATTGCAGACATGCTGTTTGGGAAGAGGAGGGCCTGTTAAAGAGCAACCTGAGGAAATTTGTGCTTCCTAAGCAAACAGAAGCTGAGTAAAGTCACTCAGAGAAGTGACATTGTGGTTTTGTGCACATGGTAGGTTCAGAATAAAAGCTCTTGATTTCCTGGGAGAAAAATCTTCATTTAACCTCAGGCTTTGTGAATTTGCATAAATGTTTCATATCCAGGCATATAGAACTTAGTATTTAAAAAAGAGGGTAAATTGGGAGCTTAGTATTTGTTTTTTTTTTTTGAAATGCAATTTTAAGCAGCATATTCTATCCAAATACTAACAAACCCAATTGTGCTGAACTTTTTCTGTGATTAGAAGAGACGAGGCTTGTTAAAAACGCCTGCTAAAAAAAGAAAAAAAAAAATTTTTTTTTAACCCTGATACCAAAGTCATATAAAGACATCATAAGGAAAGAATATTACAGACAAATATCCTTTATGAATATAGATGCAAAAGACCTCAACAAAATACTGGCAAACGAAATCCAAGATCATATTAAATTGATTATACATCACGACCATGTGGGATTTATCCAGAAATGCAAGGGTAGTTCAATATAAGAAAATCAATCAATATAATTAATTATATCATTTCACATTAGTACAGTGAACCTTGTGAGAGCCAGAAAGCAACGGGACTGCCTTGTTTTTCTGGGTCTGGCAAGTTTTCTGCCTGTGACAGTGTACAGTCTTACCACTTTCTTTTTCCTTTTTTTAATTGTGGTTTAGGTGAAAGTTCACAGATCAAGTTAATTTCTCATTAAACAATTTAAACACTGTCATGGATTGAATTGTGTCCCCCCAAAATATGTGTCAATGTAGTTGTCCTCCATTTTGTGATTGTAATTTTATGTTAAAGAGAATTAGGGTGAGATTGTAACACCCTTAACCAGGTCATATCCCTGATCCAATATAAAGGGAGTTTCCCTGGGGTGTGGCCTGCACCACCTTTTATCTCTCAAGAGATAAAAAGGAAAGGTAAGTGATCAGGTGGGGGGTTGGAGGGGAACTCATACCACCAAGAAAGAAGCACCAGAAGCAGACCGCATCCTTTGGACCTGTGGTTCCTGCGTGGAGAAGCTCCTAGTCCAGGAGGAGGTTGATGAGAAAGACCTTGCTCCAGAGCTGACAGAGAGAGAAAGTCTTCCCCTGGAGCTAATACCAACCAAACCAAACCCAGTTCCGTCAAGTCAATTCTGACTCATAGTGACCCTATAGGACAGAGTAGAACTGCCCCATAGATTTTCCAAGAAGCGCCTGGCTGATTTGAACTGCTGAGCCTTTGGTTAGCAGCCGTAGCACTTAACACTACGCCACAGGGTTTTCTTACTAGACTGTGAGAAAATAAATTTTTCTTTGTTAAAGTCATCCACTTGTGGTATTTCTGTTACAGCAGCACTAGATGCCTAAGACATACACATATTGTTTTGTGACATTAGTTGCAATCCCCACAATGTGACAGCATGCTCCCCCTTTCCACGCTGAGTTCTCTGTGTCCATTAGTCCAGTTCCTGTCCCTTCCTGCCTTCTCATCCTAAGATAGGGAGCAAAGGCCCTGAGATCAAAGGGTGCCTGTTTGAGGAATAGCAAAGAGACTGGTGTGGTTAGAGAAGAAGCAAGTAAAAGAGAGAAAGGCTATACTATCAGGGAGGTAATGAGGTTTGGGTGTGGAACCTAGGGACTTAGACAGGGAACAGAGGGGGTCCCCAAATCTACAAAGTAACAAGAAATGGGTCAGGGCGCAGAAACAAAGCCATTCCCCAGAATCATGGGGCAGGGTATCTAAAAATAGCCTGCAAACGTCTTTAAAGTTGCCTTTCAGAAGAAGCTGGAGAAAACCAGCCCCAGGGACATGTGCAGAACATCCATCTGTGACCACTGTATGATCTTCCACCAGGGGCAGTGAGGGGCTGCAGCCCCAGCCGAGGAATTGAACCTGGGGAGTGAGAGACTGCACAGGCGCGACACCCTATAATAAGTCCTGCTATGAATCCCAGAGGCCTTGGGGACAGGAGCCATCTTGGAAAGCTGCTGCATGCGCACTGTAGTTAACATATCCCTGCCTGTGCCTATGAATAAACATGAATCTTTTCCCGCCCAAGAACTTTTAAAAACCCAGGCCTGCCTTTTATTCTTCAAGACGAGGGGGGTGGGGGGGGCAGAGGCGAGGGTATGCGCTGTTCTAAGCTCTCCTCATCTCCACTTGCAAGCCTCTTCAATAAAGCTTTGCTCATGTGGAAAACTCTACGTGCCTTACCTGCTCATTCTTGACCAGTGAGAGGCAAGAGCCTTATTCCGGTAACAATCCTGCTTTTGGACAGAAGCTGCCCATTTGGCCTTGTATATTTGATTGAACTAAGAAGGCATTCCTCACGTGTGTTATTTTTGTTTTATAAGCCTGTCCAATCTTTGTCTGAAAAGTGGGCTTCGGGAATGGTTTCAGTTTTGGGTTAGCAGAGCGTCCAAAGGCCACAGTTTTGGGGGTTTTACCACTTTTCTATCACTTGTTTTAGTGGAAAATATTTGAGTTTTCCTTCTTTGACAGTTTTCCACCTTACATAGGCTCTGGCTTTCACAGATTTTACTACAGAACAAAGGAACACGTGTGCACACAAGATCATATCAGTTGATGAAAAAAAGGCATTTGACAAAATCCAATATTTTCATGATAAAAACATTCAACAAAGTAGGAATAAAAGGAAACTTCCTCAACACGATAAAAGGCATTTATGAAAACCCACAGTTAACAACATCATATTTAATGGTGAAAGACTGAAAGCTTTCCCCCTAAGAACAAGAACAAAAAAAGGATGCCTGCTTTCACCACTGTGATTCGACAGTGTACTGGAAGTTCTAGTCAGAGTGGTTAGGCCAACCACTGCCATCGAGTCGATTCCAGCTCATAGCGACCCTATAGTGACCCTGTAGGACAGAGTAAAACTGCCCCATAGAGTTTCCAAGGAGCGCCTGGCGGATTTGAACTGCTGACCTCTTGGTTAGCAGCGGTAGCACTTAACCACTATGCCACCAGGGTTTCCAGTGGTTAGGCAGGAGAAAGAAATAAAAGGGATCCAAACAGGAAAGGAAGAAGTAAAACTATTTATTTGCTGTTGACACGATTCCCTATATAGAAGCAAATTCAGCAAAGTTACCGGGTTACAAGATCAACACACAAAACTCAGTTGTGGTCCTATTCACCAGTAGTGAACACTCTGTAAAGGAAATTAAGAAGGCAATTTAATTTACAATAACATCTAAAATAATAAAATGCCTAGAAACAAATTTAACCAAGAAGGTGTAAGACTTTTATACAGAAAACTACAAAATATTGCTGAAAGAAATTAAAACCCAAAACCAAACCCACTACCGTCAAGCGGATTCCAACTCATAGTGACCCAATAGGACAGAGTAGAACTGCCTCATAGAGTTTCCAAGGAGCGCCTGGACGCTCTGAACTGCCGTTTTGGTTAGCAGCTGTAGCACTTAACCACTATACCACCAGGGTTTCTGAAAGAAATTAAAGAAGACCTAAATAAATGGAAATACATCTTATGCTCGTGGTTTGGAAGGCTTAGTATTGTTAAGATGTTAGTACTAGTCAAAGCAATTCATAGATTCAACGCAACCTCTATCAAAATTCTAACAGCCCTTTTTTTTTTTTTTTTTTAAGAAATGAAAGCTGATTGTGATGGTTAGTGTTATGTGTCAACTTGGCTATGCTATAATTCTCAGTAGTTTGGCAAACACTGGACTGGGTGCTCTTCCATAATGTAATATAATGTAATCACGTTCTATGATGTGATTAGCCAATTAGTTGAGAGGGGAGTTTCCTTGGGGGTGTGGCCTACCTCCAGTACATAAATGGATGTTCCAGCAAAACTTGTGCTCTCTCTCTGGACCCTGTGTTCTTCTTGTCACCTGGCCTCCAGTTCTTGGTACGTAAGCCAGCAGAGGTCTACAGCATGCTGCCTGACCCACAGATTTTGGTCATGCCAGCCCCTACAATTATGTGACCCATTTCCTTGAAGTAAATCTCTCCATGTATTTATATATATATTTCACTGGTTTTGCTCCTCTAGAAAACTCAGGCTAAGACATCGAACCTCAAACTCATATGGGCCCCAAATAGAAGAACAATCTTAAAAAAGAACAAAGTGAAAGGACTCATATTTCCTGATTTGAAAATGTACCACAAATATACAGTAATCAAAACATTGTATTATGGGCATAAGGAGAGACATATAGACCAATGAATTATAATTGAGAGTCTAGAAACAAATCCATACATCTATGGCCAATTGATTTTTGACAAGGAAGGCAAGTCCATTCAATGGAGAAAGAATAGTCTCTTCAACAAATGGTGCTGGGAAATTGTACATCCACATGCATAAGAAAGAACTTGAACCCAAAGACAGTACTGGGGAAGTCAGCACAATTTGACCAAGGCAAGGTCGTGGAAGCTTCATAGATACATACAAACTCCCTGAGGGAATGAATTAGTGCGCTGAGGGCTGGGGATCATGGTCTCAGGGGACATCTAGCTCAATTGGCAGAACATAGTTTTCTGGGGGGCTTATTTTATAAAGAAAATGTTCTACAACCTGCTTTGGTAAGTAGAGTCTGAGATCTTAAAAGCTTGTGAGTGGCCATTTAAGATACATATACTGTTCCCACCCCATCTGGAGCAAGGGAGAATGAAGAAAACTGAAGACACAAGGGAAAGATTAGTCCAAAGGACTAACAGACACAACTACCACAGCCTCCACCAGACTGAGCCCACCACAACTAGATGGTCCCAAGTTACCATCACCGACTGCTCTGATAGGGATCACAATAGAGGGTCCTGGACAGAGCTGGAGGAAATTGTAGAACAAAATTCTAATTTACAATAAAAGACCAGACTTACCAGTCTGACAGAGCCTGGAGAAACCCCAAGAATATGGCCCATGGATACCCTTTTAACTCAGTACTGAAGTCACCCCTGAGGTTCACCCTTCAGCCAAAGCTTGTTGTTGTTAGGTGCTGTCAAGTCAGTTCCAACCCATAGGGACCCTACGCAGAACAGAATGAAACACTGCCAGGTCTTGTGCCATCCTCACAATTGTTGCTATGCTTGAGCCCATTGTTGCAGTCACTGTGTCAATCCATCTGGCCGAGGGTCTTCCTCTTTTTTCCTGACCCTCTGTTTTACCAAGCATGATGTCCTCCTGCAGGAACTGATCCTTCCTGATAACATGTCCAAATTATGTGAGACATAGTCTCACCATCCTTGCTTCTAAGAAGCATTCTGCTTATGCTTCTTCCAGGACAGATTCATTTGTTCTTTTGGCAGTCTGTAGTATATTCAGTATTCTTCGCCAACACCACAATTCAAAGGCGCCAGTTCTTCTTCTGTCTTCTTTATTCACTGTCCAGCTTTCACAAGCATATGAGGCAATTGAAAACACCATGGCTTGGGTCAGGTGCACCTTAGTCTTCAAGGTGACATCTTTGCTTTTCAACACTTTCAAGAGGTCTTTTGCAGGTGATTTGCCCAATGCAATGCATCTTTTGATTTCTTGACTGCTGCTTCCATGGGTGCTGATTGTGGATTCAAGTAAAACGAAATCCTTGACAACTTTAATCTTTTCCTAGTTTATCACGATGTTGCTTATTGGCCCAGTTGTGAAGATTTTTGTTTTCTTTATGTTGAGGTGTAATCCATCCTGAAAGCTGTGATCTTTGATCTTTGTCAGTAAGTGCTTCAAGTCCTCTTCACTTTCAGTAAGCAAGGCTGTGTCATCTGCATAACACAGGTTGTTAATGAGACTCCCTCCAACCCTGATGCCCCATTCTTCTTCATATAGTTCAGTTTCTCAGATTATTTGTTCAGCATACAGATTGAATAGGTATGGTGAAAGGATACAACCCTGTTGCACACCTTTCCTGACTTTAAACCAAGCATTATCCCCTTGTTCTGTTCGAACGACTGCCTCTTGATCCAAGTACAGATTCCTCATGAGCACAATTGTTTTGGAATTCCTATTCTTCACAATGTTATCCATAATTTGTTATGATCCTCATAGTCGAATGCCTTAGCATAGTCAATAAAACACAGGTAAACTTCTTTCTGGTATTTTCTGCTTTCAGCCAGTATTCATCTGACATCAGCAATGATATCCTTGGTTCTGCATCCTCTTCTGAATCCGGCCTGAATTTCTGGCAGTTCCCTGTCGATATACTTACTGCTGCAGCTGTTTTTGAATGATCTTCAGCCAAAGACTAGACAGGCCTATAAAACAAAACAAGACTGAATGGGCCCAGCAGCATAGAGACAGGGGCGAGAAGGCCAGAGGGGACAGGAAAGCTGGCAACTAGGAACCCAAGGCTGAGAGGGGGACAGTGTTGACATGTCGTGGGGTTGTCAACCAATGTCACAAAACAATATGTGTATTAATTGTTTAACGAAAAACTAAATTTGTCTGTAACACTTCATACCCAGAAACCCAGTGCAGTCAGAGCTGGTTCATAGACATTTGAAGTGTTTCCACTTTTTTGGCTATTATAAATAATGCATCTATGAACATGACAAAAACAAAAGTCTTTGTCAGACATTTGTTTTCATTTCTAGTGGGTACACACCTAGGAGTGGCATTGCTGGGTCATGTGGTAACTCTAGACTTAACATTTTGAGGAGCTGCCAGACTGTTTTCCACGGTGGCTGGTCCGTTTTATAATCCTACCAGCAATGTATGAGGGTTCCAATTTCTCCACATCCTTGCTAACACTTGTTATTGTCTGCCTCTTTTATTGTAGCCATTCTAGTTGGTGTGGAGAGGTATCCCGTTGTGGTTTTGACTCATATTCACCTAATCACTAATGATGTTGTGAATCTTTTCACCTGCCATTTGTATATCTTCTTTGAAGAAATGCCATTCAAATCCTTTTCTCATTTTTGATTGGGTTATTTGTCTTTTTTACTGTTGAGTCGTAACCTTTTTTTAAAATTTTTATTGTGCTTTAAGTGAAAGTTTACAAATGAAGTCGGTCTCTCATACAAAACCTTATATATACCTAGCTATATACTCCTAGTTGCTCTCCCTCTAATGAGACAGCGCATTTCTTCTTTCCTCCCTGCATTTCTGTGTCCATTCAGCCAGCTTCTGTCCCCCTCGGCCTTTACAGCTCCCCTCCAGACAAGAGCTGCCCAGATAGTCTCATGTGTCTACTTGATCCAAGAAGTCCCTTCCTCACCAGTATCATTTTCTGTCCTATAGTCCAGTCCAATCCCTGTCTGAAGAGTTGGCTTCGAGAATGGTTCCCGTCTTGGGCTAACAGAAGGTCTGGGGACCATGACCTCCTGTTTCTCTCTGGTCTCAGTCAGACCATTAAGTCTGGTCTTTTTACTAGAATTTGGGGTCTGCATCCCACTGCTCTCCTGCTCCTTCAGGGATTCTCTGTTGTGCTCCCTGCCATGGCAGTCAGCAGTTGTTGCTTGGCACCATCTAGTTCTTCTGGTCTCAGGCTGACGTAGTCTTTGATTTATGTGGCCCATTCTGACTCTTGGGCTCATACTTAACCTTGTGTCTTTAGAGATCTTCATTCTCCATTGCTCCAGGTGGATTGGGACCAATTGATGCATCTTAGAGGGCCGCTTGCTAGCATTTAAGACCCCAAATGCCACTCTCCAAAGTGGAATGCAGAATGTTTTCTTAATAGTTTTTATTATGCCAATTGACCTAGATGTCCCCTGAAACCATGGTCCCCAAACCCTCGCCCTTGCTACTCTGGCCTTTGAAGCATTCAGTTTATTCAGGAGACTTCTTTGCTTTTGGTATAGTCCAGTTGTGCTGACCTCTACTCTATTGTGTGTTGTCCATCCCTTCAGCTAAATTAGTTCTTGTCTACTATCTAATTTGTGAATCCCCCTCTGGCTCCCTCTCTCCCTCCCCCCTCTTGTAACCATCAAAGAATATTTTCTTCTCTGTTTAAACTATTTCTTAGATTTATAATAGTGGCCTCATACAATATTTGTCCTTTTGCAACTGACTAATTTCACTCAGCATAATGCTTCCAGGTTCCTCCATGCTTTGAAATGTTTCACAGATTCATTGTTGTTCTTTATCGATGCATAGTATTCCATTGTGGGAATATATCATAATTTATTCATCCATTGGTGGGGACCTTGATTGCTTCTATCTTTTTGCTATTGTAAACAGTGCTGCAATGAACATGGGTGTGCATATATCTGTTCATGTAAAGACTCTTCTCTAGGGTATATTCCAAGGAGTGAGATTGCTGTATCTGTGCTAGTTCTATTTCCAGCTTTTTGAGGAAGCGCCAAATGGATTTCCAAAGTGGTTGTACCATTTCACATTCCCACCAGCAGTGCATAAATGTTCCAGTCTCTCCACAACCTCTTCAACATTGATTATTTTGTGTTTTCTGGATTAATGCCAGCCTTGGAGTGAGATGGAATCTCATTGTAGTTTTGATTTGCATTTCTCTAATGGGTAATGAACGTGAGCATTTCCTCATGTTGGCTACCTGAATGTCTTCTTTAGTGAAGTGTCTGTTCGTATCCTTTGCCCATTTTTTTAATTGGGTTACTTGTCTTTTTGTTGTTGAGTTTTTGCAGGAACATGTAGATTTTAGAGATCAGCCACTGATTGAAGAATTTTGCAATCACTTACATATCTAATTTTAGAACATTTCAAAGAGAAACCTCCTACCCATTAAGCAGTCATTGTCTATTGCCTTCTCCTACTAGCCCCGGGAACACTAATCTACTTTCTGTCTCTACAGATGTGCCTATTCTGGGCATTTCATATAAATGGAGTCAGACAATATGTGGTCTTTGTGACTGGCTTCTTTCACTAAACATATTGTTTTCAAGGTTTATCCATATTGTAGCATGTATCAATACTTCATCCCTTTCTGTTGTCAAGTAGAAGAGGAATTTTCAAGAAGTACCGGTATCTCTGATACTAAAGCTCAGTAATTCTCCTAGTTTCCCTTTATTTTTTTGTATCATCTTTAAATTCAAGCAAGGTTAAATTTAGTGCTGTTTATGGAAACCCTGGTAGTGTAGTGGTTAAGAGCCTATGGCTGCTAACCAAAAGGTAAGCAGTTCAATTCCACCAGGTGCTCCTTGAAAACTGTATGGGACAGTTCTACTCTGTCTTGTAGGGTCACTATAAATTGGAATCGACTCGACAGTGATGGGTTTGGTTTGGTTTTTATATACATATTAAAGAAACAGCTTAAGTGATACAATTCATTCTATAAAATTATTTCCAGCATCTCCATCATTCCCCCTCATATTTCTATGTGAATATGTACAGTGGTATTTGTAACTTTGATCCCCAAATTTAACACTGATTTCTTTCTAAGTGGTAGAATTTCAGGAGATTTTTAAATTTTTTCTTTGTATCTCCCTGAGTGGCATAATTAAAAAATAATAATAATATGTATAATTTTTATGTAACAGTAAAGTCACTACTTCAAAAAAAAAAGTTATCATCTTCAGTTTTTCAAACTGATTCCATTTCTTCTTATCACAGAAATGTTACTCTTTACTAACTTCTGACCTAGAGATTCTTCAGCTCTGATCAAACTAGCTAAATATTCATCTCTGTCTAAATATTGGCACCTTAGCACTATCTTAAAGGACTTTGCACAGAGTATCCCATTTAACCAACTCATCATCAACACCTCAGAAATTGAGGCTATTATTATCCCGGTTTAACAGATGTGGTAGTTGAGGCTTAGAGATGTTAATTAGCTTCGACAAGTGCACTAGAGTAAGTTCAGTAAAAAGAATTCTATGGAGTGCTTTCAGTGCCCTCTTCTTCCCTCTCCAAGCCCCTTAACGAATTCTTATGATTTACGGTCAAGTCAAAATTATCCAGCAGGTCATACAAGGCACCAAGGCTTGGTCTTTGGCATCTCAATTCTTCCTTCCCCTTGCACCCTGCCCTTCAGTCTTGCCATTTCTTGGTCTTCTCTTTTTCTGCAAAAGGAAATGCAAATTAAAACCATTTCACACCACTAAAATGGCTAAAATCTAAAGTCCAAACACTGCCAAATACTGGTGAGTATCTGCAGCAAGTGGAATGCTCATATGCATAAATGGTATAGCCATGTTGGAAAACTTTTGACAGTTTCTTATAAAGTTAAACATATATCTACCTTAGGAGCTAGCACAATTCCACTCCTAAATATTAACCCAAGATAAATGAAAACTTAGGTCCACAAAGACACTTGTACAAAAATGTTCATAGCAGATTTATACCTACAAGTCCCAAACTGGAAACCCAAAAACCCATCAACAGGTAAATAGATAAACTAGCATATTCACACAACGGAATACTACTCAGCAACAAAAAGAAAAAAAAAAAAAAACAAATACATGCAACAAATGGATGGATCTCAAATTATATTGAGCAAAAGAAGCCAGACACAAATAAGTATGTACTGTATGATTCCATTTATACAAAGTTCAAGAACAGACAAAACTAATCTATGGTAAAATTGCTGTCATTAAGTTATACCCACCCAGACACCTGTAAAAAGTAGAATTGGCAAAAGTTGCACGATAGATACATTTACAACAACAACAACAAAAATATTAGTGGCTGAGGCTGCTTATGTATAACCAAAAACTTCATGGAATTTGGTTCCTCGTTTTGGAGGTTTAGGGTCATGGTTTCATCGGTCATCCCAGTTGACTGGCTTTAATAACGTGTTTAGTGCTTCTGTTCCTGCTCCTAGGTCCTTGTGTGACCCTAATACTCCCCAGAACGTTTTCTCCTTTTCAAAATTGGCAACTGAGAGCTTGACATAACTACCACCATGATGAACCTGTAAGTTTTTTCTTTTTTGCCTGCTTTCTCCTTTCCACATACATTTGTTAATGACTTTGTTTTGCTCTGTTCAGTCACCTGTCACTTATGACCCCCCACAGGGACATTAGAGCTCAGATGTCTGGCATGTATATCTTTAGCCTGAAAAGGAGCTGCCCAGCGAGTATCTCTTTAGTCTGATAAAGAGTCTGGTAATGAATAACTCACCTGGCCTTGCCACCTGCAGGCTACAAAGACACTTCTAGCCTTTGTAAAAATCATATATAAACTCTAACATAAAAATGCCTTTTGGGACTCCATAGAGAGAGCCTATGCTGCTGTCAGGTTTCCTGTTGGTGGACACCTCCTAAATAAACTTTCTCTCTCTTTCTGACTTGGAGTACATTTCATTGGCTCAACTGCTCCAGGGCACGGACCCTAATTGGACAACAAATTTTTGGTGCCCAACATGTGGCTAGAATTACTCAGGCCATGGCTCCATCTCCCTAAGGACTGAGCCCTTGGGAAGGACCCAGGAAGAGAGAAGGTGCACCCCTCCTCAAATTGTGGAGGTCTCTCAACCTGTGGTGGCCTGGAGGTCTGGTGATGGGAGAGGATTTCACAGCAGTGAGCTCTGGACAGAGGGAGAAATTTTCTGTTGGCCATGGTAGATAACTGGGCATCAGATGGTAAATCCTCTGTAAAAGCAGCAGGGGTGTCAATTCTCATAGACTCCCTCCAAGAGTGGGTGAATAGATCCTGTGAGGTTGGATGAAAGACCAGTGAGGTTCCCCCTTGCAAGCAGGTACCCAGGGAAGTAAGGTTCCGGCTGAGAGTCCACTAGGAACTGGACTTATTTCAGAGAGGACCTCCTAACTAAGAGACATCTTAAAAGTTTATGTAATCAGTTGTGGCCTCAATACCAGCTCCCTGATGGGGTCAAGTGGCTTCTAAATGGTTCCAGAGGTTTTGGTACTATTCCCTAGCTTGGTCTGTTTTGTACTTGAACTAACAAGTGGGACAGAAAGCTGTATATAGGATGTTTTATGACTTTATGGCATGAAAAAAGAATAAAGCCTCTGTTTTAGCCCCTCTTGTGCAGGCGGGAAACCCTGTGGTGTAGTGGTTAAGAGCTACAGCTGCTACCCAAAAGGTTGGCAGTTCGAATCTACCAGGTGCTCCTTGGAAACTCTGTGCGGCAGTTCTACTCTGTCCTATAGGGTCTCTATGAGTCGGAATCGACTCGATGGCAATGGGTTTTGGGTTTGGGTTTTTCATGCAGGCAAATGATGATGGGGTAGGAGATGAAGAACAGGAGGACGTTCTTCTCATTTACCCACTTCAAAACTCCCCTCAGCACCCATTTGTGACCCCTCTCTGCTGGTATCAGAAAGATGAGGACGGGAAAGTGTTAAATGGGGGTGGGGGACTTGGGACAGATATGGTCTCCCCACCCCATACTAGAAAAAGTGGGGTACAATTTGGCCTAGTTACCCAGGGAGGGCTTTACCCACTCTGGAGGTGCCAGTCCCCTCTGCAGAAGTGCCACCTCAGATGATGTGGGTCCATAATCCGTTCCCGGCTTCTGATTTGTACAATTGGAAGTGAAACCTTCTGGAGTATCGGTCAGACCCACATGCCATGACTTAATGAATTTAAGGTCTTTACCAACAGAGATCAGGTAAAAGAGGCTAAGAAAAAGAAAGAAAAAAACCAGGACATGGAAAAAAAAAAAAAGGGCCAATCTACTGGCTGTTGCTCTAGGATCGTCTAGAGGAAGATGATGAGATCAAGGTAAGGACCTGTCCCGACTGAAGAAAAACCAATGTGCATTTTGCAAAGAGGAGGGACACTGGAAAAATGAGTGCCCCAAAAGAAAAATGTAAAAGGGCTGGACAAGATTGAAAGGGGGAAGAAGCTTTTTCAAGGAATTATGAAAGAGCAGGAGGAGGACTTTGAATGACGGAGACCGGGGGAAAACAACTTTTGATTTACCTCCTACCAATCCCCTGGTAAAAGTTATGGTAGAAGGACAGCCAGTAGGTTTTTTGGTTTCTACTGGAGCAGTCTTCTCAATACTCACCCAGAAGGCTAAAGGGGCTGCCTTGACTGACAGTACTCAAGTAGTCAGGGTAAGTGGAATAGAAGTGACTAGATCTTTTTGCAGCCAATGGACTGTGAAATAGGAGAAACTAAGCTATCCCACCAGTTTCTATACATGCTAGAAGGTCCACTCCCCCTTTTTGGAGTGGGATTTCCTATGTAAAGTGCATGCTGAAATCTCTTTTGATGAAAAAGACTTGTCTCTGACAGTACCACCAGCAAATGCCTGGAAAGTGCAAGCAGCTGTCTTAGCCCTCACCCACCTAGTGCTATCCCCAGAGTCTGTCACACCCCAGATCAAAGAGTGGTCGATGGCCAGCCTGGATGAGCTCGGACTGTCCTCCCTGTGACCATGGAACTGTTACCCAGTGTCATGCCTCCTCAAATTAAACAATATCCACTGAGAGTTGAGGCTCATCTGGGACTACAGGGACTGATTGCTCGATACCTAGAGTGGGCACTGTTGCAAGAGTACCGATCCCAATTCAACAGTCCTATTCTACTGGTGAAGAAGGTGTCTACTAGTGATTGCTGCTTTGTTCAAGATTTGGGGGCTGTTAACAAAGTTATGAAGACCTTACACCCAGTAGTCCCGAACCCATATGCCCTACTATCGGCACTCCCACCTTCCTGTACTCATCTTACTGTTTTTGATTTAAAAGACACTTTCTTTTGTATCCTGATGACTGCTGAGAGACAGCTGATTTTTTATTTTGAATGGGAAGGGGACAAAGGAAAGAAACAGCTCTGTTGGACTGTGCTACCCCAAGGGTTTAAGAACTCCCCCACTATTTTTGGAACAGTGTTGGCCCAAGATCTAGAGCGGTTACTTCCCCTCAGCTGAGGAGTGGCCCTGAAATATGTGGCTGACTTCCTGGTAAGAAGGGAGTCTGAAGAAGACTCCATTACAAATACTGTGACTATCTTAAATTTTCTGACCAAAACTGGATACTGAGTGTCTTTAGGAAAGGTACAAACTAATCTCACAGAGGAGAAATACCTAGGTTTCTTCATCTCCCAAGGGCAAAGGCGCTTACTACCTGAAAAAGTAGAAACTATCTGGTGCCAACCCCTCCTAAGACACATAAACAACTCAGAGGATTCCTAGGAATGGCAGGTTTCTGTCGCAATGGATCCCCAGTTTTGGGGTCCTGGCACAACCTCTCCATCAAGCTACTCAGGGGATGGAGAGAGATCCTTTCAAACGGATTCCTGAGAATCAGTGAGCCTTTTGTGATTTAAAGTCTCAGTTGATGAAAGCCCCAGCCCTAGGTCCACAAAGACACTTGTACACAAATGTTCATAGCAGTGTGGATCTGGCAGAAGCTCCCTTTTGAGAGGCGACCAGGTGCTCCTTCGAAAGTAGAAGGACCTCCTGTTACAGCCTAAGTGGACTGGATCCTTCACCATACTACTCAGCACTCACACAACCATGAAGCTTGCAGGAGTCAAACTGTGGACCCATCATTCCTGCATCAAGCCCTGCCTGGTCTACAGTGACAAGAAGGAGTGGAAAGCCCAACCTTAGCCTGAAGCTGAGATTTACTAGGGTTAAAAAGTAAAAATGTTTTTAATGCTTGCTTGGATGAGATTACTGTTAAGTACCAGAGAGACTTCAGCCTGGGGAATCCCTGCCTCTGAGATAAACGCTCCTCCCGATCCCTTGTTAAAAAATAAAAATTTTCGATCTATATTGCTAGAGCACTTGTCCTAGATACAACCTGTAATGATGTTCTACACTTGTTAAGTGCTACAATCTTAGTTGGTGTCCCAGGTTTAGTGCTTGGGGTTTATCAAGAAATAGAACATCTAGCTTGTCTCACTACAAAATCGCTGAATACCACATGACAGGCCATAGTTGGTATTAGCCAGGAACTAGGACAGGTCAGGGAAGCTTTTTTAGAAAATAGAGCCACTATAGACTCCTGGCTTCTACGACACAACCATGGGTGTCAAGAGTTCAATGGAGTGTGTTTTTTTTTTAACCTTACTGAGAACTCTGAACTCATGGAAAAGAAGGTGAAATATGTAAAAAATGAGCTGCAAAAAGTAAAGATTCATGAAGGATTTGATTTTTCTTGGCTCCATGATTTTACCTGGCTAAAAACTTAATTCATTAGTGGAATTGGATTGGTTGCTATAGTCCTGTTAATCTCTTGCTGTCTCCAATGTTGGCCTATATGTGGGATGGCATTTTCTGTCCCAAGTCAGACTGTCCAACAGATGGCTCATACTTGTCACAGCAGAATGCCCAATCCTTTTTGCCTGAAACCTTCCGATCTAAAAGAATAGGTTGAAACTTGAGATAGGTGTATATGGCCACCCAACCTTCAAAAGGTGGGAATATGTGACCCTAATACTCCCCAGTATGTTTTCTCCTTTTCAAAATGGGTGACTCAGAGTTTGACATAACTAACGCCATGATGAACCTCTAAGTTTTTCTTCTTTTTGCCTGCCTTCTCCTTTCCACATACCTTTGTTAATGACTTTGTTTTGCTCTGTCCAGTCACCTGTGACTTATGACCCCCCACAGCAAGATTAGAGCCCAGGTGTCTGGCATGTTTATCTTTAGCCTGTTAAGGAGCTGTATCTCTGTAGCCTGACCGTCTCTTGTAATTACCTTGGAAAGAATATCTCATCTGGCCATGCCATCTGCAGGCTACAAAGACAGTTCTAACCTTATAAAAATCATATATAAGCTCTAATGTAAAAATGCGCTTTGGGACTCCATAGAGACAGCTTGCATTGCCGTCGGACCTGCCATTGGTGTCACCTCCTAAATAAGCTTTCTCTCTCTTTCTGACTTGGAGTACATTTCACTGGCTCAACTGCTCCAGGGCACAGATGCTAATTGGGCAACACTTGCATAGTGTCTGGGGTCTTAAAAGCTTGCAAGCTGCCATCCAATGCACAACAACTGGTCTTTATTCACCTGGAGCAACAGAGGAAGAAGGAGAGCCAGGAGTAGGAGGATATGGAATGTGTGCCTAACTGCCTCCATAGCCAACTGCCTCCCTTTCCATGAGAACTGAATGGTGCCTGGCTACCATTACCAAACACTTTGATCAAAGTTTATACAGAAGAATCCTGACAAAAGGGGGGAAAATGCAGAACAGAATTTCAGATTTTCATGGACTCCAGACTTTCTGGAGTCATGGGAACTGGATGAACCCCTGGAACTATTGCCCTGATATAATCTTTAAAATTTAAACCAAAAATACCCCCTGAAGTCTTCTTAAAACCAAACAATAGTTTAGCTTAACTAGTAAAAAATGTCTTCCTTGAGCATTATGCTCTTTTAAGAACTATCTATGTGGGATCAAATTGACAGGAACCTTAGAGGCATTGAGTTTATGTTAATGGGGGAAGAACAACTGGGAAAAGGAGGGTAGGAATATTTGCATAGCTTGAAAAATATAATCATTGTCCCTGAATTGTACATGTAGAAATGCTTGAATTGGTGTATATTTTGCTGTATATTTTCAACATAAAAAAAAAAAACCTAATCTATGGTGACAGACAGGAGATCACCCACTTTTGCGGGGTTGGGGAAGTGGTGTATTAAATACAAAGGGGCACTCTTTCTGGGGTGATGTAAATGCATGTATCTTTACTGGGATTGACACAGAGAAAAATTAACAGACACCTTACATTGATTTCAAGGTTTTTCTTACCCACAAAACCAAATATTAACCATAAAAATTCCTGATCCAAAATTAATCCTGCTAGCTACTTTTTTCACCCAAGGATGCTAATCTTGTATTTCCTGTTCTAAGCTAGGCTTATTTAATTTGAATTTCAAAAGGTATCATGGCTCCAGGTGGGTGGAGAGCCAGAGATCACCTTGTGACCTGATATCAGTTGATCTCAGTTACAGGGGAGGGCCAGGTTCAATCAATCCTGTTAAGATTAGCCAATGGTTGGCCTTCTATTCTTCTCCCTTCTTTTTATAAGCCTCATTGTAACCAGCCTACTATGAGCCATTTGCTCCTTTTTGGAATCAGAACGGTCTCCCTATATGCATATAGAATAACGGCTCAGAATAACCTTGTTTGAATTTCTTTGAGCTTTGATTATTTTTAACAGGCTACGCGGTGTATATAATTGTCAAAATGCTTAAAATTATACAATTAAGATTTGGGCATTTTACTGTATGTAAAATATGCCACAATAAAATTAGGTTATTTGAAAAAAAACAAGATAATGATTACTTTTGGGGGAAGGTTGGGGATTGTGATTTAGTTGGAGCACTTTTGGGGCTTCTGAAGTGACTGGGAAAGTTCTATTTCTTGTCCTAGGTGGTGATTTCAAAGTTGTTCTTTTAATAATTTCTAAAGGTAGACATTTGTTTCATGGGGTTTTCTGTATCTGTGTTGTATTTTACAATAAAAAGGTAAGAAAAAGTACTTTTCAAAATATTTCTTCACAGGTTGGGTTGGACTATAACACAACCCATTGCTGCTGAGTCCAATTCTGACTCATAGTGACACCATAGGACAGAGTAGAACTGCCCCAGAGGGTTTGCTACATTGTAAATATTTACGGAAGCAGACTGCCGCATCTTTCTCCTGTGTAGTGGCTGGTGGGTTCAAACTAGAGACCTTTTGGTTAGCAGACAAGTGCTTAACCACTGCGCCACTGGGGATCCTTCAGGTTGGACTATATAACCTCTCGTCTTAGTTATCTAGTACTGCTATAACAGAAATACCACAAGTGTATGGCTTTAACAAAGAGAAATTTATTCTCTCACAGTTTAGGAGGCTAGAATTCTGAATTCAGGGTGCCAGCTCCAGGGGAAGGCTGTCTCTGTCTGTTGGCTCTGGGGAAGGTCCTTGTTATCAATCTTCCCCTGGTCTAGGAGCTTCTCAGCACAGGGAGCCCAAGTTCAAAGGACATACTGTGCTCCTGGCTCTTGTTTAGTGGTAATGAGGTCCCTCTCCTCACTGCTTCTCTCTTTTGTATCTCAAGAGATTGACTAAAGATACAACCTAATTCTGTAGATTGAGTCTTGTCTCATCATACCTGCCTCTAATCTTGCCTTATTAATATCACAGAGGTTAGGATTTAGAATACACAGGATAATCACATCAAATCACAAAGTGGTGGAAAACCGCACAATACTGGGAATCATGGCCTAGCCAAGTTGACACACATTTTGGAGGAACACAATTCAGTCCACAACATTTCACCCTTTGGCCTCCAAAAATTCATGTTCTTGCCACATGTAAAACACATTTATCCCATTATATCACCCCAAAAGTCTTAAATCAACTCCAAATCCAAATTCCATTCTAGGGCAAAATTCCTCTTCATCTGTAAAACCTACAAGTTATCTGCTTCCAAAGTACGATGGTGGAACATGGTGTCTGCCAAACCACTGAGAGTTACAGCCTAGCCAAGTTTGACACAAACATTAACCACCACAGCCCACCCCTTGTCGGCTCGGTACCTATACACATTTTAAACCATATGTGATCTCTAAATAAAAACAATTATAGAATCATACTTGCACCTAACATGATACAACTAACATGTGTACTATCAAAAATGCACTAGACCCGTTAATATCTTATATTTTATCATGCGGAATGAGATAAGGGAGGGAAAAAACCAAAAATATTTATTATATATACATATGTACATACACACAAGCATAATAAAACAGGGAAGAAATACTCAAAACAGTTACAGTCCTTGTTTCTAAAACTGGTCACATGGTCGTAGCTGGTATTTAGAACTACCTTCTTCCACCACCAATTTAGTTTTCCCTTTGTCATCAGCAAGTGTCTCAGGGTCATGGTTCTTTGCCTCCTAGAGCGACCCAAACCTTCATTCCTGAAGGGTCTGGGCCATTAGTAGTCATGCTGAAATTGGGTTGCTGTAGTTTTCCATTGACTTTAATCACAGGACATGGTAGTACTAAGAGACGTCCTAAGAAAACTCCTGTATTCCAGACAATACTCTTCTTTATCTCCATTATGTAATATCAATCTGATTTCTTCCTGGTAATCAGGATCAATAACACCAGTTAATATGGTAACTCCTTTCTTTGACTGTTGACCCAGAGGCATGAGGAGCCCAATGTGGCCAAGTGGCATCTTGACTTCCAGTTCAATGGAATCAGTGTTGTGTCTCCTGGTGGGAGCATTCCATCCTTTGGAACTAAGACCTCTAGACTCACAAAGCATAGGGTCATGGGGACAGAAAGCAAAAATTCTGCAAGTGGTTCTCCTGATGTAATAGTGAGTGGTGCCACTCCTATTTCCAACCCTTGATTCCTGGACCCATGAGTCCTGGCTATGGGAGTAACAGCACCATACATTGGATACTGGTTCATAGCACATACAGATTCCCGGAGAATGTTTCCCCATCCCTGCAAGGTATTGCCACCTAGCTGGCACTGTAATTGTGCCTTTAATAGGCCATTTCATTGGTCTATCGATCCAGCTGCTTCAGGATGATGGGGAACATAGTAAGACCAGTGAATTCCATAAGCAAGGGTCCGCTGCCACACATCATTTGCTGTAAAGTGAGTTCCTTGATCTGAGGCAATGTTGTGTGGGACACCATACAGTGGATAAGGCATTCTGCAAGTCTACTAATGGTTGTTTTGGCAGAAAAAGCATTGCATGCAGGAAAGAAAAATTTGTGTCTAAAGTAACTGTCTATCCCAGTAAGAACAAAAGCTGCCTTTTCCATGGTGGAAGTGGTCCAATGTAATAAACCTGACACCAGGTTGCTGGCTGATTGCCCCAAGGAGTTGTGCCACACTGGGGACTCAGTGTTGGTTTCTGCTGCTGGCAGATTGGGTACTCAGGAGTGGCCGTAGCCAAGTCAGCCTTGGTGACTGTAAGTCCTTGTTGCTGATCCCATGCATAACCTCTATCCCTATCACCATGGCCGCTTTGTTAATGAGCCCATTGGGTAATGACAGGAGTTGCTGGGGAAGGGGCAGACCCTTATTCATAGAACACGTCATCCTAGACACTTGATTGTTTTAAAATCCTCATCTGTCCAGGTAACACTTTGGTAAGCACTCACGTGAGACACAAATATTTTTACTTCTTTGGCCCATTCAGAGAGGTCTGTCCACATACCTCTTCCCCACTCCTCTTTGTCACCAATTTGCCAATCATGTTCGTTCCAAGTTCCTGACCATTCAGCCAAACCATTGACTATAGCCCATGAATCAGTATACCATTGCACATCTGGCCATTCTCTTTCCAAACAAAATGAATGATCTTGTGTACTGCTTGAAATTCTGCCCACTGGGAGGATTTGCCTTCAACACTGTCCTTCAGGAATGTCCCAGAAAGGGGCTACAGTGCTGCCACTGTCCACTTTTGAGTGATACCTGCAGAACCATCTGTAAACCAGGCATGAGTTTTCTGTTCTTCATGAGGCCATAGGTGCAGACTGGGAGAGGGAAGGTAATGTGACAAGAGTGGGGGACCATGGGCATTTTGGCCACTTCCTCATGCAAATTACTTGTGCCTTCAGGTCCTCCTCAAACCCAATCTCCCATACAGGCATACCTCAGAGATACTGTGGTTTCGATTCCAGACCACAACAATAAAGTGAGTCACATGAATTTTTTGGTTTCCCAGTGCATAAAAAATTTATGTTTACACTATGGTCTATAAGTCTATTAAGTGTGCAATACCATTATGTCTATAAAAAATGTATATGCCTTAATTAAAAATACTTCATTGCTAAAAAATGCTAACCATCATCTGAGCCTTCAGCGAATCATAATCTTTTTGCTGGTGGAGGGCCTTGCCTCAATGTTGATGGCTGCTGACTAATCAGGGTGGTGATTGCTGAAGGTTGAGGTGACTGTGGCAATTTCTTGAAAAAAGACAAATATGAAGTTTGCTGCATCAGTTCTTCCTTTCATGAAATATTTCTCTGTAGCATGCAATGCTGTTTGATAGCATTTTACCCACAGTAGAACTTCTTTCAAAATTGGGAGTCAATCCTCTCAAACACTGTCACTGCTTTATCAACTAAGTTTATGGAATATTCTAAATCCTTTTTTGTCATTTCAACAAGGTTCACAGCATCTTCATCAGGAGTAGATTCCATCTCAAGAAACCACTTTGATCAGCACCTGATCTCTAAAATTTACATGATACTGCAAAAACTCAACTGCAAAAAGACAACCCAATTATAAAGTGGGCAAAAGATATGAATAGACACTTCACTAAAGAAGACATTCAAGTAGCTAACAGATATATGAGGAAATGTTCACGATCATTAGTCATTAGAGAAATGCAGATCAAAACTACAAGGAGATTTCATCTCACTTCAACAAGGCTGGCATTAATCCAAAAAACACAAAATAATAAATGTTGGAGAGGCTATGGAGAGATTGGAACACTTATACACTGCTGGTGGGAATGTAAAATGGCACAACCACTTTGGAAATCAATTTGGCACTTCCTTAAAAAGCTAGAATTAGAACTACCATACAATCCAGCAATCCCACTCCTTGGAATATATCCTAGAGAAATAAGAGCCTTTACACGAACAGATACATGCACACCCATGTTTATTGCAGCACTGTTTACAATAGCAAAAAGATGGAAGCAACCAAGGTGCCCATCAATGGATGAATGGATAAATAAATTATGGTATATTCACACAATTGAATACAGTGAGGAATCTGTGAAACATTTCATAACACGGAGGAATCTGGAAGGCATTATGCTGAGTGAAATTAGTCGCAAAAGGACAAATATTGTATAAGACCACTATTATAAGAACTTGAGAAATAGTTTAAACTGAGAAGAAAACATTCTTTTGTGGTTATGAGAGGGGGGAGGGAGGGAGGGTGGGAGAGGGGCATTCACTAATTAGATAGTAGATAAGAACTACTTTAGGTGAAGGGAAAGACAGCACACAATACAGGAGAGGTCAGCACAACTGGAGTAAACCAAAAGCAAAGAAGTTTCCTGAATAAACTGAATGCTTCAAAGGCCAGCATAGCAGGGGCAGGGCTCTGGGGACCATGGTTTCAGGGGACATCTAGGTCAATTGTCATAATAAAATCTATTAAGAAAACATTCTGCATCCCACTTTGAAGAGTGGTGTCTGGGGTCTTAAACGCTAGCAAGCAGCCATCTAAGATGCATCCATTGGTCTCAACCCACCTGGATTAAAGGAGAATGAACACCAAGGACACAAGGCCATTAGGAGCCCAAGAGACAGAAAGGGCCACATGAAACAGAGACTACATCATCCTGAGACCAGAAGAACTAGATGGTGCCCGGCTACAACCGATGACTGCCCTGACAGGGAACACAACAGAGAACCCCTGAGGGAGCAAGAGAGCAGTGGGATGCAGACCCCAAATTCTCATAAGACCAGACTTAATGGTCTGACTGAGACTAGAAGGACCCTGGTGGTAATGGCCCCCAGACCTTCTGTTGGCCCAGGACAGGAACCATTCCTGAAGCCAACTCTTCAGACAGGGATTAGACTGGACAATGGGTTGGAGAGGGATGCTGGTGAGGAGTGAGCTTCTTTGATCAAGGTGGACACTTGAGACTATGTTGGCATCTCCTGCCTGGAGGGGAGATGAGAGGGTGGAAGGGGTTAGAAGCTGGCAAAATGGACGCGAAAAGAGAGAGTGGAGGGAGAGAGCGGGGTGTTTCATTAGGGGGAGAGTAATTGGGAGTGTGTAGCAAGGTGTATATGGGTTTTTGTGTTAGAGACTGACTTGATTTGTAAACTTTCACTTAAAGCACAATAAAACACACACACACACACACACACACACTTTGTTCATCCGTAAGAAGCAACTCCTTATCCACTAAAGTTTTCTCATGAGATTGCAGGAATTCAGTCACATCTTCAGGCTCCACTTCTAATCCTAGTTCTCCTGCTATTTCCAACACCTCTGCAATTACTTCCTTCACTGAAGTCTTGAACCCCTTCAGGTCAGTCACAAGGGTTGGAATTAACTTCTTCCAAAGTTCTGTAATGTTGATATTTTGACCTCTTCTCATGCATGAATCACGGAAGTTCTCAATGGCACCTAGAATGCTGAATCCTTTCCAGAAGGTTTTCAATTTACTTTACCCAGATCCATCACTTGTTGTTAGGCGTCAAGTCAGTTCCAACTTATAGTGACCCTGTGCACAACAGAGTGAAACACTGCCCAGTCCTGCAAAATCCTCACAATTGTTGCTATGCTTGAGCCCATTGTTGCAGTCACTGTGTCAACCCATCTCTTTGAGGGTCTTCCTCTTTTCAGCTGACCCTCTGCTTTACCAAACATGATGTCCTTCTCAAGGGACTGATCCCTTCTGATTACATGTTCAAAATATGTGAGACGAAGTCTTGCCATCCTGGCTTCTAAGGAGCATTCTGGTTGTACTCGTTCCAAGACAGATTTGTTCATTCTTTAAGCAGTCCACAGTATATTCAATATTCTTCGCCAACACCATGATTCAAAGGCATCAATTCTTCTGCGGTCTTCTTCACATGCATATGAGGTGATTGAAAACACCATGGCTTGTGTCAGGTGCACCTGAGTCCTCAAGGTGACATCTTTGCTTTTCAAGACTTTCAAGAGGTCTTTTGAAGCTGATTTGCCCAATGCAATGTAAACGTGTCTTTTGATTGCTTGACTGCGCTTCTGTGGGTGTTGACTGTGGATCCAAGTAAAATGAAATCCTTGACAATGTCAATCTTTTCTCCATTTATCGTGATGTTGCTTATTGGTCCAGTTGTGAGGATTTTTGTTTCCTTTATGTTGAGGTATAATCCGTACGGAAGGCTGTGATCTTTGATCTTCATCAGTAAGTATTTCAAGTCCTCTTCGCTTTCAGCAAGCACGGCTGTGTCATCTGCATAACGCAGGTTGTTAATAAGTTTTCCTCCAATCCTGATGCCCTGTTCTTCATATAGCCCACATTCGCAGCTTAGTTGCTCAGCATACAGTTTGAATAAGGATACAGCCCTGAGGCACATCTTTCCTGACTTTAAACTATGCAATATTCCGTTGTTGTAACGACTACATCTTGGCCTATGTACCTGTTCCTCAGGAGCACAATTAAGTGTTCTGGAATTCCCATTCTTTGCAATGTTATCCGTAATTTGTTATGATCTACACCATGGAATTCCTTTGCATAATCAATGTAACACAGGTAAACACTTTTCTGGTATTCTCTGCTTTTAGCCAAGATCCATCTGACATCAGCAATGATATCCCTTGTTCCAAGTCCTCTTCTGAATCCAGCTTGAATTTTGAGCAGTTCTCTGTCAATGTACTGCTGCAGCCATTTTTGAATTATCTTCAGCACAATTTTGTGTGTGATATTAATGATATTGTTCAGTAATTTCCTCATTCTGTTGGATCACTGTCTTTGGAATGGGCACAAATATGGATCTTTTCCAGTTGATTGACCAGGTAGCTCTCTTCCAAATTTCTTGGCAAAGACAAGTGAGCACCTGCAGCACTGCATCTGCTTGTTGAAACATCTCAATTGATATTCCATCAATTCCTGGAGCCTTGTTTTCGCCAGTGCTGTCACTGCAACTTAGGCTTCTTCCTTCAGTACCATTCGTTTTTGATCATATGCTACCTCCTGAAACGGTTGACCAATTCTTTTTGGTACAGTGACTCAAAAACAGTAAGGATTATGAAATGAATGATAGAACCATCCAAATCATGGAATTCTCTGAACTTGTTAAAGAATGGAATTCATCTACACGCACTGATGTGGAAGATATCCACAACTGCTAGATAAAAAAGCCAGGTACAGAACAATGTAATGTATCATTCCACTAAACAAAATAAACATGTAGAGAAAAAAGTCTGAAAGGATCTACATCAAGCAGTGGTTAACTTTAGAAGGTAAGATCAAGAAGGAAGTTTATGTTTTATTTTATGGATTTTCTACATAGCTTGATTTTTTAAATACATGTACGTTATTTTTGTAATCAGAAAAAACAATATATTTCCACACAATAAGTGAACCAGAGAAACATAACTGATTAATATCTGTAACCTGCAAAGATTCTGTGATGAGAGATGATGTGTAAATAAGAAGCATTATTATGATAGTCAGCCAGCTGAGGAATGAGCTTCCTCTGCAGCTTCATTTCCCAAGACTTCAAAGTGTTGCCTATTCTTCCTCACATGCCATTTGTTCCTCATCCCTGACTCAACGGCAACTAACAACCTACCACTTCTTCAAGCCTGAGCTAGTCAAGGTCAACAATGACTTCCAAGCTGTGAAATTCAACTTCTCTGCTATCCTCTTTGTTTCTTGGAAGTGTCTGGACCCTTGCTCCCACCTTGTTCTCTCAGGACAGAGGAACTTCCTTTCTTTCTGTTTGTACCTTCTGAGACTCCCTGGGTCCTCCTGTTCTGCTCAGCCTGGGACATGGTGTGCTAGGCTCTGTCCTGGGCCCTTCTTTTTTGGTCTCTGCCCTCCCTACAGGACCTCTTCTGGGCCCTTCCTTCTCTCTCTTGGCAGAACCCCCTCCCCTGTTTCATACAGCAGAGAAAAGACAGAAATAGATTCAGAGAGAAGATTCTCCAAAGATAGCAAACATGTACGACTGGTTTTTCCTCTCCCCAAGACTTGGTAAGCCTAGGTGAGGGGAAATGAGAGCGGAGAGGTGAAGCATCTGTTGGAATAAGAGAGGGAGGGGTCAGGAGAAGTAGTGGAACATTCATTTATGGCATGGGTGGGGCTCAGAGAACATGGGTACCTGAGTGTCCAGCTCTTGCCCACGCAGCCCTGGGAACTGCCCACTGTCTACCAGCCCCAGACCTTAGCAGGTGTCTCAGAATAGAGAGAGTGCTGGGGCAGAAAACATCAGTGGGGGGCAAAGCACAGCAGTGGGCCCCACCAAGGATATATTAGGGGTCTAAAGACCTTCCACTTGCCATCAACGCCCACATTTCTAACTCTGTCCTAACCTCTCCACCAAGCTTTAGACTCAAATCCAGCTCCTTCTTGCCATTTCCCCTTGCATGTTCAACAGGCACCTGATGTCCATGCAGGCCATGTTTAAAGGTACTGCCAACTCTGTTGTTCCCACTCTCAGATCAGAAGTCCCCCTGGCTCCTCCTCTCCAGTGAGCACCACACACAGCCCATCTGCAACCATTCGGTGGATAACCTAGGGCAAGCCTTGGTTTGTCAACTGGAGAACAGGTGTGAAGACAGTGCCACGTCAAGGGTTGTTTTAAGGATGAATTATGAACATGCAGGCAAAGCCCTTACACCGTGTATTGGCATATGTGAGCAGTCAATAGATCTTTATCATTAGTCTTGTCAAGTAGGTGGGGCAAACCCTACTTGATGATCTTCAGCAAAATTTTGCTTGCATGTGATATTAATGACATTGTTTGATAATTCCTGCATTCTTGGGAATAGGCATAAATGTGGATCTTTTTCAGTCAGTTGGCCAGACAGCTGTCTTCCAAATTTCTTGGCATAGACGAGTGAACACTTCCAGAGCTGCATCAGTTTGTTGAATCATCTCAATTGGTAGTCCTTCAATTCCAGAAGCCTTGTCTTTTGCCAATACCTTCAGTGCAGCTTGGACTTCTTCCTTCAGTACCATTGGTTCCTGATCATGTTACCTCCTGAAATGGTTGAATGTCAACCAATTCTTTTTAGTATAGCGACTGTGTGTATTCCTTCCATCTTCTTTCGATGCTTCCTGCATCATTTAATATTTTTCCCATAGAATGCTTCAGTATTGCAACTTGAGGATTGAATTTTTTCTTCGGTTCTTTCGGCTTGAGAAATGCTCAGTGTTTTCTTCTCTTTTGGTGTGTTATCTCCAGGTCTTTGCACATGTCATCGTAATACTTTACTTTGCCTTCTCGAGCAGCTCTTTGAAATCTTCTGCTCAGCTTTTATTGCATCATTTTTTCTTTTGCTTTAGCTACTCGGCATTCAAGAGCAAGTTTCAGAGTCTCTTCTGACATCTGTATAGGTCTTTTCTATATCTCCTGTTTTTTTTAATGACCTCTTGCTTTTCTTCATGTATGATGTCCTTGATGTCATCCCACAACTCATCTGGTCTTCAGTCATTAGTGGTCAACGTGTCAAATCTATTCTTGAGATGGTCTCTAAATTCAGGTCGGTTATACTCAAGGTTGTACTTTGGCTCTCGTGGACTTGTTCTAATTTTCTTCCATTTCAACTTGAACTTGCATATGAGTAATTGATGGTCTGATCCGCAGTCAGCCCCTGGCCTTGTTCTGACTGATGATACTGAGCTTTACCATCGTCTCTTTCCACAGATGTAGCTGATTTGATTCCTACGTATTCCATCTGGCAAGGTTCATGTGTATAGTCGCCATTTATTTTGGTGAAAAAAGGTATTTTCAATGAAGAAGTTGTTGGTCTTGCAAAATTCTATCATGTAATCTCCAGCATTGTTTCTATCACCAAGGCCATATTTTCAAACTATGATCGTTGTTTCCAACTTTTGAATTCCAATCACCAGTAATTATCAGTGTATCCCGACTGCATGTTTGATCAATTTCAGATGGTAAAAGTTGGTAAAAATCTTCAATATCTTCATCTTTGGCCTTAGCAGTTGGTGCATAAATTTGAATAACAGTTGTATTAAATGGTCTTCCTTGTAGGCATATGGATATTACCACTGACAGCACTGTACTTCAAGATAGATCTTGAAATGTTCTTTCTGATGATGAATGCAACGCTATTCCTCTTCAAGCTGTCATTCCTGGCATAGCAGACCATATGATTGTTCTATTCAAAATGACCAATACCAGTCCATTTCAGCTCACTAATGCCTAGAATATTGATCTTTATGCATTCCATTTTTGACAATTTACAACTTTTCTATATTCATACTTTGTACATTCCATGTTCTGATTATTAAGGGATGTTTGCAGCTGTTTCTTCTCATTTTGAGTCGTGCCACATCAGCAAATGAAGGTTCCGAGACATTGACTCCATCCATGTCATTAAAGTCAACTCTACTTTGGGGAGGCAGCTCTTCTGCGGTTGTCTTTTGTGTGCCTTCCAACCTGAGGGCCTCATCTTCTGGCACTATATCAGACAATGTTCCACTGCTGTTCATAAGGTTTTCACTCCCTAATTCTTTTCAGAAGTAGATCACTGGGTCCTTTTTCTTAGTCTGGAAGCTCAGCTGAAACCTGTCCTCCACGGGTGACCCTGCTTGTATTTGAATACCAGTGGCATAGCTCCTAGCATCACAGCAACACACAAGCTCCCACAGTACGAAAAACGGACAGACACGTGGGGGAGATTCATCAGAGGAATCACTATATATGGCAGCTATAGTGTTATGAAGTGTATTTTTAAAGACTTGAAAGTCAAAACTACTCCTTGATCCATGGGTTGCAGAATGGATGGTGTGTTAGCAGGCATGAAAACAACATTAATCTCCATGCACATGTCCATCACAGCTCTTGGATGACCAGGTGCATTGTCAATGAGCAGTGTATTTTGAATCTTTTTTTCTGAGCAGTAGGTCTCAACAGTGGGCTTGAAATACTTAGTAAGCTATGTTGTTGTAAAGAGACATGCTGTCATCCAGGCTTTGCTGTTCCATTTATAGAGCACAGGCAGATTAGATTTTGCACAGTTCTTAAGGGCCCTCGGACTTTCAGAATGGTAAATGAGTATATATGCTTCAACTTAAAGTCATGAGCTGCATTAGTCCCTAACAAAGTCACCAGCTGCATTAGCCCGTCCTTTGAAACGCTGAAGCCAGGGCGTTGACTTCTCTCTAGCTACTGAAGTCCCAGACGGCATCTTCTTCCAATATGAGGCTGTTTCACCGACAGTGAACATCTGTCGTTTAGTGTGGCCGCCTTCATCCATCATCTCAGCTAGAGCTTCTGCATCAGTACTTGCTGCTTCGCCTTGCACTTTTAGGGAGGCGGCTTCTTTCCTTAAACCTCATGAACCAACCTTTGCTAGCTTCAACCTTTTCTTCTGCAGCTTCCTCATTTCTCGCAGCCTTCATAGAATGGAATAAAGTTAGGGCCTTCCTTGCTCTGCTTTAGGCTTTGGGTTAAGGGAATGTTGTGGCTGGTTTGATCTGCTATTCAGACCACTAAAGCTTTCTCCATATCAGCAATAAGGCTGTTCTGCTTTATCGTTCATGTGTTCAGTGGAGTAAAAAAACAAAACAAAAACCAAACCTGTTGTCATCAAGATGATTCCAACTCATGGTGACCCTAACAACAGAGTAAAACTGCCCGCTAGGGTTTCCAAGGAGCGCCTGGTGGATTCGAACTGCCAACCTTTTGGTTAGCAGCTGTAGCTCTTAACCACCACACCACCAGGGTTTCCATTCACTGGAGTAACACTTATAATTTACTTCAAGAACTTTTCCTTTGCATTCATGACTTGGTTAACTGGTGCAAGAAGCCTAGCTTTTGGCCTGTCTCGGCTTTTGACATGCCTTCCTCTCTAAGCTTAATTATCTAGCTTTTGATTAAAGTGAGAGACTTGTGACTCTTTCACTTTAGGGTTATCAATTGGCCTAATTTCCATATAGTTGTGTCTCAGAGAATTAGGGAGACTTGAGAGGGAGATGGGGGAATGGCCAGTTGGTGGAGCAGTGACAATATAATATTTATGAAGTTCACCGTCTTATACAGGTGTGGTTTGGGGTGCCCCAAAACTAGTATTAAAGATCACTGATCTCAGATTACCATAAAAGATATAATAATGAAGAAAAAATTTGAAATATTGTGAGAATGATCAAAACATGACACAGAGACACAAAGTGAGGACACACTGTTGGAAAATGGCACTGATAGGCTTCCTCGACACACGGTTGCCACAAACCTCCAATGCGTAAAAAAGGCAGTATCTGTGAAGTGCAATAAAGCAAAGCACCAAAAAATTTGTATGCCAGTATACCACTTCCATTTAATGATGGAGTGCTGCTGTGCATATCTGACATTGTAACTGTGGGTCAGGCAGCACCCAGTTCATGATGGGCAGCTTAGCTCGCATGGTAATTTGGTGGCCCATGGTTAAGTGTTCAGTATCCACTAAGGCACAGTAACAAGCCAAAAGCTGTTGTTTCTCAAAAGGAGAGCAGTTATCTGCAGAGGATGGCTGGGCTTTGCTCCAAAATCCTAAGGGTCTAAGAGCTGTGATTCACCAGTAAGGGCCTGCCAAAAACTCCAAACAGCATCTCTATCTGCCACTGACACTTCAAGTACCACTGGACCAGCTGGATATTATGGCCCAAGTGGCAGAACAGTTTGCAGAGCAGCCTGAACCTATTGCAGAGCCTTCTCTCTTTTTGGTCCCCACTCAGAACTAGCAGCTTTTTGAGTCACTTGATAAATAGGCCTGAGTAGCACACCCAAATGAGGAATATGTTGCCTCTGAAATCTAAAAAAATTCCACCAGGCATTGTGCCTCGTTTTGGTGTTGTTGTTGTAAGGTGCCGTCGAGTTGGTTTCAACTCATAGCCACCCTAGGCACAATAGAATGAAACACTGCCCAGTCCTGAGCCATCCTTACCATCGTTGTCATGCTTGAGCTTGTTGTTGCAGCCACTGTGTCAATCCACCTTGCTGGGGTCTTCCTCTTTACTGCTGACCCTGTACTCTGCCAAGCGTGATGTCTTCCTCCAGGGACTGATCCCTCCTGACAACACGTCCAAAGTATGTAAGATGCAGCCTCGCCATCCTTGCTTCTAAGGAGCATTCTGGTTGTACTTCTTCTAAGACAGATTTGTTTGTTCTTTTGGCAGTCCATGGTATATTCAACATTCTTCGCCAACACAATTCAAAGGCGTCAATTCTTCTTCAGTCTTCCGTATTCATTGTCTAGCTTTCATATGCATATGACGCGGTTGAAAATAGCATGGCTTGGGTCAGGTGCACCTTAGTCTTCAAGGTGACATCTCTGCTCTTCAACACTTTGAAGAGGTCCTTTGCAGCAGATTTACCCAATGCAATGCATCTTTTGATTTCTTGACTGCTGCTTCCATGGCTGTTGATTGTGGATCCAAGTAAAATGAAATCCTTGACAACTTCAATCTTATCTCCGTTTATCATGATGTTGCTCACCCGTCCAGTTGTGAGGATTTTTGTTTTCTTTATGTTGAGGTGCAGTCCATACTGAAGGCTGTGGTCTTTGTCTGCATTAGTAAGTACTTCAAGTCCTCTTCACTTTCAGCAAGCAAGGTTGTGTCATCTGCATAATGCAGGTTGTTAATGAGTCTTCCTCCAATCCTGATGCCCCGTTCTTCTTCACATAGTCCAGTTTCTTGTACTGATTGCATAAAGCATACAGAATGAATAGGTATGGTGAAAGAATAAAACCCTGACGCACACCTGTCCTGACTTTAAACCAATCAGTAGCCCCTTGTTCTGTCCAAACAACTGCCTCTTGATCTATGTAAAGGTTCCTCAGGAGCACAATTAAGTGTTCTGGAATTCCCATTCTTCACAATATTATCCATGGTTTGTTATGATCCACACAGTAGAATGCCTTTGCATAGTCAATAAAACACAGGTAAACAACCTTCTGGTATTCTCTGCTTTCAGCCAGGATCCATCTGACATCAGCAATGATATCCCTGGTTTCATGTCCTCTTCTGAAACCAGCCTGAATTTCTCGCAGTTCCCTGTCAGTATACTGCTGCAGCTGTTTTTGAATTATCTTCAGCAACATTTTGTTTGCGTGTGATATTAATGATATTGTTCTATAATTTCCATTCAGTTGGATCACCTTTCTTGGGAATAGGCATAAATATGGATCTTTTCCAGTCATTTGGCCAGGAAGCTGTCTTCCATATTTCTTGGCATAGACGAGTGAGTACCTCCAGCGCTACATCTGTTTGTTGAAACATCTCAATTGATATTCCATCAATTCCTGTTGCCTTGTTTTTTGCCAATGCCTTCAGAGCAGCTTGGACTTCTTCCTTCAGTACCATCGGTTCCTGATCACATGCTACCTCTTGAAATGGCTGAACATCGACTAATTCTTTTTGGCATAATGACTCTGTGTATTTCTTCCATCTTCTTTTGATGCTTCCTGCATCGTTTAACATTTTCCCCATAGAATCCTTCACTATTCCAACTCAATGCTTGAATTTTTTCTTCAGTTCTTTCAGCTTGAGAAACGCCGAGTGTGTTCTTCCCCTTGGTTTTCCATCTCCAGCTCATTACACATGTCATTGTAATACTTTGTCTTCTCGAGCTGCCCTTTGAAATCTTCTGTTCAGTTCTTTTACTTCATCAGTTCTTTCTTTTGCTTTAGCTGTTCGGCATTTGAAAGCAAGTTTCAGAGTCTCCTCTGACATCCATCTTGGCCTTTTCTTTCTTTCCTGTATTTTCAATACCTCTTGCTTTCTTCATGTATGATGTCCTTGATGTCATTCCACAACTTCTCTGGTCTTCCGTCACTAGTGTTCAACGCGTCAAATCTATTCTTCAGTTGGTCTCTAAATTCAGGTGGGATGTACTCAAGGTCATATTTTGGCTCTCATGGACTTGCTCTGATTTTCTTGTTTCAGCTTGAACTTGCATATGAGCAATTGATGGTCTGTTCCACAGTCGGTCCCTGGCCTTGTATGACTGATGATACTGAGCTTTTCCATCATCTCTTTCTACAGATGCAGTCAATTTGCTTTCTGTGTTCTATCTGGCGAGGTCCATGTGTATAGTCACCATTTATGTTGGTGAAAGAAGGTATTTGCAATGAAGAAGTCGCTGGTCTTGCAAAATTCTATGATTCGATCTCTAGCATTGTTTCTATCACCAAGGCTGTATTTTCCAACTACTGATCCTTCTTCATTTCCAACTGCCAGTAATTATCAATGCATCTTGATTGCATGTTTGATCAATTTCAGATTGCAGCAGCTAATAAAAATCTTCTTCATCTTTGGCCCTAAGTGGTTGGTGTGTAAATTTGAATAATAGTCATATTAACTGGTTTTCCTTGTAGGCGTATGGATATTATCCTATCACTGATGGCGTTGTACTTCAGGAGAGATCTTGAAACGTTCTTTTTGATGATGAATGCAACACCATTCCTCTTCAAGTTGTCATTCCCAGCAGAGTAGACTGTATGATTGTCTGATTCAAAATGGCCAATACCAGTCCATTTCAGCTCACTAGTGCCTAGGATATCAATGTTTATGCGTTCCATTTCATTTTTGATGATTTCCAATTTTCCCAGATTCATACTTTGTACATTCCAGGTTCTGATTATTAATGGATGTTTGCAGCTGCTGCTTCTCATTTTGAGTCATGCCACATCAGTGAATGAAGGTCCTGAAAGCTTTACTCCATCCACGTCATTGAGGTCGACTCTACTTTTGAGGAGGCAGCTCTTCTGCAGTCATCTTTTGAGTGCCTTCCAACCTGGGGGGCTCATCTTCCAGCACTATATCAGACAATGTTCCCCTGCCATTCATAAGGTTTTCACTGGCTAAATGCTTTTCAGAAGTAGACTGCCGAGTCCTTCTTCCTAGTCTGTCTTAGTCTGGAAGCTCAGCTGAAACCTGTCCTCCCTAGGCGACCCTGCTGATATCTGAATATCAATGGCATAGCTTCCAGCATTACAGCAACAAGCAAGCCCCCACAGTACGGCAAACTGACAGACACATTTTTTGGTGTGGGAGGGGCCAAATGCAATAACTTATCCTTTACTTTAGAAGGAATAGCTGGATGTGCCCCATTCCACTGGACCTCCTAGAAATCTCAAGAGGTGGAACGTGCTTGAATTTTTGTCAGATTAATTTCCCATCCTCTAGCACACAAATGTTTTACCAGTTAAGTCCAAAGTCATTGACACTTTCTCCATACTAGGTCCAATCAGCAAAATGTCATCAATGTAATGGACCAGTGTGATGTCTTCTTGAAGGGAAAAGGGAACAAGGTCCCTGTGGACTAAATGATGATATAGGACTGGAGAGCTGATATACCCCTGAGGTAGGTGTACTGCTGGCCTTGCCAGCTGAAGGCAAACTACTTTTGGTGTTCCTTCAAAACTAGAATTGAGAAAGAGGCACTGGCCAGATCAATGGCTGCATACTAAGTACTAGGAGATGTATTAATTTGCTCAAGCAATGAAACCACATCTGGAACAGCAGCTGCAGTTGGAGTCACCACCTGGTTAAGTTTACAATAATCCACTCTCATTCTTCAAGATCTGTTTTTTTGCACAAGCCAAGTAAGAAAGTTGAATGGGGATGTGGTGGGAATCACCACCCCTGCATCCTTCAACTCTTTGATGGTGGCAGTAAACTCTACAGTCCCTCCAGAAATGCGGTATTGCTTTTGGTTTACTATTTTCCAAGGTAGGGGCAGTTCTAGTGGATTCCACTTGGCTTTTCCTGCTATAATAGAACTTTCTCCATGTGTCAGGGATCCAGCGTGGAGGCTCTGCCAGTTACTGAGTATGTGTATTCCAATTATGCATTCTGGAACTCAGGAAATTATGATAGAGTAGATTCAGGGACCCACTGGACCCACTGCCCCCACTGTGAGATGGAAGTCAACTAAGACTCTATGGACAACCTGACCTACATATGTCCCTACTCTGACTGGTGGGCCACAGTGACATTTTTGGTCTCCTGGAATTAGCGTCAGTTCAGAGCCAGTGTCCAGTAATCCCTGAAAAGTCTGATTTTTCCTTTCCTCAGGGAACACTCTCATAAAAGGCCATAGATCTTTTAAGATTAACACTATAAAACTCAGCAGTGTAGTAAGGTTCTTCCTCAGGTGGACCCAGCTTCCCCCTCACCCTTCATTCAAGGGGTTGTGGGTCTGTAAATTGGTTCATCTGGGAATTGAATGAGGGGCCATGAACCTATTTTGGCGATTCAGGTTAGAATGCCGTTCACTTCACCTAGAATTCTTCTGTTTGTACAGATCAAGTAAATATTTAGTAGGCTTTCCATCAATTTCACTCCTAGGGACACCACGATTAAGTAGTCAGTGCTGTAAGTCCATGGAAGTCACACTCTTCTGATTATTGCTGACTCTGCTGTCCATTGTATTACCCATGCCTACCTTGTCTTTTGCAATTAAGTGCTGCCACTTGGCCCTTGCCGTCCCAGGGTCCAATCAGCCCCATTGTAGTTAGGGGTCTTAATGCAGTTAGGGCAGCTCCCAATGTAAAATCTGACCTATGTAAAACAGCAATCACAGCAGTCTTCAAGTATGCTGGGGCTCCCTTCACAAATTTGTTCCTCACAGTTGTGGTGAAAGGTGTGTCCTCTGGGCACTCCCTGGGTGGGTCTGTGGGTCCAACCTGATAAATCCACTCTAACATGCTACCTTCTTCTACAGTATACCAAGGCAGTTCTGGAATTTCAACATGATTTAATGAAGGCCACCTCTTAATCTAGGCTTCAGTCAACCAACCAAATAAACTTAGATCCTTTTCTAATCTCTCAAGGTGAAAAACTGAATGAAAAATCTGTGCTTAGTGGGCCTGTATCAATAAACTCAGAGTTATCCAACTTTGTTCCTTTTACCATTATCCCACATCCTTAAAAGCCATTCCCACACATATCACCATGTTTCTGCTTGTACATATTAGAAAAACCAGTTTTTCTGGAGTGTAGTGTAACTTCTCATGGATCACACTTTGTACTTTGCTCTTGGGGCGTGTAGGACTAAGTCTAGTTATAGATCTGGAAGCAAAAATGAGCAGTAGGGGTGGTTCTGGGGACATTCACCAACGTTTTGTAAGGAATCTACCTCAGGCAATGCCCCACGCAATGTCTCAAAGACTCTAATTAGATGGAGGTGGAAAGGATAATGATTTTACTGGGGAGGGTGGTTTAGCAATATTGGAGTAATCTCAGATAGGTGTGAAAGGGCTGGTTTGGTTAGCAGGAGTGATTCAACAGAATTTAGGGGCTCCATATCCCTAGCTTCCTGGTTATATGCCCATATGTCCCCATCCCAAGTTTCATGATCCCATTTCTTCTCAATTATTGCTCTTACTTTAACTTCAGACACCATTTGAAGTTGGAAACTTAAATGGTGTTATAATTCAGCCTCTTGTAGCAAGAGATCCTGGGTCTGATGTTCTGCAGTGTCAGCTTTGTTACTCTAAGAAATAAGGCTTTCATAGCAAAAAGATGGAAGCAACCAAGGATGCCCATCAAAGGATGAATGGATAAATAAATTATGGTATATTCACGCAATGAAATATGACACATCCGTAAAGAACAATGATGAATCTGTGAAACATTTCATAACACGGAGAAATGTGGAAGGCGCTATGCTGAAATTAGTGAGTTGCAAAAGGACAAATATTGTATGAGACCACTACTAAGAACTTAAGAAATAGTTTAAACACAGAAGAAAATATTCTTTGATGGTTATGAGGGTGGGAAGGGAGAGAGGGAGAGGGGTATTCACTAATTAGATAGTAGACGAGAACTATTTTAGGTGAAGGTAAAAACAACACACAATACAGGAGAGGTCAGCACAACTGGACTAAACCAAAAGCAGTTTCCTGAATAAACCAAATGCTTCGAAGGTCAGAATAGCAGGGGTAGGGGTCTGGGGATCATGGTTTCAGGGGACATCTAAGTCAACAGGCATAATAAAGCGTATCAAGAAAACATTCTGCATCCCACTTTGGTGAATGGCGTCTGGGGTCTTAAACGCTGCCAAGCGGCCACCTGAGATGCATGTATTGGTCTCAACCCACCTGGAGCAAAGGAGAAGAATACCAAAGACACAGGTAATTATGAGCCCAAGAAACAGAAACACAGGACCACATAAATCAGAGACTACATCAGCCCGAGACCAGAAAAACTAGATGGTGCCCGGCTACAACCCATGACTGCCCTGACAGGGAACACAACAGAAAATTCCTGATGGAGCAGGAGAGCAGTCGGATGCAGACCTCAGATTCTCATAAAAAGATCTGACTTAATGGTCTGACTGAGACTAGAAGGACTCCGGAGTTCATGATCCTCAGACCTTCTGTTAGCCCAAGACTGGAACCATTCCCAAAGCCAACTCTTTAGACAGGGATTGGACTGGAGTATAAGATAGAAAATGATACTGGTAAGGAGTGAGCTTCTTGGTTCAAGTAGACACATGAGACTATGTGGGCAGCTCCTGTCTGGTGGGGAGATGAGAAGGCAGAGGGGGACAGAAGCTGGCTGAATGGACACGGGGAATACAGGGTGGAGAAGAATGTGCTGTCTCATTAGGGGGAGAGCAGCTAGGAGTACTTAGCAACATACATATAAATTTTTGTATGAGAGACTGACTTGATTTGTAAACTTTCGCTGAAAGCACAATAAAAAGAAGAAAAGGAAATAAGGCTTTCTTTCAGAGCACAAGTGGTAACTTTCAGGCCTTTATGTAGCCCTTGAGCTGTGACTCTGAAGCTCAGTCACCACTCTGTCTATAGATAGCTGGACCAACCAACCAGCCTCCCTATACTTCTGTTTGACAGAAATGTTGAAAGTATCAAATACACAATCACCCAAAATCTTATTTCTCACAAATATTTGATCCAATGGTGAGGGTATTTCATGTTTCTACTGCCACCTCAGCCATCGATTAGCAGTGCCCTCTTCACTACTGGAATTAGTCATTAGTGCCTTTAAGACTACCCAGGCTTGAGAACCAATTCAGAAAACTTATTCTCAAGGTTTTGTTCTTCTAGAATCACTCTTGGTACCAAATGTCTTAGTCTGGGTTCTCTAGAGGAGCAAAACCGGTGACACGTAGATACATACATACAGAGAGATTTACTTCAGTGAAACGGCTCACACAATTGTGAGAAAATGTTCACGTCAATTGTTGGGGCTGGCAAGTCCCAAATCCGAGGGTTAGACGAGAGGCTGACGATCTCCGCTGGCTTGTGCGGTTGCAGGGGCTGATGAACCCAAAACCTGTAGGTGAGCCGACAGGCTAGCCGCCTTTGTTGACTTACAGGGTTGTGGGGGTTGGTGAATCCAAAATCTGCAGCTCAGGTGACAGGCTGGAGGCTCCTGCTGGCTTACGTCCCAGGAATCAGGGTCTGACACTGAGAAGACGGCAGGATCAGAAGGAGAGCGAGCTTTACAGGAACATTCGTTTATATCACGGATGCAGGCCACACACCCGTAAGAAAACTCCTCTTCCCACTGATTGGCAGTTCACATCAGATCATGAAATGGGAGATGATACAGTGCCAGCCAACCCACTGAGAATTATAGCCTAGCCAAACTGACAACATACCATCAACCATCACAGCTCCCCATCCCTGTGAAAAACTCTGGTGAACCAATCTCAATGGTTAAGGATTCCTTTAGCCTAGGTAACACAGGCCTAAGTTGCCTAACCCAAGGAAGGCCAAATGTACGCATTCTGTCTTTTCACCCCATCCCACACCAGATGAAGGAGTTCACCATCCCAATAGGAGGAAGGTGATCTCAAGTGTGCTATAGTGTTGGTCCCAAAGACATGGCAAGAACTGGCAGACTTCCTGTCTCCATCTGTTCAGGGCAGGGCAGAGAAGAGCCCCAGGCCCAAACTGTTCACAAGTGTCGTAAGGCAGGATGGCCAGGTCTTGTCTCCAGAGGCAGTAGACTGAAACAATCTTACTGTCACACAAGGGCTAGCTAGAAGGGAGATAGCTGGGCTTGTCCTCTACGGGAGCAAGCCTGGCTACCTTACCACTGTAGAAGAAGGAAGAGGATCTATACACCTGAAAGTCCCACCCCAGACCTGAGACCTTAATTGCCCTAGAGTTTGATCAATTTATATTCACACCTGGACATAACAGAGTCTGATACTGAGGATAATCAAAAGCTGACAGACTTTGGCACTGTGAGATCTTTAAAATGCTGGGTCAAACGGAACTCTTCATGCAGAATAACAAAGCTATTAACAGAGTAGACTCTCATCAATGTGCGAGCAACTATAGTAGTGATACTACACAGCACTGATAGACTTGATAATAAAAAGGTACAAACTGCTCATGTACAAAAACCTCTTTGAGTCCTTTATTGATTTTGGAGATGTGTGGTACGTACAATTAACAGCATCACACCAGCTACGAAGTACAGATATCCAAAAGTGTACTTCAGAACCAGGATCTCAGAGCAGCTTACGGTGCTGCCTGCTCTGAACGTCAACACCCAGGTCTGACACACACAGGACAGACACTCTAACAATTTCACTCTGAAATAGTTCTTTAAAAAAATGACAAGAACTAATAGTTCAAACCCCTTAGAATGTGAGATACGGCAGCTCTTTTGGTGCTGGGGCACTGCTGTCAAAGGCCAGCTCAGGCATTGGAAGGTAAGACAGAATAAGAACCAACCATGGTGAGGGGAAGAGGTTTTATTTTCAGTGTAGAGAGATACCAGATGGTCCAAGTGGATATGTTCAGTCCAGGCTCAGTGTGGGTCCTGCAGGAATCCACCAGATAAATATAGTTTATAAACCAGAGGCTGAAAAATGCCAGCCAGCCATTTGTGTCACTGATTCCAACTGGCAGACACTGACACATCAGGAGTCATTAATGATCGCAGAGCAAGTTTGAAAGGGAAACATGTGAAAGCAAGAAGTGGGCTCACGGTGCCAGCTGGCTCTGATCCTTCCTGCCACTGGGTGCCATAGGTCCCTCTGCTTTCACATGTGAGTTAAGGAAGGCTTCCTTTATTTCAATGTTCCACTTTGAAAATAGCCAACCCCCCCACCCCACCCCTACCATCATTATTCATAAATTCTGTTTCCAAAGTCCTGATTCTCCTGGGCCTAGACTTTTTCCTTCCGCTTCAATTTGGACACTTTCTTAACAGTTCCGTTCTTGTTTAGCAGCTTCAGGACACGGTCCTTATGATCTAACACTTTAAGCATGGAGTCTCTGGCCTCACTGATTTGATCCATCACCAGTTTACACCTCTGCATATTTCCCTGTAACAAAGACAGGACAGCATCCGTCAGTAACCATGAGGACAATATGTTTCAAAGAATTTCTCACCAATCGGGCTGATGCCGTTTTGAGGGTTTCACATAGAAAAAAGGTCTTAATGTTTCTTGGTAATGCAGGCTGAAGTAATGGCTTTTATGAAGGTTATGAGTGGATGGGGGAGAAAATAAGACTTTACAGTGAACAACTCCACAGACGGGCCGCTCAGTCATTAAGGGGCTCACACGAACCTGTATCAGCTCGTTTATTCGGTGCAGATCGTCGTCAGTTGCCGCTTTTTTCTTTGGGATAATCCCTTCCTGTAAGTTGGTGAGTCTTTCATAAACATCATGCTCTAGATTCGTCTGCAACATATAAAAGACACTGTGGCCTCAGAGAAATTTTTCTGTTCATCTGAGGCAAAGTGTAATTCTGTAATGAACCTGCCTTGAATTAGCTTTGTAAACTGGAAACTGACTAATACTGATTTACACATAATTTGCCAAAGTCAAGCGTCTATTTTTAAGGATAGCTTTTAAACACTGTCCTGAATTCACAATTCCTCTAAAAAGCACACCTATATAACTGACATAAAAATTTGTTTTTCTGCTAAGTAGAAAAACTAACCAAGGCATATGTATTTTAGACGCTCATAACAGAAAATGTTTTTCAGATCACTGTTACTCCAAAGATGGGAAAACTCTGAAGCTATTCCATATATTTTGGTCCTGGGTACCAGAACTAAGACATATTTAAGTTACAAGCATTATGTAGCACACACAAAAATTCTACCATGACTCATGTTAATTTGGAATGCTTCAGAAATTACTCGAAAACTCAGATGTCTCCAGCAACTTTTCTTCTCTTCACATGATCTCAGTTGCTAGAACTTGACCTACCAGCTGTAGTAACTGGGCGGCACAGAGGTGGACCTTCCAGCCTTGAGCACGACAGGATACTCCTTTTTGATTAGCTATTTCCTGCAGCATAGCTTTTTTCTCCTCTGGAACCATAAAAAATACATAAATTTTTACAAAGCTAAAGTCATCGCCTAAATGGTCATATTTTATCAAGATTTCTTTACCTAAACATCCCTGAATAAATCCCCTGAATTTAAGTCATTAAGATAGCAGTCAAGACATATTCTGCTAAATCTGTGAGTTAAAAAGAGAGTAAGTTCATATTTTACAAAAGGGGAAACAGTCTTTATGAGCTGGACCCTTGCTCAACGGTGCAAGTGCTCAATGTGTGATGGTTACAAGCATGTAGAGGGTTGGGCATAATGACTCATAACAGCATTATTCATGAAAGTCCAAAAATGGCAACAACCCAAATGTCCACCAAGTGTCAAATGAACAAGCAAAATGTGATATGTTCATACAATGGAATGTTATTTGGCAATAAAAAGGAATAAAGCACTAATACAAGCTATACCATGGAAGAACCTAGAAAACATTATGCTCAGTGAAAGAACCCAGAAACAACAGGTTGTATGTTGTTATGATTCCATTTATTATGAAACTTCCAGAAGAGGCAAATCCATAGAGACAGAAAGTAGATTAGTGGTGTGAGGAGCTGGGGAGGCTGGGAAACTGGGGTGAGGGGTGAAGGGTGCTAGGTTTCCTACTGGAGTGATGAAATGTTCTAAAACTGATGTGGCAGTGGGGGCACCACTCTAAATACACTAAAAACCACTGAAGATGTTTTAAATAGGTAAATTGTACGATATGTGAATTGTATCTCAACAAAGCTGCTACTATAAATATATACACTACAGAGAGGTTCTGTGTACCCTTCACCTGATTCCCCCAATGACCATAATTATAGCACAGTATCAAAACTAGGAAAGTGGCACTGATATGAAGTGTATCATTCTGTCACTTTATCACTTGTAGATTTATGTAACCAGCACAGCAAAACCTCCCTCGTGCTACCCCTTTATAGTCACACCCCCCATCCCCATCATCCCTAAGCCCTGGCAACGGCTAATCTGTTCTTCATCTCTATGATTCTGTTATTTCAAGAATGTTCTATACATAAATGGAACCATACAGTACGTGTCCTTTTGAGAATGGCTTTTATTCATTCAGCATAATGCTCTGAAGACTGATCCAACTTGTTGTATGTATCAGTACCAGACCCAAAAACCCAGGGCTGTCGAGTCGATTCCGACTCATAGCAACCCCACAGGACAGAGTAGAACTGGCCAACAGAGTTTCCAAGGACAGCCTGGCGGATTCGAACTGCTGACCTTTTGGTTAGTAGCTGTAGCACTTAACCACCAGGATTTCATATAGTCCTTTCCTTTTTATTGTGGAGAAGTATTCCATGGTATGGATGTACCACAGTTGGTTTAACCATCTGCCTACCAAGAGACACTTTGTTTCCAGCTTTTGGCCATTAACAAAAAAGCTGCTATAAATAATTGTGTACAGGTTTTTGCATGGGCATTAAGATTTAATTTATCTGGGACAAATGTCCAGGAGTACAACTGCTAGATCCTATGGTAAATATGTTTAGTTTTTGAAAGACTGCCTAATTATTTTCCAGAGAGGCTGTAGAACTTTACAGTCCTGTCAGCAATGCATGAGAAGAGATCCTTTTTTCTGCATCCTTGCTGATAAGTGTACAGCTCACTGTATTTTAATTTGCATTTCCCTGGTGCTAGTGACCACCAAACCAAACCCATTGTTGCTCAGTCAATTGTGACTCATGTAATAATCAAATAATCTGAGGAGCTAGACTATATGAAGAATACGGCATCAGGACTGGAGGAAGACTCATTAACAATCTGTGATATGCAGATGACACAACCTTGCTTGATGAACGTGAAGAGGCCTTGAAGCATTTACTGATGAAGATCAAAGACTACGGCCTTCACTATGGATTACTCCTCAGTATTAAGAAAACAAAAAACCCTCACAACTGGACCAATAAACAACATCATGATAAACAGAGACAAGATTGAAGTTATCAAGGATTTCATTTTACTTGAATCCATAATCAACACCCATGGAAAAAGCGGTCAAGAAATCAAATGACATATTGCGTTGGGCAAATCTACTGCAAAAGGCCTCTTTGAAGTGTTAAAAAGCAAAGATGTCACTTTGAGGACTAAAGTGGACAATGAATAAGGACAGAAAGAAGAAGAATGGATGCACTTGAATTAAGGTGTTGGTGAAGAATATTGAATATAGGATGGACTGTCAGAAGAATGAACACATCCGTCTTGGAAAACGTACAGCCAGAATGCTCTTTAGAAGCGAGGACAGTGAGACTTCATCTCATGTGCTTTGGATATGTTATCAGGAAGGATCAGTCCCTGGAGAAGGACATCATACTTGGTAGAGTAGAGGGTCAATGAAAAAGAGTTCAACCTTCAATGAGATGGACTGACAGTGACTGCAACAACTGGGCTGAAACATAGCAACAATTGTGAGGATGGCGCAGGACCGAGCAGTGCTTCGTTCCGTCGTACATAAGGTCACTGAGTCGGAACCACTCAACAGCACCTAACAAATAACAACAGTGACCACCATCTGGCTGTCAGTTTTTGTTCTGGTATATATAAGGCAACCATCAGTCAGAGTCAACTCAATGAGTCAACAGTAGCCATCTAATGCTAGCGGTGTTAAACATTTTTAAATAATTGATTTTATTTTTGGTGCAGCTTTAGATTTACAGAAAAGTTGAGAAGACGGTAGAATCCTCATATACCCCTTCACATACTTTTCTCTATTATTAACAGCTTACATTAGTAATACTGTAGTTGTTACAATTAATGAACCAATACTGATGTACTACTGTTACAGATTGAATTGTGTCCCCCTCAAAATATGTGTTGTAAATATACTACTACCCCTCATAGGAGAGAGTAGAACTGCTGACCTTTCATTTGCAGCCGAGCACTTAACCACTGTGCCATTAGGGGTTCTACAGGGGTGCTATGAGTTGAAATGATGGCAATGGGTTTGGGTTTTTTTATTTTTTAAATAGGCCTGCCTAATCTTTGGCTGAGGAGCCCTGGGGGCACAGTGGTTAAGAATTTGGCTGCGAACCAAAACGTCAGCAGTTCAAATCTACCAGCTACTCCTTGGAAACCCTATGGGGCAGTTCTAACCTGCCCTATAGGGTTGCTAGGAGTCAGAATTGACTCGATGGCAATGGGTTATCTTTTGCTGAAGGGTGAACCTCAGGAGTCACTTTAGTACTGAGTTAAAAGGGTGTCTGTGGGCCATACTCTCGGGGTTTCTACAGTCTTTGTCAGACCAGTTAAGTCTGGTCTTTTTTTTTGTTTTGAGTTAGAATTTTGTTCTACATTTTTCTCCAGCTCTTGTCTGGGACGCTCTACTGTGATCCCTGTCAGAGCAGTTGGCAATGGTAGCCAGGTACCATCTCATTGTGCCGGACTCAGTCTGGTGGAAGATGTGGTAGTTGTGATCCATCAGACCTTTGGAGTAATCTTTCCCTCGTGTTTTTGGTTTTATTCATTCTCCCTTGCTCCAGACAGGGTAGGACCAGTAGATATTATCTTAGATGGCCGCTCACAAGCTTTTAAGACCTCAGATATTACTCACCAAAGTAGGATGTAGAACATTTTCTTTATAAACTATGTTACGCCAACTGAGCTAGATGTCCCTAGAATCATGTTCCCTAGTGCTCAGCCTAGTAACTCGGTCCGTCAGGGAGTTTGGATGGTTGCCTTGATCAAGTTGTGCTGACTTCCCCAGTATTGTGTACTGTCTTACCCTTCACCACTTATCTATTGTCTAGTTAGTGTCTCTCCTTCCCTACCCTCCCCTTCCCTTGTAACTATCAAAGATTGTTTCTTTCCAGGTATAAGCCTCTTCTTGAGTATTTATAATAGCGGTCTCATACAATATTTGTCCTTTGGCGACTAACATTTGCTCAGCATAATGCCCTCCAGATTCATCTACGTTGTGAGGTGTTTCCCAGGTTCATCATTGTTCTTTATCATTGCGTAGCATTCAATTGTGTGTACGTACCATAGTTTTTTATCCATTCATCCGCTGATGGGCACTTAAGTACTTTCCACCTTTTTGGTTGTGTGTGTGTGTGCGCGTGCCGTATTTTTGTATACCTGTGGTTATATCATCATCTGGGCAACGGGTTTTCTCTGTTGCGTTAATGAGACAGCACTAGTGCAGCATATGTCTGAATTCAATCTCTTCAGTTATGAAAGAGATCAAATAAGCAAGCCAGAAGCAGAGATGGGGAAGACAGATGCCAAGCCACATGATGATCACCCAGGAGCAAAAGCTCAAAAGAAACAAAGACCTTCCTCCAGGGTGGACACAGAAATTCTTCCCCTAGAGCTGGCACCCTGAATTCAGACTTCTAGCTTCTTAGCTGTGAGAAAATAAATTTGTTTGTTAAAGCCACTGACTTGTGGTATTTTCGTTACAGCAGCACTAGGTAACTATTAACTAAAAAAAAATTAACTGAAGTCCATAGTTATTCAGAATGACTTAGTTTTTATCTAATGTCTTTTTTTGTTCTAGGATCCCATATTCCATCTACTCATCATGTCTCTTAGGCTCTTCTAGGCTTCTCTCAGTTTCTCAGACTTTGTTTTTGATGGCCTGGACAGTTTTGAGAAGTACTAGTCAGGTATATTGTAGGGTGAACCTCCAATTTTAATCTGTCTGATGTTTTTCTCATGATTGGACTATGGTTATGGGTTTTATGGAGTAAAGTGCCATTTTCATCATATCATACCAAGGGAATGTACTATCAACACGATTCAACAGTTGATAATGAGCTTCATCACCTGGCTGAGGTGGTGTTTCTCGAGTTTCACCACTGTAAAGCTGCTCTTTCTTTCCCCCTTTCCATTCAGTGTACTCTTTGGAACAAACTCCCGATGCACAGCTACACTTCAGGAGTGGGTATTTTTTGCTTCCTTAAACATCTTTTCATGTGCTTACTGGCCATCTGTATGCCCTATTTGGTGAAATTTGTCTTCATGCCTCTGCCTATTTTATAACTGGACATTTTGTTTTTACTGTTGAGTTTTGAGAATTCTTTATACAGTCTACATAAGTTTTTTTTTTTATTAACTTTTATTGAGCGTCAAGTGAACGTTTACAAATCAAGTCAGACTGTCACATATAAGTTTATATACACCTTACTCCGTACTCCCACTTGCTCTCCCCCTAATGAGTCAGCCCTTCCAGTCTCTCCTTTCATGACAATTTTGCCAGCTTCCAACTCTCTCTATCCTCCCATCCCCTCTCCAGACAGGAGATGCCAACACAGTCTCAAGTGACCACTTGGTATAATTAGCTCACTCTTCATCAGCATCTCTTTCCCACCCACTGTCCAGTCCCTTTCATGTCTGATGAGTTGTCTTCGGGGATGGTTCCTATCCTGTGCCAACAGAAGGTATGGGGACCATGACTGCTGGGATTCCTCTAGTCTCAGTCAGACCATTACAAGTATGGTCTTTTTATGAGAATTTGGGGTCTGCATCCCACTGATCTCCTGTTCCCTCAGGAGTTCTCTGTTGTGCTGCCTGTCAGGGCAGTCATCGGTTGTGGCCGGGCACCAACTAGTTCTTCTGGTCTCAGGATGATGTAGGTCTCTCGTTCATGTGGCCCTTTTTGTCTCTTGGGCTCTTAGTTGTCTTGTGACCTTGGTGTTCTTCATTCTCCTTTGCTCCAAGTGGGTTGAGACCAATTGATGCATCTTAGATGGCCGCTTGTTAGCATTTAAGACCCCAGATGCCACATTTCAAAGTGGGATGCAGAATGTTTTCATAATAGAATTATTTTGCCACTTGACTTAGAAGTCCCCTTAAACCATGGTCCCCAAAAACCCACCCTTGCTCCGCTGACCTTTGCAGCATTCATTTTATCCCGGAAACTTCTTTGCTTTTGGTCCAGTCCAGTTGAGCTGACCTTCCATGTATTGAGTATTGTCCTTCCCTTCACCTAAAGTAGTTCTTATCTACTAACTAATCAATAAAAAACCCTCTCCCACCCTCCCTCCCTCCCCCCCTCGTAACCACAAAAGTATGTGTTCTTCTCAGTTTATACTATTTCTCAAGATCTTATAATAGTGGTCTTATACAATATTTGTCCTTTTGCCTCTGATTAATTTCGCTCAGCGTAATGCCTTCCAGGTTCCTCCATGTTATTAAATGTTTCACTGATTCGTCACTGTTCTTTATCGATGCGTAGTATTCCATTGTGTGAATACACCACAATTTAACCATTCATCTGTTGATGGACACCTTGGTTGCTTCCAGCTTTTTGCTATTGTGAACAGAGCTGCAATAAACATGGGTGTGCATATATCTGTTTGTGTGAAGGCTCTTATTTCTCTAGGGTATATTCCGAGGAGTGGGATTTCTGGGTTGTATCGTAGTTCTATTTCTAACTGTTTAAGATAACGCCAGATAGATTTCCAAAGTGGTTGTACCACTTTACATTCCCACCAGCAGTGTATAAGAGTTCCAATCTCTCCGCAGCCTCTCCAACATTTATTGTTTTGTGTTTTTTGTGTTTTTTATTGTTTGTTTTGTGCCAGCCTTGTTGGAGTGAGATGGAATCTCATCGTGGTTTTAATTTGCATTTCTCTAACGGCTAACGATCGAGAGCATTTTCTCATGTATCTGTTAGCTGCTTGAATATCTTCTTTAGTGAAGAGTGTGTTCATATCCTTTGCCCACTTCTTGATTGGGTTGTTTGTCTTTTTGTGGTTGAGTTTTGACAGAATCATATAGATTTTAGAGATCAGGCGCTGGTCGGAGATGTCATAGCTGAAAATTCTTTCCCAGTCTGTAGGTGGTCTTTTTACTCTTTTGGTGAAGTCTTTAGATGAGCATAGGTGTTTGATTTTTAGGAGCTCCCAGTTATCGGGTTTCTCTTCGTCATTTTTGGTAATGTTTTGTATTCTGTTTATGCCTTGTATTAGGGCTCCTAAGGTTGTCCCTATTTTTTCTTCCATGATCTTTATCGTTTTAGTCTTTATGTTTAGGTCTTTGATCCACCTGAAGTTAGTTTTGGTGCTTGGTGTGAGGTATGGGTCCTGTTTCATTTTTTTGCAAATGGATATCCAGTTATGCCAGCACCATTTGTTAAAAAGACTATCTTTTCCCCCAATTAACTGACACTGGTCCTTTGTCAAATATCAGCTGCTCATATGTGGATGGATTTATATCTGGGTTCTCCATTCTGTTCCACTGGTCTATGTGCCTGTTTTTGTACCAATACCAGGCTGTTTTGACTACTGTGGCTGTATAATAGGTTCTGAAATCAGGTAGAGTGAGGCCTCCCACTTTCTTCTTCTTTTTCAGTAATGCTTTGCTTATCCGAGGCTTCTTTCCCTTCCATATGAAGTTGGTGATTTGTTTCTCTATCACCTTAAAAAATGACATTGGCATTTGGATCGGAAGTACATTATGTATAAATGGCTTTTGGTAGAATAGACATTTTTACTATGTTAAGTCTTCCTATCCATGAGCAAGGTATGTTTTTCCACTTAAGTATGTCCTTTTGAATTTCTTGTAGTAGAGCTTTGTAGTTTTCTGTGTATAGGTCTTTTACATCCTTGGTAAGATTTATTCCTAAGTATTTTATCTTCTTGGGGGCTACTGTGAATGGTATTGATTTGGTTATTTCCTCTTCGATGTTCTTTTTGTTGATGTAGAGGAATCCAAGTGATTTTTGTATGTTTATCTTATAACCTGAGACTCTGCCAAACGCTTCTATTAGTTTCAGTAGTTTTCTGGTGGATTCGTTGGGGTTTTCTGTGTATAAGATCATGTCATATGCAAATAGAGATAATTTTACTTCCTCTTTGCCAATCTGGATGCCCTTTATTTCTTTGTCTAGCCTAATTGCTCTGGCTAGGACTTCTAGCACAATGTTGAATAAGAGCAGTGATAAAGGGCATCCTTGTCTGGTTCCCGTTCTCAAGAGAAATGCTTTCAGGTTCTCTCCATTTAGAGTGATGTTGGCTGTTGGCTTTGTATAGATGCCCTTTATTATGTTGAGGAATTTTCCTTCAATTACTATTTTGGTGAGAGTTTTTATCATAAATGGGTGTTGGACTGTGTCAAATGCCTTTTCTGCATCAACTGATACGATCATGTGGTTTTTGTCTTTTGTTTTATTTATGTGGTGGATTACATTAATGGTTTTTCTAATATTAAACCAGCCTTGCATACCTGGTATAAATCCCACTTGGTTGTGGTGAATTATTTTTTTGATATGTTGTTGAATTCTATTGGCTAGAATTTTGTTGAGGATTTTTGCATCTATGTTCATGAGGGATATAGGTCTGTAATTTTCTTTTTTTGTAATGTCTTTACCTGGTTTTGGTATCAGGGAGATGGTGGCTTCATAGAATGAGTTGGGTAGTATTCCGTCATTTTCTATGCTTTGAAGTACCTTTAGTAGTAGCGGTGCTAACTCTTCTCTGAAAGTTTGGTAGAACTCTGCAGTGAAGCCGTCCAGGCCAGGGCTTTTTGTTTTTGGGAGTTTTTTGATTACCGTTTCAATCTCTTTTTTTGTTATGGGTCTATTTAGTTGTTCTACTTCTGAATGTGTTAGTTTAGGTAGGTAGTGTTTTTCCAGGAATTCATCCATTTCTTCTAGGTTTGCAAATTTGTTAGAGTACAATTTTTTGTAATAATCTGATATGATTCTTTTAATTTCAGTTGGGTCTGTTGTGATGTGGCCCTTCTCGTTTCTTATTCGGGTTATTTGTTTCCTTTCCTGTATGTCTTTAGTCAGTCTAGCCAATGGTTTATCAATTTTGTTAATTTTTTCAAAGAACCAGCTTTTGGCTTTGTTAATTCTTTCAATTGTTTTTCTGTTCTCTAATTCATTTAGTTCAGCTCTAATTTTTATTATTTGTTTTCTTCTGGTGCCTGATGGATTCTTTTGTTGCTCACTTTCTATTTGTTCAAGTTGTAGGGACAGTTCTCTGATTTTGGCTCTTTCTTCTTTTTGTATGTGTGCATTTATCGATATAAATTGGCCTCTGAGCACTGCTTTTGCTCTGTCCCAGAGGTTTTGATAGGAAGTATTTTCATTCTCGTTGCATTCTATGAATTTCCTTATTCCCTCCTTGATGTCTTCTATAACCCAGTCTTTTTTCAGGAGGGTATTGTTCAGTTTCCAAGTATTTGATTTCTTTTCCCTAGTTTTTCTGTTACTGATTTCTAGTTTTATTGCCTTGTGGTCTGAGAAGATGCTTTGTAATATTTCGATGTTTTGGATTCTGCAAAGGTTTGTTTTATGACCTAATATGTGGTCTATTCTAGAGAATGTTCCATGTGCGCTAGAAAAAAAAGTACACTTTGCAGCAGTTGGGTGGAGAGTTCTGCATAAGTCAATGAGGTCAAGTTGGTTGACTGTTGTAATTAGGTCTTCCGTGTCTCTATTGAGCTTCTTACTGGATGTCCTGTCCGTCTCCAAAAGTGGTGTGTTCAAGTCTTCTACTGTAATTCTGGCGGTGTCTATCTGACTTTTCAGTTAAAATTTGATTTATATATCTTGCAGCCCTGTCATTGGGTGCATAAATATTTAATATGGTTATATCTTCCTGATCAATTGTCCCTCTTATCATTATGTAGTGTCCTTCTTTATCCTTTGTGGTGGATTTAAGTCTAAAGTCTATTTTGTCAGAAATTAATATTGCTACTCCTCTTCTTTTTTGCTTATTGTTTGCTTGATATATTTTTTTCCATCCTTTGAGTTTTAGTTTGTTTGTGTCTCTAAGTCTAAGGTGTGTCTCTTGTATGCAGCATACAGACGGATCGTGTTTCTTTATCCAGTCCCAGACTCTGTCTCTTTATTGGTGCATTTAGTCCATTTACATTCAGCGTAATTATAGATAAATGTTTAGTGTTGTCATTTTGATGCTTTTTTATGTGTGTTGTTGACAATTTCATTTTTCCACTTACTTTTTTGTGCTGAGACGTTTTTCTTAGTAAATTGTGAGATTCTCATTTTCACAGTGTTTGAGTCGTTACGTTTTTCTTGGTTTTTATCTTGAGTTATGGAGTTGTTATACCTCTTTGTGGTTACCTTAATATTTACCCCTATTTTTCTAAGTAAAAACCTAACTTGTATTGTCCTATATCGCCTTGTATCACTCTCCATATGGCAGTTCTATGCCACCTGTATTTAGTCCCTCTTTTTGATTATTGTGATCTTTTACATATTGACTTCAATGATTCCCTGTTATGAGCTTTTTTTTGTTTTTAATTAATCTTAATTTGTTTTTGTGATTTCCCTATTTGAGTTGATATCAGGATGTTCTGTTTTGTGACCTTGTGTTGTGCTGGTATCTGATATTATTGGTTTTCTGACCAAACAATATCCTTTCGTATTTCTTGTAGCTTTGGTTTGGTTTTTGCAAATTCTCTAAGCTTGAGTTTATCTGTAAATATCTTAATTTCGCCTACATATTTCAGAGAGAGTTTTGCTGGATATATGATCCTTGGCTGGCCGTTTTTCTCCTTCAGTGCTCTGTATATGTCATCCCATTGCCTTCTTGCCTGCATGGTTTCTGCTGAGTACTCTGAACTTATTCTTATTGATTCTCCCTTGAAGGAGACCTTTCTTTTCTCCCTGGCTGCTTTTAAAATTTTCTCTTTATCTTTGGTTTTGGCAAGTTTGATGATAATATGTCTTGGTGTTTTTCTTTTTGGATCAATCTTAAATGGGGTTCGATAAGCATCTTGGATAGATATCCTTTCGTCTTTCATGATATCAGGGAAGTTTTCTGTCAGCAGATCTTCAACTATTTTCTCTGTGTTTTCTGTCCTCCCTCCCTGTTCTGGGACTCCAATCACACGCAAGTTATCCTTCTTGATAGAGTCCCACATGATTCTTAGGGTTTCTTCATTTTTTTAAATTCTTTTATCTGATTTTTTCCACCTATGTTAGTGTTAATTCCCTGGTCCTCCAGATTTCCCAGTCTGCATTCTAATTGCTCGAGTCTGCTCCTCTGACTTCCTATTGCGTTGTCTAATTCTGTAATTTTATTGTTAATGTTTTGGATTTCTACATGCTCTCTATGGATTCTTGCAATTTTTCCACTATGTTCTTGAATAATCGTTTTGAGTTGTTCAACTGTTTTATCAGTGTGTTCCTTGGCTTTTTCTGCAGTTTGCCTTATTTCGTTTCTGAGGTCATCCCTGATGTCTTGGAGCATTCTGTAGATTAGTTTTTTATATTCTGTATGTGATAATTCCAGGATTGTATCTTCATCTGGGAAAGATTTTGATTCTTTTGTTTGGGGGGTTGGAGAAGCTGTCATGGTCTGCTTCTTTATGTGATTCGATATCGACTGCTGTCTCCGAGCCATCACTAAGATATAGTAGTGATTTATTCTATAATTGCTCACTGAGTCTTATCTTGTTTTGTTTCCTTTCAATATACGTGGATGGGCTACTAGATTCTGCTGTCTTGTTTGTTGTAGCCCCTGACTTACTTATGACCTATTACCAGCTGGTTTGGGCTGTTGCCAGATATATATGCCTGAGTCTATTCACTATTCTTGAGTAGAACCTGATTTTGGGTCAAGTGTGTGCTGCACCCTAACACCTATCTACCTCGAGAAGTAGTGGTGATAGTTGTGTGCACCAGATTCTATTAGCAGCTGGGGTTCACACTCCAGGGGGGGCAGGATGCTGACAGGCTTCCCCCAAGTGTCAGTGAGGTAGGTGTGTCTCTATTCCTATAGCACCTTGGTGGGAGGGCACTGCAGCTGTACCTTAGGCTCCCAATGCAAGTACCTCTACTGATTGGTAGGTGTCACCCTCCTTAGACCCCTAAGGCAGGAGGCTACGTGGTCTGGGGGGAGCTTCAGCCCTCAGTTCCCTGTTGTGGGTCAGTTAGGGCTCTGTTGAATAAGCAGAGATATCAGACTTGGGAAGCTTGTTTTTCCAGAAAATCTGCTAAAAAACAAATGCAGTCAGATCCCTATCAGAACTGCCTTTGGATTATAACCGGCACCTTGTTCCCTGTAAGGATGAAAGTCCGAGATTTGGATCATATATGCTTGGCTGTAGCTGGTTCTGTGTTTTTAGTCCAATTAGGGATGGATTTTTGGTCCCTGGGTTTTTTGTGGTTCCTTCTCTCAGGCCGGAAGAATGGGTTAGGAAAAGACCAAAAAAAAAAAAAAAAAAGGGAAAAGCAAAGCCACCGCGGAGCCGGAGCCGTTCTCCCTCTGGGTCAGGAAATTCCAATGTTAATGAAGCTGCCTGGGAAGGGTGGGGGAAGGTATAGAGGAACAGGAGAGTAGCACCGCAGAATACAGCCAAAGTTGCTTATCTTGCTTGGAATGACTATTTTATCTGAGATTCCCGAGGGGCATGTCACCTATGTGTGCTGGCTGTGGGGAGATTGCCCCCGAGGGTCTGACCCGCTGAAGCCGCGGTCAGATCCTCCACTGCCAGTCCAAAGCCCAGCGTCAAGGTTCCCCTGCTGGGACGCTGCACTCCCGGCTCCAAAATCAGTCGCTGCCTCCCGGGGACTTCTCGTCCCACCAGCCGCGTCGCCGCGCTGCTCCCGCGGACCGGCTGGGCCCCCTCCCGGGGTTAGTTCAGGGGAGTAGGGCTGTGCCCCGTGCTTGTGCCGTGACAGTGCCCAGTCCAAAGCCCAGCGCCAAGGTTCCCCGGCTGGGACGCTGCACTCCTGGCTCCAGAACCAGTCACTGCCTTCCGGGGACTTCTCCCACCAGCCGCATTGCCAAGCCACCCGCATGGACTGGCTGGGCCCCCTCCCGGGGTCAGTTCAGGGGGATAGGGCTGTGCCCCTTGTTTGCGCCGTCACAAGATTTTGTGTTCAGCTCCCCTGGGCCGAGACCTAAGGCTGGCGCCAAGGTTACCTGACTGGGACGCTGGTTCCAGGCTCCGAAAACAGTTGCTGCTTCCCCGTATTTGTTCGTTCTCCGTCTCTAAATCTGTGTTTGTTGTTCAGGGTTAGTAGATTGTTATGTATGTGATCGATTCACTTGTTTTTCCAAGTCTTTGTTGCAAGAGGGATCCGAGGTAGCATCTACCTAGTCCGCCATCTTCGCCCCGCCTCCGACTACTCTACATGAGTATTTTATTACATACGTGGTTTACGAATATCTTCTCTCAGCTTGCAACTTGTCTTTTCATCCTTTTCCTGGGTTTTCTTGAAGAGTAAAAGTTTTGATGAAGTCCAATTTACTGATATTTTCTTTTATGGACTGATTGTACTTTAGGTTTTCATCACGCCCTAGGTCTGAAGATTTACTTGTGTAAGTTTTATGTTCTACATTTAAGTTTATGCTCCATTTTGAGTTAATTTTTGTATACGGTGTGAGGTTTAGGTTGAGACTTGTTTTTTTGCCTATGGATGTCCAATCGCTCCAGTACCATTTGTTAAAAGGCTATCCTCCCTCCACTGAATTGCTTTTGCATCTGAGTCAAAAATCAGTTGAGCACATTTATATGGGTCTATTACTGTGATCTCTACCCCTCAGTACCTGTCTTGATTACGGTAGCTAAAAAAAACAAGTATTACTATCAGGAAGATAGTAAGATGATTTCTCTCCTTTTTCAAGATTATTTCTAGCTATTCTAACTCCTATGCCTTTCCACATAAAGTTTAGAAAAAGCTCTATGTCTATTAAAAAAATCTTGCTGGGATTTTGATAAGAATTACATTAAACCTGTGTATTAATTTAAGGAGAACTAACATTTTTACTATGTTGAGTCTTCTAACCCATGAACACTTTATGTCTCTCCATTTATTTATATTTTCTTTCATCAGCATTTTATAGTTTTCAGCATACAAGTCCTACCATGTTTTGTTATATTTACACCTAAATACATAGTTTCTTTTAGGAGCTCTGGTGGCACAGTGGTTAAGCGCTCTGCTGCTAACCAAAAGCAGTTCAAATCCACCAGTGTGCTCCATGGGAGAAAGATGTGGAAATCTACTTTCCAATGGGGAAGTTCTACTTTATACTACAGGGTTGTAAGGAGTCAGAATTGACTTCACGGCAGCAGGTTTGGTTTGTATCATTTTTAGGAGTGGCTGCAAATGGTATATTTCTAATGTCATTTCCCACACAATCATTCCTAGAATCTAGAAACATTTTTTTTTCACTGCAAATGTTTGATATCGTGTGTATGAATATATATATAAAAAACTGTGTTTTAAGTGAAAGTTTACAGCTCAATTTTTCATACAAAATTTACACATTGTTATGTGACATTAGTTGCAATCCCTATAATGTGACAACACACTCCTCATTTCCACCCTGGGTTTCCCGTATCCATCCAACCAACCATCTCCTGTCTCTTCCTGCCTCCTCATCCTGCCTCTGGACAGAAGCCACCCATTTGGTCTTGTGTATCTGCTTGAAATAAGAAGTACACTCCTCCTGAGTATTATTTTATGTTTCATAGTCCAGTCTAATCTTTGTCTGAAGAGTGGGCTTTGGGAAGGGTTTTAGTTCTGGGTTAACAGAGTGCAGGGACCATGGTGCTGGGGGTTCCTCCAGTCTCAGTCAGATCATTAAGTCTGGTGTTTTTATGCGAACTTGACTTCTGCTCCACACTCTTCTTCCGATCCATCAGGGACTCTCTGTTGTGCTCCCTGTCAGGGTGGTCACTGCTAACAGCCAGGCGACATCTAGTTCTTCTGGTCTCAGGCTGATGGAGTCCCTGGTCTTCTGGGCTAATAATTTTGGATCATTTTCTCTTCCTAGTTGATCAATCCTTTTATCATTATGTAATGTCCCTCTTTGTTTTAATTTTCTTTGCTCTGAATTCTACTTCTTCTGATATTAATATAGCTATAATTTTTGGATTAAGGTTCACCTTGTGTATATTTTTCCATCCTTTTACTCTCAATCTACTTATGTCATTATATTTGAAGTCAGTATCTTGTAGACAGCATATTGGTGGGTCATGTTTTTCATTCACTCTGCTAATCTGTCTTTTAACTGGTATACCGAGGCCACTTACATTTAAAGTAATTACTGATATGTCAGGCCTTATGTATGCCTTGTTATTTTGTGCTTTCTGTTTGTAACCTGTGCGTCTCATTCCTATTTTTTTTCCCTTGCCTTCCTCTGGGTTACCTGAACTTTTTTTTAGGATTCCACCTTGATTTATTTATATGAGTATGATTTTAAAGCTCAGGCAAAGTAATTCAACCAAAGTTTAGTGGTCAGGAGGGGCTTGGCCCAAAGGAGGTGATTTATACATATGTCTGTGTGTATATACATATATTTGTGTGTGTATGTATACATCTATCTATATCTCCTAATAGGAGATGGAAGGATCATCAACATTTTCACAGATGTCTAATTATCTTCCTCTGGATAGTTTTTAATAAAGACTCCCAGTAAGCAATAAGAATCCATTGGTACAGCTTAAAATGCTACCAGGGAAATCCTAAACATTTTACTGACATGAATATAGAATACTTGGTGGTACTAACTGAAAACTCACAGTTCTCTGTGCATTTATTATATTTGGGACAAACGACACTTAAATACAGTCTATCAGAAGAATATTTGCAGAGTATTTTCAAAGTACTATTAGCTATTTTTATTATATGTAAGTTTATTAAAATGTTACCCTCAGGGTTCAACAACAACAACAAAACATTTATTTAAGGCTTGCCTATTGATTATACCAAGAACTTTGTATACATGTTAAATAAAAGGTTCTCTTGGAAAGTAAACTTCCCAGGACTTAAAATACACACATATTTCAGCATTCTGCTCCCATAAAAAACACATTTGGGGCGGGGGGGTGGGGCCAAGATGGCAAACTAGCCAGAAGCATTAAGTCATTCTTCTGCAACAAAGACCCGAAAAACCAAGTAAAACAGATAAAGATGTCAATTCTGGAACCTTGAACCTTAAACAAATGGATAAAGGGAAACCGTCAAGAAAAAGAAACTGACAGAAAGTGTGAAGGAGTAAAGATACATAGTGGAGGTTCCTGGCCAAAAGGCAGAACACAGCATGGCCATCTTGGAATAAAGCCAACAACCCCACATGGAAAGTACAGAATTCTCAATAGGAGATAACAGGTACGGTGTGGACACACCAGAACTAAGTAAGGTCACATTTGCTGGCTGCAGCTCAAGGCAGTGCCCAGACACTCTCACGCAGTAGCCACAAGTGCACACTCCTAAAACCTGACCCCTCTAATGAATAGTGGCAAGAACTGCCCCATCTCAGCAGCCTCCACTGCCAGGGAACATAGTACAAACCCACCTCATTGCTCTTCTCCATCTAGCCTAGCCCTACCCACTCCACCCTTTGCCCCCACCTCTCTCCCCTACCCTGCCACACACCACACCCCTGAGCGGGACTGGCCTGAACCTGAGGCCCCTTCCCACCACCTCCAGCCTTGTCCCATGCCCACAACTGGGACGGTCTGGGCCCAATACCCTTCCCTGCCTACTACGCGCTAAGCCCTTGAATGGGACCAGCCTGGACCCCAAGCACCTCCCTGCTGCCTCTAGCCCCACTCACCGTGCACCGTGGCCCTAAGTGAGACCAGCCCAGCCTCCAGACCTTGCCCTGCCACCTTGGGCCCTGTCCCATAGCACCCTGTGGCCCTGAGTGGAATGGGCCTGGCCATCAGCCCCCACCCTGCCCCACCTGCTCTGGTTCCTGGCACAAACGACCTGGATCCTGCCCCTCCTCCCAACTGGACCTGCCCTGCTGCACCACAGCTGAGTGACCTGCTCTGCCCACCTGGACAAGGTGGTGAGAACTATTGTGCCCACAGATAAGCAACCAACAAAACACGCCCAGCCCACACGACCAGGCATAACCAAGCCAAACAACAAAGCAGGACAAAAGAAGCAAACCTACAATCAATAAAGAAAATAATAATAATGTCTCGGAGACAGTAGACAATACCAAAACATATTAAAAAACCGGACAGGATGACCAAAATAAAGTAGCAGATAACCTTCTCATAGAAGTAAAGGCACTGGAACTACCTGATAGGGAATTTAGAAGTCTTAATATTCAGGAATCTCCAAGAGATTAGGAAAGAGATCACGGAAAGCACAGACAAAACTAAGGAAAAAACAGCCAAGCTCAAGGAAAACACAGCCAAACCCTGCCAAAACAAAGCCAAAATCAAGGAAACACAGACAAAGCAATCGAGGAATTCAGGGAAATAAAAAAAACGAAAGTAAAAAAAATAAACAATTAGAAATGACACAAAAGTGCAATTAGAAAGAAATCCAAAAGATAAACAACAAAATTTCAGAAATAACCAACAGAATAGGAAGTTTTAGGAGCAAATTTGAAGCAATGGAAGGCAGAATCAGCAAAACTGAAGACAAATACATGGATGTCATTTTGTTTGAGGAAAAATCAGAGAAAAGAATGGAGAAAACCTAAAAAATATGTGTAATACAGTCATTAGCAAAAATATGTACATGATTGGAGTTCCAGAACAGGGGAAGAAAATGGAAAACAGAGAGGATCACTGAAGATTTGCTTACAGAAAACTTCCCCAATATCATGAAAGATGAAAAGCTGAGCATGCAAGAAGCTCAACGAACCCCACATATGATAGATCCCAAAAGAAAGTCACCAAAACATATCATAATCACACTCTCCAAAACCAAAGGTGGAAAGAATCCTGAGAAAAATGAAAAGTCATATTCAAAGTGGAAACAGGAAGACTAAACTTAGCAGAAACAATGCAGGCAAGAAGGCAATGGGATGACATGTATATAAAAACTTAAAAAAAAAAAAAAAAAAAAAAACTGCCAACCAAAAATAACATATCCTGCAACACTCTCTCTCAAATATGATGGTGAAATTAGGACGCTTCCAGATAAAAAGAAATTAAGGTAATATGTAAAAACAAAACCAATTATAAGAATTATTAAAGGGAGTCCTTTGGTTAGAGAACCAACGTCAGACAACAACCTGAATCTAGGATACAGGTCATCATCAGCCATATACCACCCTAAGTAATGAACTTGCAAGGATAAAACAAAAGTAAAAGATTTATAACAAGGAACCAGAGACATCAATCTGTAAAGGACAACAAATAACAATAGAAGGGGGAATACATGGTGAAGGTATAGAACTTTCAAATGCAGAGGAAGTCAAGGTGATATCAATAAGAGGCTGGTTCAAACTTAAGAAGTTAAGGATAAATTTCAAGGTAACCACAAAGAAGGTTAACAAACATAGTCATCAAAATAAAGAAGAAAAATGTAGTCTCAGTAAACACAAAATCTACAAAAATGAAATAAATGAAAAGAAACCCACAAACAAAAGGAACTTAGCACAGGGGAGTAAGAGGAACAAAGAGAGCATCAGCACCACAAAAAAAAAAAAAAAAAGGGCACTATAAATGACAGCATTAAAACTCCCACCGAACTGACAATCACGCTGAACATAAATGACTTAAATATACCTGTAAAAAGACAGAGTCACCGAATGGATTAAAAAAAAAAAAAAAAAATCAATAGGCTATCTACGAAAGGCAAACCTTAGACACAAAGACATAAATATATTAAAAATGAAAGGATGGAAGAAAACATAACAAGCAATCAGCAACCAAAAAAAAGCAGGAGTGGCAAAACTAAACTCAGATAAAATAGACTGTAAGGCAAAATCCGCCATAAAAAATAAGGACGGACATTATATAATGATTGAAGGGACAATTCACCAGGATGACAATCATAATAAATATCTACACACCCACCAATAGGGCTCAAAATACATAAAACAAACTCTAACAGCACTCAAAACAGAAATTGACTGTTACACATTAATAGTAAGAGACTTCAATACACCACTCTCGGTAAAGGACAGAACATGATCTAAAGGCCACAATCAACTAACTTGACCTCACAGACATATACAGAACACTCCACCCAAGAGCAGCGAAGTATACATTCTTTTTCAACGCACAGGGAACATTCTCCAGAACAGACCACGCCTCAGGCCACAGAACAACCCTCAACAAAATCTTAAACACTGAGGTAAGACAAAGTATCTTCTCTGATCACAACTCCATAAATGCAGAAATTAATGACAGAAAGAGCAAGGAAAAAGAAATAAAAAACATGGGAACTGAATAACAACCTGCTTAAAAAGTACTGGGTAATAGAAGAAACCAAAGATGGAATCAAAAAATTCCCAGATTCAAATGAGAATGAAAACACATCATACCAAAACCTTTGGGACACAGCAAAAGCAGTGCTCAGAGGTCAATTTACAGCAACAGACACACACCTCAAAAAAAGAAGGGACAAAATCAAAACGTTAGCCCTATAACTCAAACAAATAGAAAGAGAATAGCAAAAGAAACCCACAAGGGTTTCTGCAAGGAAATAATAAACATCAGAGCAGAGAACAGAAAAACAATAGAATCAACAAAACCAAAAACTGGTTCTTTGAAAGGATCAACAAAATTGACAAATTACTGGCCAAATTGACAAAAGAAAAAAATTAAGAGAGGAAGCAAATAACCCAAATAAGAAATGAGATGGGAAACACTACAACAGACCCAACTGAAATAAAAGGGATCATAAAAGAGTACTATGAAAAACTATAGTTCAACAGATTTGAAAACCTATAAGAAATGGACAAATTTCTAGAAACACACTACCTAAACTAACACAAACTGGGGCAGAAAATATGAACAAATCCATAACAAGAGAAAAGACTGAAAACTAATAAAAAAAATACACCCAACAGAAGAAGCCCTGGCCCAGATGGTGTCACTGGAGAATTCAACCAAACATTCAGAGAAGCACTCACACCAGTATTACTCAAACTATTACAGAACATAGAAAAGAAAGGGATACTCTTGAATTCATTCTATGAAGCCAGCATAACACTGATGCCAAAACCTGGCAAAGACACCACAGAAGAACATTACAGACCAGTATATTTCTCATGAATATAGATGCAAAAAATTTTAACAAAATCCTAGCCAACAGCATTCACCATCATACAAAAAAAAAAAAAAAATTATATACCACGACCAAGTGGGATTCATACCAGGTACGCGAGGATGGTTCAACATTAGAAAATCAATCAGTGTAATCCGCCACATAAACAAAAGAATCGGGAGATCAACTCAATCAAGGCAGAAATGGCATTTCATGAAGTCCAACACCCAGTCCTGATAAAAACTCTCAGCAAAATGGGAATAGAAAGGAAATTCCTGAAGGTAATAAAAGGCATCTGTACAAAACCAACAGCCAAAATCATTCTCAATGGACAGAGGCTGAAAACAATCCCCTTGAGAACAGGAACAAGACAAGAACCACTCCTATTTAACCTTGTGCTGGAAGTTCTAGCTAGAGCAATAAGCCAAGAAAAAGAAATAAAAGGCATGTAAACTGGAAAGAAATAGGAAACTATCCCTATTTGAAGATGACATATACCGTACATACGGAACTCAAAAGACTCCACAAGAAAACTACTGCTACTAATAGAAAGATTCAGCAGAGTAGCCAGATGCAAGATTAACATACAAAATCAGTTGGATTCCTATACACCAATAAAGAAAATTAAGAAAAGGAAATCAGGAAAGCAATACTGTTTATAATAGCCACTAAAAAAAAAAAAATACTTAGGAATAAATCTAACCAGGGACAGAAAAGACCTGTTCAAAGAAAACTACAAAATGTTACTGCAAGAAACCAAAAGAAATCTACACAAATGGGAAAACATACCATGCTCATGAATAGGCAGACTCAACATTGTGAAAATGTCAGTTCCACCCAAAGCAATCTACAAATACAATACAACCCCTAACCAAATACCAACAGCATTCTTGAATGAGAGAGAAAAACTAATCGTTAACTTTATATGGAAAGGAATGAGGCTCTGGATAAGTAAAGTATTACTGAAGAACATAACAGCAGGAGGCCTCGTACTCCCTGACCTCAGAACCTATTATACGCCTATGCTAGTCAAAACAGCCTGGTACTGGTACATGTTGACGAATGGAACAGAATTAAGAACCCAGATGTAAATTCATCCACCTACGGCCACCTGATCTTTGACAAAGGCCCAAAGTCAATTAAATGGAGAAAAGACAGTCTTTTTAACAAATGGTGCTGGCAAAACTGGATGTCCATGTGTAAAAAAATGAAAGAGGATCCATACCTCCCACCATACACTAAAACTAATTCAAAACGGATCAAAGACCTAAACATAAACCAAAAACTATAAAGGTTATGGAAGAAAAAACAGGGTCAACACTAGGGGCCCTAATATACAGCACAAATAAGATACAAACCGTAACTAACAATATACAAGCACCAGAAGGTAAACCTGCAAACTGGGAAAAAAATTTTGTTTATGAACATATCTGACAAAGGATTTATCTCTAAAAATCTGTTAAGAAAATCCAACACCTCTACAACAAAAAGACAAATATTCCTATTAAAAAATGGGTAAAGAATATGAACAGACACTTCACCAAAGAAGACATTAAGGCAGATATATGAGGAAATGCTGGCAATCACTAGGCATTAGAGAAATGCAAATTAAAACCACAATTAGATACCATCTCACCCAGACATAACTGGCACTAATAAAAAAAAACAGAAAACAAACGTTGGAAAGGTTTTGAGGAGATTGGAACTCTTATGCACTGCTGGTGGGAATGGAAAATGGTATAACCATTTTGGAAAACCATATGGTGCTTCCTTAAGCTAGAAATAGAAAGACCATATGATCCAGCAATCCCACTCCTAGGAATACATCCTAGAGAAATAAGAGCCGTCACACAAATAGACATATGCACACCCGTGTTCACTGCAGCATGATTCACAAAAGCAAAAAGATGGAAACAAACTAAGTGCCCATCAACAGGTGAATGGGTAAACAAACTATGGTACATACACACAATGGAATACTATGCAACAATAAAGAACAATGATGAATCTGCAAAACATCTCACAACATGGATGAATCTGGAGGGCATTATGCTGAATGAAATAAGTCAATCACAAAAGGACAAATGCTGTACGAGACCACTATTACAAAAACTCAAGAAAAGTTTTACACATGGAAAGAAACAATCTTTGATGGTTACGAGAGAGGGGGAGGGTAGGGAGGGAAAAACACTAGATAATAAGTAGATAAGTCATAACTCTGGTGAAGGGTAAGACAGTACACAATACTGGGGAAGTCAGCACAACTTGACCAAGGCAAAGTCACTTAAGATTCATAGACACATCTAAACTTGCCGAGGGGCCGAGTTACTGAGCTGAGCGCTAGGGACCATGTACTCAGGGGACATGTAGCTCAACTGGCATAACACAGTTTATAAAGAAAATGTTCTCATGTCCAATTGTGGTAAGCAGCATCTGGGGTCTTAAAAACCTGCGAGCAGTCATCTAAGATGCATCTACTAGCCCCACTATGTCTGGAGCAAAGGAGAATGAAGTAAACCAACAACACAAGGGAAAGGCTACTCCAAAGGACTAATGGACCACAACTACCAGAGCTTCCACCAGACTGAGCCCAGAACAACCAGATGGTGCCCAGCTACCATCACTGACTGCTCTGACAGGGATTACAATAGAGGATCTCAGACAGATTGGGAGAAAAATGTAAAACAAAATTCTAACTCATAAAAGACATGACTTACTGCTCTGAAAGAGACTGGAAATACCCCAAGAATATGGCCCCTGGATGCCCTATTAACTCAGTTCTGAAGTCACTCCTATTAAGTTCACCCTTCAGCCAAGGATTAGACAGTTTTATAAAATAAACACCACCATATGTATACAAGACTAAATGGGCACACCAGCTCAAAAGCAAAGACGAAGAGGCAGGAAGGGACCGGAAAACTGGATGAATGGAAATGGGGAATCTGGGATGGAGAAGGGGAGAGTGCTGACATATGGTGGGGGTGGCAGCCAATGTCACAAAACAATTTGTTTATTAATTGTTTGAGAAACTGATTTGCTCTGTAAACTTTTACCTAAAGCACAATTAAAAAAATAAATAAATAAAAAGAATATAGCCTAGAAAATCCTATGGGGCCATTCTACTGTGTTTTTTTAGGGTCGCTATGAGTAATGGAAACCCTGGTGGCGAAGTGGCTAAGTGCCACGGCTGCTAACCAAAGGGCTGGCAGTTCGAATCCGCCAGGTGCTCCTTGGAAACTCTATGGCTCAGTTCTACTCTGTCCTATAGGGTCGCTATGAGTCGGAATCAACTCGACGGCACTGGGTTATAGGTTTTTTTTTTTTATGAGTCATAACAAACTTGACAGCACACAACCACAGGCACTACTGTCAACTATCAAACAACCATCTAGTACAGTTCTTCTGCAATTGCTCTGGGAGTTAAGCAGGTCATGCTTTTTATACTTGCCAATCTGTTAACACATTAGCTTTACTACAATCCAGGTTGCCACTTATTCATTAGACTGGGTTTCCAATAAAGTGCATATAACTTTCTGGGACAAAGGATAATTTTCCAAATTTTATACTCAACTAGCTATTTCACCTAAGTTGAACACTAAAGTCTTGAGATTTTATAATAAAAACAGTGGTTTGGAAACTGAAAACTTGTGGTTCTGTCTTTCTTTTCTACTGTGATTGCAATATAGCCAGGTGTCTCACCAATTTCATGCATTAACACCGGATGTTTCTGGGAAAACTAACCTTTGACCCGGACATCACTGTACCGCTGAAAGTGGTGGTAAGCAGCTTTCCAGGGGTTCCGATAGTGACGAAGCAAAGTAATGGGAGGTCTTGGCCGCACGGGGACATACCTCACACCTTCCTCATCTGTTCAAAAGGGAAGAAAAATAAGATGTTAAATAGCTTATTATAAATTTTCAACTAACTTCCAGGTGAAATTCCAGTGATTCATAAATCTGGCTTATGTAATCTGACTACGCAAAGAGCCTCAGGGATGGACAGCTGACTGAAGTGAGACAGCCTCACAAGACAAGAATAAATAATAAGCCCAAGTGACCATTACCGATATACTCTTTCGGCGGAGACTTGCGCTTCTCAGCCTTCACTAGAAGACTCTTGGCGGTAGACTTCTCATCATCAGTGCTATTTGTCTCCATCATATCACCTTCTTCTGTTGAGATCACATGCTGTTGCTTTCGGGGCTTTTTCCTTGGAGAGGCACCAGGTGGTAGGTCACTTGTAGCTATGGACAGGTTGTTAGCCAGCAATGCAAGAGATGGAGACACAGTGTTGGTGGCCAGTGGAGGAACTGCTGTCATAGGAAAAGGAGCACACACATGAGAGCTCACCGTAACGGAAAACTCCATGTGATTTCTAGCAACGAGAAGATTAAGGAAATCACAGAGATAGCTAAACTTATGGAGTCTTGCTACGCATCTGGCACTGCACTAAGAATTCTCACTGCGGCAGAGCCTGCCAGTTGTATCCCAATATCCCACACTTGCTCATCTTCCTTCATATTACCAGTTGCCGTCGAGTTGATGCCAACTCATGGTGACCTTATGTGTGTCAGAGTAGAACTGTGCTCCACAGCGCTTTCAAAGGCTGACTTTTTGGAAACAGATCTCCAGGCCTTTCTTCCAAGGCGCCTCCAACCTTTTGGTTAGCAGTTGAGTGCTTAACCATTTTTGTCACCCAGGGATGCTCTCCTTAGTCCTAAGACCTTTCTTTTTAGAGGGCCATGTTGCCATCCTGCTACAGGACACTCTCTCCTAGCCTCCCTTGTAGGTAGGTGTGGCCCTATGAGATGGAAGCAGAAGTGTTCTGTAGCACTTTTAGGAAGTTTCTTAAAAGGTAAAGGAAGGAGGTATGCCCCTTCTTTCTGTGGCCTGGGAACTCAGATATGATGGCTGGAGTTATAGCAGCTAACTTGTGGAGTGAGAGGTGGAAGAAGCCTGGATCCCTAATGATTTCATGGAGCCTCCATACCTTTCCTGGACTCTGCCTCAGGGCATGCACCAAGGGAGACAATAAAATTTTATGTGTTTAGGCCACTATTTTTCAGGTCTTTGCACATAATTCCTAGTAGATAACCTATTAACTCACACAATCTTAAAGGTAATCCAAATAAGTAGGCATTATTATTATAAGTGGGCACAGCTACATAAGTAGGAAGTGGCAGAGGTGGGATGTGACAGAGGCAGCTGGCTTCAGCAGTGCACTCTGCACTACCGCACACACTGCCTTCAGTGAGATGGCACTCACAGTGATGAAGCCAACACGGGATTGAGCTTTTATGGATCACACAGCTAGGGATTTAGAAACATGGGAAAGGTTCTCCTCAATGCTTATTTTCACTCTACCACATACCTGCCCCATCTTTTTCCAGATATCCACTCCTAATAGTCATACCAAAATTCAGCCCACCTCCCATACCATCTCAATTTCTAACCTCCTACTCTCCAGCCCAAACCAACCATCTTTCCAAGTCACTCCTCTTAGTAATCAGCCTCCAACAATCCTGAGACCCCACTAGGAGCTATAAGCCATTCACCCTACTGTCTTCTTAATGTCCCTCATCCCTGTCCTATCACCCTGCTTAAATTCTATAATCAATTTTATTCCCTCCATTGACCCTCCTCTTGTGTCGCAAAATCACAACAGTTTAAATCCAACTCTCCAACTGGCCTGCAGTTATGCACCTGAGTGTAGCTAGAGAAAGCACAAAGCGATGTTGACTCATCTCACTCTAACCTCAGGTGGCCTGACTGCTGTCTGACAATCAGGTTATTTCCCAAGTCCATTCACTCTTCACCCTTCTCCTCCTTCCTCATACCTCCAGCACCTCCTTCACCATCCTCACTCTCAGTTGATGATCTTACTTTCTGTTTTACTGGAAAAAAAAAAAAAAAGCAATCAAAGGAAACTTTCAGAAATCTCCACCACCACATCTACCTACCTCCTTGCACTGTGTCCACACTCTCTCCATGCTTTCAGCAAAGGCCAACCCATCCATCCACACACACACTAGACCTCATGCACTCTTACCTACTCAGCCACTGCTCCAGCAATTCTGTTTTCTCCTGCAGGATCCATTCCTACCTCTCTAGTGGCTCTTTCCCAATAACATACAAACATACAGTCATTTGTTCCATCTTAAAACAACTTACTCTTGACATCACATCCCCCTTCAGATACTGTCCTTCTTTCCACCTCTTTATAACAAACTTTGCCAAAGGTTTATACTCAATGTAAACTTTCTCCCAACTTTCTCCTGAACCCACTCCCAATTATGTTTTACCTCAATCATTACTCTTCACAAGATCTCATGACCTCCATGTTGATAAATGTCAATTCTCAGCCTTTATCTTAACTCCATCTCTCAGAGGAATGTGATCCAGCTGATCACTCCATCCTCCTGGAAATATTTTTTTTTTTTCCTTTTCTTCCAGGGCACTCTGTTCTCTAAGTTGATCCCAACCACTCTGGCTACTCCACTCCGTCTCCTTCTCTGGGCTCCGCCTCATTTCCAACTCTGTGAATAGAGCAGTGTGCTAGAAGCTTAGGCCACGGATCGCTTCCCTTTATCTGTACTCACTTCCTAGGTGATCTCATCCAGTCTCATGGCTTTACCCACAAGTTGTACATACAATGATGACTCTCAATGACGACTCTCACATTTATATCTTCAGCCTCATTTTCTATTCCAAATGCCATATATCCAACTACCTACTTGATGTCCCCAGTTATATGTCTAACCAAACCCCAAACCAAACCCACTGCCGCCTATACCCTACAGAACAGAGTAGAGCTGCCCCAAAGGGTTTCCAATGCTGTAAATTTTTATGGAAGCGGACCGCTGCATCCTTCTCCTGCGGAGTGGCCGGTGGGTTCAAACCACTGACTTTTGATTAGGAGGCAAGCACCACCAGGGCTCCTTAAATGTCTAACAGACACCTCAAATGTACCATATCAAAAACTGAACTCCTAATCTTTCCATGCAAAATATGGTCCTCCTACAGCCTTTTCTATCTCAGCTGATGGCAACTCCATCCTTCAGGTTACTAAATCCAAAAACCTTGGAGTTGCCCTGGACGCTATTTTCTCACACACAACATATAATCTGCAAAGAAACTCTCAGCTCTCCCTGAAAAATACATCCAGAATCCAACCACTTCCCACCACTTCCACTGCGACTACCCTGGTAAGAGCCTACACTGCTTTCTTGCAATTACTGCAACAGTCCTTACAATGGCTCAAAAGACCCTAGGGAATCGTGACCCTCTCTTTGTCTTCTACCATGTCCCTTACTTATGTAGCTCTACCTACCTCTGCCTCTTTGCTATTCTGTGAACATCCTAAGCATGCTCCTATTTTAGGGTTTTTGCATCTACATCGTCTCTTTCTGGAACACTCTTCTTCCAGATAACCTCATGGCCAGCACCTCATCTCTTTCATGTCTCTGCTCAAAGGTCACTTTCTCAGTGAGGTCTTCTCTTGAAAATTCTCTAATTATTGCAGCCAAGACTCCAGCTTTCCATTAGTTTCCTTCCCTGCTCTATTTTTTCCCATAGCACTTAGCACTAACATATATACATAATTATAAATATGCATGTATATATGTTTATTTTAGACTTACCTTCTTACTATTTGTCTGCCTTGCTAGAATGTAAACTCCAAGAGGGAGATATGTTTGTTAGTACAATGCTGTATCCCCAATGCCTAGGACAATGCCCAGCACAGAAGAGTCCTCTAATAAGGACATGATAAACCCTACAGTTTGAGTCAAGATTACTGCCATCTTCCCAGCACAGAGCAGTGGGGACAGTCATCCAAAGCCAGAAAGCAAATGAGCAGGAAAATTAAGAACATTTCATTTCCCCTCCTGGGTTATCCATGTTATCTTTCAGTGGAAGTGCTGAGACTAAATATACATAAAGAAGGATATTTCATGGCATAATAAATTAAAATAAATAAATATAGCACATAGCACCACCATGCTTCTTAGTGAACAAACTGCATTGAAAATGGAAAGAGAGTAAGATTGGTAATCAACTGGGTAACTGGAGCACAGATCCATTTACTTTCACTTTGGATCTGTCTGTATTTTATAAGTTTCCTATACTGAACATGTTACCTTTGTAGTTAGGAAAAAAAAGATTCCACAGTAAGTTATTTTTAAAAACTCCAAATAAGCAAAAAAGACAACCTCTCAACTGATCTTTCACAAACTGTAAGTTTAAATTTCAGAAAAAAAGGGAGAAAGGGTAAATGAATATTTTTAAGAGTTATTATTTACATACAAGTTTACCAGGACAGTGTTTTCAATAACATAAATCTTACTTCACCACACAGCAAGGTTTTTAAATTCCTTTCAGAAATTGGCAGGGAATAAATTGTAAAGAAACAGTACTTAGTACACCTAACATATCTCAACCTCTTTTACATGACAATATTTTCTTTTCTCACATGATAATTACATATACAACAAAACATTTGCCATTTCAACATTTTTAACGTGTACAATTCCGGTGACATTAATTCACCATGTGTGCAACCATCAACACTATCCGTTTTCAAATTTTTCCATCACCCTTAACAGAAACTCAATCCCTTTAAGCAATGACTCCCCTTCTACCCCTCCCTCCTGTCTCTGGTTACCATTAGTGAGATTTGGTCTCTATACATTTGCACAGCCTAGATATTTTACAAAAGTGGGATCATACAGTATTTCCTTTTGTGACTAACTTATTTCACTCACTATAATGTCTTCAAGGTTCATCCATGTTGTAGTGGGTCATTTCTCTTTATGGTTGAATAATATGCCACTGTACATATATGGAAACCCTGGTGGCATAGTGGTTAAGAGCTACTGCTGCTAAACAAAAGGTTGGCAGTTCGAATCCACCAGGCGCTCCCTGGAAACTCTATGGTGCAATTCTACTTGTCCTATAGGGCCACTGTGAGTCAGAATTCCACTTTATGGCAATGGGTTTGGTTTTTCGGTTTGTATGTACATACGACGCTTTGTTTATTATGCATCTCTTGGGGGACACTTAGGCTGCATCCACCTTTCAGCTATTGTGCATAATGCTACAATGAACACTGGTGTACAAGTATATGTTTGTGTTCTTGCTTCAATTCTTTTGAGTATATACGTAGGAGTGAAATTCTGGCTCGATGACATTATTTTCTTAATGAATAATAATAAAAAAAAATTAAATAATATAGGGAAATATTAATTTTTCAGTTTTGATAAGTAAATTAAAATAAAGTATAAAAAGCAGTAAAATGGTTTTAGCTTTCAGAAGGAGCTGAATGCTTTCTTCTATTTATTAAAAACCAATGAAATGCAAATAAACCATACAAGGGGACTGAATCCTTTAATAAACACGAGCTCTGAAGAGAATTCTAGTGAGGATCACTTAAAATGGGCATTAAGAAGTTGGGCTTGCTGGCTAAGGGTCACGCACGCATTTGGACTTTGAGGAGAGTTAGGAAAGGGAGAAGAAGCAACTGCTAACTAAGAGTATTCTGTGAATGAACTTACCAGAAACTGGCCTCATGATGTCCATGGGTTCCACTTCTTCTTTAACTTTTATTTCAGGAACAGGAGGGGCCAAAACAGAGGAGAGACTGCCGCCCACAGCTACTGATGGTGGCGGGGCAGATGCAATGGTGGTGATGGGAGGAGTGATGTGGACCGCTCCAGGAATGGTTGAAAGGGCGACCGCTGGTTGTGCTGGGGGACTAGCTGCTGCAATCATGGCTGGAATGGTTGGTGTAGGCTGCTGCACAGTGGGAGGGACTGCAATGGTGGGCTGGTCGTTACTTTGATTAGACACTGCCTCCACGGACACAGTGACGGGAGTGGTCATGGATACGTGGATTTCCGACTTAGGTTTGGCACTGAAACACAAAAAGAAAGCACATGTAGCGAATGACAGAAACGATCTTAACATGCAACATCTCAGAGGATGGATACTGGTCCAATTCTTTTTGTACAGCACACACCATATAACAGTTGAAATTCAAGGTAATTTTTAAAGAGAAATTTAAAGGAAAATTCAGGTTTTAAAAGTATTCCGTATTTGCTCCCACCTACAACTAGTTTTTATAAACAGAAATAAAATTAACTTACAAAATGAGAAACATTATAAAGAAAACACTCAAAGCCACTCCACCAAAGGACAGCCAACTTTCATGACGTTAGTGTATTTTTCTAGGATTCCTTAATGCACATATACTGTCTTTGAAGTTTTTTTTAGCTTCCTATGTAGTTCTCTGTAAATCAGTTTCTTAAAAAGGAGGTAACTCACACATGACAATGATCCACAAAAAGCACAGAATATAAACTGAAAGTTAAGTTCCCTCCCCCTTCTTACAGTCTGTCCTCTGTCAGAGGCACCGTGTTCACAACCTCCTAGAATAGTGTTTTAGAGATACTCTATGCAGAGAAACTAGTTAAAAATATTTTGTCTGGAAGTATATAGCATAGTTTTCAGTTTTATAAGAAACATTTATCATATTATAAATTCATGATAAACATGATTTTTTTTAAATACAAAAATATTCCACTACATAGATGTAGTAACAGTTCACCTACTTATACTCCTACTGCTGAAAACTGGTCGCAGGACCAAAGGATCTCATACATTGCTGGTGGGAATTTAAAATGGCATGGCTACTCTGGAAAACAGTCTGGCAGTTTCTTATAAAATTAAAAATGCATGTACCATATACCCCAGCAATTATACTCCTGTGTTTTCACCCTAGAGAAATGAAATGTATGCTCACCTATGCCCCCCCCACCAAAAAAAAACTAAACAAAAATATTCATAGCAGCTTTACTGGTAATATCCCCAAAATGAAAACACCACCAATGTCCTTCAACAAGCAAACAGATAAACAAAGTCTAGTACATCCATACAATGGAATGCTTGTTGTTGTTAGGTGCCACTGAGTCAGTTCTGCCTCATAGTGACCCCATGTACCATAAAACGAAACACTGCCTGGTCCTGTGCTATGCCCACAATTGTCGTTATGCTTGAGTCCATCGTTGCAGCCACTGTGCCAATCCATCTCACTGAGGGTTTTCCTCTTTTCTGCTGACCTTGCACTTTATCTAAGCATGATGTCGTTCTCCAGGGACTGATCCCTCCTGACAACATGTCCAAAGTATTTAAGACATAGTCTCGCCATCCTAGCTTCTAAGGAGCATTCTGGTTGTACTTCTTCCAAGACAGATGTGTTCATTCTTTTGGCAGTACATGGTATACTCAGTATTCTTTGCCAACACAATTCAAAGGTGTCAATTCTTCTTCTGTCTCCCTATTGATTGTCCAGCTTTCACATGCATATGAGGCGCATGAAAATACCATGACTTGGGACAAGTGCACCTTGGTCTTCAAGGTGGCATCTTTGCTCTTCAACAATTTAAAGAGGTCCTCTGCAGATCTGCCCAATGCAATGCATCTTTTGATTTCCTGACTGTTGCTTCCATGGTTGTTGATTGTAGATCCAAGTAAAATGAAATCCTTGACAACTTCAATCTTTTCTCTGTTTATCACGATGTGGCTTATTGGTCTAGTTGTGAGGACTTTTGTTTTCTTTATGTTGAGGTGTAATCTGTATGGAAGGCTGTGATCTTTGATCTTCATCAGTAAGTACTTCAAGTCCTCTTCGCTTTCAGCAAGCCAGGCTGTGTCATCTGCATAATGCAGGCTGTTAATGAGTCTTCCCCCAATCCTGATGCCCCTTCCTTTTTCATACAGTCCAGAGTCTTGGATTATCTGCTCAGCATACAGACTGTATAGGTACAGTGAAAAGATACAACTCTGACACACACCTTTCCTGACTTTAAACCATGCAGTAGCCCCTTGTTCTGCCCAAACAACTGCCTCTTGATCTATGTACACGTTCCTAAGGAGCACAATTAAGCATTCTGGAATTTCCATTCTTTGCAATGTTACCCATAATTTGTTATGATCCACTCAGTCAAATGCCTTTGCATAGTCAATAAAACACAGGTAAACATCCTTCTGGTATTCTCTGCTTTCAGCAAGGATCCATCTGGTATCAGCAATGATACCCCTGGTTCCATGTCCTCTTCTGAATTTGGCCTGAATTTCTGGCAGTTCCCTGTCGATGTACTATTATTATCGCTTTTGAATGATCTTCGGCAAAATTTTGCTTGCATGTGAATATTAACGATATTGTTCGATAATTTCCACATTCGGTTGGATCACCTTTCTTGGGAATAGGCATAAATGTGGATCTTTTCCAGTCAGCTCGCCAGGTAGCTGTCTTTCAAATTTCTTGGCATAGACAAGTGAGCACCTCCAGCACTACATCCTTTTGTTGAAGCATCTCAATTGATATTCGGTCAATTCCTTGAGCCTTGTTTTTTGCCAATGCCTTCAGTGTAGCCTGGACTTCCTCCTTCAGTGCCATCTGTTCCTGATCATATGCCACCTCTTGAAATGGGTGAGGTTGACTAATTCTTCTTGGTATAATGACTCTGTGTATTCCTTCCACCTTCTTTTGATGCTTCCTGCATTGTTTAATATTTTTCCCATAGAATCCTTCACTATAGCAACCTGAGGCTTGAACATTTTCTTCAGTTCTTTCAGCTTGAGAAATGCTGAACGTGTTCTCCCCCTTTGGTTTTCTATCTCCAGCTCTTTGCATGTGTCATTATAATACTTTACTTTGTCTTCTTGAGCCACCCTTTGAAATCTTCTGTTTAGTTCTTTTACTTCATCATTTCTTCCTTTTGCTTTAACTGCTTGACGTTCAAGAGCAAGTTTCAGAGTCTCCTCTAACATCCATCTTGGTCCTTCTTTCCTGTCTTTTCAATGACCTCTTGCTGTCTTCATGTATGATGTCCTTGATGTCATTCCACAACTCATCTGGTCTTCGGCCATTAGTGTTCAACACAACAAATCCATTCTTGAGATGGTCTCTAAATTCAGGTGGGATATACTCAAGGTCATACTTTGACTCTCATGGACTTCCTCTGATTTTCTTCAGTTTCAACTTGAACTTGCATATGAGCAATTGATGGTATGTTCCCCAGTCAGCCCCTGGCCCTGTTCTGACTGATGATACTGAGTTTTTCCATCGTCTCTTTCCACAGATGTAGTTGATTTGATTCCTGTGTATTCCATCTGGTAAGAGTCATGTAAATAGTCGCTGTTTATGTTGGTGACACAAGGTATTTGCAACGAAGAAGTGGTTGGTCTTGAAAAATTCTATCATGTGATCTCTGGCTTTGTTTCCATCACCAAGGCCGTATTTTCCAACTATTGATCCTTCTTCTTTGTTTCCAGCTTTCGAATTCCAATCACCAGTAATTATCGATGCACCCTGATTGCATGTTTGACCAATTTCAGACTGCAGAAGCTGAAAAAAATCTTCAATTTCTTCATCTTTGGCCTTAGTGGTAGGTGCATAAATTTGAATAATAGTCATATTAACTGGTCTTCCTTGTAGGCATATGGATGTTTTCCTATCATTGACAGCATTACAGTTCAGGATAGATCTTAAAACGTTCTTTTTGACGATGAATGCAACACCATTCCTCTTTAAGAAGTCACTCCCGGCATAGTGGACTATGTGATTGTCCGATTCAAAATGTCCAATAGCAGGACTGCCGGGCCCTTCTTCCTAGTCTGTCTTAGCCTGGAAGCTCAGCTGAAATTTGTCCTTCATGGGTGACCCTGCTGGCATCTGAATACTTGTGGCATAGCTTCCAGCATCACAGCAACATGTGAGCCCTCACAGTACGACAAGCTGATAGACGTGAGGGCAATGGAATGCTACCCATGCATAACAAGGAAAAAACAACTGGTATAACCAACAACTTGCCTGGATCTCAAAGGTACTATTTTGAGTGAAAAATGCCAATATGAACAGGTAGCATATGATTCCATTATATAAATCTCAAAATGATCGAGTTACAGAGATGGAGAACAGAACAGTGGTTTTAAGAAGTTAGGGTTGAGGGGCGGGTCTGAATATAAATGGATTAACATGAGGGAGTGTGTTCGTGCTAATAAAACAGTTCTGAATTCTGACTATGGACAAATATACACATGTGATAAAATTTCGTTGTATTATGTAATAAAAAATACAAATGCATATTAACAAAAGGCTTGCAGCAATTTGGCAAAATTATTCAAGAAAAGTAGTTGAAGCTTGGTAAGAAAAAACAAATTTTGTGGTTTTTTTTTTTTTTACCTTGCCCTATTTGCATCATACACCCATTCTCGAGCTCCATGGTAGCCTTAAAAATCTACGGCCCATAATCATGATGAAAACCTGGCAGCAACCAGAGGTATAAGAACAGTATTGGAGGATCTTCAAATCTCATTCTCAGAGGACTGTTATGGTGGTAGTCCTTACCTGAAATGTAAAGAGCATTTTTGCTGGGGGCATTTGTCTTAAAAAATCAGAGGCAACTGATTAATTCTGCAGTTCTCTGAAGCAGTGGGTAAAACTAGGGAAGTAAGAGGCTACCCAGAAACTATAAAATGAAAAGCTGGGGAATGGGATGCTCACAGGGGCGCTGGAAGCTGTGACGTATCACTGGGAATCCAGAACGCTGTGCACATGCATAGGCCTGTGTGCATACCCAGGGCTGAACACACACCTGAGAAAGACCTGAGAAGGGCCTGAGCTCTGACCTCTGACCTCTGGGAATCTCTGAAGCTCTGCAGAAACAGGAAGCTGGAACTGCAAATTGCCTGGATGGCTGTCGAAGGCATGTTCCAAAATACAGAAAGACCCTTGGCAAAGACTGGGAGATTTACTGAATCTAGGTCGTACTGTGGTAGCTTACATGTTGCTGTGATACTTGAAGCTCTGCCACCAGTATTTCAAATACCAGCAGGGTGACCCTTGGTGGGCAGGTTTCAGGGGAGCTTCTAGACTAAGACAGACTAGAAAGAAGGACTTGGTAGTCTACTATTGAAAAAACTGGCCAGTGAAACCTTGTGAATAGCAGTTGAACATTGTCTGATACAGGACCAGAAGAGGAGCCACTCAGGTTGGAAGGCACTCAAAATATGACTGGGGAAGAGCTGCCGCCTCAAATTAAGGGTCAGTCTTAATGATGTGGATGGAGTCAAACTTTTGGGATCTTTGCTGATGTGGCATGACTCAAAAGGAGAAGAAACAGCTGTAAGCATCCACTAATAATCAGAACGTGGAATGTATGAAGTATGAATCTAGGAAAATTGGAAGTTGTTAAAAATAAAATAGAATGCATAAAGAAGGATATCCTAGGCATCAGTGAGCTAAAAGGGACTGGTATTGGCCATTCTGAATCAGACAATCACACAGGTTACTATCTGGGAACGACAAATTGAAGAGGGGTGGCATCACACTCATCATCAAAAAGAACATTTCAAGACCTATCCTGAAGTACAACACTGTCAGTGATAGGATAATATCCATACGTCTACAAGAAATACCAGTTAATACGACTATTATTCAAATTTACATACTAATCACTAATGCCAAAGATGAGGAAATTGAAGATTTTTACCAAGTTCTGCAATCTGAAATTGATCCAACATGCCATCAAAATGCATTGATAATTACTGGTGACTGGAACGCAAAAGCTGGAAACAAAGAGGGACTGGTAATCGGAATATACAGCCTTGGTGATATAAACGACGCCAGAGATTGCACGATAGAATTCTGCAAGACCAATGAATTCTTCATTGAAAATGCCTTTTTTCAACAACATAAATGGCGATTATACATGTGGACCTCGCCAAATGAAATATACAGGAATCATATTGACTACATCTATAAAAGGAAAAGTTCAATATTACCAGTCAGAACAAGGTCAATGGTCAACTGCAGAATAGACCATCAACTGCTTGCATATGAGTTCAAGTTGAAGCTGAAGAAAATTAAAATAAATCCATGACAGCCAAAATATGACTGGTGTATCTCACCTGAATTTGGAGACCATTTCAAGAGCTGATTTGACGCAATGAACACTAATGACCGAAAACTGGACAAGCTGTGGGAAGACATCAAGGACATCATAAATGAAGAAAGCAAAAGGTCATTAAAAAGACAAAGAAGAAAGAAAAGACCAAAATGGATATTGGAAGAGACTCTGAAACTTGCTCTTAACACAGGGTAGCTAAAGTGAATGGAAGAAAAGATGAAAGAAAAGAGCTGAACAGAAGATTTCAAAGGGCAGTTTGAGAAAATAAATTGAAGTATTGTAATGAAATGTGCAAAGACCTGGAGTTAGAAAACCAAAAAAGGGAAGAACTCACTTGGCATTTCTCAAACTGAAAGAACTGAAGAAAAAATTCAAGCCTCAAGTTGCAATTCTGAAGGATTCTATGGGCAAAATATTGAATGCAAGAAGCATCAAAAGCACATGGAAGGAATACAGAGTCACCATACCAAAAAGAACCAGTTGAAGTTCAACCATTTCAGGAGGCAGCATATGATCAAGAACCAGTGGTACTGAAGGAAGAAGGCACTGACAAAAAACAAGGCTCCAGGAATTGACAGAATATCAATTGAGATGTTTCAACAAACAGATGCAGCACTGGAGGTGCTTACTTGTCTTTGCCAAGAAATTTGGAAGACAGCTACCTGGCCAACTAACTTGAAGAGATTCATACTTGTGCCCATTCCAAAGAAAGGTGATCCAACAGAATGAGGAAATTACTAATATCATTGTCACACTTGAGTAAAACTTTGCTGAAGATCATTCGAAGGCAGCTGCAGCAGTACACTGACAGGAAACTACCAGAAATTCAAGCCAGATTCAGAAGAGGACATGGAACAAGGGATATCACTGCTGATATCAGATCGATCTTGGCCTAAAGCAGGGAATACCAGAAAGATGTTTACCTGTGTTTTACTGACTATGCAAAGGCATTCGACTGTGTGGATCATAACAAATTATGGTAAAACTGTAAAGAATGGAAATTCCAGAACACTTAATTGTGCTCATGAGGAATTTGTACATTGACCAAGAGGCAGTCATTCGAACATAACAAGGGGATACACCATGGCTTAAAATCAAGAAAGGTATGTGTTAGGGTTGTATCCTTTCACCATCCTTATTTAATCTGAATGCCAGCAAATAATCTGAGAAGCTGGACTATAAGAAGAATGTGGCATCAGGATGGTGGAAGACTCATTAACAACCTGAGATATGCAGATGACACAACCTTGCCTGCTGACAGTAAAGAGGACTTGACGCACTGATGAAGATCAAAAACTACAGCCTTCAGTATGGCCTGTGTATTAATACAATGAAAACAAAAAACCTCACAACTGGACCAATAAGGAAAATCATGATAAACGGCAAAATGATTGATGTTGGCAAGGATTTCATTTTACTTGGATCCACAATCAACGTTCATGAAAGCAACAGTCAGGAAATCAAACAACGTATTGCACCAGGCAAATTTGCTGCGAAAGACCTCTTTGAAAGTGTTAAAAAGCATAGATGTATGTCACTTTGAAGACTAAGGTGCTTGTGACCCAAGCCAGGATATTTTCAGTCGCCTCATAAGCATGTGAAAGCTGGACAATGAATAAGGAAGACTGCAGAAGAATTGATGCCTCTCAATTATGGAGTCAGTGAAGTAAAGAATATTGAGTATACCATGGACTGCTAGAAGAATGAACAAATCTGTCTCGAAAGAAATACAGCCAGAGTGCTCCCTGGAAGTGAGGATGGTGAGAGCTCATCTCACGTACTTTGCACATGTTATCAGGTGGGAACAGTCCCTGGAGAAGGACATCATCCTTGGTAACGTAGAGGGTCAGTGAGCTAGAGGAAGACCCTAGACGAGATGGACTGACAGTGGCTGCAACAATGGGCTGAAACATAGCAATGATTGTGAGGATGGCTCAAGACCAGGCAGTGTTTCGTTCTGTTGTACATGGGGTCACTATGTGTCGGAACTGACTCAACAGCACCTGATGACAACAAAGGTGTTTAAGGAAATCTGTGTTCAATCATTAGCTGACAATTAAGCTGAGAAGAAACGCTGGTGGAAACACAAAGATAGAGATTTTATCGAACTATTTAAGAAAAATCAAGAAACAAACAACAACAAACACCACCGCCACCACCAACAAAAAGCAACAATAACCAACTCTGAGGAGGAGGGAGGATCTGAGTTCCAAAGCTACCACTTTCTATTGCTTTAAATGTCAATTTTTCAACAAAATGTTAAAAGATGTACAAAGAAATAATATAAGTATGGCCAATTCACTGGGAAAAAAACAATCAACAAAACTGTTACTTGGAGCAGTCTAGATGTCTTTCTAGACAAAAAATTTAAATTAGCTATGTTAAAAATATTCCAAGAATATTAGACAAGTTAACATGTCTAAACAACTAAGGGGAAGTAAGAATGATGTATCAGCATATATAGAATATCAGTAGAGAGACTGAAATTACAAAAAAAAAAAAAAAATCAAATAGAAATTCTGGAGTTGAAAATACAGTAACTGTAATGTTCACTAAGGGGTCCAGTAAAAGATAAGCAGGCAGAAGAAAAAAATCCACAAATTTGAAAATAGGTCAATTATGATTAAATAGTCTGAGGAATAAAAAGAAAAAAAAATGAGGAAACATGATTACAGCCTCAGAGACATGTAGCATACTATTAAGCGTACCAACATATGCATAATGAAATTGCAGAAGAGGAAAAAGAGAAAAGAGGAGAAAGAATATGTGAAGAAATTTTCCACATTTCCTGCAAATATTATCACATACATCCAAAAGTTTAACAAATTCCAAATTCAATGAATTCAACTCAAAGAACAGGACCTACCTCTAGATACACCATATTTAAACCGTCAAACGCTATCATGGATTGAATTGTGTCCCTCCTCAAGTATGTCTTGTAAATCCTAACCTTATACCTGTGAATGTAATCCCATTTGTGAATATGGTTCTGTTAATAAGGCCATATCAGTATAGGGTGTGCCTTAAGTCTAATCACCTTTGAGGTAAGAAAGATTAGCAAAGAGGTGTCAAATGGGGAAATATTGATGCCATGTGGAGATCTTCAAGGAATGCCAAGAACAACCCCAGAGAAGCTGAGACAATGATTTTTCCCTAGAGCAGAGAGAGAGCCTTGCCTTAGAGCCAGTGCCCTGAATTCAGACCTCTCGCCTCCTAAACTCTGAGAAAATACATTTCTGTTTGTTAAAGTCATTACTTGTGGTATTTCTGTTACAGCAGCACTAGATAACTAAGAGTCAGAGATAAAATGAATTTTGAAACCAGAAAGATGCACTCATCATATAGAACAGATTCTGAATAAGATAAAAAGCTGATTTCTCACCAGAAACCATGGAGGGCAGAATAAAGTTGGATAAAATATTCAAAGTGTTGAAAGAAAAAGACTGTCAATGGAGACTTCTATACTAAGCAAAACAATCTTTCAAAAATGAAGGAGCTGATAAAAAAAATTTTGGAAACAGACAGTAGCAACAGTTGCACAACCATGGTGCGTGTACTTAATGTCTCTGAATGGCACACATAAAAATGGCTGAAATAGCCAATGTTTTGTTACATATATTTTGCCACACACACACACAAAATAACCCACTGAGACATTTCCAGATAAACAAGAGAATTTTAGTCGCTAGCAAACTTGCCCTACAAAAAATGTGAGAAGGAACCCTTCAAGCTAAAAGCAAAGGAAATGAAAAAATAACCTGAAAAAACATGAAGAAACAAACAACACTTTAATAAAGGTAACAAAAACCTAATAAATATAAAAGATGTTATAAACATATTTTTGTTTGTTACTCATTTTTCCCCTATCTGATTTAAAAGACAATTGTGTAAAGCAGTAATTATAAATCTGTGTTGAGGGGCACATGGTATAGAAAGATGTAATTTGCATGATGGTAAGAGCAAAGGAGAAGGGGAAGGAACAGTGCTACATAAAAAGCAAAGGTTTTGTATACTATTAAAATTAAGTTGGTTATTACTCTGAACTAGATTGTTATATAAATTAAGATGTTAATTATAACCTCAGGACAATCTCTAAGAAAATAACTAAAAAACATACATAGTAAAAGAAATAACATGCAAATTAAAATGGTACACTATAAAATACTGATTTAACACTAAAGAAGGCAGTAATAGTGCAATAGAGTAAGAAAAAGACATATAGAAAAATGACAAACTACGTAACAGAGGTATGAATCCTATGCTATCAATAATGAACTTAACTAAGTAGATAAAACACTCTAATTAAAAGGCAGAGACTGGCAGATGGATAAAAACATAATCCAAGTATATACTGTTCACAGGAGACATAATTTAGATTCAAAGGTACAAACAGGTGCAAACCGTAGCCAAGAGAGAGCTAGCAATACCAGACAAAAGACTTTAAGATAAAAATTGTTACTGAACACAAAGAAGGATATTTAATGTTAAAAAGGTCACTTCAAAAAGATAAACAATTATACATACATGTTAATAACGAAGACCCAAAATACATGAAGCAAAACCTGACAGAACTGAAGGGAGAAACAGACAATTAAACAATAATGGCTGAAGATATCAAACCCCACTTTCAATACTGGACAGAACTACTAAAGAGAAGTAATTTTTAAAGAATGGAACAATATGATCAACAACCTAACAGACATCCATAGAACACTCCACCCAACAATGGTAGAAGACAGTTCTTAAGTGCACGTGGTACATTTTCCACAACAGATGATATTGTAAGGTCATAAAACTAACCTCAATAAATTTAGAAAACCAAACCAAATCTGTTGCTGTCGAGTCTATTTCGACTCATAGCGACCCTAAAGGAGAGAGCAGAACTGCCCCATAAGGTTTCCAAGGAGCGCCCAGCGGATTCGAATTGCCGGCCTTTTGGTTAGCAGCCGAATACTTAACCACCGTGCCACCAGGGCTTCCATGAATTTAAAGGGGACTACAATAATACAAAGTATATTCTCAGATCACAATTGAATGGAATTAGAACTCAATTAAAACAAATTCGGAAAATTCACAAATACATGGAAATTAAACAACACTCCTACATAACGTATGAGTGTTGTTTTTACAGAAATTACAAGGGAAATTAGAAAATACTTCGATATGAAAGAAAAAAAGATACAATATGCCAGCATTGATGGAATGTAGCTGAAACAGTGATTTAACAGAAGTTTATAGCTGTAAATACCTACATTAAAAAAGAAAAAAGCTCTCAAATTAACAATCTAACCTTGTACCTTAGGATACTGGAAAAAGAAAACTAAATCCAGAACAAGGAGGTAGGAAATAATAAAGATTACAGTGAAGAAACACGAAATAGAGAATGGAAAAACGACAGAGAAAACCAACACCATCAAAAGCTGGATCTCTGAAAAGATCAACAAAATTGACAAACCTTTAGCTAGACCGACCAAGAAAAAAGACAGAAGGCTCGAATTACCCAAATCAGAAAACTATAGACCATTATCACTTATAAATATAGATTCAAAAGTTCTCAACAAAATCCTAACAGAATTCAGCTTCACATAAAAATTATACACCACGACCAAGTGGGCTTTATCCTAGGAATGCTGTTAAATTAATGAAGTCACACTGGAATAGGGTGGGTCCTAGTCCTAATCCCTTCTGAGGGGCATTTTACAAAGAGAAGGGCCTAGGAAGGGTCACACACACAGAAGAAAGCAGCTCGTGAGGATCCATCATCAACAAGCCAAGGAACACCAAGAAATGCCCGGGGCTGCCAGAAGCTGAAAGAGACAAGGAAAGATCTGCCTCCTGGATCTGACAGAAAGCATAGCTCTACCATGGCCTAGAATTCAGGTATCCGGCATCCAAAACTGTGAGAAAATCAGTATCTGTTCTTTAAAACCACCCACATTGTGGTATTTCGTTATGGTAGCTTTAGGAAACTAAGGCAGGATCCAAACTTGGAGACTGTCATACTACATCTCACCAAGATCTGTGGTCTGTATCCTGTTATATGATGAGAAGAGGGCAAACACTGTTGCAACTCCTTGTGACCAGTTGTTAATATTCTGCAGAAGCTTTTAAAGGTCATGGGACAGCAGTAACACCCCCACTGATTCAGTGCTTTGTTTGCATGGTTTCAACTTGCACCACCATTTTTACAGCTGTGCATTACCGTGCAAAACGAGGGCTGCATGTACTTCTCCACAAAGCTTTGTTCTGTTTTTCCTTCTGTCTGACACATTCGGACATCAGGGAACACAGTGGCTCATTCCCGCATGCTCCTCAAAACTCTGCTGAGAGGCCTTTCTGTTTACTCTGAGTCATCGCCTGGTCCTCCCATGGCTTTATATTCCTGTCTCAGTTTCTCAGTGCTGCTGTAACACAACTGCCACAGGTGGGTGGCTTTAAAGAAGAGAAACTTATTTTCTCACAGTTTAGGAGGAAAGAAGTCTGAATTCAGGGCACCAGCTACAGGGCAGGGCTCTCTGCTGGCTCCGGGGGAAGATCCTTGTCTCAGGCTTCTACCGCCCTCTCGTTTCTCGGTTCCGTGGCTGTCCTCATGTTTGTTTTCCCCAGTGCATGCTCACTCCTTTCTGTGTCTATGCTGCTCTTTACATCATTCAGAAGTGATTAGGTTTAGGACCTACCCTACAATGATACGACTTCATTAATATAACAAACAAAACCCTATTCCCAAACGGGGTTACATCCACAGGTATAGAGGTCAAGACTCCAACACGTATTTTGGGGGAACACAATTCAACCCATAACACCTCCTTTACACAGCTCTCTTCTCCTTCATATATTTATTATTTCTCTACACCCACTAGAAAGTAAGCCTTATGAGAATAGGCACTGTCTGGTTTAGTTGCTGCTGTATCCCCAGAGCCTAAAACGATACCTGGTATACTGAGGCATTCCATATTTTTTTCCTTGAATAAAGTTTTATGAAGAAGTAGCTCTAAGTAGACTAACGTGGTAAGCTATTACTGATACAATAAATAAAAAATGCAAGCTACAGAACAAACTATACAGCAAGACCCTTTTTCTAAGAGTATATTAATCTATCTGTATGTATATGAGGGAAAAACGGTGGAAAAACATTTATCAAAACTGATAACAATGAATATTATTTCTGGGGGTGGGGCTGGCAAGGTAGGTGGGGAACAGAACAATAACTTTCATTTTATATTTTAAGTATTTTTATATTGCCTGTTTTTTCCCCTGAAATTATATTACTTTGGAATTAAGATTAAAAAAAAAAATCCTGCATGTTGTGATGCCGTGTTTCACAGCCTGCTTATTGTAAGGCAGGCTCTGTTCAGAGTGTCTGAATCCATCATTTCATTTAAATTCATAAGACGTCTATAAGGCAGATGTTATAAATACACCCATTTTATCCAGAGAGGTTGAGAACCATACTCAAGTCACACAGCTGGAGTGTGGATTTTAAAAGATGCACAGGTGCAAATTCTGTGAAATGCGCCACACTTAACAGAAACCCTCTCCAAGGAGGTGCAGCTGAGAGTCACAGCGACAAGAGACTGTACGTCCTCCTCACCCTGCAGGCCTAGGAGACCCGGATGTGCTCCGCACACAGCTCTCCACTCGCGGACTGGCCACTTCAGGAGGCTGCGGAGGAATGAGGGTTTTCCGAACTGCCGTTCTGAAAGAGACAGACAGACTAGGAAACAGTAGTCCAAGGGCATTAAAGGATAAGCAGTACAAGACATTCATTCGCCAGGGATACAAAATGTGCATGGTTCAAACCCACCAGCCGCTCTTTGGAAACCCTATGGGGCAGTTCTACTCTGCCTTACAGGGCTGCTAGGAGTCGGAATCGACTTGACGGCAATGGATTTTTATCTATCAGGGTAGATAAGGATTATAATGCCAACCCCCTTGCTTTCCTCCTCTATCTTCCCAATATAGTCATATTACAATTTAAATTCATATATTTGTAATCATTATTTCTGTGCATTTATACAGAGCTGAGCTAGTGGAACCCAAGTGAAAACATTTACCAGAGGAAAAACGAATCAGTGATCAACTGTCATGTTGTTGAGCTGATTCTGAGTCATGGTGACCCCATGTGTGCAGGGCAGAACTGATCCTTAGGGTCTTCATGGCTGCGACCTTTCAGAAGCAGATCACCAGGCCTATCTTCTGAGGTGCCTCTGGGTGGGTCGGGATCGCCAACCTTTTGGCTACTAGTCAAGTGGTTACCTGTGTGTGTCCCCTGGGAACTCCCACATCATGTTACATAGATGCCAAGTAAAGCTAGTACTGAGAATTAACCACTGGGTTTAGCAATATGGAAGCACCGGTGACCCTGACATGTTTAGTTTCCACAGAGTGGTGAGGGCAAATGCCAGACATGAGTGGGTTTGAGAGAAAGTGGCTAGAACTAGACTACACCATTTTGCAATTCCTAATAATTGGTTATGACTTGGACCATTGTGATCCACATGGCTTTCGATGGCTGTTTTTGGGAATAGATCTCCAGGTCTTTCTTCCTAGTCTGTCTAACTTTGGAAGCACCACTGAAACCTGCTCAGCATCACAGCAACACACAAGCCTCTACTGACAGACGGGTGGTGGCTGATGAAGGACACTGGCTGGGAATCAAACGCAGGTCTTCTGCATGAAGGCAAGAATCCTACCACTGAACCACTCCTGCCCCCAAGGGATCACAGGGATGGTGCAGGACTGGGCAGCAGTTTGTTCTGTTGTGCATGGGGTCACCTTGAATAAGGGGTTAACTCAGTGGCAGCTAACAACAACTAGTGGATCTGGGTAGCAGGGAAGCTAACATCCCAAAAAACATGACCACTAGGTATCATGCCTCCTGGTAAAAGAGTAAAACCCCACCACCAACAAAGCAGTCTTGCCAGAAGAAAAAAGTGATTCTAATCAAGCCTTTAGTTTCATCTATAATTATAGAAAATGTGGAGGACAGAAGAACAAGCAAAACTACACTGTGGAGATTCAACTAGCAAAATCCAGAAGAGACGGAAAAACTACAGGACACAGACCAAGCTTCTTCACTAAGGAGCAAGGGAAAAAAGAGATGGAAGAAATCTGTATATTAAAAGAGTCTTATGAGACATATTGACTAATTACACAAAATGTGTGTAACTTACCAGATTCTACTCTGATTCAAATAAATACAAAACAAAATCTGTGACATTTGAGACAAGTTGAAATTTAACAATGATTGGATATTTGATAACACTAAGGAGTTACATGCATTTTTAAGGTATTCTCTCTCAACAGACACATGCTGAAACAGACACAAATAAAGATTTGTTTCAAAATAATATGGTAAGATGTGGTGGGGCAGGCATATAGATAAAACAAAATTAGCCATGAGCTGATAAACCGAACATTGAAGATGGGTATTCCCTCTTATGTGTACGTTTTTATCATCCTTATAATTTTCTATAATAAAAAGTAAAAAACAAAAATAGAAAGACTAGTCTTCCTGCCCCCACCCCCAAACACAAAAACAACAAAACCCAATGAAATATACCACTGTAAGTTCACAGCATGACTAAACTTACTAACACTGACAATAACGAATGTTGGTGAGGATGAAGCAATGATCCTCACTCTTAGAGTGTAAATCAGCATAAAAGCCAAAGCAATCCAGTTGCCACTGAGTTGATTCCAACACATGCTGACCTCCTGTGTGTCAGAGTAGAACTGCTCCGTAGGGTTTTCATGGCTGTGACCTAACGGAAGTAGATCGTCAGGCCTTTCTTCCAAAGTACCTCTGGGTAGGCTTGAACCACCAACCTTTTGGTTCGCAGCCCAGCACTTAACCATCTGTACTACCTGGGGACTCCTTGTAAATCAATACAAGCACTTGGAAAAACTGCTGGCATTATCTACTACATACAACTGAACATATGACCCCACAAGTCTCCTAAAGGTATGTAACAGAAATGCATGTGTGATGTATCCAAAATCATGAAAAAATATGTTCAGAGTGATCTATGACCCCCAAACTGGAAACAGCCCAAATACTCATCAACAGCAACATAGATAGATAAAGCGTGATATAGTTTATACAATGGTGCTGTGTGTAACAATCACATGAAAAAAACAGCAGAATCTTACAAAACTGAGTAATGGAATCAGAGGCTCACAAAAAAAGTGTTATATATAGGTTCAAAAAGAGGCAAAACAAACCCATAGGGTCAAAGGTTAGAAAAACTGGTTCGTTACCCTTGGGGGAAGGTGCTCATAGTGTGATTCTAATCAAGCCTTTAGAGTCGACTACAAATTACAGTGAACGTGGAGGACAGAAGAATGAGTAAAACTACATTGTGGGGACTCAATCAGCAAAATCCAGAGAGATTCTGCAAGACACCCTGGGTGGTGCAGTTAAGTGATCGACTAGTAGTGGAAAAATTGGCAGTTCAAACCGACCCAGAGGCACCTCAGAAGACAGGCCTGGTGATCTCCTTCTGAAAGGTCACAGCCTTGAAAACCCTAAGGATCAGTTCTGCTCTGCACACATGGGGCGCCATGAGTCGAAACTGATGTGACGGAAACTAACAGTCGTAGCACACTGTATTCACTGTGTGCTAACTCATTAGGCTGGACATGCGGTATGGGTGCAGTTTTCTGCATTTCAATGAAAACGTTGAAAGAGACTGGAAGAAGAATTGGAAATAGCAAATACAGACAATTCCTTTACCTTCTTTGCATATAATAGCAAAGAAATGGGGTGGTAGATGGTGGAAGAAAGTGGGATCAATAGAAACATTAAAAAAAAATTTATTCATTTATTTTGTTGTTGTTGAGATATACACAAGATAATCCAATTCAACAGTTTCTACATGTACGGTTCAGTGATACTGATTATACTCTGAGTTGCGCTGGGTGGGTTTGAACTACGGTTCGAACTACGGGCCTTTTGGTTAGCAGCTGAGCGCGTAACCACTGTGCCATCAGGTCTCCTTGATTTCAGCTTAGCCACTCCTTCCTTCATCCCCAGTTGTGCCTGTTTCTAGTTGTTCTAAAGATTCTGCAATTCTCAACTCTCTCCTATATATACACTGAAGACTCAGACTTCTCACAGCTAAGCAAGCAATCATTTGCCTATCTGCTTTCTAGCTTCCAAAGTTTTGTTTGTGGTTTGTGTCCTCTCCTGTTCTCCCCTTCCTTGTATTTATAACTAAAAAAACAAAACAAACAAACAAAAAAACCCAGCCACTTTACTGAAGTTCTACAGGGTTTTGAGGAGAGAAATTGACATAGTATGTTCAATCTGCCCTCTTCACTAGTAAGCTTTGCCTCTTGTTTTTCTCAGTTAGGTTACGTCATCATGGGCTGACTCAACATTAAAAGACATCCTTCATAACGCATTCACAAATGGGCAAAGATACATGGGTCTAGGCAGCACTTTATGCATCTGAACACCTTTCATAGACCCTGGTCCCAGCAGTTTAGGTATGTTCTCTAATTTAACCTTCTGATGTCGAGCTATCAGCTCAGTTGAGCCACAGAAACTGCTCTGGAAAGTGACTGCTCATCTCTCACCTTCTCAAGTTTAAAGCTCGTTTCACAGCACAGCACACACCTTTCTGACTGACCCACCAACCCAGAGGTTTATATGGCTGCTAAATATAAGTCTTACTGTACTTGGGAAATTGCCTGCATGTGGTACACGCTAATGTTCCTACCTAGACAAGCCTCAAGAGTTAATTATAAGCTATTTTAAGGTTCTAGAATTAAGCTCCCAAACTAGAGAGAACTCCTGAAGTAGTATGCAACAGCTGCTTACACACTCGCACTTCACTGACTCCTGGATTCTTAACACCTGTAGCTCGTGGTTGGCAAGGCTCTATTCAACAAATCTGGGGTCAAGTTATTTTTGAGGAAATTAAAAAATGTCACAGAAGATGAGAAACTTTGGATTTTGCTACCAGCATTGAAGGAGCCCCCAGGTGGCACAAACAGTTAAGCGCTCAACTACTAGTCGACAGGCTGGTGGTTCAGACTCACCCAGAGGCGCCTTGAAGACAGATCTGCCAATCTGCTTCCAAAAGATCACAGACTTGAAAACTTACACGGAGCAGTTCTACTCTGCACACATGGGGCTGCCGTGAGGAGGCACCGACTCAATGGCAACTAACAACAATCAGCACTGGATGCATGTCTACTGTTTATACTAATTATATCCAGAACTGAAGGTGTCAGCTGGCACTGTTGAGGCTACTTACCCATCAGTGGCTGGTTTCTTCCGGAGTATGCTTGGCCGCGGTGATGAGCCCTGGGCTGGCGCGTTGGTGCTGGCACTCTGGCTGTGGGTCTGGACCACAGTGGTGGCTGCTGGAGCAGCACTGAATGTATTGCTAATAGGGTTGGCTACAATTGTGGCTCCATCGGCCAACACCACTGCTGTAAGAAGAGGAGGGGCCAGGAAAGAATAATGAAGACAGGGAAATGGAAGAAACAGTACTAAATGCCACAAAAGACATACACAGAAAGGAGCAGGCCACTGGCATTAGGGTATCCATGTCAAGACTGTCCAATTTCAGGAAGAGAAGGGGTGGAAGCACAATGTCCATCTGCCTGAAAGCAGATGGTAAAGCAGGGGGCCACTGGGTCTACTGATGCATGCTCGTAACTATTCACTTTTCTTTGCTCTACAATCACAGTCAGTAGTCAGTGAGATGAGGTACATACAGTACACAGAGTATCTAGCAGAATATCTCACTATACACAGTGCTTTATGTTTTTTATTTATGTAATTCTTACATCAATTATTATTCCCATTTTAGAGATGACGAAAGAGTCACAAATGGACAGGAAACGAGGTCCTCCGGCTTGACAGCATGCTCTAAAATGTACTTCAAGAAATGTGCGCCTACATTTTTGTGAAACATCACTTCCTCTCAGCATCTAATACTGGGAATCTTTAGGAACTCACTCAACTAATAATTAATTTTAATCAAACTGTATTTAAAACTAGCATCAAAAATTGATGAACATAAGACCATGATGAGGAATCAGTTCATATCTGACCTACAAAAACGGCAATTTCAAATGACTAAAATTTCCAAATAACAGAATGAGTATCCTAGCAGGTACTATTGAAGACGTAGGTACAACGTTCTTCCAGCTGGGTCACCACGGGTTATCTTTTTGGTCAACTGCACCTCTACGACAGCCATTTAGTAGCTCAGAGTCTGGAAAAACTTTGATTAAACAGTGAAATTCAACATCTACTTGACAATTAAAATAATCAGTTCCAAGTTGCTCTCTTTATGCTACACTTAACACAAAAGATAATCTTTAAAACCAATACCCTGAATGAAAAAAGCTATTTCTTTAATTGCATCAGAGAAATCGCAAATTAATGCCCTGAGCATGGCTTACTCCATTTCTTAAAATGTCTACTCCGTTAGCATTTGTTTTGTCAACACTGACACAGCATTAGCTAACACTAGGGTAAGATCTTACACCTTTACATACAACCCTTAGAAACCTCAGGCTGAATGAGGACACTATCGGTATAAAGTGAATTTGCTCCCTCAACCAAAAGCCCCTTACACAAGCTTCCTACTATGTGCAAATAACATATTAGGCTGTTTATATATGTTACTTCTAATGCTTACAACGACCCTGGAGGGTAAGCTCAAAGAAACACAGTTACAAAGAGGAAACTAAAAACTAGAGAAAATACCTGAGAGACCACAAAACCAGCCAGTTGGTAGAACCTCCACATCACTTTCCATGCAAAGCGATAAATTTACCTGAAGTCTTTCCTTCAGGCGGAGGCTGCTGAGTACCCAGCGGTGCAGGCTGCAGTCCCTGCGTGCTGATTGGGGCTGCTGAGTGAATCCCCTGTGTCCCAATTGGGGCCGGCTGTATTCCCTGTGTTCCGATGGGGGCTGGCTGTATCCCCTGGGTACTAATGGGTGCTGGTTGGATCCCTTGGATATGTCGAGCATGAGATGCGTCCACTGTCATCAACTGCATGGGGTTTAGATGTACTGTAGATGCCACCCCAACACCAGTCTGAGCTGTGATGGCAGAGTTTGGAGCCTGAGCTGAAACTAACAATAATATAGAGAGTGACTACAAGAATGTTAGCGCCGATAAAACCAGTCCACGTAACTAAGCCAAACCCACTGTCATCGAGTTGATTCTAAATCGTAGCGCCCCTATAAGACAGACTAGAATTGTCCTATAGGGTATCCAGAGCTGTGAATCTTTACAGAAGCAGAATGCCACATCTTTCATTCGCAGAGTGGCTGGGGGGGTTCAAACCACTGACTTGTTAGCAGCTGAGTGCTTTAACCACTGTACCACCTTCTGTCCACAGAAGGAAGGAAAAAACCCCAAAACTAATCTAATATAAAAACAGTATTTCCCACTGTACAAAATCTAAATCTTCAGTTTTCAAAAAAGCCTAATAAAATACTGTATAGCTAAGTTTGTTTTTTTCCTACTACTGCCCACAATTTGGTAAAAGTCTTTTTGCAGATTACTTGAAATAAGATTAAAACAAGAAAAAAGCAATTGACTACTAAATTCCAACTATAAGGCCAGGCACTGTGCTAAGTATTTCACATAAAACTTCTGAAATGCATCCATGGCTAGCAGGTCAAGAATCTTTGCTGTAACTGATAAAAACACCATCACAGCCACTTCTGAAAAGTGAATTCCAAATTCCATATATCCACTGATGAGTGAACAGGCATGTTTCCTTTTCTGTTCTGTGTATTAAAAACAAACAAAAAACCTGGAAACAATGGCGTTCCCAGAAAGCAACAAAAAGAAAGGATTTCTAATTTTTCATGGGAAGGAAAAAATACAAAAGACTTTTCTTCTCAGTCATCAAATAATCCACAGATGGAGGAACCTCTTCCAAAGCCCCTTAAATTCCCTAGAACACTTGAAAATTTTGGACTCGCACTGTATCTGGTGGAAATATAAGTCACAGTGTAATTCTAAATTTTCCAGTAGCCACACTAAAAAAAAGATAAGAGTGGAATTAATTTTAATAATATGCTGCATTTACCCTAATAAAAAATTTTGTCATTTTAAAATATAACCAATATAAAAACTATTAATAAGATATATTCTACATTCTTTTTTCCAAATTGTTTCAAAATCTACTATGTGTCTCATCCGTAACCCAAAAGCACATCTCAATTCAGATACTGACTTTTCACCAGAAATACCTGATCCGTGTTCTCATTTCACAGCATCTACAACTGAAAACGCAGTTTCACATGGCCATGTTGTTTCAAACGTATCTGAAACTTTTCAAATTTTAATTAAATCATGTTAGAAATTCAGTTCGTGAGTCGAGCCAGCTCCACTTCAAGTGCTCCCTGGCCTGTGTGGCTCACGGCCACTGCAGAAGGACAAAGCCCACAATACGGACAAACTGGCTTCATGATGCCTCAACTAAGCTGACAGCCCACAGGAGAAGATTATGTAAGCCTTGAAAGTGGGAAAATCAACACTGTCTACATGTGACATGATGAATGTTGAACACAGCTGAACAAAAACTGAAAACAAAAGAAAAAATCAAAACAACCCCCCACCTCTGATATCCCACGAAACAACAGAAACCCCACAAGAATATACAGCTTTATTCACTGTAATTATTCTACCATTTCAAAGTGCGATAAAAATTAGCAGGATTATCCTCAGGGTGAGATAAAAGCTTACAATGATCACCAGTAAGTCACCACCTTTTTAGATCACAAGGATGGTGATTTAAGACCTTAAAGCTTCAGATTTTAGCTTTATCTGAGCCTGAAAATAAACGCTGGAGTAATTATATGCCATACTAGAAATACTCACTGCTTGCAAAAATTAAAATGTTAAGAGTTATCTTAAAGAAAGATGGGATCATACCTGGATATTGTCGGATGGTGGATACTGAGCTGGTGATGGGCGTATATGTGTGCGCGGCCAGCGGGTATGCAGATGGCGGATAAGTTGGCAAAAAGTATTGAAACTGAACAGGAACAGATGGTCTATAGATGGAACATGGGTTATAATGAGACAAACGGTTTATTTTTTTTTTCTTTACCTTCAAATAATACCATCCTCCACACCTTCTTAATACTCTTCATAACTAACATAGTGGCATTTCCCCAACTGTGTCCCACACAATATTAGATCAAAAGAGACATACCTAGACAAAGTAAAATTTTTTAAAATAGTGGATACTAAAAAAAAAAAACATAATTATACAGGGTCACTATGTATCAGAATCAACTCGATGGCAATGGGTTTGGTGTTCTTTTGGATAAATAATTATACAGATACATTTTAAAACAAATAATTTTTATGGATGATTTTCTAGAACTATTACCAAAACTGACACAGAAACTCAGTAATTGAGTCTCCCCATTCAACCCCACTTGAATGGCGCTAAGTTTCAAATGTTTTTGCTGGGAATTTTATCAAATGTACGTAAGATAATCCCAGTTTTAAACAAACTGTTTCAGAGAATACAAAAGGAAACACGATCCAACGTATTTCTTGAATTTAATATAGCCTTGATACCAAAATTAGTTAGGGAGAACACAACAAAAAGATTACCAACAAATCTCATTTCTCCTTATTGATCAAAAATTCATAAATAACATGCAATTCAGTACCATATACAATTAAACATATCATGATCAAATGAGACTTAACATAGAGTCAACACTAGATTTTCTATTAATGTTTTATAGAAACATTTGTTCCTCAAACCGAAAGTGGTATCTACCAAAATCTATCATGAAATTTCAAAACAGCCATTCAGGCCAAGAATAAGAAAGACAAGGTGGCTCACTATCTCTGCCTCTATTCAACCTCGCACTGGAAACTCAAACATAAGAAAAAAACAGGCATAAAAATTGTGAATGAAAAGACTCCCACAGGAACCAGAACCGCTCAGGCACAATCCCCTGGAGCGACTGTGGCAGAGCTGCCGGCGTTCAGGACGCAGGTTTCTCAGGGAGAGACAGCAAGCCACACAGTCTACTCATGCCTCCAGAATCAGAGAAGAACAGCACTCTTGGCAAAAAATACGCACGTGCATCTAATTTACCATGCCCCCAGCCCCCAAGCTGGCTTCAGTAGCTGTCGATTTCCTTGGGCCTGAGATATGTCCTGCTACACGCCCTGAGCCATTCTCCTGGCCTTGGAGAAGGAATAAATTAACAATTGGGGGAAAAGGAAATCTGCCGACTCCCCTAAGGTAGGAACTCAGGGCAGAAGCAGCTCTTGTCAAGGCACAAATGGTCCATGGACTTTGAATGTTTTTTACCCCTGAAGGGACCTGTGTGGGCCCATTTCAGGAGCTTAGGCCCTTGCTGGCAGACTGCAGTGGTGTATGTGCCTGAGATCTGACTTCAACTGTTTTAGCTGTGTGGTGAAGAGGTGGGTTTTTGACATTTCACACCACTCTGCCTATTAAACAGGGTCCTCATCTACTGACACCTGCAGCCTGAGGGCTGGTGGCTCCACCAACATGCCCTAGCCACCCGCGACAGGGGTCCAAGGATAAGTGATGCCTCCCAATCCTTATAACCAAAACCCACCCACCTGTGCGCTCTAGGGAAGAGGGACAGGGAGGCAATTTCCTCACACACACTTGGGAGATGGTTATCAGTTCCCTGCCTTGCTCAGAGCATGACTCCATGCTGCAACCAGATACCTGTGCCTAAACCGATCACCCCTGCCCTCCTAAGACTGTAGGACAGAGCCTGAACCACACTCTTTGTGACTGACTACCTGGACACCTGAGCTGAATCCAAACAAGAAAAGTGAATGGACTCCTAGGCTCATGTACCTGGTAACAGCTATAGCCATCTAGTGATAGAATGTCAGAGCTTCAAAGGTGCAAAAATTAAGCTAGGTCTCTTAAGCAGCCTATTTGAGCATATCAAAACAAAACAAAGGAAGAAACTAGGATATGGTAAGCAAAAATAAAATAAATTAATGCAATAACTTATAGATGGCTCGGAGACAACAGTCAACATCAAATCACAAAGAAGCAGACCATATTGCTTCAACAAGCCCTCAAAACAAAGAATCAAGGAATCTTCCAGATGAAGAGGTACACCTGGAATTCCCAGGGCAGAATACAAAAGATTAACTCACAGAATTCTTCAAGAGATCAGAAAGAAGATCAGGCAAAATGCAGAACAAGCAAATGAACACAAGATAAAACAATGGAAGATATTAAGAAGGTTATTCAAGAGCATAAGGAAAAATTTAATAGGGTGCAAGAATCCATAGAAAGCCATGAGAAATTCAAAAGATTACCAATAAAATTTCATAATTAAATAACTCAACAGAAAGTTGAGAGGAGGAGAAGTGAGGAAATGGAAGTCAGGATTAGTGAGATTGAAGATAAAACACTTGGCACCAATATATTAGAAGAAAAATCAGACAAAAAAATTAAAAAAAACGAAGAAACCCTTAGAATCATGTGGGGCTCCTATCCAGAGAAATAACTGAATGATTACAGTACCAGAACAGGAAAGGAGAACAGAAAATACAGAGAGAATTGTTGGCAGAAAATCTCCCTGATTTCATGAACGATGAGATGTCTCTATCCAAGATGCTCACTGACCGCCACATAAGGTAGATCCCAAAAGAAAGTCACCGAGACATATTATGATCAAACTTGCCAGAGCCAAAGACAGAGAATTTTAAGAGCAGCTAGGGATAAACAAGAAGTCACCTACAAAGGAAAGTCAGTAAGAATAAGCTCAGACTACTCAGCAGAAACCATGCAGGCAAGAAGGCAATTGAAGGGCACTGAAGGAAAAAAAATCGCCAGCCAAGAATCATATATCCAGCAAAACTGTCCCTCAAATATGAAGGTGAAATTAGGACATTTCCAAATAAAGAGAAGTTTATGGAATTTGCAGAAAACAAATAAAAACTACAAGAAATACTGAAGGGAGTTCTCTGGTTAGAAAATCAATAACATCAGGTATCAACCCAAGACTAGAACACAGGATAAGGCAACCAGATATCAACCCAGATAGGGAAATTACAAAAATAAATCAATATAAAAAAAACACTCAAAACAGGGAAACAGCAATGTCATGATGTAAGAGATGATAACATTAAATCAAAAACGAGGGACTAAAACATGCAGTCATAGGTATTTCACGTGGAGAGGAAGTCACAGGGCTATGAAGAGATAAAAGTTTGTTTTAAACTTGGAAAAATAGGGGTAAATAATAAGGTAACCACAAAGGAGACTAACAATCCTACATGTCAAAACGAAATACAAGAAAAAACATCAAGACTCAGCAAAAACAAAATCAACAACAATAAAAAAGAGGAAAAGACAATATATAAAGAAAAACTACTCAGCACAAAAAATTAAGTGGAAAAAAGAAACTGTCAACAACACACAAAAAAGGCATCAAAAAGACAGCACTATATTCATACCTATCCATAATTAACTGAATGGAAATGAACCAAATGCACCAATAAAGAGACAGTGTGGCAGAATGGATAAAAAAAACATGATCCTTCTATATGCTGCCTATAAGAGAAACACCTTAAAGACACAAATTAAAACTCAAAGGATGGAAAAAAACATATCAAGCAAAAAACAAGAGAGAGCAGGAGTGGCAATATTAGTTTCTGACAAAATAGGCTTTAAAGTTAAATTCACCAAAAAGGATAAGGAAGGACACTGTATAATGATTAAAAGGACAATATACCAGCAGGAAAACCACATTAAACATTTATGTACCCAACGACAGGGCTTCAAGATACATAAAACAAATTAACAGCATTGAAAAGTGAGATAGATAGCTCCGTAATAATAGTAGATTTCAACACACCACTTCTGGTAAAGGACAGAACATCGAGAAAGAAGCTCAACAAAGATACAAAAGCTCTAAAAGCCACCATCAGCCAACTTGACCTCATAGACATATACAGAACACTGCACCCAACTGCAGCCAAGCATACTTTCTCTTCCAGTGCATATGGAACATTCTCTAGACCACATATTTATAAAGCAAGCCTTAAGAGAATACACAACATCGAAGTATTATAAAGCATCTTCTCTGACCATAAATCCATGAAAGTAGAAATCAGTAACAGAATTACCAGGGAAAAGAAATCAAACACGTGGAAACTGAACAACTTGCTCAAAAATGAATGGGTTACACAAGAAATTAAGAATGGAATAAAGAAATTTATAGTATCCAATGAGAATGAAAACTCTGTCACAACCTTGGTACACAGCTAAAGCAGTGCTCAGAGGTCAATTTATAGCAATAAATGCACGCATCAAAAAAGAAGGGCCAAAATCAAAAGAATTATCCCTACAACTTGAACAAATAGAGAGCAGCAAAAGAAGCCCTTAGGAACCAGAAGAAAACAAATAATAAAAACTAAAGCAGAATTAAGTGAAAGAGAGAACAGAAAAACAATTGAAAGAGTTACAAAAAACAAAAACTGGTTCTTTGAAAAGATCAACAAATATCAGTAAGCCACTGGCCAAACTGACAGAAGAAAAACAGGAGAGAAGGCAAATAACCTGAATAAGAAATGAGATGGGTGATATCACAACAGACCCAACTGACTTAAAGATTCTTAACAGATACAATGAAAAACTGTACTGTAACAAATTCGAAAACCTAGAAGAAATGGACAAATTTCTAGAAATACACTACTTTCCTAAACTAATACAAACAGAGATGCAACAACTAAATAAACCCATAACAAAAGAAGAGGTTGAAAAGGTAATTTAAAAACTCCCAACAACAACAAAAAAGCCCTGGCCCAGATGGCTTCACCGAAGAGTTCTACCAAACTTTCACATTTAACACTGTTACTATTAAAGGTATTTCAGGGCACAGAAAAGGATGGAATACCCCCAAGCTGATTCTATGAAGCCAGCATATCCCTGATACCAAAACCAGGTAAAGACACCACAAGAAAAGAAAATTATACACCTATATCCCTCATGAACGTAGATGCAAAAATCTTCAAAATTCTAGCCAATAAAATACAACAACATATCAAAAAAATAATTCACATGCCCAAGTAGAATTCATATCAGGTATGCAGGGATGGTTCAATTGTAGAAAAACAATCAATGTAATCCATTACATAAATAAAACAGAAGAACCACATGATCTTCTCAACTGATGCAGAAAGGCATTTGACAAAGTCCAACACTCATTCATGATAAAAACTCTCAGCAAAATAGGAACAGAAGGGAAATTCCTCAACACAAAAAGCATTTATACAAAGCCAACAGCCAACATGATCCTAAATGGACAGAGCCTGAAAGCATTCCCTCTGAGAACAGGAATCAGAGACAAGGATGCCCTTTATCACCACTCTTATTCCACACTATGCTGGAGGTGCTAGCCAGAGCAATTAGGCTAGAAAAAGAAATAAACGGTATCCAGATTGGTAAGGAAAAAGTAAAAGTATCTTTATATGCAGATGACATGATCTTACACACAGAAAACCCGAAAGAATCCTCAAGAAAACTACTGAAACTAAGAGTTCGGCAGAGTATCAGGATACAATATAAATATAGAAAAATCAGCTGGATTCCTCTACACCAACAAAGAGAACGCAGAAGAGAAAATCACCAAATCAATACCATTTACAATAGCCCCCAAGAATACAAAATACTTAGGAATAAATCCAACCAGAAATATCAAAGACCTATACAAAGAAAACTACAAGATGCTACTGCAAGAGACCAAAAGAGACCTCCATATGTGGAAAAGATACCTTGCTCATGGATAGGAAGACTCAACATTATAAAAATGTCTATTCTACTCAAAGTGACCTATAGATACAATGCAATTCTGATCCAAATTCCAACATTTTTTAATGAGATGAGAAACAAATCACCAACTTCATAAGGAAGGGAAAGAGGTCCCAGGTAAGCAAAGTATTACTGAAAAAGAACACAGTGGGAGGTCTGACACTATCTGATTTTAGAACATATTGTATCGCCACAATAGCCAAAACAGCCTGGTACTGGTACAACAGTAGATGCATAGACCAATGGAACAGAATTGACAATCCAGACATAAACCCATCCACATACAAGCAGCTGATATGTGACAATGGCCCAAAGTCTGTTAAATGGGGAAAAGATAGTCTCTTTAACAAATGGTGCTGGCATAACTGGATATCCATCTACAAAAAAATGAAACAAAACCCATACCTCACACCATGCACAAAAACTAACTCAAAATGGATCAAAGACCTATAAAATCTAAAATGATAAAGACTACGGAAGAAAAAATAGGGACAATGCTAATACATGGCATAAACAGTATACAAAACATTACTAACAATGCATAAACGCCAGAAGGGAAACTAGATAACTGGGAGCTCCTAAAAATCGAACACTTACGCTCATCCAGACTTCACCAAAAGAGTAAAAAGATTCCCTACAGACTGGGAAAAAATTTTTAGCTACCACGATTCCGATCAGCGTCTGATCTCTAAAATCTACACGAAACTGCAAAAACTCAACAACAAAAAGACAAATAACCCAATTAAAAAATGGGCAAAGGGTATGAACAAGCACTTCACCAAAGAAGACATTCAGGCAGCTAACAGATACATGAGGAAATGCCCACGATCATTAGCCATTAAAGAAATACAAAGCAAAACTACAATGAGATACCATCTCACTCCAACAAGGCTGGCATTAATCCAAAACACACAAAAAAATAAATGTTGGAGAGACTGGAACACTTACATACTCCTGGTGGGACTGTAAAACGGTACAGCCACTTTGGAAATCGATTTGGCGCCTCCTTAAAAAAGCTAGAAATTGAACTATCATAAAAAAAATTATAATAGGATCCAGCAATCCCACTTCTTGGAATATATCCTATAGAAGAGCTCTCACCGGAATAGATATATGCACACCCATGTTCACTGCAGCAGTGTTTACAATAATAAAAAGATGGAAGCAGCCAAGGTGCCCATCAATGGATGAATGGATAGACAAATTATGGTATATTCACACAATGGAATACTATGCAACAATAAAGAATGATGAATCTGTGAAAGATCTCATAACATGGAGGAATCTGGAACGCATTATACTAAGTAAAATTAGTCAGCTGCAAAAGGACAAATACTGTATGAGATCACTATTATAAGAACTCAAAAAATAGTTTAAACAGAGAAAAGAATATTCTTTGATGGTTATGAGAAGGGGGAGGGAGGGAGGGAGGGGTATTCACTAATTAGATAATAGATAAGAACTATTTTAGGTGAAGGGAAAGACAACACACAACACAGGAGAGGTCAGCACAACTGGACTAAACCAAAAGCAAAGAAGTCTCCTGAATACAACTCAACACTTCGAAGGCTAGAGCAGCAGTGGCAGGGGCTTGGGGACCATGGTTTCAGGGGACACCTAGGTCAATTGGCACAATAAAATATATTAAGAAAACACTCTGCATCCCGCTTTGGTGAGTGGCATCTGGGGTCTTAAATCCTAGCAAGCAACCATCTAAGATGCATCAATTGGTCTCAACCTACCTGGAGCAAAGGAAAATGAAGAACACCAAAGACACAAGGTAATTATGAGCCCAGGAGACAGAATGGGACACATAAACCAGAGACAACATCAGCATGAGACCAGAAGAACTAGATGGTGCCCAGCTACAATTGATGACTGCCCTGACAGGAAACACAACAGAGAATCTCTGATGGAGCAGGAGCACAGTGAGATGCAGGCCTCAAATTCTCATAAAAAGACAAAACATAATGGTCTGACTGAGACTAGAAAGATCCTGGAGGTCATGGTCCCTAGACCTTCTGTTAGCCCAAGAGTGGAACCACTCTTGAAGCCAACTCTTCAGACAGGGATTGGACTGGACTATAAGACAGAAAATGATACTGTTGAGGAGTGAGCTTCTTGGCTCAAGTAGACACATGAGAGTATGTGGGCATCTCCTGTCTGGAAGCGGGAAGACAAGGCAGAGGGGAACAGGAAGTGACATGAGAAGGCAGAGGGGGACAGGAGCTGGCTGAATGGACACGGGGAATACAGTGTGGAGAGGAGGCGTGTGCTGTCTCATGAGGGGAAGATGTCTCATCAGGGGGAGAGCAGCTAGAAGTACATAGCAAAGTGTATATAAGTTTTCAAAGGAGAGCCATTTGATTTGTGAAGTTTCACTTAAAGCGCAATGAAAAAAAAAAACAAAAAGACTCCCGGCTCCCCAGAATTGTCCTTATTTGTAGATGAAATGAACATACACATAAGAAAGCTAAGAAGCTATATACTTCTAGAGCTAATAAGAGTGTTCATTAAGGTAGATGGATACAAGATCAACCTACTAAAACTTTTAAGAGGGAAGTATGGGAAGGCTCAAATGATGGTGATACAGCAAAAACCACAGAACTCGCCTGAAGGGGCTTCTAAGGGCCGAATGGAGATAATGAGCATCAAAATAAATTACAGCCACAAACTGTAATAGCGAATAAAACCAAATCTCTGAGCTCATGCTGATTAAAAAAATAAACAACTAGATAAACAAATGGGGAGTAGATAATGTGGAAGAAATAACAGAAATAGAAACGCCACTATTCAGTAATCACCATATTAATAACCGACTCAGCCAAGAATCATCAGTGTATGCTAAACTACTGCAAGTTAATTGGGGAACAAGACATTCACGGTTCCAAAGTATCACCACACAGATTACTTACACACGAAGAAGAAAAAATTATCTTTACAGTAGAAAAAGCTGGAAAACATCTCCTCAGCTAAGTTCTTGTTAGCATAAGTAATAATGGGACGAACAGATAGCACAAGCTCTCTGATGTAGTAATAACACTTAGGTGGTCTTCTTCCAAAGACAGATTACCTGGATGTAACCATGGGGAAACTACCTGATAAACCCTAACTGAAAAATATTCTATAAGACAGCTGACCTACACTCGTTAAAAATAGCAACCTATGAAAGGCTAAAAAAAAAATTTTTTTTTTTTTTTTATGAAAGGCAAGGAAAAGCTAAAAAACACATTCAGGTAGTTGTATGTGGTTAAGCAAGAGAATGTTTTTGTTCTTAGAAGATACATACAGAAGTATTTAGGAACAAAGGGCTATGATGCTGCAACCCTGAAGTGATTAAAAAAAAAATCACACGTAACACAAAAAAATGGACACTAGGAGAATATCCATCAAAAAAAGAATGGGTGAATAAACACAGCACATTTCCCCATCATTTGAGCCCACCCTTACTTTCCACATAAAAAAGAAACCACACAGTGTGTTATTTCCAAGGGAAATTTCAAAGTATGAATAAATAAGTGTATTTCATGTATCCCAGATATTTTGTTTTACTGAACAATCAACACGATAACTGACACAATGGGCAGCCGTAACTGGTATTTCTCACCTACCTGTTGTCACTTCGGGTTTCCATGGCCACAGGGTTTGGAGAGGCCCGATGTCCTGAAATGGGAATTAGACTGCTCCTCTCTGCGGGGTAGTCAGGCTGGATCCGGGGAGACGTGTGTGTGATCTGCTGGGGCACGACCTTAGCTACAAAAAGCAAAATCCAATACAGCATCACTCATGCACTCTTCCTGGCAAGCCAAAGCATTCCTGCCCTGGAACCATCTTAAAAATGCATGGGTTTTACGTGTTAACCAAGATAAAAAATGGAAGATGAGTACATAAAGTTCAACTGAGCTATTTCAGCAATCCACTGATATATTCATACTATTATTTGTGAAAACAGGGTTCAGCATGATAAAAATCAACAAAAACCCCTCTTCCAGGATGCCTTTTTTGTAAATTAAAAAAATAAAATAAAAAAGAGGAGAAAACTGTGTAATATAAAAAAAAATTACATAAAATTTTGAATACAGAACTGGCATTCTACTCCAGGGTCCATAGCTGATTAGTATGAAGTAAGCAGAGCATTTTAATTTCCACATCTCAGTTTCCTCATCTATGAGGACTGCTCTAGATCACTGTGCAAAGATTTCTGAAGTCCTTGGAAAGTTCTGAGAATCTACATACTTTATGGAAAAATAAAAGTCATTACCACCTCAGCATTTTCAGATTCAATTTAGTATGCTCTCCTCTACAAACTGAAATCAAATCTTGCTCGGAAGGGAGCTCTCAACTGTACCTACAGACCTGTCTGTTAACTCCACGCCTAGGGATCTGGACAGGTACTGTTCACATGAGTACATTTCATCAGTGACAGGCACAGAACACTGGGACTAGGATGACACTGCCACATTACTTCCAGTGCAGGGCACGGAGCCCCAAAGTTAAGCAGCACAAACCCTACTGTACTGGGTGCCAGCTAGCTCCTAAGGGAAGGAGCGGGAGAAGTTTCTGCAGGAGGCTGGCCAGGATTTCCCATGCTCCCAGAGATGTTGGCATCCACTGGTTAATAAGGAGAAGCTGACAGGACATGTTTTCTTTCCCTCAGACCAGTAAACGGGTAAGTACGGGGGATGCTCAACTGAAAGCAACTGAGCTTTGTTTTTTAACTCTGTCCCGTAGAGTAGGAATGCAGCTCATGTGGCAGAGTAGCTAACCAGTGGTTGGTAACCATACATGTAGCACTTACATTCGCGCTTTCAAATCTTCATTTAAAAAAACAAAAACAAAACCTTAAAGCAACATAGAATACAGAAAACATAAGCCTGCCACAATGCTATCTCCAAAGATAATGTTTCCCGCTTCTGCCTTTTGTAATTCTGAGACAACTGTTGTCTGTGGGCCAGAAGCATGGGGGAAAATAAGGATGGCATTCTACCGCAGATGAGCATTCAGGAGAGGTGGAAACCCTATGCTGGGGGTTAATCAGGCTTTTTCTTCCTGATCCAGCACGTTCCTATTAGCAACCACAGCTGAATTCAAGATGTAGTCTCACCTGGAGAAGGCACATGTAACTTGGAAAAAGCTGCTTTGGTGATTTTAATATACCTCCTACATTCCAACATGAAAATTCAATATTGGAGGGTTCTATCAGGTTTCCCTTCTCAACCGAGGTTCCTCTTTAGAGGAACCTATTATGACATGATAAAGAAATATATGGGTTACGACATAACGGGAAAACAAGTTACAGCATAGAGCTGTTGGAACTGAGAAAAAAAAATCACATTAAGTGGCACATGTTAAATGTGTCTGAACATTTCTGTGAAATGATACTTATATTTGGAACTTAGTAAATTGTTTAAATTTAAAGACTAATGAGGCAGGGAGATATGGACTACATTAATACAGTGACCCAGGACAGGTAAAAATTTGATAGTTTTAACCAAATAAATGAACATATTAGTGTCTCCTCGTGCTTTTAGGTAGTTGGTGTGGCATCTTATGAAGATACAGCAACATTAACAAGAACTAATCTTTAAAAACGATTGAAAGGATGGCTCAAGACCAGGCAGTGCTTCGTTCTGTTGTCTACAGGGTCGCTGAGTCAGAACCGACTCAACAACAACAACAACAACAATCTTTAAAAAAATCCTTTGCAATGAGGGTTCAAGAGGATGTAGTCCTCACATGGCACACTGTCCCCCTTTATGGGCTCGATTTTCTTCAGAGCTACAGATAGCTGGTGAGGCTCTGATTGCAATGTCAACGACACAGCGGTGCTTGGCCCCATCATCACAGAACTAATGCCATTGTAAGGCGAAACCAGAAAATGGTTTGAAATGACAATATGGAACAACTGATCATCTTTTTCATCCAAAAATGCATTAATGGTAACCAATGCACACACACCTCCCCAAACTTCTTTCCATAAAAGTGAAATTAAATCCAGAGGGGCATGAGAGACGTTTGGTCTCTCCAATGCCAAGTGGTGGAGAGCAGCAGTGTGCGAAATACCCCACAACAGTGATCTCTCTGTTAATGGCTTCCTAAGAGGTGGCATGGCCCATCGTCCAGAAGAGCAGGGTCCTTCTAAGCCCTAACCATTATTCAGGGAAAAGTGCCTTTGAAGTGTGCTAAGAGGGCTGGGAAGGTCAGGCTGTTTTCACGTGGCTAGGAAGGGAGGAGAGACCACCCAGATGCTTCATTACACAGCAAAGAGGGAGGCCACATTTCTGTGTCTATGTGTCAGTGAAGGCTAAGACAGTACACAATACTGGGGAAGCCAGCACAACTTGACCAAGGCAAGGTCATGGAAGCTCCACAGACACATCCGAACTCTCCAAGGGACGACCATATTACTGGACTGAGGGCTGTGGGGACAATGGGCTCAGTGAATACCTAGCTCAACTGGCATAACACAGGCTATAAAGAAAATGTCTACATTCTACTTTCGGGAGTAGCGTATGGCGTCTTAAAAGCTTGTGAGCAGCCATCAAATATACTCCGCTGGTCCCACTCCATCTGGAGCAAAGGAGAACGAAGAAAACCAAAGACACAAGGGAAAGATTAGTCTAAAGGATTAAAAGGACCACAACTACTGCGCCCTCCACCAGACTGAGTCCAGCACAATTAGATGGTGCTGGCTACCACCATCGGCTGTTTTGTCAGGGATCACGATGGAGGGTCCCAGACAGAGCTGGAGAAAAATGGAGAACAAAATTCTAATTCACAAAAGAAAAAACCAGACTTCTGGCCTGACATGGAGTGGAGAAAACCCAAGACTATGGCCCCAGGACACCCTCTTAGCTCAGTAATGAAGTCACTCCTGAGGTTCACCCTTCAGCCAAGGATTAGATAGGCCCATAAAACAAAATGAGACCAAATGGGTACCAGCCCAAGAGCAAGGACTAGAAGGCAGGAGGGGACAGGAAAGCTGGTAATAGGGAACCCAAGGTTGAGAAGGGAGAGTACTGACATGTCATGGGGTTGGCAAACAATGTCACAAAACAATATGCGTACTGTTTAATGAGAAACTAGTTTGCTCTGTAAACCTTCATCTGAAGTACAATTAAAAAAAAATAGAATGCTGGTGTGTGTGCTTCACAAAAGGCAGCACTCTTTGTAAATTTGCACTGTGTAAAGATGGCCACCATCCTGTGGCTGTAGTGGAGAAAGACAGAGATGACCTGCCCATCATTACACAACCTAGGCAGACATGAGAAGCTGAAACCTGTGGCCTCTGGATTAGAAAGCAGATTCTGCCTTGCAGGCCAAGGGCTCTGCTCTGGAAGCCAGGAAGTATCAGCCCCAGGACAGGAGTCAGCACCTCCGGCCCCCGGGCCAGATCCCGCCTGCTGCCTGTATGGCTCCTGAGCTAAGAATAATGTCACATTTTTAAATGGCTGGAGGAAAAAAAACAAAAGAAGACTATTTCACAACACCTGAAAATTATATGAAATTCAAATTTGTGTCCATAAATAGTCATTCTGGAACACAGCCATGCCACTTCTTACATCAAGTCTTTGACTGCTTTAGTGCTACCACAGCAGAGGTGAGTGACATAGGCCCATGTGGTCTGCAAAGCCTGAAGTGTTTACTATCTGGCCCTTTATAGGAAAATTCTCCCAATCCTTACTCTAGATGGCTGAAGTCTGGCTGTGAGAACATTCGAAGATTTTTAGTATTCAAAGTATACACATAGTTTTTAAAGGGAGTAAACAAAGCCTAGAAGAAAGCACAGGATGGTCTTAACCACCTTGGGGTAGCACTCAGTGAGAACCTGGGTAAAATGAAAATCAAGGTTTAGTGTTCTTCTCACTGCTGCATCACCCACAGATTCTCCCTGAAAAATCTATCAAAGTGTACAAATTCTCCTCACTCCAGATCTTTGCTTCTTTTCTTGCTTTTCCTGTTGTTCGTGTGTGTTAGCAAAGTTAACCTATTTCTTTAAGAGATACATATCCAGAGAAGAGACAAAGTTTGATGAGTGAGGGAGCTAAACTTAGAGGCGTAAATGAAGTTCACTTTCTAAGAGTACTCAAATATCGTTACCGCTACTGTCAACGCGAAATCTCTATGACAGATAATGTTAAAAGTCAAAATCAGTGTTGCTTTAAAAATCAACAATATTAAAAAAACCAATACTAGCCTTTGACCTTGGGGCCTAGTTAGGGGGGCTGAAAAATTCCTTTTAAGCTTCTACCTGAAGGCTGCAAGACACTTACCAACGGGGATGTTTGAGGTGGTCACAGCAGTAGCATGCGATGAATGTGAGGGCACTGTCATGGTGACAATTGTACTCGTGGGAGCTTGTGTGTGTGACACAGATCCTAAAACAGGAGGAAAAAGAAAATGCTTCACCAATGGCCTCTGCACATATCCCAGTTCTCACAAACCTGAGAAAGGCTCACAGGAAGAGTAAAGAGAACTTTTCTAGCCTATTCTTTTTCTCTGACAGAAGCTCAGAAATGAGAAATTAACTCGCCATTCACATGTTCTTATTCCTTCACAAGAAGAGCAGAGTTACCAACTTACCAGCTGTGGTTGCTGAAGGAATGGTGTTGGTTGCCAAAATAGGTGCTACCGTTGCTGCAGCTACTGGCGTACCAGTACTGAAAATCGTCTTCTGTGAGGGAAAACCCCGTAACACAAAGTTATAAACAAAAATATTTCCCAATCAATCCCGTTTAAAAGCAAGCACCACCTTCAACACTGCCAGGTCCTTAGCAAGTTTTGCACAATTCTAGTTCTCACCCACAGAGCACACAGGCGGTTCTTCGTGCCTGTTTTTACCTGAGCCATGGTATGAAGCTGCTGTTTTGGCGTCCCTAATGCTGGGTGAGACGGTAGTGTGATTCTTGTTGTGACATCCCGTGACTGGGCAGGACGCTGAATACTAATTGCTGCAGATGGTGGATGTTGGATAGACAAAGTTGGCCGACTGAAAAGATAGAAAACACACAGCTATTTATAACCTGTCCACAAACACAGCTGAGGTCACTTCACACCTGTATCAAAACGTAATCATACAAGCTGTAATTTCTCACAATTCTGTGCAGTCCACAGCTGAACCATGCTTGATCTTTAATCACTCCAAAAGAGTAAGCTGTCCAGGGAGTTTCTCTCCTAAAACTGCTTTATGTCTCATTTTAAAAGGTATCGTTGTGTATCCTGAACTGAATAAAATAATCCTTAATCATTCTCATCATCCTTGATGAACTTAACACTCTCTAACAATCTTGTACGAACGTTATAATAACGGATACACTTCATTCTGTGGACAAGTTAGAAGACAGGCAATAATGTTCTCATGTTACGAATTTTTGACAAATTTCCTGGGGGAAGATTACAGGCAACCTTGATTAACAGCATCTTAACCTGTGATTCTTGGAGCACTTATCTCCCTTGTGATTTTATATCATTCCTTACCAGATGTAAGGAGTCCTGGTGGCACAGTGGTTAAGTGCTCAGCTGCTAACCAAAAGGTCAGCAATTCGAACCCACCAGCTGCTCTGCAGGAGAAAGATATGGCAGTCTGCTTCTGTAAAGATTACAGTCTTGGAAACCTATGGGGCAGTTCTACTCTGTCCTACAGGGTCGTTATGAGTCAGGATTGACTTGATAGCAATGGGTCCTGGTTTTACCAGATTAGCACCTCTCTTGAAGTGATAAAGATTTACAGTTATGATTGCCAACTAACTAAGATGATCTCATCACAGGCAGTATGTGAACTTAACTGAAAGCAAGCTGATGCAATTCCAACAATGGCAAGACAACTTGACAGTATAACAAAGCTGGGCTCTCAAATCGGGGGGGGGGGAGAGAATGAACTATTCAAAAAATGGTGTTAGGAAGCAGCCATCTAAGATGCATCAATTGGTCTCAACCCACTTGGAGCAAAGGAGAATGAAGAACACCAAGATCACACGATAACTAAGAGCCCAAGAGACAGGAAGGGCCACATGAACCAGAGACCTACATCATCCTGAGACCAGAAGAACTAGTTGGTGCCCGGCGACAATCGACGACTGCCCTGACAAGGAGCACAACAGAGAACCCCCAAGGGAGCAGGAGATCAGTGGGATGCAGACCCCAAATTCTCACAAAAAGACCATACTGAATGGTCTGACTGAGCCTAGAGGAATCCCGGTGGTCATGGTCCCCAAACCTTCTGTTGGCCCAGGACAGGAACCATTCCCGAAGACAACTCATCAGACATGAAAGGGACTGGACAGTGGGTAGGAGAAAGATGCTGATGAAGAGTGAAAGATGCTGATGAAGAGTGAGCTAATTATATCAGATGGACACTTGAGACTGTGTTGGCATCTCCTGTCTGGAGGGGGGATGGGAGGATAGAGAGAGTTGGAAGCTGGCAAAATTGTCACGAAAGGAGAGACTGGAAGGGCTGACTCATTAGGGGGAGAGCAAGTGGGAGTACGGAGTAAGGTGTATATAAACTTATATGTGACAGTCTGACTTGATTTGTAAACTTTCACTTGAAGCTCAATAAAAGTTAATAAAATTAACAACAACAAAAAAAATGGTGTTAGGAAGACTAGGTAACCATATGGAAAAAATAAAATCTGACCCACGCCTCACACACAGCAAACCAGACTAAGTATCAAAAGGATCAAAGATTTAAAGGCAAATGAAGAAGCACATGAAGAAAAGTTGGGAGACTGCTTTTGCAACCTTGGAATGGAGATCTTTCTATGACTCAATATTCAAAAGCTATAAAAGATCAGTAAATCTGACAAGCAAACCTCCTGCATGGCAAAACACAACTACAAGCAAAATCAAAAGGCCAATGTCTAACTGGAAAAAGATTTGTGATTCCTACAGAGGTTAGGAGGTAGGCTGCTAACCAAAAGGTCAGCGGTTCAAGTCCACCAGCTGCTGCTCCTTGGAAACCCTACGGGGCAGTTCTACTCTGTCCTACAGGGTCACTCTGAGTCAGAATTGACTTGAAGGCAATGGGTGTTTAATGGGTTTACCACAGATCAAAGTGTAATCTCCCCAGTATACAAAAGCTTCTAGAAATCAATGAGAAAAAGGATAGCCCGATAAAAAGTGGGCAAAGGATAGGAATAGCAAGTTCACTAAAAAGAAAGCACAAGTTGCCACTTAACAAAGAAAAGATCCTCACTCTCACTCTTAAGAAGAGAAATCCAACTTAAACTATATTGAGATACCACTGTTTACCTGTCAGACTGGCAAAAGTCCAAAAAGCTGACAGTGTACTCCGTTGCTGAGGCTGTAAGGAAACAGATGCTTTAAACCATTGTGGGGGGAGTGTAAATTGGTATAAAGCCTAAGGGAAGTAATTAGATAGTACGTTTCAAAATTACGATGGCATTTACCCTCTGACCACTTTTGGGAATTTACCCTACAGGTACTGTTGCACATATGTGCAATGACATAAGCACAAAGTTTTTCACTACAGTATCGTTCATGACAGTAAAAGACTGGAAACAACCCTAAATCACTCATATGATGGATCACTAAAAGAACCAGGAAACTCCACGTACTGAAAGCTTCCAATGTACGTTGTCATACAGAAAAAAAAAGGGAAAGAATATATGAATAAGCTACCTTTGGAATAAAATGGTAAAAAGAATTACATCTGGATTTGATTGTATTTGTATAAAGAAACACTGGAAGGATACCCAAAAAGCTATGAAACCATAGAAAGGCAAAGAGAGAGGAAATGGGAACATGGTAGTTAGGGGCAGAGGAAAGGAATGCCCCTTGTATATGCCTTCTGACACTTTTACATTCTGGAACCATGTGAATATAAATTAGGTAAAAGAAAATGTGATAAGCTCAGCTATAATGGTGACAGCTGGATTCGGACTTCATGTCTCCTTTGAGAAATCCTCTTCCAAATTGCTTTACATCAGACCTAGTGGGATATGAGTGAGAGGTTTGCAGACTGATTAGAAGATGGCTTTATGCCTGCAGGAAGAGATGAATGGTGTATCATTAGAGTTCGAAGGAAAGCTGCAGGTCTTGACGCAGATGTAGCTACGCGATGTGGTGGACCTCACTGGAGTAAAAGCAATTTATTGGAGACGGGTTTTTAAAGAGTCAGTGAAATAGTTAATGGAGAACACTGCCATGAAAGCTGCCCCTCGCTTGCATTTATGTTGAAAAGTGAGTACTAGGGCAAATTAGCCTAATTATGAAAACAATTTGAAGATCCTTATAACAAAGAAAGATGCCTACTGAATCACCTACAGAAAGGGGCTCCTCAATTCAAACTTTAAATGGGCTCGTATTTTAAGAGGTCCAGTTCATGCAAAAATGTACCCAAAAAAGAATGTTAAGTTTTTAAATATGTTTTAAAAATCAAGGAATATAGTTGTATTCTATTTTCATTTACTCTAATGAACAACTGTTAATATTTCAATAATGTACATTATATGCCAAGCATGTTTTAACTGATTTATATATTAAGTATCATTACCCCTCACAACGAACACTGAGGTAGGTAATATTTCTAGATGAAGAAACTGAGACATTGACTCTCTGACCTAGCACTATTACCTCCACGAATCTACTGTGAAGACAAACCATAGCAAACATGAAACAACACAGGCCTAAAAGCCTACCAGTATATCCACACACACCAGGGCACGATGCAGCCAAAAAAGCGTAAGTAAAGATCTCTATGGACAGATCTGGAGTCACCTCCAGAATATACTATTAAGAGGAAAATCAAGGTATGAAATAGTATATATAACATGCTACATTTTGTGTAAGAAAGAGGACAACCAGGAAAGTGTATGTGTCTACATGTGTGTATTCTTATTTTCGCAAAAAGAAGGCCTGGGAGGGCAAGCTAGGGAATAAAAGAAGTGGTGCCCTACAAAGGGCAGATGGCAATGTGGGAGGCCACAGGGCTGGAGGAGAGACTCACTAGTCTACCTTTTTATACAGCTTTGACTTTTGAACCAAGTAAAAAGCTTACATGTTAAGAAAAGCTAAATCCAAAGGAAAAAGCAAATCCTAAAATCCAAAGAAAAACTTGAAGAACTAATCCCAACTACATATTACATTATAACAAAGCAACACTGGGAGGATACCCAAAAAGCCTGTAACAGATTACTCTAGAAAAGAGCGAAAGGAACATGAGAAACTGGTAGATGTGAGGCCAAATGGAGAACCATACTCTTTATTGTATACCTTTTGAGTATAAATTAGGAAAAATACAATGGCACGACACAACTCTTGGTGTCCTGGTGGCGTAGTGGTTAAGAGCTCGGCTGCTAACCAAAAGTTCAGGAGTTGAAATCCACCAGCCGCTCCTTGGAAACCCTGTGGGGCAGTTCTACTGTGTCCTATAGGGTTGCTATGAGTTGGAACTGACTCGACGACACCTAACAACAACAACGCAACTCTAAGAGGAATGAATCACTTTGAATGAATGACTTTCGAATACATTCCCACTCTCCTTAATGGATCTAACCTGAGGATAAAAAGAACTGTCAAGTATTTCCCCCCCCAAAATTTTTTTTTAGTCTTACTGTTAGTAGTGCTACCGTTGTTTACTTCAAAACTTTTTCTGTATACTATGGAGTGAAAATAAGTAAGCAGTTATATTAATATTAATATTAATATTAATATTAATGTCTTTAGGAAACAAGGTTTTCAGTGTAAAAAATACAAAAATATAAAATCTAAGCAAGAAAAAACTTGTTAAATTTCATTTGGAAGTATCAGTCTGAACATAACTGTTTTACTATATTTATTGACTGTCTCTGTCCTCGGAAAGTCTGAAAGCAATGGTAGCCTAGCACCCACACCCTGGGTTCTACATCAAGTGATTCTTGGTGAAATAGCTGATTTCAGGACTAGGGAAGCAAGGAAAGTATAAGAGAGCTGGAGACATCTTGTAACAGAAAGAATAAAGTGCTCAAAGACTGCGGTTATTGTTAGGCACCACCAAGTTGATTTCGACTCATATAGTGATCCCATGTGACAAGAGTGTAACTGCCCCATAGTTTTCTTGACTGTAATCTTTATGGAAGCTGATCGTCAGGTCTTTCTCCGTGGAGCTGCTGGGTGGATTCGATCTGCCAATTTTTCAGTTAGTAGCCAAGCACTTAACCATGTGTACCACCAGGGCTCCTTCAAAGACTAACAGGAATTATCAAAAGGGCACTCAAGCCAGCTTGAAAGGGTTTTCACTAGCCAAATTTGAAACAACTCAAAGAAAATGACTTTGATTAAAACACATTGAATCAATAAAATATCTTTGAGTTCACAATGACAACCATCCTGCCAAAAATAAAAAAGTCAAAGAGATTAAAGAAAGTTACCTAAGGTCAACCAGCTGGAAAGTGCTCCAGTCTGCCATCTTAAGCACTACACTAGTCCTCTCAGGGATCTTTTTTTTTAATGGTTTCAAAAGTGACTCCAGGAACACTCAATTTAATAACTTAAATTCTATAGGAAATAAGGGGTTAATTTCTGACAAGTGGACTTGTGAGAACCCCCCAGTGTTTAGCTGGGTCCTTGCTTGACTTCGGTGGAGTTAGTACTACAGGCAACCCAGGAATCAGAGAAAGAAACGGACTGCAGGCTTAACTGCCTCCGTAAACTACTACCTCCCTTACTGTGACACCAGAAGAAATGGATGATCCTGGCTACCATTACCCAAAGTTTTGATCAAGGACCCAACAGATGGATCCTGATCAAAAGAGGAAAAAGTGTAGAAGAGAACTTGAGACTCATGTGGAAACCAAACCTACTGGATCCATTGTGACTGGGGGGATGCCTGAGTTTAACGCCTAGAAAATAATCTTTAAATCTTGAACCAAAACTATCCCATGAAGTCACTGTGAAATTAAACAACAGTTTAGCCCAATTAATAAAGAATGTTTGTCCCAAGCATAGCGTTCTTATAAAGAATTATCTAAATGAGTGTACACTGACAAAGTTAATCTGAAGCATAGATAAGAACTTTAAGGGACAGAGAGGCTCAATTAGTGGTGATGAAACACTATAACTAGAGATAAAATAGTGACACAATGTGAAGTATGTAACCAACATTACTGAACTGTTCATGTAGAAACTGTGAATCGATGTATGTTTGGTTGTACATATTCCCACCAAAAATAAAATGTTAACCGTCCCGCCCCTCGGCCCCCCAAAAAGCACTACAGGTAGAGACTGCTAGTTTGGTATCTTCTCCTTCTTTTCTCAGAGAAGACAACAATGAAAAAGAGGAACGCAATCTCCATCTCTGAAAATCTGGAGACATCTGAAACCTCAAATCACAAAATAGGTAACAGAACTGCCAAAGGCAGTGATAATCAAACAGGAACTAAGGAGCAAATGGAAAGAGGACTGTATTCTCAAGAATAAAATCCAATAAAGAATAATTCCAAAGTGAGGAGCATACTCTGACAGAAGAAATCAAAATCTCCTGCTTGTAACACTGGGAACAGAGCCAGCAGTTAAGGTGGACCTAAACATGTTCCAAGATCCAAAAAGGAAAGAAGGTAGGGCTGAACCAGGACCACAGAGACACAGCGAAGCCCCCTTCAGTGTGAGGAGACCCAGGGAAGAGAGAGACTCTGCCATTTGAGCAGTCTATCTTCAGTGACAGGACAGAAACAGTGGCCAAGAAAACTCATACACACGGCCCTGAGTCATTAGGACAATTTCTCCTAACCCAGTACGTAGCCCAGGCTACCATGAGAACAATGACAAAGAGCTGGTCCAGGATGAACTCAATCCATTTAAAGATGAGTACTCAGAAGGAAGCAGCACACGATCTAGTCAAAGATGCTACAAGAAAAAAGGTGAAAGGAAACAGGAAAAATTTACCAGAAATGCTTCTACCGAGCAGATGAAAACTGTGCCATGAATTTAAAAAACTTAATGAAGTAAGTATTTCCATGAAATGAAAACACAAAGCAGAGATACAAGTTCATCGAAAGTAACAATGAGACAACAGGAGACAAAATAAATGGGCAGAGCTCTAGAGTAAAATTATTCAGCAGTTTCAGAAACAAAGGCAAAATTAAAAGTAACACCTGAGAGACAGTGCTGAAAACTCAGTAAGGAAAAGAGAAGATCCTGAGAAAAGTGAGCAGAATGAAGAGCAAAAAAAGTTTAAAAGGATCTGGTAAAGAAGTCACATAAAGAGATCCAACACACACGTTTAAAGACACAATTCAAGAAAATTTTTCAGAAATAAAGGTAATTTTATACTGCAGTGTAGAAAAGCATGTCATGTTCCAGAACAAAACGACACGTAACAGTCACCACAAAAAACATTCTAGTAAAGTTGCTAAAATTCAAAGATAAAGCATTCTGGGCAAGAATGAGGCAAAAAGCATACTGTGCACCTATGACCATCACAGCACTATTCACAACAGCAAAAAGATGGCAACAACCTGAGTGCCCATCAATGTATGAACTAATAAGTAAAATGAGGCATACACATACAATGGAACACTACTCAGCAAAAAGAAATATGAGTTCCCAAAACACCCTGGAACATGGATGAACCTGAAGACATTACGTTGACAACAGGAAGTTAATGACAAAAAAACAAATACTGTATGTTCTCACTTTTATGAAGTGACATGAACTGGTCATGAACAGAAACAAATGCTCATTAGTGGTTACCAGGGATGAGGGGAGAGAGAAATATTCATTCTCTGGATAGTAGACACTTGCTATTTTTGGTGATGGGAAAGGTAACACTGAATGAGGGTGAAGTGTACACAGCCCCACGAAGGTTAATGATGTCACTAAAAAGTACACAAGAAAAAAGGACCTGTTGGTAATTGGTATGGCATATACAATTTTGAAACAACAGCAAAAACAACCAAAAAATACACGTGCATGTGTAATTTTATGTATGTAGGCATATATGTGTATAGGTATGCCCATATGTGTGTGTATATATATATGTATACACATATGCATATGCATCTATGTGACTTTATGGACATATATTTATATATATAATAAAGCACACAGGGGTCACAGTTACAGACACTTCTTAGCCATGCCCAAATACCTCACGAGGTTAGACTTCTGGGTTTGAAGATTTAGGACCACAGTCTCGTGGGACATCTCAGTCAATTGGTATAATGTAGTTTATAAAGTTATGTTCTACATCCTAGTTTGGCGAGTAGTGTCTGGGGTCTTACAAGCTGTGAGCAGTCATCTAAGATACATCTATTGGTCTCTACTCGTCCACAGCAAAAAACAATGAAGGAAACCAAAGATTCAAAGAAGAAACTAGTTTACAGGAGAAATAGTCTACATGAACCATGGCCTTATCTACCTTGAGACCAGAAGAACTAGATGGTGCCCAGCTACCATTAACGACCATTCTAATCACGGCCACAATAAATGGATTAATAGAATGGGTGAAAAATGTGGAACAGGGCCTCAAATTTCTTAAATAAAAACAAACAAACAAAAAAACACCAGACCTCCTGAGGTGAGTAAGACAAGAGACCCCCCCCAAAACTATTGTCTTGAGATACTCTTCAAACCTTGAACCAAAACGATCTCTGAGGTCACCCTGTAGCTAAATAACAAATTGGCTCAAAAAATATCACCTGTAAGTACTATGACCCTTTAAAAAATCACCTATATGAGCCTCAACAGTCAACAATTACTTTAAAACAAAAATGAGAATGTAAGGAGGCAGCAAAACTAGATTAATGGAACAGAACAACCAGAATGGAAATAAATGAGAACGTTCATGAGTTGTGAAGAATGTAATCAGTGTCACTGAACAACCTGTGTAGAAAATGTCAAATGGGAACCTAAACTGCTACATAAATTTCATTGAAAACAGAATGTTATTTAAAAAAAAAAAAAAAAGGCAAAAGGATCAAGGTCTTTTTAAGGGGCTAAAGAAAAAATATGCTTGCTTCAGATTTCTCTACAGTATCATTCAACTCTAGAAAAAAGAAAAAAAAATTTTTTTTTTTTTTTTTTTTTGCAACTCTAGAAGGCAGGGAGAAATACCTATTAAGTTCTTATGGGAAGAAAATAGAAACTAAAAAAAAATATTGTCTTACATATAAAGATAATCTGACAGTTTTGAGCAAGTAAAACCTTGGAAAGTATTAGTCCCATAAATGCTTCTTAAAGAAATAGAGAGGAAATTTATTTGAAATGAAAAAAACAATGAAAGAATTGATAACACAGTATTGAATCTACTTAACAGAAGGAATAAGACTTCCTACTTAAATTTTTTTGGCACTTACTTTCTTTTTCTATGCCTTGAACCAGTTTAATTATTAGCGGGGTTATCTGGACCTTGAGAACCAAAAAATCAAACCAAACCCATTGCCGTTGAGTCAATTCTGACTCATAATGACCCTACAGGACAGAGGAGAACTGCCCCACAGAGTTTCCAAGGAGTACCTGGTGGATTCACACTGCAGGCCTTTTGGTTAGCAGCCATAGCTCTTAACCACTACACCACCAGGGAGAGTGTGGTAGAATTCTCCTATGGAACTGTTTGGCCCAGTGCTTTTCTAGAAGACAGTGATTTGAAATTTTTTTCTGTTTCTTTTACAGAAATTAGTCAACTTAAATTTTGTACCTCCAGAATTCAAAGGCAGATATTAGGAATTTACTGTAATCATAGATCTACTTAAAAAAATCATTAGGGTTTTTGTCTGTTATATTTATTAGTTTATTTCCAGTGCCTGGTACATAGAAAGTACCCAATAAATATTTGTTGTATGAATGAATGCTGAAAATGCATTTGACAGAATTTAATACCTGTTTTTGTATTAAAAACTAAAACTCAATACATTGGAAAAATTGATACTTTGGTTACATGACATAAAAAAAAAAACCTAAGCCACAGTTTTCAGTATATACCCATTCATACTAATAAATCTCATCATACTACCTGAAAAAAAAAAAATTTATATATGTAATTTTTTTTTTCATCCTCAGACAAAGTTAAAATGAAGAGCAAGAACAACAAAAGAAGTCTATTTTACGCTGGGTAGCTGTGCCTCTTTATACTGCAAGCAAAATCTTCAGTCCTCACAAAGTAGAGTATCTCCGTTCTATTGAAGAGGGGACTAGGGACTTAAGAAGTTAGGGAACTTGCCAAAAGTCACACAGCTAGTAAATTACAGAGCTAACAGTGACAGACAAGGTCCTAGGCACACTCTTCATTTAAATGTCATTTTCTTTAGAGTCCTAGGCCGCCTTCTCATTTTATTCACTCCCCTTGAATAGATTCAGATACTGCAAAGCTTTACTTGTGGCCCACATGTTGATGACTCCTAAACCTATTACCTTCAGCACAGACATTTCTCCTGAGCTTCAACTGCCTATTGACAAGAGCACTTGGTTACTCCACAGGTAAGCTCGATATCCCAAAACTCAACCTCTGTTCTAAAACCTGCTTTTCCTTCCCTGTTTCCTTTTTATTTACCTGGTCAATCAAGGAAGAAACCTAGGCAACAGCTCAGACCCCACCCTCTCCCTTGCCACCCTGCCCTTCTTCCAATAGGTAATCAAGGGCTAGGGACAGTCTCCAACTTCTAACAGCGCTATTTTCCATGTCTACACTCCCTCCTTCCCATCAGTGAGTCACTTCTTGTTACGATACTGCCAAAGACTCCCTCTCTGGCATCTACATATCAGATGGCAAGAATCAAGAAAGACTACCAGAACTCTGTGTGCTCCGAGTAAGACCCACATCCTACTCCCCTCTCCAACCCTTACAACCTCACCACCATAACATGGCTTGGAGACCATGTATCACTCATATACGAGGCCTCTGAGATCATCAATCATCAGTCAGACTTTATTTCTATACGGCTCTGTAAATAACACTACCTGTCCTCCCTTTTCAAAACTCCAACTCTTTCACTTAGATCCATTTATTAGCAAAATCCCCCACACGTTCAACCTCTCCTTTGAATATACCCCTTACCTTACCCTCTTGCCCTAATGCATCTTGGCTCTCCTCTGAGAACACTGCTTCCCCGATTCAGCGCTCTCAAGTGGGGCCATTTTTCTCTCATCAGCCTCTTCCCTATCTACTAGATTCTCTCTTCCAAACCTCTTTCCTGTGATCCGAACACCATATACCAATCTGTATCAACATCTCCAACTTGGATGCTCAGAAGTCATCACAACCTAAAAACGTCCAAAACCGAAGTCTGGAATTTCTCCTCAAAGCCTGTTCCTCCCATTTCTCTCCAGCTCAAGTTAATGGCAACTCCACCCTCCTAGCTGTGCAGGCCAAACATCTAGCATCATGCCCTGGCAGGAATTTCTCAGAAATCCTCTTGACTCTATCTTCAAAATATATCCAGAATCTAACCACATCTTTCTACCTCCAACATCGTCTCTCTTAGATTACTGCCATAAGCCTTCTAAATGATCTTTCTGAATCCAACTTTGCCTCTCCACAGCCTATCTACTCTCTACCCAGCACCGAGGCTGGACCTTCTCAAACTTCAGATGATGGTACTCCTGCTCAAAACTCTTCTAAGGTTTCCCACCACATTTCCAGCAAAGTCTGAATCCTGACACTGGTTCATTAAAGCCCTATGTCACTGGGGCCCTTGCCACCTCCTGGACTTATCTCCTACCACTGGCTGCCTTGCTGCTCCTTACATATGGCAAATATACTCCTGCCTCAGGGCCTCTGCACTTACTATTCGCATCGTGTAGACTGCTCTTCTCTCAGATAGCTAGATGGCCTACTTCATCACATCTTTTCATTTTCCACTCAAACGTATTCTTATTAACAAAGTCTTCTCTAACCAGCTTATATGAAATAGAAAGTCTCCTGTACAGCCAAACTTGTTGCTACAAATCCCCCTCACCCTACTCAATTTTTCTGAAAAGCACTTGCCACCCTCTAACAAACAATATATTTGTTTACTGTGTATCTCCAGCCCCTAAAAATATAAACTCTATAAAGGCAGGAATTTGTTTACAACTTTATCCCCAGCGTCTGAAACAACACATGGCTTATAAAAACAAAAACCCAAAAAACCTCAATAGATACTGAGTTAAATGAGGGACTGAAGGAAGAAAAGAAAAAAGGAAGGAGGGATAAGAGGAGGAATGGAGGATGGAATCGTGGCTCGATGTTCAGACCCCAACCATACCTCAGTGCTGAATCGGTGGCATGTGCTGCCGTTGTAGTAATGACCGGAGATTGGGCTCTGGTGGCTGAGACAGTTGCCACCACGGCAGGAGGGATGGTATTAGAGGTGGTCACGGGTGGACGAGACTACCAAGATAAGACAAAAAATATTTCATTTAAAATAAAAAGCAAAACAAATATACTAAACATTAAAAGTATAACTGGAAACCTGGGCCTCCTAATAAATGTATTTTTGGCCAAATGAAAGTAAATTCTCACCATTCTGATATTAAGGAATTCCCTTTTCACACGTACTGCTATAAGACCAAGAGACAGAATTATCAAAAAATCAGTCAAAATTATGTCCTACCATTCATACATATTGGAGCCCTGGTGGTGCACTGGTTAAGAGCTTGGCTGCTAACCAAAAGGCCGGCAGTTTGGAATATACCAGCTGCTCTTTGGAAACCCTATGGGGCAGTTCTACTCTGTCCTATAGGGTCCGCTCTGAGTCGGAGTCAGCCCAATGGCAATAGGGTTCATACACACTCAGACCTACTTATTCAGTTCTACAGTTTCCACAGATCTGCTGGTTTTGGAGCACACAGTTCACACCACCACATCATCCAACGTCTTCCACAGAGGGCCCGCCTGGCTACCAGACAGAGCTGCTAGCTCTCAGGCCCTCTGCAAAAGGTGACAGAATTCTCTGCAGTGAAAGATCCACAGTGCCCAGGTCCTTTATGGATGTCTTCATATAGATACGATGCCATTACAACTACCTATGTGTGTAGAAGCCTCACCTGACAGGTGAGATTCACCTGGGCTTCATCTACATGTCCACTCTCCCTCTTCCCATGACCTGAACTCTTCTGTTTCTTCCCTTCTTCCTGACCCTGCATGTCTGCAGTTACAAGTCTGCCCATTCTTTATCCCAATTTTTTCACCTCCAGCCTGCTTACCTACCGCTCCCACTGTGGACAGCTTATTATCTCACACCAGGGTTACTGCAGTATCTTCTTCACCAGTCACCTCCCTGTCTTGGTTCTCCTTTCTCCGATCTTTCATATACCACACCATACATACTCCTGGGGGCCTAAACACCCTCCGAACATGTTTTCCTGGCTAGCAGGGTGTTCTGTTTTAAAGTGAAATCTGTAGGCTGGACATGTATGATTAACCAGTGTCCTAAGAAGGACTGCTCCTTCTTGCCTTAACCTTAGCTGTTTCACACACATTACCTGCCCGGCCCCTGAAGGCACAGGGATGTTCACTCCTCTTAGGTAATTCAGCTCCATTCACCTTTCAGAGGTATTTCTTTGATCACACGTTACTATGCATAAAAATCTCAGTGGTTCTCTACTGTCTACTAAGTCAAGTTTACAGTCTATATGAGAAAGTCCCCAACGTACAAATGCCACATTATCACCCACGTTTTTTAATACGCTACACATCTCAGTAGCACTGAGGCCAAAGATTTCCTTGAAAGTAAGTTTCCTTAAAGTAATGAACAATCCTCCTAGAAAAACACATGCATACACAAAAACGTGTATAAAAACTTTTAGGATTTTATAAACCCCTATCTAAATGAAAACCCCTCAGTTCCAGCTAGCCGTACGACTGATCGTCTGATACGCTGTAACTATCGTGCTCTTCCTTGTCACTGTTCATACTATATCCCCTCTAAAGTGCCCTCCTCTTCATGTCTGACTCCTCACTCCTACACCCATCCCAACAAAAAGTCTTCGCGTACTATCTCTTTCCTAAACTCCTACAGCTTATCACGTGACACTGTATAGCGTCAACCTTCCCTATGTCTTGGCGACTAGCCTGAGTTACTTCAGGTCGAGGCTCCCGTGTGGCTAGCGGAGTATGTGACTCAGAGCAGGCACTGGATCCTCGCCGCTGGCGACCCCCCCAGACATGCCTGGATAGGCTGGTGAATGATGTGCTGCACGGCTGGCTGCGCAGCGGCAGCGTTCGGCAGCTGGGACGTCGGCCTCAGGACCGTGGTTACTTTAGAGCTGGACATCACCGCAGCAGCAGCTGCACCTGAAAACAAACGTCAGCAGTCAACGCGGTTGAATTTCCTAGGAAAAGAGTCACGATAATTTTTAAAACTCAGCTAGTTAAGTCAGTGCTTCGCAAACATTTTAGCTTTAGGATCCCTTTACATTTGTAAACGTTACTGAGGATCCCAAAGAGCTTTTGTTTCCGTGAGCCTTCCTACTACTAGTTTCAACGGTGGAGCTGAGTGGTCATCAATGGCTGTCTATCACCAAATCTGTTCCTGCCACGTGCACTTATTACTGTGTATATATGGTTGATTACTTACTACGTAAACTAATGAAAAATGATGCACCCCAGAAAGATGTTTCTATGAAATGTAAGTTAATTGTTTTAGAATGACTCAATAAAGACATTGCTTTAAAAAAATATACACTGAGAAAACTTTACAGTGTTAATCCAAAAATAGCAATAAACCCATTGTATCAAACCAAACCACCTGTCTTCGAGTAGATTCTGTCTCATGGTGACCCCGCGTTGTGTCAGAGTGGAACTGAGGTCCACAGGGTTTTCAATGGCTGACTTTTTGGAAGCTGATCACTAGGTCTTTCTTTTGAGGTGTCCCTAGGTGGATTTGAACCACCAACCTTTCTGTTAGTGGCTGAGTGCTTAACTGTTTGCATCACCCACGAACGCCTATAAACCTGTTACGTATTAATATAATCTTTTGTGACAATAACTACATTAAAAAGTATATTTGGTGAGAAGATTAACACTGTTTTACATTTTTGCAATTCTCTTTAATAACTGGCTTGAAAGAAGATAGCTGCATTCTCATACCTGCTTCTGCATTTAATCTGTTCTGATATGTTGTTTTGGTTAAAATATATTTAAGGAAAAACAACCTCCTACAGGCACTGAATTGGAACATGTAAAAACATTTAATAGTCTTTCCAGATAACTGTGGACGTTCACTGAAACTCAACAAGTACTAGTTTATCAGAGCTGGGTGACAACGTAGAATCTGAAACCATATCAGTAAGCTTTTCGTACTCTGTTACCTTAAAATCCACCAGTCTGTCTTGCACTTTGAATGGATATTTCCCTCGTGTACGATCTAATGACGTTCAAACCATTGGTCATTTGAAAATAACTGATTCCCTGTGTTATGCAGATAATCCAATTGTTGACACATTTCAAAACACAATATAAAACGTCACGTTTATTAATAGCACCACTAGTCTAGTCCCATTATAAAAGTTTAAGTATTGAGAAGCTGTTAAGCTCACAGTAGAAAATACAAGTTTTCCAAAATTCTAATTTTTGCTTGCAAACTCGAATTTTAACATTGGCAGCAAATACTGTAGTTGTTTTTTGAGAAAATGTCTGCCAAGTTTCAAAGTCTAAATAACCATAGTTTGTCTGTCATTCTTTCAAGTAAAAACGGTGTTCCATGAAAAGGCGACTAATACAGCTCACAGCTCAAATATCGGCACAAGTGCTTTACCTTGAGACAGTAATTAAATTTCAACATTCGGCATGAGTGCTTTATGCATAGTTCCCATTTCATCACATGAAAATTAAGAAGACATGTACTCAAGGGTTGAGATTTAGTAAGATTAATAATTTGTAATGCTTTTTCAAGGAAATTCTTACACAAAACCGGCTTTCTTTTCCTTTTCTTTTTTTAAAAAACTGCAAGCATGTAGCAGTGAAGAACACTGACTCACCCAGGTGGCGACCACTGCCTGGAATCAGGCTACGGTGCCAGCAGTGAACACCAGTCAGTCACAGTTCACCTTCCCACTTTTACAAAGACAGTTTTGACCTTATAGATGCCCTAAGAGGATCTGTGGGCCACATTTCTGAGAAAACCTACGAGTTATGAAAAAAAGTATACCTCGTGTTGTATTTAACTTGACTTTGCCAGCAATGATTTTTACACTCCCAACAGAAGATAACAATTTCTATTGGTCAATTCGTTGAGAAGTCTCATTAAATTTAATACCTTACAACCCTTTAGAATACACTAAGAATAAATTAATTTCATTGTTACACAAGTTAAAAAAAAAAAAAAATATTTGAGAGGCCACTATCACTAAACATTTAAAATATTCAGTATTAATATACTTCGCCTTTTAAAACGAAGACTATGTTTAGACTACCCCAGCTTTGGAGAGTTCCATAGTTATGAGGGAAAAATTTTGACCAAGCTAAATATTTACACTGCTTTATATTTACACAGACACATGATACACATATATGCGTATGCTACACTGCAACTATAACTATAATAAGCATATATTAAAAACCTGCTGCCACTGAGGCAATTCCTACTCACAGTAACCCGACAGGACAGAGTAAAACTGCCCCACAGAGTTTCTAAGGAGCAGCTGGGGGATTCCAACTGCTGACCTTTTGTTTAGCAGCTGAATGCTTAACCACTGTGCCACTGGGGCTCCAAGCATGTATCAGACTATGCTGAAGCTGTTTACCACTCTGAATCTATTTCTACTGTTCTGTAACTTCAACAGGCTGATTTTAGGTAAGTTGTGTCACCACTCCTACCATTTCGAGAGTCTGAAGAGAACTTGCAGTCTTTACCTCGAGGTAAATGAGAAGCTCCTATGTGAAGAGGGGGCCCAGGAGCGTTGCTGCGAATGATAGACATCTGTACATTTGTGGTCATGATATGATGCAGGTTACTGGGATGTCCCTGCAACAAACAGGATGGAACATTATTTTCACGTGCCTGGTCATCACTTAGCCATTCTTCCTAGGAAGTCAGCTGACTCCAAGTGTGGGTTAAGTTGTACCTTTTAGGTAGTGAGTACCCAAAGGCAAAAAACTGAAGGCATTTAAGCTTTTTTTGTTTAGCACACTGCACAATGACCCATGCAAACAGGCATGTGCTCAGTGACTGTGAGGATTCCATCAACTGCTCAGGGCCCTGTGGTCCCAGAAACAGATGACACATTTGACTATCCAATTTGAGAGAATTTCATCTCCAATAATAGTTTTTCAAACTTGCTTTCTCCGCCCTGGCCAAGAGTTTGTTTTTTCCCATTCTCACTACTTCCTTCACATGTTGCTGTCCCTATCAAGTCTTTGATGCTATAAAGGATTTCTAAGTAAATTTCAGTCGGCACCCAACATGTTACTTCCCTACCAGTTCTTTGGCTTACCCCTTAAATGTCCCTTCTTCACATTCTCCCAACCCTCTGATACCAGTGTTTCTTGGGTTGGGGTTTGAGTGCTTCTGGGAATACTTGGCAGTACGACCAAAAAAAAAAAAAAAGCCACACTGCATCTTTTTGGAATACTAAGTTTTCTTCACCACCACTCATTCATCTGTCAGTTTGTCATATTATGGTAGCTTACATGTTGCTGTGATGCTGGAAGCTACGCTACCGGTATTTCAAATACCAAGAGGGTCTCCCACAGTGAACAGGTTTCAGAGCAGCTTCCAGACTAAGAAAGACTAGGAAGAAGGACCTGGCGGTCTATTTCTCAAAGAATTGGCCAGTGAAAACCCTTATGAATAGCCGTGGAGCACTGTCTGACATAGTGCCAGAAGATGAACCCCTCAGGTTGGAAGGTATTCAAAATATGACTGGGGAAGAGCTACCTCCCCAAAGTAGAGGCAATTTTAATGACATGCGTGGATGCAGTCACGTTTTTGGGACCCTCATTTGCTAATGTGGTATGACTCAAAATGAGAAGAAACGGCTGCAAACATCCATTAACAAGCAGAACCTGAAGTATGAAATACGAATCTAGGAAACTTGGGAGTCATCAAAAATGAAATGGAAAGCATAAAGATCAATATACTAGGTGTTAAAATGACCTGAAATGCACTGGTATTGGCCATTTTGAATTGGGCAACCACATGGCACATGAAAAAAGCAAAAGGTCATTAAAAAGCCATGAAAGAAAGAGAAAACCAAAATGATGTCAGAAGAGACTCTGAAACTTGCGCTTATAATATACAGTAGCTAAACTGAAAAGAACAAATGAAGTAAGAGCTGAACAGAAGTTTTCAAAGGACAGCTTGAGAAGACAAAGTACAATAACGAAATGTAGAGACCCGGGAGATAGAAAACCAAAAGGGAAGAACAAGCTCAGCATTTCTCAAGCTGAAAGAACTGAAGAAAAAATTCAAGCCTTGAGCTGCAATACCGAAGGATTCTATGGGCAAAAAACAAAACAACAACAACAAAAAAAAAACACTGCTGTCAAGTCGATTCCGATCACAGGGCCCCTATGAGTCAGAAGTGACTACACAGCAATGGTTTTTTTCATCAGCGAAATACTGAACGACACAGGAAGCATCAGAAGAAGATGGAAGGAATACAGAGTCACTGTACTAAAAAGAAATGGTCAACATTCAACCATTTCAGGAGACAGCATGTGATCAAGAACCAATGGTATTAAAGGAAGAAGTCCAAGCTGCACTGAAGGCATTGGAGAAAAACAAGGCTCCAGGAATTGATGGAATACCAATTGAGATGCTTCAACAAATGGATGCCATGCTGGAAGTGGTCACTCATCTATGTCAAGAAATTTGGAAGACAGCTAAATGGTCAACTGACTGGAAGAGGTCCATATCTGTGCCTCTTCCAAAGAAAGGTGATCCAACAGAAAGCAGAAATTATCAAATAATATCATTAATATCATACACAAACAAAATTTTGCTGAAGATCACTCATAAGTAGTTGCAGTAGTATATTGACAAGGAGCTGCCAGAAATTCAAGCCAGATTCAGAAGAGGATGTGGAACAAGGGGTATCACTGCTGATGTCAGATGGAGCCTGGCTGAAAGCAGAGAATACCAGGAAGATGTTTACCTGTTTTCATTGACTATGTAAAGGCATTTGACTGCGTAGATCATAACAAATTATGGATAACATTGTGAAGAACAGCAATTCCGGAACACTTAATTGTGCTCATGTGTACACAGACCAAGAGGTAGTTGTCTGAACAGAACAAGGGGATTCTGAGTAGTTTAAAATTGGAAAAGGTGTGTGTCGGGGCTGTATGCTTTCAACATACCTATTCAATCTGCATGCTGAGCAACAATCTGAAAAGCTGGACTATATGAAGAACACAGCACCAGAATTGGAAAAAGACTCATTAACAACCTGTGATGAGCAGATGACGCAACGTTGCTTGCTGAAACGGAAGAGGACATGAAGCACTTACTGATGAAGATCGAAGACTACCGCCTGGATTACATCTCAACATAAAGAAAACAAAAACCCTCACAACTGGACCAATAAGCAACATTATGATAAATGGAGAAAAGACTAAAGTTGTCCACGATTTCATTTTACTTGGATCAACAATCAATGCCCATGGAAGCAGAGGTCAAGAAATCAAATAATGTACTTCACTGGGAAAATCTGCTGCAAAAGCGTTAAAAAGCAAAGATGACACTTCGAGGACTAAGGTGCGCCTGACCCAGGCCAGGGTATTTTCAAGAGCTTCATACATATAAGAAACCTGGAAAATGAGTAAGAAAGACCAAAGAACTGATGCCTTTGAATTTTGAATATACCACTGTCTGTCAGAAGAATGAACAAATAATCTGTCTTGGGAGAAGTACAGCCAGAATGCTCCTTCGAAGCGAGGATGGTGAAACTTCATCTCACGTACTTGGAATGTGTTATCATGGGGGATGAGTCCCTGGAGAAGGACATCATGCTTGCTCAAGTACAGCGTCAGCGAAAAAGAGGAAGACCTTTTTCAACGAGATGGACTGACACAGTGGCTTCAAACACAGCAATGATTGTGAGGATGGTACAGGACCAGGAAGTGTTTCGTTCTGCTTTACGTAGTTGCCATGAGTCAAAACAGACTCAATGGCAACTAAGAGCAACAACTTTTCTTGAAAACATGAACAAAAGGGTCTTGAGGTTTAGATTTTCCATCAGTAAGTAGTTTAAAATATCCAAACATCAAATGACGGTGCCCTCAAGGCGCAGTGCTTAAAGTGCTCGGCTGCTAACTGAAAGGTTGGCAGTTTGAACCCACCAGCCACTCCACTGGAGAAAGATGCGGCAGTCTGCTTCTGTGAAGCTTTAGAGCCTTGGAAGCCCTGTGGGGCAGTTCTACTCTGTCATGTAGTGTCACTATGAGTTAGAACTGACTAGACGGTAGTGGGTGGGTAGTAAAAATCAAATCAGAGAAGCACTGTCTGACACTACTGCTATGAGGACTGCTTGATCCCATCAAAGTTTTCTACACAGACCAAGGGCCAACTGGACTCTGAGCTCCTCAAGGACATGGCCCATCTTATCTGCATGTGTATCTTACAGCGAGAGCAGTGCCTAGCACATAGCAGATGCTCAATAAGTACTGCCTACATAACAAAGATCACTATGCATGTTAGTTCCTACTCCTTACAGCTGTCCTTTCTCCCACGTACTATCTCCCCTTCACAGACATCAGTGACTGTTTTTTATTTAGTACTGTGCCTAACGTACTGCTGGCATTCAATAAATAGCGATCAACAGTTTGGCATCTCAGTTCGAAAATTGGCAAATTAAGAGGAAAAAAACCTGTTGTCCACTGATTGTTGCCACAGGAATGGCTGAAGCTTGAGGGATGCTACTCTCCATGGTAACGGTAACCTGCCCTGGAACCTTTGGGGGAAGTGACAAGGTAGAAGGTGGAGCAGGAGCAATAGGACGGCTAGGCATGGTGGGCTTCGGGGGTGGCTGCAAACAGAAAACCACACGACACATATCAACAGCCTTTTACTAGTGATGCATTTCATTCTATAGATACAAGTATACAAATCACACTTGGAGGGAGCCAGGAAAGATGCCAGAAGAGATATATTTTATATCTTAGCATCACAGTTTTTCCATTTCAGTACTAGTGTTTTCATTTTACAGATGAGAAAATATACAGAGTAAGGCTAAATGACTTGCCTAAAGCCACACAGACAATAAAAAATAGAGCCAGGAATAAACCCCAGCTCTGCGTGGCTCATGGCCCATGCTCTTTCTTCTATGCAGTGTTGCCTTCCAAGTTTAGGTACCAGTAAATAAAACTCCCAGTAACTGAAACACACCTCAAGGTAATTCAGCAAAGCAGTTTTCTAGGATACCCTGATACCAGGAAGCTTTTAACACAAAACCTTGGAGACGAGTAGTGCCACTCCAAGATAAAAACTGGCGCAGCATGCCTATGACTTAAAATCAGTTTCAGAATGGATAAGAGAAAAGATCCTGTGATGCCAACTGCCCAGCGCACAAGATGAGGCACTGCAGAACAGCAGAGCTCTGGGTTACAGAGAATAGCTGCACTGACGGATTGAAAAGAAAAAACAAAGTAGGATACTAGTGTACAGCCTAAGGTAGTGTGAAAATTGTCATAAATATTAGCCAGTCTTTAGCTGGGGGTCATTGTGGAATTTTTAGCTTCTCCATTACCTTCATAAGTCCCTCCGAAAATGAGAGTGGTACCGCTGGCGTCAGATGTGCTGGTGGGGTTGTCACTGTGACAGGTGTGCCCGATGCAACAGCATGGTGTGTGGACAACATCTGGACCTGCGGATAGGGCCTTACCACGACAGGCTCTTGCTTCTCCTCACGGGACTGGAGGGAGCTGCTGGGACCCAGGTGCTCCCTGGCAGTGACTTCAGCATCTCGACTAGGTTCATCGTTGACTAGGAAGGACATCAAGGGTTAAATAGTCATATCCTTCCAGTTAGTTAATACAGCAGCACATACAAAAATGGCACTTGAACTTAAGCTTCAGGGTTGACAAACTGATCATTTCCTTGGAGGTTTTCTTAACGAGAATTTGGGCATTGATTCGCCTTATGGAACCAGGCCTCAGAGTGACAACAGTGGAACATATGACTTTTTCTGGGTATTGCGGCCCACCTCTTAGAAAAAACGGCCTGGCGACCATCTAAAATGAGCTCAAATAGTTTCTTGAAAGTGTAATACAGGACATAGGTGATTTCATTTAAAACATTTCCGAAAAAAATTATAGAAACCTAACATTAAAAAGATATTTAAGTACATACAGTTACTGATTATAAGAACATACAAATTTTCACAACAAATTTCTCAGTCAAAACCCCTGCAGAGAGAACATGACTGTATCTATCACTATGACAATGCATACTCTCTCTGCGACTTCCAAGAATCTGTCCTATAGATGTACAGCATACATGTAAAACGACTTAAGTACAAGCTTATTCATTTCAGCATTTCTATGATGTGAAGAGATTTAAAAAAAACTCACATGTCCATCAATAGGGGTTTAGCAATAGGAATTATGGTATATTCCCACAATAGAATAGAATACTATGTAGTTTACAAAAATAAAATGAAAACTCTTCCTAGATCTTCATATGGAATAAAAGCAAGGTATAGAACGAGAAAGTATTGTTGCTGTTGTCATTGTCAGCAGCTGTCGAGTCAGCCCGACTCATGGTGATTCCATGCACGACGGGATCAGACTGTTGTGCTCCATAGGGTTTTTATTAAAAAATTTTAATCCCCAAAGGCCCCCAGTAATTAATATTTTGGTAAAACCTTCAGATATTTCTCACCTCTTTGTAATCAAAACCTTCAGATATTTCTCACCTCTTTGTAATCTTTTTTTTTTTTTTTTTGTACTCTGGGGTGGGCTTTGGTGGCGCAGTGGTTAAGCGTTGGGCTGCTAACCAAAAGGTTGGCAGTTTGAATCCACCAGCCGCTCCTTGGAAACCCTATGGAGGCAGTTCTACTCTGTCCTATAGGGTTGCTATGAATCGGAACCGACTCAACGACAATGGGCTTGGTTTTTGCTAATTTAACTTTTATTGAAGTGTAACATCAACAGTTAAGTGCACAAATAAATGGTAATTGTGTAGCTCACTGAACTTTTGCAAACTGAATATATCTTTGCAACCAGCACCCACCAAGAGAAACAAAACATTGCTGTTCCCCTAGAAAACCTCCACTCAGCCCCATTCCAGGGATATCCACTATGCTAACACTTTAGATTAGCGTTGACTACTCTTGAACTTTATGTAAATAGGCTTTTAACAAATGTACCCTGTTAGGCCTTGCTTCTTTCACTAATTAGGCATGAGAGGTAGAGTTTTCATTCTCGATGCTGTCCAGAGTGCCACCGTGTGAATAAACCACAAATCAGCTGTCCATTTTCCTGTAATGGACATTCAGACAGTCTCCAGTGTTTTACTGTTATGAATATTCTTGTATGTGTCTTTTGGTGAACATATTGTCATGGATTGAATTGTGTCCCTCAAAAACATGTGTTGTGAATCCTAACTGCTAGGCCTGTGGTTATGATCCCACATGGGGGTGGGTTGTCTTTGTTATGTTGATGACATAGCATCAGTGCAGGGCATATCTTGAGTCAATATCTTTTGAAATACAGAAAAGATTAAACAAACAAGGTAGAAGCAGAGACCAGGGAAGAGAGATGCCAAGCCACATGAAGACTGCCCAGGAGCAGAAGCTAAAGGAGACAAGAACCTTCCTCCAGAGCCGACAGTGAAACGGAAAGCCTTCCCCTAGAGGCAGTGTCCTGATTTTGGACTTTTAGCCTCCTAAACTGTGAGAAAATAAACTTCTCTTCATTAAAGCCATCCACTTGTGGTATTTCTGTTATAGCAGCACTAGATATCAGAGAAAGAATTTATACCACTTCTGTTGGACATATACCTAAGAGTGGAATTGTTGAGTCATACAGAATATATACGGCATCGTTTTTTCAAGTCTAAATGAATTCCATTGCACAGATGTACTACAGATTTTTAAACCACTATACCATTGATGGGTTTCTAGGTTATTTCCTATTTTTTGCTATTACCAACAACTCTGGGCTGAATATCCATATCTATCTTTGAGCCCTCGTACAATGATCTTTTTAAGAAAAAACTGCTATACACCCACTCTTCTCTTATCCACATGGCTAGGTTCCAAAGACCAGGTCACTATGCAAAAATTGGTGTTATGCAAAAATGGAGGATGACCACATCAGATGACAAAATGGAGGATGAGTACATCATTACATAACCAGCAAATCACTGAGAATCATGGCCCAGCCAAGCTGACACATAACCTTAACCATCACAGCCAGTGCTACTCTCGCCTCTCACCTCAGTATTCATTACTGCCAAATGTATGTCATTAATGTACAAAATAGTCAGGTAGCAGACTTTTTACTATTGTTATAAATGCATAATGTCAGAAAATGAGACAGATTTAAATAAGCGAGGAGTGGGCACGTACTGATTTTTTTCTCAGGTCATTCAGAATTTTTTAAAATTTTCATTTCTCAAATCTCTTTATTAAGGTATAGTTACATACAAGACACGGCTAGTTGAGAGTTGAATAATTTTTCACAAACATCCTCACCAACAACTAGGAAAAGACAGCTCAGTCAAATGGTAAAGTGTCTCAGTTATCTACTGTTGCTGTAACAGAAATACAACAAGTTGATGGCTTTAACAAACAGAAATTTATTCTCTCACAGTCTAGGAGGCTCCAAGTCCAAATTCAGGGTGCCAGCTCCAGGGGAAGGCTTTCTCTCTCTGTCGGCTCTGGGGAAGGTCCTTGTCATCAACCTTACTCGGTCGAAGAGCTTCTCAGTGCAGGGACCCCAGGTCCAAAGGACATGCTATTCTGCTGGCTCTTTTTTCTTGGTGGTATGAGGTACCATCTCTCTGCTCACTTCTTTCATATCTCAAAAGAGATAGATTCAAGACACAACCTTATCTTATAGATGAGTCCTGTCTCATTTACATAACTGCCTCACATTTTGCCTCATTAACATCATAGAGGTAGGATTTACAATACATAGGAAAATGACATTAGATGACAAAATGGTGAACAATCACACATACTGGAAGTCACAACCTAGCCCAGTTGACACACATTTTTGGGGGGCACAATTCAATCCATAACAGTAAGTAAATGTTTAACTTCATAAGAAACTGTCAAAGCGCTTTCCAAGGTATTTGTATCATTTTATATCCTCAGCAGCACTGTATGAGAGTTCCAGTTGCTCCTCATACTCATCACGACCTGATACACGGCCATTCTAGTGAGTGTGCAGTGGTGTCTCACTGTAGCTTAATGAAGATTTCCATGATGACTAGTGACATGGACCACCACTCACCTGTCAGTTTGTCACACTGTGGTGGCTTATGTGTACCTATGATGCTGGAAGCCATACCAATGGTATTTAAAATACAAGCAGATGGTTGCACAACTTGAAGAATGTAATCAATGACACTGATTTATATATGCAGAAATTATTGAACTGGTGTATGTTCTGCTGTGCATGACATGTGAGAATTCCACCAATGAATCACCACTGTTCTCAAAGTAAACATACCCACAAGTGAACCCATTTATATTTCTCTAAGGATATCTCCAAAAGCACTGTGGTTTGCTTAATGGAAAAGAAAGTGACTGAGTGGGGGGACAAGGACAGGAGAGATACTTTTCACGGTATTCTCAAAGACAAAAAAAAAATATAAATATATATATATATATGCACATACATACATATATATACCAGCAGGACCACCCACAGTGGACAGGTTTCAGCAGAGCTTCCAGGCTAAAACAAACTAGGAAGAAAGGCCTGGAGATCTCCTTCCATAAATTAGCCAATGAAAACCCTACGGATCACAATAGAGTATTATACAATACAGTGCTGGACAACGAGAAGCCTAGGCAGGAAGGCACTCAAAATACACAGCGGCCGCAATAATGGACTCAAGCATACTGATGATTATGAAGAAAGTGCAAGATCCGGCAACACCTCGTTCTGCTTTACACGGGGCTGCCATGAGTCAGAGCCAACTCGACGGCGACAACTAACAAGCAATCTCGAACGTTGTATTAATCATTGGCCATTCATAGGTTATTTTTACTCATAAGTGAAGTATGTGTTCATATCTTTTGTCCATTTTATATCAATCAGCTTTACATATCATAAAATTCACTAATTCTTCATGTAAAATTAGATCAATTTTCACAAAGTAGACAGTATACACAATCAAGACACAGCATTTTCCATTATGCCAACGAGTTCACTCACGTCCTGCTGCAGTCAATTCTCTCCTTCCCACCCCATTGTCTAAAAGCCTGTGATCTTCTTTTTGTCACTATAACTTTGCCTTTTCTGGAATTTCATAAAAAAGAATGGTACAATATGTGGTTTCTGTGCCTGGCTTCTTTCTCTTAGTACAATGTTTCTGAGGTTCATTCACGTTGCTGCATACTCAATAGAATTTTTATTACAGAATTCCATTGTATAGATGTACCACAATTTGCTTACCTAGGCAGCAGCTGATAAAAACTTGGGTGTGGTATGATGGTTAATTTTATGTGTAAACTTGGCTAGGTGATGGTGCTGAGTTGTCTGTTCAAACACCAGTCTATGTGTTGCTGCGCAGGTAATTCTGTATATGTAATTAACATTTATAGTTAGTTGACTTTAAGTAGATTACCGTTGACAATGTGAGCGGGCCTCATTCAACACATTGAAGGCCTTAAGAGCAAAAACTGAGGTTTCCCAGAGAAGAAGGAATTCTGCCTCAAGATGTAACATAGAAATCTTGCCTGAGTTTCTCGTCTGCTAGCCTGCCCAACAAATTTCAGACATACCAGCCCCCACAACTTCATGAGCCAATTTCTTAACATATACCTGTGTATGTGTATACATAAATATGTATGCATATCAATATATGTGTGTACATTAATATTGTCATTAGCTGCTGTTGAGTTGGTTGTGACTCAGAGTGACCCTATGTATAACAGAACGAAATGTTTCCTGGTCCTGTGCCATCCTCACAATAGCAGGTATATCTGAACCTGTTGTTGTAGCCACTGTGTCAATCCACCTTGTTGAGGGTCTTCCACTTTTTTGCCAACCTCTACCACGCATGATGACCTCCTCCAGGAATTCGTCCCTCCTCCTGATAACATATCCGAAGTGAGGTGAAATCTCGACATCCTTGCTTTTACGGAGGATTCTATTCTGGCTATCCTCCCTCCAAGGCAGATTTGTTCATTCTCTGGCAGTCCATGGTATATTCAACATTCTTCGTCAACATCATAACTCACATGCACCCATTCTTCTTCAGTTCTTTTTCACTGTCCTGTTTTTACATGCACAGGAGATGATTAAAAATACCATGGCTTAGGTCAGGCAAACCTTAGTCCTCAAAGTAACATCTTTGCTTTTTAATACTTAAAAGAGGTCTCTTGTAGCACATTTTCCCAATGCAATACGTATTTGATTTCTTGACTGCTGATTCCATGGGCACTGATTGTTCATCCAAGTAAAATGAAATCCTTGACAACTTCCTATTTTTTTTTCTGTTTATCATGATGTTGCTTACTGGTCCAGTTGTGAGGTTTTTTTGTTTTACTTTGAAGTGTAATCCATACTGAAGGCTGTAGTCTTTGACCTTCATCAGTAAGTGTTTCAAATCATCTTCAGTTTTGGCAAGGTTGTGTCATCTGCTTATCACAGATTGTTAGTGAGTCTTCCTCCAATTCTGATGCTGTGCTTTTCTTCATATAGTCCAGCTTCTCAGATTATTTGCTCAGCATATAGATTGAAAAAGTATGGTGAGAGGATACAACCCTGATACACACCTCTTCCAGTTTTACATCACACAGTATCCCCTTGTTCTGTTCAAATGACTGCCTCCTGATCTATTTACAGGTTCTGCCCGAGCACAATTATGTATCTGTTCTGGAATTCCCATTCTTTGCAATGTTGTTCATAATTTGATATAATCCACACAGTCAAATGCCTTTGTGTAGTTGATAAAACACAGGTAAACATCCTTCCGGTATTCTCTGCTTTCAGCCAAGATCCATCTGACATCAGCAATGATATCACTCATTCCACATCCTCTTCTGAACCTGGCTTGAATTTCTGGCATCGACCTGTCCATGTACAGCTGCAGCAGTTTTTTAATTATCTTCAGCAAAATTTTGCTTGTGATAAAAGTAGTGTTGTTCAATAACTTCCACATTCTGTTGGCTCACCTTTGTTTGGAATGGACACAAATATGGATCTCTTCCACATATATGTGTATATATACGAATGCACATATGTGATTCTGTTTCTCTGGAGAATGCTGACTGACACAGATGCTTCTGGTTTCTGGCTATCACAAATGAAGTTTGCATGAACACTCAAGTACAAGTCTTTGTATGAACATGTTTTCACTGATCTTGGGTAAATACCTTGGAATGGGATTGATACACTATACGGTAACCACACGTTTATTAGATATTACCAAACTGTTTTCCAAAGTAGCTAGACCACTTTGCGTTTCTACCAACAATGTATGAGAGTTCTACCTGACCAACAGCTGGTGTTGCTGGTCTCATTTTAGTCACTCTAGTGGGTGTGTGAAGTCCCTGGGCGGCGCAAACAGTGAATGCACTTCGCTGCTACCTGAAAGGTTGGAGGTTTAAGTCCACCCAGAGACTCAGAAGAAAGCCCTGGTGATCCAGTTATGAAAAATCTGCCAGTGAAAATCCTACGGAGCACAGCTTTACGATGACACACGTCAGACTGCCGTGAGGCTAGAGCAACTCGAAAGCGACTGGAGTGATGTGCAGCAGTTTGTCGCTGTGGTTTTGCCCTGAGGATCAGTGATGCTTAGCATCCTTTCATGGGCTTGTCATTCATACAGGTTTTTGGTGAAGTGTCTGTTCAAATCTTTTGCCCGTTTAAAAATAATTAGGTTGTACATCCTCTTATTATTGAGTTATACGAGCTCCTTACACATTCAGGATGTAAGTCCTTTTGCAGATATACTTATCGGGAATGTCTTCACTCAGTCTGTGGCTTACTTTTATTTTCTTAATGGTGTCCTTCGAAGAGCAGTTGTTTTTAATTTTGATGAAGTCCAATGAATCAGTTTCTTCTACCTTCAGTGTTTTTTGTGACCTAAGCAAATTTTTCTATCCCAAGTTAGCAAACAGTTTCTCCTATGTTTTCTCTACAAATTTTAAGTTTTACATTTACGTCTGGACACATGTTTGTGTAAGATGAAGGTAACTGTCAAGTTTCATTCCTTCCATACGGATATTCTGTTGTTCCAACACTATTTTGTTGAAAAGACAATCATTTCCTTTTTCAATTACCTTTGCCCTTTTGTTAAAAATTCATCAACGATACATGAGTAGATCTACTCTGGATACTCCCTGTTTCACTGACCTCTGTTTCTATATTACTGGTAATACCACAGTGTCTTGATTAGTATAACTTTATATTAAGTCTTCCAAGAAGGTAGTATAGTCCTCCAACTTTATTCTTTTTTTTTTTTTTTATCAAAATTGCTTTGGTTATTTTAGGTCCTTTGAATTTTCATATAAATTTTAGAATCAGGTTGTCTATTTTTACAAGAGAGCCTGCTGGGATTTTGATTAGGAGTTCTCTGAATCTATAAATTCTTTTCGGTAGAACTGATATTTTAAAAATACTAAAGTCTTCCAACTCGTGAGCATGATATATCTTTTCATTTTCTAGGTCTTCTTTAATTTCTCTTAGCAATGTTTTGTAATTTTCAGACTACAGGTCTTACATATATTTTGTTACATCTGTCACCAAGTAACATCCTTTTAGTTGCTATTGTAAATAACTTAAAAAAAAAAATCATTGTTCATGGTTAGTATTTGGAAATATAACTGATTTTTGTACATGGAACTTGCACCTTTCAAATTTACTAATTTATTAGTTCCAATAGCTTCTAAAAAATTCTTTAGAATTTTCTTCATACATGATCATGTCATCTGTGCACAGACAAGCTTTACCTCTTCTTTCCATTACCTACTGATTTTAACCTTCCTTGGGTGGTCCCAAGTGATTTGCAATTGATCAGCTGCTAACCTAAAGGATGGTAGTTTGAACCAACGCAGCCACTCTGTGGAAGACAAGCCTGGCGAGAACCAAGGAAACCCTATGAAGCCATTCCACTCTGTAACACATGGGGGTCTGTCATGAGTTGGAATCAATTTGATAGCAATGGGTTTGGTTTTTTTGGTATTATCCAAATAGATGTTCCCCTAATTAATTCTCAAGGAAAACAATTTCATAACTTTCCTCAAAATCTATTTGTCCAGAATGACTTTGATTTGTCTCTATTTCATTAATATACAAGTAGTGATCATTTCCTCTTAAGTTGTTTTTAAGATCCATTTGTCATTTCCTCCTGGACATTCTGCAGTTCATTTTTACCAGAAAAGAACCTTAAAGCAGTAGTTAACTTCATTTTAATCCATACTTCCTAACTTTAAGTATGCACTTGAAATCCTCACAAGCTTAGGATCCCAAATTGGCTCTTCTAAAAAAAATGGGAAACATAAATACCTATTTATGAAAAACTTCTATACTCTGTTTTTAAGATCAATTTAAAGAATAAACATTTATACATGTATACTCTTCAGAAGTAAAATTATAGACAATTTTGGTCTAAGTCAATGATTTCCCTTTTATTGAGCCATCAAAGTTTGGGGGCAATTATTAGTAATTAACTCCATTTTTAATAAGCAGCATAATTCCTTGTAAAAAAAAAAAGGTGTTCACAAATATTATCTTCGGCTATGTTCCTTTATTCTGTTGTGAATTTATCCCAAAGACTGTCAAAAATATTTGTTAAGGAGTAAAAGAGCTTTAAGTCACTCTGTAAGAACTTACAGACCACTACTTTGTTCTCTGTATTTTATTACGTATAGTACATTCAAAGACGCATGGTCCCAATCCCTGAGCAGCCTTCAGTCTAGGGGAGGTCCTAACTTGAATTGTTGTTAGCAAAGACTTCCCAGAGATGACATCTGAGATGAAAGCTCAAGAACAAGAATTAGCCAGGTAAGTGAGTGGCTGCACCATTTTACATTCCCACCCAAAAGGATGCGGGTTCCAACTTCTCAATGGATCTTGCCAACATTGCTGTTTTCTGTTTTTTTTTTTGCATCATTGTCATTCTGATGGGGGTGAGGTGGTATCTCACTGTAGTTTGGATAGCATCTCCCTAATGGCTAAAGATGTTGAGCATCTTTTCATGTGCTTGTTGGCCATCTTAACATCTGCTTTGGTGAACTAAGTCCTCTGCATATTTTTTGATCAAGTTCTTTGTCTTTTTGTTGTTAAGTCCCCAGAGGGTATTTACTAATTTTTAAATTAGAAAACTAGCAATACTCTTAATGCAGAAAGCAATGCACAATGTTAAACATCTTACCTGTAGCAGTTGGGTTTATCAATCCTGCAGAGCCACTGTTTGAAATCTGTGAAGGAGCTTGGCCCAACCCAGTGGAAGGGGTTCCTAAACGAGGAAACTGTTGAGAACTCATTTCCACCTGCAGTACATACAGTCACATGGTTATTGACGGATTCTGAGGTTAAAGTAACGGAAAATTAAAGCATCTTTAGTAACCCATGATATCTTCACTTAGTAAATACATTATTTAAAAAAAAATACTTGTGATCGACATACAGTACAGAAATTACCTAAACTAAGTTTTTAAGGTATACATGTTCAATTAATAATAAAAATCATTTGTATAACACTGTGGGATACTAACCACGAGAGTAAGATGTGGCAGCCAGCTTCCGTAAAGCTTACAGCTTTGGAAACTCTATGGGGCAATTCTACTCTGTCCTATTCCTTGTGAGTCGGAATCGACTTGATGGCAACTGGCTTGGTTTGGTACTAGTGAGATACTATGATCCTCCACAGATACTTACGGATTGCTGTGATTAAAAAATCAACATAGAATCCTGTACTACAACCACATGGCAGGTACTAACAGAATGCATATGTACCTATCTGTGCAGTTTTATGGAGAATGACAAGTCTTTTTGAAAGTTAAACCTCACACCAAGGTGTACAGAACTATAGTCAATATGACATAGGAGATTTGGGACAGAGATGCCTTTTCCTGAGAGGATCAGGAAACTTTCATCAAGACTGGATCCAAAAAGAATTCTCACAAGGCAAAGGCCTTTACTGACAGATTTCCTTTTTTCCCTTCTTTCATATTCCTCCACTAAGCCAAAAGGACCAAAGACCTTCACCGCCTGCATTCAAGTTGTCCTCCGCTCTTCCCCTACGGGCAAGCTCCACTGATTTCCCCCGATTCGCCTGTAACCCTACCCCATCGCCAAGCCCATCGCTGAGATCAACGAAAACACAGGTTTCCGGAAACTTCGGGTCTCTGAGGCTCCACCTCGCCGGGAGGGCCGGCATCCTGGGGAGCCCCAGGACGACCTGCCTGCCCCTTTACCTGCAGCTGACGCCCGCACCTCCCGCTTTCATCTCACCAGGCCGGGGGTGCCGTGGAGGGCCCATCCCGGTGGCAGCGCGGGTCTCCGGGGGGCGCGAAGAGGGCTCGTGCGGAGCGCGCCGAGGGCCCGCCGCTGTCCAGCCCAGCCGGCCCCACTCACCCAGTCACTCGGCCGCCGCAAGGCTCCCAGTCCTATTACCCCGGACCTGCCCCTACCCTCCTTGCCCGCCCACTGGCCCCCACACCGCGCGCGTCACTCCAGGGCCGGCACCAATCCAAAGCGGCCTGCGCGCTCTGGTCCCGCCCCACCCTCCCGCCGACTGCCAGCCAATCAGGCGCGAGCCCCGCTGGGGCACCCCAAACCTCTCGAGCCGCAGCCAATGGCAGAGGAAGGCGAGCTCTCCCAGTGACGGGGGCGGGGCACGGGCAGGCCCCGCCTCGGCCGGGGTCTGAAAGCGGCGGGCGCAGGGCCCGGATGTGGAGAGTCACTTTAAACTGCTCCAGGAGCCAAACTCCCCGGGCCGCCCGCCCGCCCGCCGGCCGCCGCCCGCAGCTCCGACTCCTCCACTTCCCCGCCCAGGCCCGAGCCCGCCACGCCCCCACGCCCGGTTCAGCACACCCCTCCCGGGAGCCTCTCTCTTCCTTGCCCCGGGACGCCCGACCCCTGTCGCCGGCCCAACCGCCGTGCCCAGCTCGCAAAACAGCCTGGGTCCTAGCCGCAGGAGATAGGCACAGCTGCCCTTCCCCGGGGACGCGCCGCGGACGAACGCTGCAGCCCGGTTCGGCCGCCCCGCCCCCTCGTCTCCTCCCCTCGCCTCCCGGGCGCCCGTCCCGCCATTACCTAGGTGCCTGCGCCTAGTGGCCGCCGCGCCGCCTCGGGCTCAGTCCTTTGCGCTCTCAGCCCCTGGGGCAGACGTCCTCCGGCTCCGGACCCGCTGCCGCCGCCTCCGGAGCGCTAGCCCTCTACCCCCCACCCCTCAGTCCAGCGCCGCTGCTTCCGCCGCCGTAACGAGCCTCCCGTCTATTGGCTGTGGAACGCCCCGCCCCCCTCGGGGAAAGCCAGTCACCGCCCAGTGTGAGTGGAGAGAAGGCGGGCCCGCCCCCTCGGTACCTCAGAGGCCTCTGGGAAATGTAGTCCTCGGTGCCAAGAGGGCGGGCCGGGAAGGAGGTGGGAGTGCCGGGACGGGGCGGGGCCTCTCGGCGAACCGGGACTGGTCCGTTCACCGCTTTGCTGTCTGGAGTATTTGGGCCTCTCCTCTCCGCCGTGTGAGAAGATAGTGAATCCCCTCCCCTGTGCCCCAGCGTGACAGCACTAGGTTCCGTTTTCCTGAGAGGAGAAGCGAGCGGCGCGGGAAAAGAGTAACGGAGGCTGAACTGCAACGGGCCGACGGGGTTGCAGGCGCGGCCGAGAGCTTTCCTGAGCCCGCCTCCCCGCGCCGCCTGGGGGACCCGGTCTCGCCCCCGAAGGCCACGGCCAGAATAGCCCCGGCATCGTGGGAGGATTGTGCACACTGAACTGAGCGACCGTCTGGAGTCTGCGGCGGGCGCACAGCCTCCTGAGCTGCACACCCTGCCCAGCTTGCCCGGGCCCCCGTTAGAGGTCTGCTCCGAGAGGCTCTCCTGAAAAAGAACTGAGGCATTGTGCACCTGCTCCGTTTTTCTGGATTATACAGAATCGAAGGATGGTTTTGTTTGGTTCTTTTTTGTTGGGGTGGAGGGTTGGAGTTTATACACCTCTGGAAGTCGTAGCCAAAAGCTGCTGAGGCAAAATTTATGTCTCGTAATAATTTTTTAATAATAGAGATTAGTCCCCATCTTTTTTTCCCTCCCCAGATGGTAATTTAGGTATGGGGGGTTCGTGACTAGTCAAGATGTGTTGTTGTTGTGTTGTTGATGCCGTCCAGTCATCCCGACTCATAGACACCCTATAACCAAAAAAACGAAACCCGTTGTCTTCGAGTCCATTTCCACTCAGAGCGACCCTATATGACAGAGCAGAACTGCCCCATGGGGTTTCCAAGGCTGTGATCTGTATGGGAGGAGATGGTCAGGTCTTTTCTCCTGCAGAGTGGCTAGCAACCAACCTTTTGGTTAGCAGCCTAGTGCTTAATCATTGCGCCACCAGGCCTCCTTAGTCAAGATATACCCATACCCACTGCCGTCGAGTTGATTCTGACTCATAGCAATCCAAAGGTCAGAGTAGAACTGTCCCATAGAGTTTTCAGGAGCGCCTGGTGGATTTGAACTGCTGAGCTTTTGGTTTGCAGCCTTAGCTCTTAACCACCATGCCACCAGGGTTTCCTAGTCAAGATATAAATGGGCTCAAATCCCTTCTTCCTATCATGCACTGCCAAGACAACTGCTGGCTAGGAGGACAGTAGCTCAGGGCAGCAAGAATGAGTCTGAGATACCCTGCCCTCTTCCTTCAAGCCACTTTCTTTTCTCACTTTCTCCCCTTCATTCCCAAACCTCTTCTAAAAGTAACGACTATCAGATACTTTAGCCTCCTCTGTATCATTGTTGAATTCTGCTCCCACCACCCTTCTCAAACTGCTCCCCAAAAGTTGCCACTGGCCTACTCCAAATCCAGTGATCCTTACTTAGTTCTCCTCTTGTTTAGTTTACTGAACAGGTGTTCCTACTTAAGGTGTTCTTCCCCTGGCCTCCATAATCGCACCCTCTCCTGTTTCTACTCCTTTTACATTATATCTCTTTTTGCTCATAAATATGGCACTCTCCAAGGCCCCAAACCTCTTTTAATGCTACTCCCAACCATTTAAAATGCTTCCTTCTAATTGACTCAATTTTTTTTTTTTTTTTATCTATATGGTGACCTGTCTTTGAATTGCTCACATGTATTTCCAAGCGCTGTGCCAGTTCACGTAGCTGTGTTACAAGCCGCTCAAGCTTAACATATTGAAAAACTTCTTTGATTTGCTTCACTTATCTACTCCTCCTGGTTCCTAGGCTTGGTTAAGGGCACCACCATTCTTTCTGCCTTTGGTTTCAACTCGTTTCCCACTCTTCCATCACCCAAAGTCACCATATTGGATTGATTTTGTACCTTTTCACCTTTCCAAACTCTTCCATAGCCCTGGCTCCAAGCTTCATCATTTCTTGTCTTGATTAGACTAATACTGCCCCCACTCTAATATCTTCCTATTTGCAGCCTGTTCTCCAGAGAGTTCTTTTTCTAAATTACTAATCTGCGTATGATGTTCCAATAATTTAATAATATATTCCAGTCCATTAAACCTAGTGTCCAAAAACTGTAATAATTTAGCCCGTTCTACCTCTCCAAACACTGGATACTCTCTCGACAACAGCTTTCACCAGTTCTCCACAGTTGGTCTTCCAGGGTTTTACTGAAGCCTGAAAAGTCTTCTATAGGTCTCGACCCTCAGTAACTATCAGTTAGAGTTCTGCCAATTCTGTAATGCCTAACTGGAAAGAAAGTGATTATTATTCTCTAAGAAGCCTTTTTTTATGGATTGAATTGTGTCCCCCAAAACTGTGTATCAACTTGGCTAAGCCATGATTCCCAGTATTGTGTGATTGTCCACCATTTCTCATCTGGTGTCATTTTCCAATGTGTTGTTAATCCTACCTCCATGATGTTAATGAGGCAGGATTAGAGGCAGTCATGTTAATGAGGCAGGACTCAGTCTACAAGGTTAGGTTGTGTCTTGAGTCAATCCCTTTCAAGATATAAAAGAGAGAAGTGAGCAGAGAGACAGAGGGACCTCCTACCACCAAGAAAGTGGAGCCAGGAACAGAGAGCATCCATTGAACCCCAGGTCCCTGTGCTGAGAAGCTCCTTGAAATAGTTGAGCAGGGGAATATTATGACAAGGATCTTCCTGCAGAACTGACAGAGAGAGAAACCCTTCCCTTGGAGCTGGCACCCTGAATTTAAACTTCTAGCCTTCTGAACTATGAGAGAATAAATTTCTGTTTGTTAAAGCCATCCACTTGTGGTATTTTTGTTATAGCAGCACTAGGGTAACTGAGACACCTTCCTCACATTTCTCTCCTTCCCCTACTCTCTAGGATACTTCCATAGAACTTCCTCAATATCTCTATTACAGCACTAATTTGTGCCTGCCTTTTATTCCCCCGGAGCAGGAAGGGAAATAAATGACTTATCTTTGTATTCTCTATCCAGGAGACATTCAGTAAGTGTTTGCTGAATAGAATCACAAAAACATCCACAAGAGGGAACACAATAGAGAACCCCTGAGGGAGCAGGAGAGCAGTGGGATGCAGACCCCAAACTCTCATAAAAAGACCAGACTTAATGGTCTGACAGACTAGAAGGACCCCAGTGCTCATGGCCCCCAGACCCTCTGTTGGTCCAAGACAGGAACCATTCCCAAAGCCAACTCTTCAGACGGGGATTGGACTGGGCAATGGGATGGAGAGGCATCCTGGTGAGGAGTGAGCTTCTTGGATCAGATGGACACTTAAGACTATGTCGACATCTTCTGCCTGGAGGGGAGATGAGAGAGTAGAAGGGGTTAGAAGCTGGCGAAATGGATACAAAAAGAGAATATGGAAGGAGGGAGTGGGCTGTCTCATTTAGGGGGAAAGCAATTGAGAATACGTAGCAAGGTGTACATAAGTTTTTGTGTGGGAGACTGACTCGTAAACTTTCACTAAAAGCACAATAAAAATAAAAAAAAACCCACAGTACATGAATGAAATCTGAGTTGTTCTTAGTTACTAGGGACAGTTTCTGCTGCTTTATTCATCCATGCTTCCAGTACCTCACATAGTGGACATTGGAAGGAAAACTGATGCTTTGCCCATTGTTGTTACTAGTATTTAGAATTCCCATCCACTGATCTTAGTGTGCTGTTTGGAGATGAAGACACCTTCTTGTGCCCCAGCTGTCCCTTCTACAGTCCTCAGGTATTCAAGCACCTACCAGAGTTTCAGAGCTTTATTGTATCTTGAGTTCTTTAAGATGATGTTGACCATACACCATTATAGTTTGTGTGGATAGTTTGATATATCATTTGTTTGGATGGATTGAATGAAAACATCAACAGGCACCATACTCACTGGCTGGTTGTCTAGAGAACAGCCCTCTGTCATCCAAGGAGGACCAATTCCTGGTGCAAATGACATGTGGTGGTCAATCACATATCAGCAGGTGGCCTGCAAGTGTTGGTAACGCTCTCATAGACCTCTCTATCACTGAACCCAGATGGTTCTTACTCTGGCAGAGTTTGGGAAGTCTAATGATACTGGCTTCTTATGGGTGCTCTAAGTCCAGATACGTCTCTTGGTGCAAATTCCCATCCAGGGAAATCCTAGTCCCTTCCAGTTTCCTCATCTGTAAAATGAGGATACCATTACTTACCTCAATCTTATTGTATAGATTGAATGAGCTACACATTAAAGGATGTGAAGCCTTTGAACTTGTCCATGTCCATTTTTTTTATTAACTTTTATTGAGCTTCAAGTGAATGTTTACAAATCAAGTCAGACTGTCACATATAAGTTTATATACACCTTACTCCGTACTCCCGTACTCCCACTTGCTCTCCCCCTAATGAGTCAGCCCTTCCAGTCTCTCCTTTCGTGACAATTTTGCCAGCTTCCAACTCTCTCTATCCTCCCATCCCCTCTCCAGACAGGAGATGCCAACACATTCTCAAGTGTCCACCTGATATAAATAGCTCACTCTTCATCAGCATCTCTCTCCTACCCACTGTCCAGTCCCTTTCATGTCTGATGAGTTGTCTTCGGCAATGGTTCCTGTCCTGGGCCAACAGAAGGTTTGGGGACCATGACCGCTGGGATTCCTCTAGTCTCAGTCAGACCATTACGTGTGGTCTTTTTGTGAGAATTTGGAGTCTGCATCCCACCGATCTCCTGCTCCCTCAGGGGTTCTCTGTTGTGGTTCCTGTCAGGGCAGTCATCGGTTGTGGCCGGGCACCAACTAGTTCTTCTGGTCTCAGGATAATGTAGGTCTCTGGTTCATGTGGCCCTTCCTGTCTCTTGGGCTCTTAGTTATCGTGTGACCTTGGTGTTCTTCATTCTCCTTTGATCCAGGTGGGTTGAGACCAATTGATGCATCTTAGATGGCCGCTTGTTAGCATTTAAGACCCCAGATGCCACATTTCAAAGTGGGATGCAGAATGTTTTCATAATAGAATTATTTTGCCAGTTGACTTAGAAGTCCCCTTAAACCATGGTCCCCAAACCCCCGCCCTTGCTCTGCTGACCTTTGAAGTATTCAGTTTATCCCGGAAACTTCTTTGCTTTTGGTCCAGTCCAGTTGAGCTGACCTTCCATGTATTGAGTATTGTCCTTCCCTTCACCTAAAGCAGTTCTTATCTACTAATTAATCAGTAAAAAACCCTCTCCCACCCTCCCTCCCTCCCCTCCTCGTAACCACAAAAGTATGTGTTCTTCTCAGTTTATACTATTTCTCAAGATCTTATAATAGTGGTCTTATACAATATTTGTCCTTTTGCCTCTGACTAATTTCGCTCAGCACAATGCCTTCCAGGTTCCTCCATGTTATGAAATGTTTCACAGATTCGTCACTGTTCTTTATCGATGCATAGTATTCCATTGTGTGAATAGACCACAATTTATTTAACCATTCATCCATTGATGGACACTTTGGTTGCTTCCAGCTTTTTGCTATTGTAACATTGTTTTTATAACCATCTGTTTATCACCCAGACCAAACTCAGTATCTGTCTCTTCATGGCACCACATCCTCTACCATGACCCCTAGCCCAACTGCACCTATACTAGGTGTGGTGGACAGACTCTAGGATGGCCCTTCATGACCTCTACCTCCTGGTACTCACATCTTGCATAGTTTCCTTCTCTTGAGTGTGGACATGATTTGTGGTTTGCTTCTAACCAACAGCATATGGCAATGGGATGTCACTTCCATGATTAAGTTATGTTATATAAGACTCTGTCTTGCCAGAGAGTCCGTGGGTGGTGCAGATGGTTAAGTGCTTGACTAGTAACTGAAAAGTTGGCAGTTCGAACAAGCCCAGAGGTGCCTAGGAAGAAATGCCTGGTGATTTGCTTCCAAAAGGTCACAGCCTTAAAAATCCCATGGAGCACAGTTCCACTCTGCAACACATGGGGTTCACCATGAGTCAGAATTGACTCAACAACAATCAGTTTGGTTTGGTTTCTTGGCAGGATACTTGCTCTAGAGACTCTCCTTGCTGGCTTGATGAAGTAAGCAATCATGTGGTTCCCATGGCAGGGAACTTCAGGTCACCTCTAGAAACTGTAGGTGGCCTTTAGGAGTTGAGGGTTGCGTTCAGCCAAAGGCCAGACAGAAGCCAGGGTCCTCAGTCCTACAGCTGCAATGAAGTGAGTTTTGCCAACAACCTGAGTGAGGTTGGAAGTGGATTATTTCTTAGTCACGCTTCTAGATGAGAATGCAGCCTGGATGATATCTTGATTGCAAACTTGTGTGACTCTAAGCAGAGTACCTAGGTAAGCCGTGCCTGGACTTCTGACCCATAGAAACTGTGAGATAATATGTGCTGTTTTCATCTGCTAAGTTTGTGGTAACTTGTTGCACAGTAATAGGTAGCTAATACAGCAAGAGTAGGATGGCATCTGACCCTAGGACAGCTGTTCTGTAGGCTGTTGGGAAGGAAAGTTCTGCCCATTGCCATTAAGCTGATTCCAACACTGCAGGACAGAGTAAAACCGCTCCATAGGATCTCCAAAGCTGTAAATCTTTAGGGAGGCAGTCTGCCACATCTTCCTCCTGAGGAGCAGTTGATGGGTTCAAACCATGACCTTTCAGTAAGCAGCTGAGCACTTCACCAGTGTCCTACCAGGGCTCTTTGCCCAAGCTAGTAGGAATGCAATTGGCCAACTTCAGAGTCTCTCCAGAATTTGAAAATGATGTAGAAAGAAAAATAGAAGGAACAGAACTTGGAAAGCCCGAACCCCATGGAAGCCATAAGAAAGCTGAGCCAAGGATCAGCTGAAACCATAAGACAGAAAACTACAGCATGGAAGTTCTCAGGGACTACTGGCAGGCAAAGAAGGCCAAGTCATAAGACTGTGGGTTGGAGATGGACAAACAGCTCTTACTAGGCCAGAGCAACCAACTCACCAGGCCCTGGGTCTTCTCCTCCAGCTCGCCCGGCTTCATGAGACAGAATGAACACCCATGTCCTTTACAGACATGACCTTTCAATAAATTCACATGAACCTGCATGAGTCTGAAGGCAGGCAGCCCACATTTGATATGGTCTAAGTGTGAGGTATGGAGGCTAGCAGTCCACGGTTGATGTGGTGGGTGCATAACCGACAGGGATCCAGCTTACTATTTTCCTGTGCTGCATATTGTCTGCTGCCTCATGATCAAAGTTGTTGGGCCAGCTCTAGCCATCACATCTGCATTCTTGCCAGGAGGATAGAGCAAAGGCCACATACTTTCCCTTTAAAGATACTTACTGTAAGTTGCATAGGTCAAGTATGCCCACATCAGAGTCTAGGTTACTGTTTGTGGTATCATCAGGGACATGAACAATTACGCAGCCATCCAGAGAAGAAGAAGACAATAGTACATATTCCATGGAGTAGACAGGAAGAATGGGAGAATGGGCCACCCATTCCGCTGATAGTTACCAGGTGACCTAGGCTGCATGACAAGCGTTATATCAAGGCTAGGACTGTAGACTCAAATGAAAACACTGCCTGAGGGAGCACTATATAAATACAGGAAAACTTTTCCTGTAGAGGGGTACGGGTACAGTCAACGAATTATTTACTCGTGACTATTATTATGACAATACTTTCACTCCCAGGCCCTGTCATCATGGAAATCCTAGTTCAGAAATGTTGTTCAAATGTTTTTTATATAACAATGATTAAACATTGGCAACTGGTATTTTGGCTGATCCGAAGTTCTTCTGTTTAAGAATGCCTCATCTCCATAAACCCAAGTGGTTTGGTAGGGATGACAATCACATGACACTGTCCCCTGACCATAGGAATGGGCATGTGACCACAGCTGGGAATAGTGAATCCTCTCCCATGAACCAGAAACTTGAGTGAGGACATGCAGAGACTAAAAGGGTTTGGATACTCCAATGGCAACCCCACAAATTTCTGGTCCACAAGATCTCAGAGATGCCTTTTCTGGAGTCTGTCCTCAAGCTCATCCTTTAGTTCTGTGCTTTTCCTGCATGTATCTGGATTAGTTTTCTGTTTCTGCCATAACAAATTACCACAAATATAATCAACTCAAATTTATTCCCTTACAGTTCTGTGGGTCATATGTCCAACAGGAGTCTTCCTGGGCTAAAATCAAGGTGTTGGCCATGGTGCTTTTCCTTTCTGGAGGCTCTAGGAGAGAAACAATTTCTTTGCTTATTTGGGTTGTTGGAGAATTCATTTCTTGCAATTATAAGACTGAGATTCATCATTTTTCTGCTGCTGACAGCCGAGTGCTGTTTCCAGTTCATAGAGGCCAACCATATTCCTTGGCTCTTGGCCTTCTTCTTGCCTCTCATCTTCTACGCCAGCAGGAGCAGGTTGAGTCCCTTTCATGCTTTGAAATTCTTCTTCCTTCTCATTTCTCTGACCCACCTGAGAAAGATCTGTCCTTTTAGGGAATCATGCAATTAGATTGGGTTTACCCAGATAATCCAGAATAATCTCCCTATCTCAAGGTCCGTATTCTTAGTCATACCTGAAAAATCCCTTTTACCATGTAAGGTGATATATTCACAGATTTCAGGAATTAGAGAGTGTTTGATTATTCGCTGGGAGTCTGGGGACCTGGTTTCTTTCTTTCTTTTTTTTTTCTCTTTTGCCTGGTATTAGTTTTTTTTTTTTTTTTAATTGAACTTTAGATGAAGGTTTACAGAACCAGGCAGTTTCTCATCAAACAGTACACACATTGTTGTATGACATTGGTTAACAACCCCAAAACACGTCAACACTCTCCCCTCCCAACCCTGGGTTCCTTATTACAAGCTGTCCTGTTCCTTCCTACCTCCTAGTCCCTGCCCCAGGGCTGGTGCACCCCTCTAGTCTTGTTTCATTCTATGGCACTGTTCAATCCCCAGCTGAAGGGTAAACCTCACGAGTGGCCTCATTACTGAGCTGAAAGGGTGTCTAGCAGCCATACTCTCAGGGTTTCTCCAGTCTCTGTCAGGTCAGCAAATCTGGTCTTTCTCCTTGAGTTGGAATTTTGTTCTACATTTTCCTCTGGCTCTGTCTGGGACCCTCTATGGTGATCCCTGTCAGAGCAGTCAGTGGTGGTAGCCGGGCAACATGTAGTTATACTGGACTCAGTCTGGTGGAGGCTGTGGTAGTTGTGGTCCATTAGTCCTTTGGACTAATCTTTCCCTTATGTCTTTAGTTTTCTTCATTCTTCCTTGCTCTTGAAGGGGTGAGACCAGTAGAGTATTCTAGGTGGCTGCTCACAGGCTTTTAAGACCCCAGACACTACTCGCCAAAGTAGAACATAGAACATATTCTTTATAAACTTTGTATGCCAATTGAGCTAGAGGTTCCCTGAGACCATGCTTGGGGACCTGATTTCAATATTAACTTTAACTGTCTGACACTGGGCCAGTCATTTCCTGTCTTTGAGCTACCAGGTCACACCATGAGTTCATATCCTTGGAACCCATGCTGGCAAAACCTACCCACAGGCTGACATTGAGACAGAACTCATGGGTCCAGGGCAGATGGAATAGGTCAATTACTTGGAGGCATGAGGGTAGATTGACCTCAAGAGTGAAAGCTAAGCTGTTCCTGAGGAGGAGATCCATAGAGCAGACTGGAAAACTCCTATTAGCTATTACATCAGGGAGGTAAGCCCAGGCTGTGCGAAGAAAGGCAAAGCAGGAGCACTGGATCTCTGCAAAGGGAGACGAGTTGGACTATCAGACATCGACAGGCTGAGAGCCAGCCAAACCATGCGTGGAAAGTCAGTCAGCATCAGAGAGACAGCACAGCTAGGCAAACGGGCAACAGGGCCAGAGCTCACACTTGCTCTCTGCCTCCAGAACCGTTATAGACTCCAGGAGGGGCTCAGCCTGGCTCCTGTGATTCTTGGTGGCCTTGGGGCCTCAGGCCCTCAGAACAGTTGAGGTGTGTTTCAGGACTAAGAGTAAAGCCGGGGAATGGAGATCATCTGATTCCACCCTTGGACAGTGATTCCGACCTCCCTTCCCCCCACCACAGGGAGGCCCTAGAGCCCTATAGAAGCTCACTGGGTACTCTCCCATGGGCTCAGGATCTTGCTCTGGGGCCTGCCTCCCATCCCTTCTATAAGGCCTTGTCTGACAAGTTCCCTGGTGTTTCTCCCTGCCTACCTGCTTCATACTAATTGTATGTTTGGTCTTTTGGTCAGCAAAGCCATCTACTGCAATTCTAGCCCTTTCAGGAAGAAGGTGATCCAGAAATATGCCTTAATGAGCCACTGAACCACCATTGCAATCACTTGATCACTGTAGCCTTGAATAGCTGAGAGGGCCCTGGAAAATCAGGTCACGTGGGACCAGGGGAACTGTCTCTTTCAGGTGTCTATGAATCAGGAAACAAAATCAACTGGGCCTATGTCCTAGACAACAAGAGGACCAGAGAACAACAAAATACTAGAACTTAGAAGTGAATGTAACAAAGTCAAAGGATGCAAGGTCAATATGTAAAAATCAATTGTATATATACCAGGGATAAACTATTAGAAGATGAAATTTAAAAATATTATCGGTTACAATAGCAACAACAACAACAAAAATACTTAGGAATAGCTTTAACAAGATATGTTTAAGACACGTATACTGAAAACCTTAAAAGATTGCTAAGAGAAAATAAAGAAGAACTAAATAAGTGGAGATACATCACGTGAGTTTGGATTGGTAGACTGAATATTAAGGTGATAGTACTCCCCAAACTGATTTATACATTCAAGACAATCCCAATCAAAATCCCAGCAAGCTCTTTTTGTAGAAATTGACAAACTAATCCTAAAATGTATATTGGAAATACAAAACACCTAAAATAGCCAGAACAATTTTGAAAAAGAAGAACAAAAGCCAGAGGGCCTACACTTCCTGAATTTAAGTCTTTCTAGACTTGCCATAAAGCTACAGGAGTAAGGCACTGCAGCATTGCTGTAAGGATGGACACGTTGATCTATGGAACAGAACAGAGCCTAGGATTATAACCTCCACATACATGTTGAATTGATTTTCAAAATGGCATGAAGGTAATTCAATGGGGAGAGGGGTATAATAGTCTTTTGAATACATGATGCTGGAACAACTGAATATTTGTAAGAAAAGAAAGAAAGATGAACTAATAAACCATATACAAAAATTAACTCATGAGAAACTTGTGGATAAGCCCTTCAAATGTGCTCAAAGAAAGAAAAAGGAAATAAAGTTATCATCTCAGTTTCTCAGCTGTTGTATAAACATTAGTGAAAATGCCTTATAAGTGTCATATTTAATGGCATATTGTGTGGAAAAGGAAGAGGACATATAACAAATATTCTTCCAGCATATATGAACATAGAACCATTTGTTCAATATTGCTGACATATTGATTTATTATATTTAATAAAGTTTTGATAACTCAGGTAATAAACTTAAAAATATTTCTAAGTCATAATACAGTATTTCATCCAATCTCTACCATTGACAAAAGAATGCTTGTAGACTCTGCGATCCACCTTGATGAGAGCACTGGTGGTGTCGGTTGTGCAGCCTTCTCAGCTTGTGTCTGCTATTGTAGCAAGGCTGTTTTAAGGAGAATTTGTTAATTTATTCACCACACGTTTACTGAGTGCCCAGTATGGACCAGACACTATTCTAGGTGCTGGGGATATAGCAGTGAACAAAACAGACCTTTACTCATGCCGCCTATATCTCGTCTAAAATTGACTTCAAATACGAATAGACATATAGAGTTGGAAAAGTGTAATGCTGGATAATATAAATTAAATTCAAAATGTAGTAAAGGAATGAGAAGTTATAAGGTAGTAAATATGACCAGAAACATAGCATAGATAATTAATATCTATGCTGCTAATAACAGTGCTGACTGGAACCATTGCTTCATACATCATGAAATTTTGGTATCAAAAAAAATTTTCATGTATCGACAAATGAAATTTGTTAATATTATTCAAGTAAAGTAGGTTTGCTGGATGGCCAAATTTTAGACATGTTCTGTTCAGAGACTGGGTGAATCCTGCCTGCTTGTTATAATCATACCCAGATTAGTTGGTTATTGTCAGAAAAAGTACTAAGCATAGTGTATAGGTGCAAAAACGACAGTTGTGTTTTTCTTGTTGAAAACAACCACATTAGGCAAATATTTTAAAGATGATACTTGGCAACAAAATTATTTAACTAAAGCTTTCGACGTCCTTGATAAGCTAAATGTGAAACCACAGGAGAAACATGGTATCAATATATTCAGGATATTTAAGAGAACAGAAGACGCTATTGTTACAGCAATCAGAAAAAAAAAAAAAGGTGATAGACCTCGCTACAATATGAAGAGAAAATTACAATGAAGACATTTTGGATAAAACAAAATTAGAGACATTGTTATATCTCATTTTTCTCTCTTAAACTTAAAAAATATATGTATTTTACCATGTTTTAGGTGAAAGTTTACACAGCAAATAAGGTTCCCATTTAACAATCTTTACACAAATTGTTCCCTGTCATTGGTTATAATTTTCACAACGTGTCAGCATTCTCATTGTTTCCGTTAGGTTTGTTCTGCTTCCACTGAGCTAGCTTCCTTTCCCATCTTTGCTTTCTAATCTTTGCTTTTGAGTAAATGTTGACTGTTGGGTCTTATATAGTTGATTGTCTAAGGAGCACATTACTCATGATTGATATTCTTTATTTTATAAGCCAATCTATGATTTGGCTGAAAGGTAACCTCCATGAGTAGCTTCAGTGCCAAGTTCAAACGGTATCTTAAACGATAGTCTTGGTGGTTCCTCTAGTCATTATAGGTCCAGTAAGTCTGGCCTTCTTTAAAATTTGAATTTTGTTCTGCATTTTTCTCCCACTCCATTTTATCCAGAACCTTCTATTGTGTCCTGGTCAGAATGGTCAGTAGTGGTAGCTGGGCGCCATCTAGTTCTTCTTGACTCAGATTAGAAGAGGCCATGTTTTGTGTGGGCTTTATTAATTCTATGGAATAGTTTCTTCTTTGAGTCTTTGGTATCCTTCACTCTCTTTTGCTCCAGAGAAGTAGAGACCAATACTTGCATCTTAGATGGCCACTTGCAAGCTTTTAAGACCCCAGGTGCTATTCATAAAACTAAAGATGTAGAATATTATCTTTATGAACCATGTTATGCCTACTGACTAAGTTGTCCCCAGGACAATGGTCCTAAGCCTTTTAACCCATGAGTTGTTTGGATATGTCTGGGAAGTCTCTGTAACTGTGCTGTCTATATGCTTTATTATATATATGGCTATATATCCAGCACACACAAACATGTACATACATGTGCCTACAGACACACCTATCCATGCGTGTGCATCTACTCGTGTGTCTTCCTTCCTATTCACATGCGTGCATGCATATCTACCTATGTAACTACATACGTATTTTTCGTTGTTAATACTGTTGTTGCAAAATTGTAAAAGTTATAGCATTTACCGAAATGGACCTTTTTTCTTGTGCACTTCTTTGTGTCTTCATTTACCTTGGTCAAATTGTGCAGATTTCACCCATATTTAGTATTGCCTTCCCCATCACAAAAAATCACTATTTAGAAACTTATTCACTGTCTATCCCCCTCCCATCCCAGGTAGCAATCAAAAAGTGTTGTTTTCTGTATGTACATGTATTCTTTTTTTTTTTTTTTTTGGATTTTTGTAAGCCTACTTTTTTTTTTTAATTTTTATTGTGCTTTAAGTGAAAGTTTACAAAGTCAGTCTCTCCTAGAAAAACTTATATACACCTTGTTACATACTCCTAATTCTCTCCCCCTAATGAGACAGTCTGCTCCTTCCCTCTACTCTCTCTTTTTGCGTCCATTCCGCCAGCTTCTGACACCCTCTGCCCTCTCATCTCCCCTCCAGGCAGGAGATGCCAACGTAGTCTCAAGTGTCTACTTGATCCAAGAACCTCATTCTTCGCCAGCATCTTTTTCTATCCCATTGTCCAGTATAATCCCTGTCTGAAGAGTTGGATTTGGGAATTGTTCCTGTCTTGGGTTATGAGAAGATCTGGGAGACATGACCACCAGGGCCCTTCTAGTCTCAGTCAGACCATTAAGTCTGGTTTTTTTTTAATGAGAATTTGGGGTCTGCATCCCACTGCTCTCCGGCTCCCTCAGGGGTTCTCTGTTGCGCTCCCTGTCAGGGCAGTCATCGGTTGTAGCCAGGCACCATCTAGTACTTCTGGTCTCAGGCTGATGTAGTTTCTGGTTTGTATGGCACTTTCTGTCTCTTGGGCTCATAATCACATTGCATCCTTGGTGTTCTTCATTCTCCTTTTCTCCAAGTGGGTTGAGACCGATTGATGCATCTTACATGGCCACTTGCTAGCATTTAAGACCCCGACAACATTCTCCAAAGTGGGATGCTGAATGTTGTCTTAATAGATTTTATTATGTCAATTGACTTATATGTCCCCTGAAACCATGGTCCCCAAACCCCTGCCCCTGATACACTGGCCTTCAAAGCATTCAGCTTATTCAGGAAACTCCTTTGCTTTTGGTGTAGTCCGGTTGTGCTGACCTCTATTGTGTGTTGTCTTTCCCTTCACCTAAAGTACTTCTCATCTACTAGTTAGTGAGTGCACCTCTCCCTCCCTCCCTCCATCCCCCCTCTCATAACCATCAAAGAATATTTTCTTCTCTGTTTAAGCTATTTCTCGAATTCTTGTAATTATGGTCTTATACAATATTTGTCCTTTTGCGACTGACTAATTTCACTGAGCATAATGCCTTCCAGATTCCTCTATGTTATGAAATGTTTCACAGGTTAATCACTGTTCTTTATCGATGTGTAGTATTCCATTGTGTGAATATACTATAATTTATCCATCGATGGGCACCTTGGTTGCTTCCATCTTTTTGCTATTGTAAACAGGGCTGCAATGAACATGGGTGCGCATATACCTGTTCATGAAAAGGCTCTTATTTCTCTAGGATATATTCCAAGGAGCGGGATTGCTGGATTGTATGGTACTTCTATTTCTAGCTTTCTAAGGAAGCGCCAAATCGATTTCCAAAGTGGTTGTACCATTTGACATTCCCATCAGCAGTGTATAAGTGTTCCAGTTTCTCCACAACCTCTCCAACATTTGTTATTTTATGTTTTTTGGATTAATGCCGGCCTTGTTGGAGTGAGATGGAATCTCATTATAGTTTTGATTTGCACTTCTCTAATGGCTCATGATTATATTTCCTCATGTATCTGTTAGCTACCTGAATGTCCTCTTTAGTTCGTATCCTTCGCCCATTTTTTAATTGGGTTATTTGTCTTTTTGTAGTTGAAGTTTTTGCAGTATCACGTAGATTTTAGAGATCAGGCGCTGATCGGAAATGTCATAGCTAAAAACTTTCTCCCAGTCTGTAGGTAATTTTTTTACTCTTTTGGTGAAGTCTTTGGATGAGCATAAGTGTCTGATTTTTAGGAGCTCCCAGTTATCTAGTTTGTCTTCTGCCTTGATAGTAACGTTTTGTATACTGTTTATGCCATGTATTAGGGCTCCTAATGTTGTCCCTATTTTTTCTTCCATGATCTTTATCGTTTTAGATTTTATATTAGGTGTTTGATTCATTTGGAGTTCGTTTTTTGTGCATGGTGTGAGGTACGGGTCTTGTTTTATTTTTTTGCAGGTGGATATCCAATTATGCCAGCACCATTTGTTAAAGAGACTGTCTTTTCCCCATTTAACTGCTTTGGGGCCTTTGTCAAATATCAGCTGCTCATATGTGGATGGATTTATGTCTGGATTCTCAATTCTGTTGCATTGGTCTATGTATCTGTTGTTGTACCACTACCAGGCTGTTTTGACTACTGTGGTGGTATAATAGGTTCTTAAATCAGGTAGAGTGAGGCCTCCCACTTTATTCTTCTTTTTCAGCAATCCTTTACTTATCTGGGGCCTCTTTCCTTTCCATATGAAGTTGGTGATTTGTTTCTTCATCTCATTAAAAAATGTCATTGGAATTTGGATTGGAATTGCATCAAATCTATAGATGGCTTTGGGTAGAACAGACATTTTTACAATGTTAAGCCTTCCTATCCTTCAGCAAGGCATGTTTTTCCACCTATACAGGTTTGGTTTCTTGCAGAAGTATTTTGTAGTTTTCTTTGTATAGGTCTTTTACATCTCTGGTAAGATTTATTCCTAAGTATTTTATCTTCTTGGGGACTACTGTAAATGGTATTGATTTGGTGATTTCTTCTTCTATGTTCTTTTTGTTGGCGTAGAAGAATCCAACTGATTTTTGTCTGTTTATCTTGTATCCTGATACTCTGCTGAATTCTTCTATTAGTTTCAGTAGTTTTCTTGAGGATTCTTTAGGGTTTTCTGTGTCTGAGATCATGTCATCTGCAAATAGAGATACTTTTACTTCTTCCTTGCCAGTCTGGATGCCCTTTATTTCCTTTTCTAGCCTAATTGCTCTGGCTAGGACCTCCAGCACAGTGTTGAATAAGAGTGGTGATAAAGGGCATCCTTGTCTGGTTACCAATCTCAAGGGGAAAGCTTTCAGACTCTGTCCACTTAGGATGATGTTGGCTATTGGTTTTGTATAAATGCCCTTTATTACGTTGAGGAATTTTCCTTGTATTCCTATTTTGCTGAGAGTTTTTTTCATGAATTGTTGAACTTTGTTAAATGCCTTTTCTGCATCAATTGATAAAATCATGTGGTTCTTGTCTTCTGTTTTATTTATATGATGGATTTTAATATGTTTTTGAATTCTATTGGGTAGAATTTTTGTTGAGGATTTTTGCATCTAAGTTCATGAGGAATTTAAGTCTGTAATTTTCGTTTTTTATGGTGTCTTTTCCTGGTTTGGTATCAGGGATATGCTGGCTTCATAGAATGAGTTTGAGAGTATTCCGTCGTTTTCTATGCTCTGAAATACCTTTAGTAGTGGTGATGTTAACTCTTCTCTAAAAGTTTCATAGAACTCTGCAGTGAAGCCATCCCGGCCAGGGCTTTTTTTTTGTTGGGAGTTTCTTGGTTACCTTTTCAATCTGTTTTTTTGTTATGGGTCTATTTAGGTGTTCTACCTCTGTGTGTTTTAGTTTATGTAGATAGTGTGTTTCTAGGAATTCATCCATTTCTCCTAGGTTTTCAAATTTGTTAAGAGTATAATTTTTTATAGTAATCTGGTATGATTCTCTTAATCTCAGTTGGGTCTGCTGTAATATTGCCCATCTCATTTCTTGTTTGGGTTATTTGCTTCCTCTCCTGTTTTTCTTTTGTCAGTTTGGCCAATGGTTTATCAATTTTGTTAATCTTTTCAGAGAACCAGCTTTTGGTCTTGTTAATTCTTTCAATTGTTTTTCTGCTTTCTATTTCATTTAATTCTGCTCTAATTTTTATTATTTGCTTTCTCCTGGTGCCGAGCATTTCTTTTGTTGCTCTCTTTCTATTTGATCAAGTTGTAGGGGTAATTCTTTGATTTTGGCCCTTTCTTCTTTTTTGTATGTGAGCATTTATTGATATAAATTGACCTCTGAGCACTGCTTTTGCTGTGTGACAAAGGTTCTGATAAGGAGTGTTTTTGTTCTCATTGGATTCTATGAATTTCTTTATTCCATCCTTCATGTCTTCTATAATCCAGTCTTATTTGAACAGGGTATTGTTCAGTTTCCAAGTGTTTGATTTCTTTTCCTTGCTTTTTCTGTTATTGCTTTCTACTTTTATGGCCTTAAGGTCAGAGAAGATGCTTTGTAATATTTCAATATTTTGGATTCTGCTAAGGCTTGCTTTATGACCTAATATGTGGCATATTCTAGAGAATGTTCCATGCAGTAGGAAAGAAAGTATACTTGGCTGCTCTTGGGTGGAATGCTCTGCATATGTCTACAAGGTCAAGTTGGTTGGTTGTAGCATTTAGATCTTCTGCAACTTTATTGAGCTTCTTTCTGGATTTCCCATCCTTCACCAAAAGACATGTTAAAATCTCCGACTATTATTGTGGAGCTGTCTCACTTTTCAATTCTGATAGAGTTTGTTTTATGTATCTTGCAGCCCCATCATTGGGTACATAAATATTTAATAGGTTTATATCTTCCTGGTATATTGTCCATTTAATCATTATATAACATCCTTCCTTATCCTTTATGATGGATTTAACTTTAAAGTACATTTTGTCAGAAATTAATATTGCCACTCCTGCTCTTTTTTATTGTTGTTTACTTGATATATTGTTTTCTATCCTTTGAGTTTTAGTTTGTGTCTCTAAGTCTAAGGTGTGTCTCTTGTAGGCAGCATATAGATGGATCATGTTTTTTAATCCATTCTGCCACTCTCTGTCTTTTTATTGGTGCATTTAGTCTATTTCCATTCAGCATAATTATGGATAGGTATGAATTATGAATTAGGTGCTATCATTTTGATGCCTTTTATTGTGTGTTGTTGACAGTTTCTTTTTTCCCACTTAATTTTTTGTGCTGAGTAGTCTATCTTTATATATTGTCTTTTCCTCCTGTTCGTTGTTGTTGAGTTTGTTTCTGCTGAGTCTCTATTTTTTTCTTGAATTTAATTTGATGTGTGGGATAGTTTTTCTCTTTTGTGCTTATCTTAATACTTACCCCTATTTTTCTAAATTTAAACCTAAATTTTATTTCTTTGAATCGCCTTGTCTTCCTCTCCATATGAAATATCTATGACTGCATTTCTTAGTCCCTCTTTATTGTTTTAATGTTGTCTTCTTTTACATAATTACATCGCTGTTTCCCTCTTTTGAGTGTTTTTTTTAATCTTGATTTATTTTTGTGATTTCTTTGCCTGGGTTGACATGGGATTGTTCTGTCCAGTGTTCTAATCTTGGGTCGATACCTGATATTATTGATTTTCTAACCAAAGAACTCCCTTTGGTATTTCTTGTAGTTTTGGTTTGGTTTTTACAAATTCCCTAAACTTCTATTTATGTGGAAATGTCCTAATTTCACCTTCGTATTTGAGAGACAGTTTTGCTGCATATATGATTCTTGGCTGGCATTTTTTTCCTTCAGTGGTTCATATAAGTCATCCTATTGCCTTCTTGCCTGCATGTTTTCTGCCAAGTATCCAAGCTTATTCTTATTGACTCTCCTTTGTAGGTGACTTTTTGTTTATCCCTAGCTGCTCTTAAAATCTCTATCTTTGGTTTTGGTAAGTTTGATTATAATATGTCTTGGTGACTTTCTTTTAAAATCTACCTTATGTGGAGTCCGATGAGCATCTTGGATAGATATCTTCTCATCTTTTACGGTATCAGGGAAGTTTTCTGCCAACAAACCTTCAAACAATTCTCTCTGTAGTTTCTGTTATCCCTCTCCGTTCTGGTATTCCAATCACACATAGGTTATTTCTCTTGATAGAGTCCTGCATGATTCTTAGGGTTTCTTCATTATTTCAAAATTCTTTTTTCTGATTTTTCTTCAAATATATTGGTGCCAAGTGTTTTGTCTTCAGTCTCACTAATTCTGCTTTCCAGTTCCTCAATTCTGTTCCTCTGACTTTCTATTGAGTTGTCTAATTCTGTAATTTTATTGTTAATGTTCTGAATTTCTTATTTTTGTCTGTCTATGGATTTTTCCAGCTTATTAAATTTTTCATTATGTTCCTGAATAAACTTTTAAATTTCTTCAACTGCTTTATCTGTGTTTCTTGGCTTGTTTTGCATATTGCCTGATTTTCTTCCTGATGTCTTGAGGGTTTCTGTACATTAATCTTTTGTACTCTGTATCTGGTAATTCCAGGAAGGTACTTTCATCTAGACTATCCTTTGATTCTTTGGTTTGAGAGCTTGTTGAGGCAACCATGGTCTGTTTCTTTATGTAACTTAATATGGACTGTTGTCTCCAAGCCATCTATAAGTTATTGTATTAGCTTATTTTATATTTGCTTACTGTATCATAGCTTCTTGCTTTGTTTTGTTTTGATATGCCCAAATGGGTTGCTTGAGTGAGCTAGCTTGATTATTTTTGCCTTTGGAGCTCTGATGTCCTGTCCCCAGAAGGCTAGAGCTGTTATCAGGTATCAGTCTAGGAGTCCATTCACTTTTCTTGTATGAATTCAACTCAGGTTTCCAGATAGTTGATCATCAAGTGTATGGTACAGGCTCTGTCCTACAGACTTAGAGGGGTGGGGTAATTGGTGTAGGTACTGGTATCTGGTTGCAGCAGGGGGTCATACTCTGAAAAACGCAGGCGGCAGAGAATCGTCGCCCAAGTGTCTCTGAGGAAAGCATGTCCCTGTTCCCTAGAGCATACAGGTGGGTGGGTTCTGCAGACGGACCATGGGCAGCCAATGTTTTTTGTTGTAAGGACTGGGAGGTACCAGTTATCCTTGGATCTCTGTCACAGGTGGCTGGGTGTCCTGAATGGTGCCACCAGTCCTTAGGCCCCTGTTGTGAGTAGAGGAGGACCCTGTTTAATAGGAAAGCAGAGTCAAACATCAAACACCCACCTCTCCACTGCACAGCTGAAACAGTTGTAGTCTGCCAACAAGGGCCTATTCTCCTGAAATAGGCCCACACAGGTTCTTGCCGGGGGGCAAAAAAAAGGGGAAAAGGTACTAAAAGTCCATGGACCATTTATGCCTGGACAGGAGCCGCTTCCATCCTGAGCTCGCCCTGTTAGTGGAGCAGGCAAATTATCTTTTCCCCCAATTGTGAATTTATTCCTTCTCCAAGGCCGGGAGGATGGCTCTAGGCACTCAACAGGGCCTACCTCAGGCCCAGGGAAATCAACAGCTGCCGAAGTCAGCGTGGGGGCTGGGGGCATGGTAAAATACGTGGAAGTACTAAGATTTTGCAGAGAGCACCGTTTCTCTCTGGTTCAGAGGCATGAGTAGGCCGTGTGGCTGGCTGCTTCTCCATGAGGAAACTGTGGCTGAACACTAGTACCAGCCAGCTGCAGCCACTCCCAGGAATGGTGCTTGAGTGCTCCCAGCGATTCAGGTCTGCTAACTCCTCTCCACTTCTGAAACATCTCTTCCTCCCCTGCCACTCAGTTCGTTTTCTAACTTTGCTTTTGATGTTCAGGGCTCCTAGCTAGTCATAAATATACTTGTTTCACTTTTTTTTCCTGGTCTTTGTCATAAGAGGGCTCCCTGGAAGCATCTGTCTATTCTGCCATCTTGGCCCCACCTCCTACTATTTTTTCAACTACTCTTTTATTGCGCTTTAAGTGAAAGTTTATAATTCAAGTCAGTTTCTCATACAAAACCTTATACACACATTGTTATGTGACCCTAGCTGCTCTCCCTACAATGTGACAGCACATTCCTTCTCTCCACCCTGTATTTCCCATGTCCATTCAACCTGCTTCTGTCCCCCTCTGCCTTCTCATCTTGCCTTCAGACAGAAGCTGCCCATATAGTCTCAAGTGTCTACTTGAGCTAAAAGCACACTCCTCAGCAGTATCATTTTCTGTCTTATAGTCCAGTCTAATCTTTGTCTGAAGAGTTGACTTCTGGAATGGTTTTAGTTTTGGGCTAACAGAGAGTCTGGGGACTATGACCTCTGGGGTCCCTCCAGTCTCAGTCAGACCATTAGGTCTGGTCTTTTTTCTAGAATTTGAGGTCTACGTCCCACTTTTCTCGTGCTCCGTCAGGGATTCTCTGTTGTGTTTCCTGTCAGGGCGGTCATTGGTGGTAGCTGGGCACCATCTAGTTCTTCTGGTCTCAGGCTGTTGAAGTCTCTTGCTTATGTGGCCCTTCTGTCTCCTGGGCTCATACTTTCCTGGTGTCTTTGGTGTTCTTCATTCTCCTTTGCTCCAGGTGGGTTGAAACCAATTGATGCATCTGAGATGGCTGCTGCCAGCTTCTAAGACCCCAGACTCCACTCATCAAAGTGGGAAGAAAATGTTTTCTTAATACACTTTGTTATGCCAATTGACCTACATGTCCCCCAACACCTTGGTCCCCAGACCCTCACCCTGCTACTGTGTCCCTTGAAGTGTTTGGTTGTATTCAGGAAACTTCTTATCTTTTGGTTTACTCCAGTTGTGGTGACTTCCCCTGTATTGTATGTTGTCTTTCCTTTCACTTAAAATAATTCTTGTCTACTATCTGATTACTGTATACCCCTTCCCTCCCTTCCCACCCTTGTAACCAAGAAAGAATGTTTTCTTCTGTGTTTAAACATTTTCTTGAGTTTTTATTATAGTGGTCTCATACAATATTTGCCCTTTTGCAACTGAGTGATTTCATTCAACAGAATGCCTTCCAGATTCCTCCATGTTATGAGATGTTTCATGGATTTATCATTGTTCTTTTTCTCTGTGTAGTATTCCACTGTGTCAATATTCCATAATTTGTTTATCCATTCATCTGTTAATGGTCACCTTGGTTGTTTTCCAGCTTTTTAAGGAAACGCTAAATTGATTTCCAAAGTGGTTGTACCATTTTACATTTCCACCAGCAGTGTATAAGTGTTCCAGTCTCTCCACAATCTCTCCAACATTTATTATTTTGTGTTTTTTGAATTATTGCCTGCCTTGTTGGGGTGAGATGGTATCTCACTGTAGTTTTGATTTGCATTTCTCTAATGGCTAATGATCATGAGCATTTCCTCATGTATCTGTTAGCTACCTGAATGTTTTCTTTAGTGAAGTACCTGTTCATATCCTTTGCCCATTTTTTAATTGGGTTATTTGTCTTTTTGTAGTTGAAGTTTTTGCAGTATCATGTAGATTTTAGAGATTAGGTGCTGACTGGAAATGTCATAGCTAAAAACTTTTTCCCAGTCTGTAGGTAATCTTTTTACTCTTTTGGTGAAGTCTTGGGATGAGCATAAGTGTTTGATTTTTAGGAGCTCCCAGTTATCTAGTTTCTCTTCTGCATTGTTAGTAATGTTTTCTATACTGTTTATGCCATGTATTAGGGCTCCTAGCATTGTCCTTATTTTTTCTTCTGTGATCTTTCTTGTTTTAGATTTTATATTTAAGTCATTGATCCATTTTGAGTTTGTTTTTGTTCATGGTGTGAGGTATGGGTCTTGTTTCATTTTTTGCGGTGGATATCCAGTTATGCCAGCACCATTTGTTAAAGAGACTGTCTTTTCCCCATTTACCTGACTTTGGGCATTTGTCAAATATCAACTGCTCATATGTGGATGAATTTGTGTCCGGATTCTGAATTCTGTCCGTTGGTCTATGTACCTGTTGTTGTATCAGTACTGGGTTGTTTTGACTACCGTGGTGGTATAATAGGTTCTAAAATCAGGTAGTGTGTTCTTTTTCAGTAATGCTTTTTTTATCCAGGGCCTCTCCTTTCCATACGAAGTTGGTGATTTGTTTCTCCATCTCACTGAAAAATGCCACTGGAATTTGGATTGGGATTGCATTGTATCTGTAGATCACTTTGGATAGAATAGACATTTTCACAGTGTTGAGTCTTCCTATGCATTAGCTAGGTATGTTTTTTCACTTGTGTAGGTCTCTTTTGGTTTCTTGAGGTAGAGTCTTGTAATTTTCCTTGTATAGGTCTTTTATGTCTCTGGTTAGACTTATTCTTAAGTATTTTATCTTCTCAGGGCTATTGTAAGTGGTATTGATTTGGTGATTTTCTCTTCAATGTTCTCTTCGTTTTTGTAGAGGAATCCAACTGATTTTTGAATGTTTTTCCTTTATACTGATACTTTGCTTAACTCTTCTATTAGTTCCAGCAGTTTTCTTGTGGATTCTTTAGGGTTTTCTGCATGTAAGATCGTGTCATCTGCAAATAGAGATGCTTTTACTTTTTCCTTACCAATTTGGATGTCCATTATTTCTTTATCTAGGCTAATTGCTCTGGCTAGGACATCCAGCACAATTTTGATTAAGAGTGATGATAAAGGGCATCCTTGTCTGAGTCCTGTTCTCAAAAGGAATGTTTTCAGATTCTCTGCATTTAGGATGATGTTGGCTGTTGGCTTTGTGTAACCCAAAACTAAAGCAAACCTGCTGCTGTCGAGTCAATTCCAATTCATAGCAACCCTATAAGACAGAGTTTCCTCAGGGTTTCCAAGGATCACCTGGTAGATTTGTACTGCCAATCTTTTGGTTAACAGCTATAGCTCTTAACCACTATTCCACCAGGGTTTCTGTTGGCTTTGTATAAATGCACTTTATTATACTGAGGAGTTTTCCTTCTATTCCTATTTTGCTGAGATTTTTTTTATCATCATGGGTGTTGGACTTTATCAAATGCCTTTTCTGCATCAATTGATAAGATCATGTGATCTTTGTCTCTTGTTTTATTTATGTGATGGATTATATCGATTGTTTTTCTAATGTTGAACCAATCCTGCATACCTGGTATGAATCCCAGCTGGTCATGGTGAATTATTTTTTTGGTATGTTTTTGAATTCTATTGGCTAGAGTTTTGTTGGGAGTGTTGCATCTAAGTTCATGAGGGATAACGCATTGCCAAACTCATTGCCATTGAGTTTATTTCAACTCATGGCGACCATATAGGACAGAGTAGAACTGCCTCATAGGGTTTCCAAGCAATGCCTGTGGATTCGAACTGCCTGTCTTTTGGTTAGCAGCCATAGCTCTTAACCACTATGCCATCAGGGTTTAATATTCCTGAGGGATATAGGTTTGTAATTTTCTTTTTTGTGGTGTTTTTATCTGATTTTGGTAGGACGGTTATGCCACCTTCCTATAGTGAGTTTGGGAGTATCCCATTTTTTCTATACTCTGAAATACCTTTAGTAGTAGTGGTGTTAATCTTCTCTGAAAGTTGGTAGAATTCTCCAGCGAAGCTGTCAGGGCCAGGGCTTTTTTTTGTGGGGAGTTTTAAATTACCTTTTCAATCTCTTCTTTTGTTATAGATTTATTTAATTGTTCTCTCTCTATTTGTGTTAGTTAGGTAGGTAGTGTGTTTCTAGAAATTTGCCTATTTCCCCTGTTTTTGAATTTGTTAGAGTACAATTTTTCATAGTATTCTGTTACAATTCTTTTAATTTCAGTCTGGTCTGTTGTGATATCACCCATCTCATTTCTTATTCGGGTTATTTGCCTCCTCTCCTGTTTTTCTTTTGTCGGTTTGGCCAGTGGTTTATTGATTTTTGTCGATCTTTTGAAAGAACCAGTTTTTGTTTTTGTTAACTCTTTCCATTGTTTTTCTGTTCTCTATTTCACTTAATTCTGCTTCAATTTTTATTATTTGCTTTCTTCTGGTCCCTAAGGGCCTCTTTTGCTGCTCTCTTTCTATGTTTTCAAATTGTTGGGATAATTCTTTTATTTTGGCCTTTTCTTCTTTTTTATGTGTCATTTATTGCTATAAATTGACCTCTGAGGACTGCTTTGGCTGTGTCCCAAATGTTCTGGTAGGAAGTGTTTTCATTCTCATTTGATTCTATAAATTTCTTTATTTTGTCCTTAATTTCTTCTATAGCCCTATAGTTTTTGAGTAACGTGTTGTTCATTTTCCACATGTTTGATTTTTTTTCTTTGTTTTTTTTTCTGTTACTGATTTCTACTTTTATGCCTTATGGTCAGAAAAGATGCTTTGTTATATTTGAATGTTTTGGATTCTGTTAAGGCTTGCTTTATGACTTAATATGCAGGCTATTCTGGAGAATGTTCCATGTGTATTGGAAAAGAAAATATATTTGGCTGATGTTGGGTGCAGTGTTCTGTATGTGTCTATGAGGTCAAGTTGTCTTATCGTGGCATTTACATCTTCCATGTCTTTATTTACTTTTTTGTGTGTGGGGGGGGGATGTTCTTTCCTTCACAGAAAGTGGTGCGTTGAAGTCCCCTACTATTATTGTGGTGCTATCTCTCTTTTATCTCTTTTGAATGCTGTTGGAGTTTGTTTTATGTATTTTGAAGCCCTGTCGTTGGGTGCATAGATATTTATCGTGGTTATGTCCTCCTCTTAATTGGTGGATTAAGGCCATTTACATTCAGTGTAATTATTGATAGGTTTTTTTTTTTTTTTTATGAGTGTAGCGCTGTCATTTTAATGTCCTTCTTTGTGTGTATTTTTGATGGTTTCTTTTTTCCACTTAATTTTCTGTCCTGAGTTGTTTTTCTTTATTTTCTTTTTCTCTTTTTCAATATTCTTGCTTTTGTACTTGCTGAGTCTTTGTATTTTTCTTTTGATGAGTAGGACTGTTATTTTCCTTTGTGGGTACCTTAATATTTACCCCTATTTTTCTTAATTTAAACTAAACTTTTATTTCTTTATATCACCTTGACTTCCCCTTCATATGAAAGATCTATGACAACATTTTTCAGTCCCTCTTTTTTGATTTAATGCTGTCATCTCTTACGTAATGATGTCTTTGTTTCCCTGTTTTGAGTGTTTTAGCTTTGATTTATTTTTGTGATTTCCCTGGCTGAGTTGATATCTGGTTGTTTTGTCCTGTGTTCTACTCTTGGGTTGTTATATGATGTCATTGATTTTCTAACCAGAGGATTCCCTTTAATATTTCTTGTAATTTTGTTTTTGTTTTTGTGAATTCTCTAAACATCTGTTTATTTGGAAATGTCCTAATTTTGCCTTCATATTTGAGAGAGAGTTTTGGTGCATATATAATTCTTGGCTGGCAAATTTTTTCCTTCAAGGCTTTATATATGTCATCCCATTGCCTTCTTACCTGCATGGTTTCTGCCGAGTAGTCTAAGCTTATTCTTATTGACTCTCCTTTGTAGGTGACGTTTCGTTTATCCCTAGCTGCTCTTAAAATTCTCTCTTTATTTTTGGTTTTGGCAAGTTTGATTATAATATATCTTGATGATTTTCTTTTGAAATCTACCATGTGTGGGTTTCGATGAGCATCTTGGATAGATATCTTCTTATCTTTCATGATATCAGGGACATTTTCTGCCAACAAATCTTCAACAATTCTCTCTGCATTTTCTGTTAGCCCTCCACACCCCGTTCTGTACTCCAGTCACTTGTAGATTATTTCTCTTGATAGAGTCCCACGAAATTTTTAGAGTTTCTTCATTTTTTTAAATTCTTTTATCCGATTATTCCCCAAATATGTTGGAGTCAAGTGCTTTGTCTTCAATCTTTCTAAATCTGATTCCTATTGCCTCAATACTGCTCCTATGACTTTCTATTGAGTTGTCTAACTCTGACTTTTTATTGTTAATCTCCTGAATTGCTTTTTAACTGCCTGTCTGTGGATTCTTGCACCCTATTAAATTTGTCATTATGCTCTTGTCTAATCTTCTTAAGTTCCTGTAATGCTATGTTTGTGCATTCCTTGGCTTGTTCTGCATTTTGCCTGATCTCCTTCCTGATTTCTTGAAGATTTCTGTATATTAATCTTTTGTATTCTCTTTCTGGTAATTCCAGGAATTTATCTTCATCAGGAAGATTTCATGAATCTTTGTTTTAGCAGCTTGCTGAAGCCATCATTATCTGCTTCTTTATATGATTTGATATTGACTGTTTTCTCTGAGCCATCAATAAGTCATTGTATCCATTTATGTTTGCTTACTGTGTCCTAGCTTCTTGTTTTGTTTTGACATGCCCAAATAGGCTGCTCAAGTGAGCTAGTTTGATCATTGGTGCTTTTGAAGCTCTAACGTCCTGTCACCTGGTGGCTAGAGCTGTTACTATGTATATACACCCAGGAGTCTGTTTACTTTTCTTGTGTGGATTCAGCTCAGGTATCGGAGTAGTCGGTCGCCAAGTGTGTGGTGCAGATTCTCACCTACAGTCCTAGACGAACGGGGTGATTGGTGTAGGCACAGGTATCTGGTTGCAGTAGGGTGTCACACGCTGAGCAAGGCAGGAGACTGATGCCCACATATGAGTATCTGTGAGGAAAGCATGTCCCTGTTCCCTAGAGCACCTAGGTGAGTGGATTTTGCAGCCAGACTATGGGCACCCAATGCTGTTGGCACCACTTATCCTTGGGCCACTGCTGAGAGTGGTTAGGTGTCAAGGATAGAGCCACCAGTCCTCAGGCCCCTGATGTGGGTGGTGAGGACCCTGCTTTACAGGCACAGCAGTGTCAAATTTCACAAAACTGCCTCTCCACCATATAGCTGAAACAGTTGAAGTAGACTTCAGGTATATACCCTGTTGTACTGTGCTAATGAGGGCCCACGCTGTAGGTTTATGCAGAGGTGAAAGGCATTCAAAGTCCATGGACCACTTATGCCTGTGCCTAGTCAAAGGAGCTGTTTCTGCCTTGAGTTTCCAGCTTAGGGGAGCTGGCAGGTTATTTTTTTCCCCTGTTTGTTAATTTGTTCCTTCTCCAGGGCCAGAAGGATCACTCAGGGCACACAACAGGTCTTACTTCCAGCCCAGGGAAAGCAACTATCACTGATTTTGGCTTGGGACCTGGTGCAGAGCCAGGAGGGGTCAGTTAAATGGGAGACAATTTTTTCCAAAGGAGTGGTTTTTGGTCTGTGCGGTAGATTAGACACAAGTCCAATGCTAAGAGTGATGCTCTTTGCTGACCTCGGAGGAGTGAGTGAACTCTCTGCTGCTCCATCTCTCCTGGAGTGGAAAATGTGTCCTGAACACCACTGCTTGTCTCACCACGCTCGAACTGTGCCGGTGAATCTGGCCTGTGGGGCGCTGGTTCCTGCTGGGTCAGGTCTGGCAACTCCTTGCTGCTTCTGAACTGTCTCTCCCTCCCCCTACCACTCTGTCTGATTCCACAACTTTGCCTTAATGTTCAGTACTCCTAGATTGTCGTATATAATTGATTCACTTTTGGGGGGTGGAGGGTGTTTTTGTTGTAAGAGGGGCCACTGAAGCATCTGAGTGTTCCGCCATCTTCTGTACATATATTCTTGACTTTTTATAATAGTAAGATCATACAATATTTGCCCTTTTGTGATTGATTGACTTATATCACTCAGCATAATGTCCTCCAGATTCATTCATGTTATAAGATGTTTTGCGGACTTTTTGTTGTTCTTTAATTGACTCATACGCATGCAGAAGCTGAATAATGAATAAGGACTACTGAAGAAGAATTGATGTCTTTGAATTATAGTGTTGGTGAAGAACATTGAATATACCATGGAATGCCAGAGGAATGAACAAGTCTGTTTTGGAAGAAATACACTCAGAGCGCTCCTAGGAAGCAAGGATGATAAGTCTTCATCTCACGTACCTTGGACATGTTATCAGGAGGGACCAGTCCCTGAAGAAGGACATCATGCTTGGTAAAATAGAGGGTCAGCGAAAAAGAGGAAGACCCTTGATGAGATAGATTGACACAATGGCTGTCAATGGGCTCCAATGTTACAACCATTGTGACGATGGCTCAGGACCAGGCAGTGTTTCATTCTGTTGTAATGGGGTTGCTATGAGTTGAAACCAACTGCATGGCACATATCAACAGCAACATCTATTCTTTAAAGTTGCGTTGTATTCCACTGTATGTATGTACCACATTTTGTTTATCCATTCATTCATTATTGGGGACTTAGGTTGTTTCTTTTTGCTATTGTGAATAATGTTGCAATGAACATAGGTGTACATACGTGTATTCGTGTCACTGCTCTTAAAGCTCTTGTATATATATGTAGAGAGGGGTTGCTTGACCATAAGGTATTTCCATTTCTAGCTTTTTGAGGAAGCGCCAAACAATTTTCCACAGTGGTTGTATCATCTTACAATCCCACCAGCAGTGTATAAGAGTTCTAATCTTCCCACAAACTTGTCAGCATTTGTTTTTACTGTTTTGTTGATCGTTGCCATTTTTGCAGAGGTGAGACAGTATCTCACTGTAGTTTTGATTTGCATTTCTCTAATAGCTAATGATTGTGAGCATTGTTTCATGTATTTCTGGGACACCTGAATGTTCTATCTGCTGAAGTGTCAGTTAATGTCCTTTGCCAATTTTTTTCCACTTTTTAAAAAAATTGTATTTTAGGTGAAATTTACAGCACAAAACACTTTCTCATTCAAAAATTTATACACAATTTGTTTTGTAACATTAGTTGCAATCCCTGCAATGTGTCAGCACTGTCCCCCTTTCCCTTTCCACCCTAGGTTCTCTGCGTCCATTCATCCAGTTTTCCTGTCCCTTCCTGACTTCTTGTCTTTGCTTTTGGGCAGGCTTTGCCCATTTGGTCTAGTGTACTTGATTGAACTAAGAAGCACGTTCCTCACATGTGTTACTGTTTATCTTATAGGCCTGTCTAATCTTTGGCTGAATGGTGAACTTTAGAAGTGGCTTCAGTTTTGAGTTAGCAGGGTGTCTGAGGGCCATGGTCTCAGGGGTTCCTCCAGTTTCTATCCGACTAGTAAGTCAGGTCTTTTTTTGTGAATTTCAATTTTGTTCTACATTTTCCCCCTCTCTGTCAGGGACCCTGAATTGTGATCCCTGTCAGAACAGTTGATGGTGGTAGCCAGGCACCATCTAGTTCTTCTGGGTGCAGGCTGGTGGAGGCTGTGGTTCATGTTGTTCATTTGTCCTTTGGACAAACATTTTCCTTGTGTCTTTGGTTTTCTTCACTATCCTTTGCTCTGAACATGATGGGACCAATAGGTGTATCTTAGACAGCCGCTTGCAAGCTTTTAAGACTGCAGATGCTACTCACCAAAGTAGGATGTAGAACATTTTCTTTATGAACTGTGTTATGTCAATTGGCCTTGATGACTCCCAAGTCCATGGTCCCCAGCCATCAGCCCCAGTAATGTGGTCCCTGAAGGTGTTTAGATGTCTAGGAAGTTTCTGTGACTTTGCCTTCATCAAGTTGTTCTGACTTCCCTGATTTTGTGTGTTGTCTTTCCCTTCACCAAAATTAACACTTGTCTACTACCTAGTTAGTGATGTCTTGTATCCCTCCCCTCCCCCATAACCATCAAAGATGGTTTTTTCAGTGTGTAAACCTTTTCTTGGGTTTTTACAAGAGTGGTCTTCTACAGTATTTGTCCTTTTGTGATTGACTTATTTCACTCAGCATAACGCCCTCCAGATTCATCCATGTTGTGAGATCTTTCGCGGACTGATCTTTATTGTTGGGTTGTATTCCACTGTGTGTATGTACTATAATTTGTTTATCCGTTCCTTTGTTGATGAGCACTTACATTCTTTCCATCTTTTTGCTACTGTGAATAATGCTCCAATGAACACGGGTGTGCATGTGTGTATTCTTGTAACAGCTCTTATTTCTCTAGAGTATATTCATAGGAATGGGATTACTGGGTCATATGGTATTTTTCTATTTTTAGCTTTTTAAGGAAGGGCCACATTGTTTTCCATAGCAGTTGTACCATTTTACATTCCCAACAGGAATGCATAAGAGTTCCTATCTCCCCACAATCTCTCCAACACTTGTTATTTTCTCCTTTTTTGATTAGTGACAGAAATGTCTGGGTAAGACAGAATCTCTATGTACTTTTGATTTGCATTTCTCTAATGGCTAATGATTATGAGCATTTCCTCATGTGTCTTTTAGCCACCTGGATGTCTTCTTTGGTGAAGTGTCTGTTCATATCCTTTGCCCATTTTTTAATTGGATAATTTGTCTTTTTGTTGTTGAGGTGTTGCTGTATGTTTTAAATTTAAAAGACTACACCCTGGTTGGATATGTTGTAGCCAAAAAAAAAAAAAATTTTTTTTTTTTCCCCCAGTCCGTAGGTTCTCTTTTTACTGTATTGGTGAAGTCTTTTGATGAGCATAAGTGTTTAATTTTTGGGAGCTCTCAGTTATCTACTTTATCTTTTGGTGCTTGTGCATTGTTATTATGCCATACATTGGGACTTCTAGCATTGTCCGTATTTTCTCTTCCATGACCTTTATAGTTTAAATTTATATTTAGGTCAATGGTCCATTTTGAATTAGTTTTTGGGTACGGTGAGATATGGGTCCTGTTTCATTTTTTAACAGACAGATAACCATTTTTGCCAGCACCAGTTCTTAAAGAGACTGTCTTTTCCGCATTTATGGACTTTGGGTCTTTTTAAAAGATCAATTGACCATAGACGAATGGATTTAAGTCTGGGTTCTAAATTGTGTTCCATTGGTCTATGTGTCTGTCATTGTACCAGTACCAGGCTGTTTTGACTACCATGGCTGTATAGTAGATTCTAAGATCAGGTAGTGTGAGGCCTCCTACTTTGTTCTTTTTCAGTAGTGCTTTACTTATCCTGGGCCTCTTTCCTTTTCATATAAACTTAGTGATTAGTTTTTCCATCTCATTAAAGAATGCTATTGGTATTTGGATCGGGATTGCATTATATCCATAGATTGCTTTGGGTAGAACTGACATTTTCACAATGTTGAGGCTTCCTAGCCATGAACACGGTATGTTTTTCCTTTTATGTAGATCTCTTTTGGTTTCTTACAGTAGTGTTTTGTAGTTTACTTTGTATAAGTCTTTTATCTCCCTGGTTAGATTTATTCCTAAGTATTCTATCTTCTTGGGGGTTATTGTAAATGGTATTGATTTGGTGATTTCCTCTTCAAATTCTCTTTGTTGGTGAATAGGAATCCAACTGATTTTTGTATGTTTGTCTTGTATCCGGATACTCTGGTGAATCTTTCTACTAGTTACAGTAATTTTCTTGTGTAATCTTTGGGGTTCTCTATGTGTACCAAACAAACCAAAGCCATTGCTGTCAAGTCAATTCTGACTCATAACAACCCTGTAGGACAGAGTAGAACTGCCCTATAAAGTTCCCAAAGAGTGCCTGGTGGATTCGATCTGCTGACCTTTTGATTAGCAGCTGTAGCTCTTAACCACTATGCCACCAGGGTTTCCTCTCTATATATAGTATCACAGAATCTGTGAATAATAGGGATACCTTATTTCTTCCTTTCCAATTTTGGTGTCCCTTCCCCCGCCTTTTTTTTTTTTTTTCCTTGCCTTATTGCTCTAGCTCGGGCTTCCAGCCAGCACAATGTTAAATAGAAGCGGTGATAAAGGGCATCCTTGTTTTGTTCCTGTTCTCAGAGGGAATGCTTTCAGCCTCCCTCCATCGAGAATAATGTTAGCTGTTGGTTTTGTATTGATGCTATTTATTATGTTGAGAAATTTCCCTTGCATTCCCATTTTACTGAGGTTTTCATCAGGAATGGGTGTTGGACTTTATCAAATACCTTTTCTGTGTTGATTGAAATGATCATGTGATACTTTTGTTTTATTTATGTGGTGGATTACATTGATTGATTTTCTAATGCTGAGTTATGCTTGCATGCCTTGTGTGAACCCCACTTAGTTATGGTGTATTTTTTTTTTTTTTGGTATGATGCTGAATTCTAGTGGCTAGAATTTTGTTGACAATTTTTGCGTCTGTAATTTTCTTTTTTTGCAGTGTCGTTACCTGGTTTTCATATCAGGGTTATGCTGGCTTCATAGACTATATGTGAGTCATTCCTTTCTTTTCTATGCTCTGAAATAGTTTGAGTGGTACTGGTGTGAGGTCTTCTCTGAATGTTTGATAGAATTCTCCAGCGAAGCCGCCCGAGTCAGAGTTTTTTTTTTTTTATTATTACCTCTTCAGTCTCTTCTCTTGTTATGAGTCTGTTCAGACTTTCTATCTCAGTTTGTGTTAGTTTAGGTAGGTAGTGTTTTTCTAGAAATTTGTTCAAATATTTTAGAGTACAGTTTTTTGTAGTATTCTGTTATGATCCTTTTCATTTCAGCTGGCTCTGTTGTAATGTCCCCCACCTCATATTTTATTTGGGTTATTTGCTTCTGTTTTTCTTTTATCAGTTTGGCCAGGGACTTGTTGATTTTGTTGATCTTGTCAAAGAAACAAATTTGATCTTATTGATTCTATTGTCTTTCTGTTCTCCATCTCATTTGTTTCTGCTCTAATCTTTATTATTTCTTTTCTCCTGGTGGCTATGGTCTTCTTTTCCTGTTCTTTTTCCATCTGTTCGAGCTGTGGAGCTAACGTTTCTTTTGATCTGTTCTTTTGTGCTGTGTGTGTTTATTGCTATAAATTGACCTCTGAGCACAGGCTTTGTTGTGTCCCAAAGCTTTTGGTATGGTGGGCTTTCATTCTCATTTGATTCTAGACATTTTTAAAATTTCTCTTCATCATCCAGTTGTTTTTAAGCAAGGTATTATTCAGTCTCCATGTACTTGACATTTTTTTTCCCTTGCTCTTCCAGTTATTCATTTATACCTTAATGATCAGGGAGAACACTTTGTATTTTTTTATTTTTTTGATGTTTTGGATTTTATTGAGGGTTGCTCTGTGGCCTAAAATGTGGTCTATTCTAGAGAACAATCCATGTGTGCTGGAACAATATATACTTTACTGCTGTTAGGTGGGTGTTGTAAATATGTCTATGAGGTCAAGTTGGTTGGTTGTGGCCTTTAGCTCTCCTGTATCTTTGTTGGCTTTCTTTCTAGACGTTCTGTCGTTTACCAAGAGGAGTGTGTTGAAGCCCCCTACTATTGTTGTGGAGCTATTTATTTATCTTTTCAGTGTTTATTTTCCTTATTTTGGAGCTCTGTCATTGAGTGTGTAGATGTTTATTAAAGTTATGTCTTGTTGGTGGATTGTCCCTTTAATCATTATATAATGTCCTTTCTTGTCTTTTATTGTTGATTTCTTCTTAAACTCTACTTTCTCTGAGATTAGTATTGCCACTCCTACCCTTTTTCAGTTGATGTTTGCTTGATACATTTTTTTCCATCCTTTGATTTTTAGTATTTTTATGTCTTTGTGTCTAAAGTCGTCTTTTGTGGACAGCATATTGATGGGTCATGCTTTTTTATCCATTCTTCTACTCTCTGTCTGTTTACAGGTGCATTAAGTCATTTACATTCATCGTGATTATTGATCGATATGAGCTTATTGCTGTCATATTGTTTTTGTGTGTGTGTGTGGTGCTGAAGTTTTCTTTGTTCCTTTTACTTTCCTATGCTGAGTCCCTTTTGTTTGTAGATTTTCTTTTCTTTTGTTATTATACATTTTGTGTTTACTGAGACTTTATGTTTCTCTTCTTTTTTATTCCAGTGAGTGGGTTTGTTAACTTTCTTTGTGGTTATCTTGAAATTTACCCTTATGTTTGCACGTTTTAACCAGTCTTTTATTACTTAATGTCACCTTGACTCCCTTTCCACTTGAAATTTCCGTATCTACACCATTTATTCCCCCTTTTATTGTTTTGGTTAAGTGCTATGGCTGCTAACCAAAAGGTTGGCAGTTCGAATCCACCAGGTGCTCCTTGGAAACCCTATGGAGCAGTTCTACTATGTCGTATAGAGTCACTATGAGCTGGAATTGACTCATTGTCAATGGATTTGTTTTTTATTGCTTTGATGTCTCTATTTCCCTGTTTTAAATCTTTTAGCTTTGTTTTATTATTGAGAGTGCTTTACCTAGTTTGGTATCTGGCTGATGCTGTCCTGTGTCCTAGACTCCAGTTGTTGTCTGACGTTGTTGGTTCTCTTTGGGCTCCCTTTAATATTTCTTGTAAGTTTTGTTTGGTTTTTACAAACTTCTTTAAATTCTGTTTATCTGGAAATGTCCTAATTTCACTACAAAATTTGAGAGAGAGTTTTTTAGGATATATTATTCTCAGTTGGAAGTTGTTTTCTTTCAAGGTTTTATATGTGCCGTCCATTGCCTTCTTGCGTGCATAGTTTCTGCTGAGTAATCAGAGTTTAGTCTTACTGTTTTCCTTTTGTAAGTGACTTTTCATTTTTCTTGAATCGATGTCATGATTCTTTATTTCTTTTTGGTTTTTGCAAGTATGATTATGTCTTGGTATTTTCTTTTGGTGTCTATACTATATGGGGTTCATTGGGCTTGGATGAGCAGCTTTTTGTCTTTCATGATATTTGGAATGTTTTCTGCCAGCAAATTTCCAGTGATATTCACTGTGTTTTCCATTTTCTTTCCCTGTTCTGAAACTCAGATCATCTGCAAATTTTTGCTCCTGATTGTGTCCCACAAAGTTCTTAGGTTTTCTCCAATCTTTTCTCTGATTTTTCATCAAACAAATTGGTGCCTGTAGATTTGTCTTGAATCTCATTGGTTCTTTGTTCCATTGTTTCAAATTTGCTGCTAAGACCTTTGACTGAGTTGTCCATTTCTGAAATTTTGTTGTTTATCTTTGGTTTCTATTTGCTGTTTTGGTATTATTTCTAAATTTTTAAATATATTTTGGCATTTTGTTCTTGTGTTATTTTCTCAAATTCTTCTATTGGTTTTATCTGTGTTTTCCTTGATTTTGGCTATATTTTAGTTGGTTTTGTCTGTGTTTTTCTTGATCTCTTTCCTAATCTCTTGGAGAGCTCTGAATATTAGTCTTTTGTGCAAGGGAGCTGTAGCTGAAGTGGCATGACCAAGGCTGGCAGGAATTGGGGGGTGGCTTATGGAGCTGGGTAGGGGAGAGAAAGTAAGAAAGGAAAAAAAATGGTGGGGCAGAGTTGGCAATTGGGGGCTAGGCATGCCCAAGAGCCAATGGGAAGGGAGGGCAGGTGATATATGGGGCTAAGTGGGAGTGAGAAAGAAAAAAAAGAAGAGGTAAAAAGGGAAAAATAGTGGCATGGCAGGAGACAGCAGGTGGGGCTGGGGCAGGCCTGTAGCAGCAGCAGACAGGTGGCTTTCTATCTGTGTGGTGTGGTGTGGCCTGGTGGGAAGGGATGGAGGCAGGGTATGGGGCTAGGTGGGAGGGAGAAAGAAAAAACAGAAAGTGAAAAAGAGAAAAAAAAGGCTTGGTGGGAGCTGGCGACTGGCAGTGGGGCAGACCCTGGGTGGTGGTGGGACAGTGGTTCTCTAGCCGAGGCAGTATGGTGAGGCCTGGCAAGAAAAGGTATAGGTGGGTATGGGACTAGGTGGGAGGGTGAAAGAAAAGGAAGAAAGGGGAAAAAATTGTGTGGCAGGAGCTGACAGGTGGGGGCAGGGTGGACATGGAGCAGTAGGGGCCAGAGGCTCTCTAGCCACAGTGGTAAGTCATGGCCCAGCAGTAATGGGGAAGGTGGTGACAGGGCAAGTTGGAAGGGAGAAGGAGGAAAGGGAAAAAGCAACCAAAAAATGGCATAGTGGGGCAGACCTGGGGTGGCAGTGGACCAGGGGCTGTCTAGCTAGCTGAGATGGCACAGCATGGCCGAGTGCAAAGGGGTAGAAATGGTGTCATGGATTGAATTGTGTCCCCCTAAAACATCTGTCAACTTAGCTGGGCCATGAGTCCCAGTATTGTGAGATTGTCCACTATTTTATGTGATTTCCCTATGTATTGTAAATCCTATCACTATGATGAAATGAGATGGATTAGTGGCAGTTATACTGATGAGATATACAAGATTAGATAGTGTCTTAAGCCAATCTCTTTGAGAAATGAAAGAGAGAAGCAAGTAGAGAGACAGGGAGACCACATACCACCAAGAAAGCAGTGCTGGGAGCAAAGTGTGTCCTTTGGACCTGAGGTTCCTGTGCTGAGATGCTGCCAGACCAAGAGAAGACTGATCACAAGGACCTTCCTCCAGAGCCAACAGAGAGAGAAAGGCTTCCCTTGGAGAAGGTGCCCTGAGTTCAGACTTCTAGACTACTTGACTGTGAGAGAATAAATTTTTCTGTGTTAAAGCCATCCACTGGTTGTATTTCTGTTACAGCAGCATTAGATGCCTAAGACAGATGGGTATGGGGCTAGGCAGGAGGGAGAAAGAAAACTAAGAAAGGGAAAAAATGGCATGGTGGGAACTGGTGGATTGGGGCATGGTGGACAGGGGGTGGCAGCAAGCCACTGGCTCTCTAGCCAAGACAGTGCAGCTTGGACCAGCAGGAGGGGATGGAGGTTGTGTAGGGAGTAGAAGAGTGAGGAATGGGAAAGCATGCTTCTCTGGTTATTAGGTGCGCTGTCTCCTGTTCGGTATTCCATGAAGCTGCCTTCCTGTACTCCCCGTCCATGGTTGTTGCTGGCTGTGTTCCAAGATGGCGACATTGTGCCTTGTTAGTTAGTGGGAGACCTCCACTTTGTATCTCTCCTCATTCTCAGTTTTCCTTCAGTTTCTTCTTCCATTTGGTGTTTGATATAGTTCTTTATGTCTTCGTTTGATGCTTGGGGTTCCAGGATTGATGTCTGTATCTGTTGTAGTTCTTCATTACCAATTTGGATGCCCTGTATTTCTTTTTCTTGCTTTATCGCTCTAGCTAGGACTTCCAGCGTAATGTTAAATAGGAGTAACAAGGATAAAGGGCATCCTTGTCTTGTTCTCGAGGGGAATGTTTTCAGCCTCTCTCCATTAAGAATGATGTTGGCTGTTGGTTTATTAAGTTGAGAAATTTCTCCCTGTATCTATTTTACTGTGAGTTTTTACCAGGAATGTGTGTTGGACTTTTTGAAATGCCTTTTCTGCCCCGATTGAGATGATCATGTGATTCTTTTCTTTCCTGTTATTTATGTGGTGGATTACGTTGACTGATTTTTTTAATGTTGAATCATCCTTGCACACCTGATAGGAATCCTACTTGGTCATGGTATATTATTTTTCTGATATGATTATGAATTCTATTGGCTAGAATTTTGTTGAGAATTTTTGCATCTATATTCATGAGAGATATTTGTTTGTAATTTTCTTTTTTTGTGGTGTCTTTGCTTGGTTTTGTATCAGAGTTATGCTGGCTTCATAGAATGAATTGGGAAGTATTGCTTCCTTTTCTATGTTCTGAAATAGTTCGTGTAGTACTGCTGAAATGTTCCTCTCTGAATATTTGGTGGAATTCTCCAGTTAAACCATCTGGGCCAGGAATTTTTTTTTTTTTTTTTTGCTGAGAGGTTTTTTAAATTACTTTTTCAATCTCTTCTCTTGTTATGGGTCTGTTCAGATTTTCAACATCATTTTGTGTTAGTTTGGGTCGGTAGCGTGTTTCTAGAAATTTGTCCGTTTCCTCTAGGTTTTCCAACATGTTGGAGTATAGTTTTTCATAATACTCTGTTACGATCTTTTTTATTTCAGTTGGGTCTGATGTAATGTTTGATTATCTGTGGGCACGATACTTTTCACTTCCTTGCCCAATGGGTATGGCCAGTTGCTCAGCTATGGTGCAGAAGGGCTGGTCCAGCTGAAGGGGAGGTGCTGGGATGGATTGTTAGTGGCACATACTAGGGCTGACAGTGTGGACGGAGAATCAGTGCAGGGCAGGTTCCAATAGTCCACGCCTGTGCTGCTCAGGAGTGTGATGCTCAGTGCATGGTACAGGTAGGCAAGAAGGAGGGGGAAGGCTGTGATGTGTGGAGCTGAGTATGGGAAAGAGGAGAGAGGAACAGGAGCCAAAAACAAACAAATAAGAATAAAAAAAAATGTGCTAAGGGAGCTTGCCATTGGAGTGGAGAGATGAGAAACTGAAAAATGGAGAAAAACAAAAAGGGGGAAAAAAAAGAAAAAGAAAAAATAATACATAAAAATGGGGGGGAGAAAAGAAAAACCTCTAGGGATCCCACCTATGTGGCTGGGAAAACTAGACAAGTGGCTCTCAGGCTGCACAGTACAGCCTGGCTAGAAGGGCTCCCAAGCTGCAAAAAGAAAGAAAACAAACAAATGAACAAAAAAAGGAAATGTTCCCAGGGATCCTACCGGCATGGCATCATCACATGCCAGGACAGTGGCTCCCAAGCCAGGCAGTACAGCCTGGCTAGAAGGGGTTCCTGGGCCTTGAAAAGAAAACAAACAAAACAAAATAATAAAAAGGCCCTGGGGATCCCAATAGCGTGGTGGTCCAGTCTGGGGAAGCACTCCACCAGCTGAGCAGTGCTTCACAGCCTTTCAAGAAGAAACAAAGCTGGCACACAGAGCTATATTTTCGAGAGAAAGGAAGGGGATGTGGTGAGAGGCAGGGAGGAAAACAAAAGAAGTTGAAAAAAAGCAACGCCAGCAACAAAGAAATGGCACTGACGGAGCCAGCCAGTGTGGGCAGGGCAAATCCGAGTGGCATGGACCCTCTCTTCCAGGCTGCCTGAGCAACTGTAGCCACCTAGGAAGTGGTGGAGGCCAAGAATCAGGGGGGAGAAGGATGAGGGGTAGGAAAGCATATATTGCTGGTTACTGGGTGTTCTATCTCCTGCTGGGAGCTCCATGAAGCTGCTTTCCCATACCCACTGTCCACCAATCTCCGACAGGAGTCCAAGATGGTGAATCTCTGCTGGGTTAGCTGATAGGGGATCTCCACACGTATCTCTCCTTGCTCTCTGTTCTCTGTCAGTTTCTTATCCCATTTGGCGCTTGGCTGAGTTCCTTATCTCTTCATTTGACACTTCGGATTCCAGGATTGACATTTGTCTCTGTTTTACTTAGTTTTTCAGGTCTTTGCTGTGGAGGGATGACGTGGTGCTTCTGTCTATAGCACCATGTTGGCTCTTGGTAAAGTATTTTGATGAGCGTAGGGTATTTAATTTTTAGAAGGTACAAGTTACCTGATTTTTCTTGTTATTTGTGCATTTTTCACTGTGTTTGATAAGCTTTATGCCAAAAGTTAGGTCCCCCAGTGTTATGAATTAAATTGTGTCCCCCCAAAATGTGTGTCAACAGGGTTAGGCCATGATTCCCTGTATTGTGTGGTTGTCCTCCATTTTGTGATTGTAATTTTTATGTTAAGGAGGATTATTTTGGGATCGTAACACCCTCATCCAGGTCACATCCCTGATCCAATGTAAAGGGAGTTTCCTTGGGGTATGGCATGCATCACCTTTTACTTCTCAAGAGATAAAGAGAAAAGGTAAGTGAGCAGAGAGGGAAGGCCTCATACCACCAAGAAAGCAGTGCTCCGAGTAGAGTGTGTCCTTTGGACCTAAGGTTCCTGTGCTGAGAGTCTCTCAGAACAAGGAAAGACTGGTGGCAAGGACCTTCCTCCAGAGGTGACAGAGAGAGAAAGACTTCCTCTGGAGTTGGTGCCCTGAATTCAAACTTCTAGCCTACCGGACTGTGAGAGAATAAACTTCTTTTTGTTAAAGCCATCCACTTGTGGTATTTCTGTTATAGCAGCACTAGATGACTAAGACCCCCAGTTTGTTCTTATATTATTTTCCAGGAACTTTATAGTTTTAGCTTTAAAATGTAGTGTTTGATCAATTTTGAGTTGGTTTTTGTGTGTGGTGTGAAATATGGGTCTTGTTTCGCTTTTCTGCAAATAGATAACCAGTTTTGCCAGCACCATTTGTTAAAGAAACTGTTTTTTCTCCATTGAATGGACTTCAGTGCTTTGTTGAAGATCAGCTACCCATAGACGGATGGATTTACTTGTGGGTTCTCAATTAAATTCCATTGGTTTATGTGTCTGTCATTGAACCAGTACCAGGCTCTTCTTCTTCAATGTTGCTTTAACTATTCTGGGCCTCCTTTCACATAAAGTTGGAGATTAGTTTTCTATTCATTAAAGAATGTTGGGATCTGAATCTGGATTGCATTATATTGACAGATTGCTTTGGGTAGTACTGACATTTTCACAATGTTAAGTCTTCCAATTCAAAAGCATGGAATTTTTTTCCATTTACATAGATCTTTTGGTTTCTTGCAGTAGTGTTTTATAATTTTCCTTGTATAAGTATTTTACATCTCTGGTTAGGTTTATTTCTAGGTATTTTATTCTTTCAGGGGCCATTGTAAATGCTATTGTTTACTTGATTTCCTTTTCAATGTTTTTCTTCTCAGTGTAGAGGAACCCTGATTTTTGTGTGTTAATCTCGTACCCTGGCCTTTGCTGAATTCTTCTGTTAGTTCTAGTAACTTTCTTGTGGAGTCTCTGGGATTTTCTATGTGTTTAGGATCATGTCACCTGTCAATAAGTATAGTTTTAGTTTTTCCTTTCCAATTTAAAAAAACTCAAACCTACTGCTGTCAAGTTTATTCTGATTCATAGTGACCCCAAAGGACAGAGTAGAACTGCCCCATAAGATTTCCAAGTGGTGGCTGGTGGATTCGAACTGCTGACCTTTTGGTTAGAAGCCATAGCTCTTTGGATACTCTTTATTTCCCTTTCTTGCCTTATTGCTGTATCTAGGACTTCTAGTATAATATGGAATAAGAATGGTGATAAAGGATATCCGTTCTGTTCCATTTTGCTGAGAGTTTTTGTCAGGAAAAGGTGTTGGATTTTATCAAGTGCTTTTTCTTCATCAGTTGAGATAATCATGTAATTTCTTTCCTTTGTTTTATTTATGTAACGAATTACATTGATTTATTTTCTAAAGTTGAAACACCGTTGCATCCCTGGTATGAATCCCACCTGATCATGATGTATTATTTTTTTGATATGATGTTGAATTCTGTTGGCTAGACTTTTGTTGACAGTTTTTCCATCTGTATTCACTCATTGGTGTCGACTGCATCCAATATACATGGGCGTTCTGACAAAGCTTATTGGCTTTTGCTCACTCTGGATCCTGCATCCAGCTTGTCATCTTCTGACCTCCGGTTCTTGGGTCTCAAGCTAACAGCTTATCTGCTAATCTTAGGATATACTGGCCCCCGCATCCTGTGAGCCAGTGGTGTGCCCTCTGAGCTGTCAATCTTGGGTTCATCAGCTCCTGTATCTACATGAGTCAGGAGAAGCCTCCAGCCTGATGCCTGACCCACGGACTTGGGACTTGCCAGTCTCTATAAGCATGTGAGACAGTTCCTTGAGATAAATCTTTCTCTCTCCATATATATGTGTGTGTGTATACTTTACTGGCTTTGCTTCTCTAGAGAACCCAACCTAAGACATTTGATACTGAGAGTGGTTCCAGAAAAACAAAATTTTAAGGATGAGCTTTCTAAATTGGCTCTAAAGTGTGGATAGTCTTAAAGATGTTGATGACTGCTTCCAATAGTAAAGAGAGCACTGCTAATCCATGGCATGAGGTGGCAATAGAAATACACAAAATATCACCACCAATAGATCAAGTATTGGTGAGAGGTAAGGCTCTGGGTGATTGCATGATTGATATATATCTATACATATATTTTAACTAGGCCAAATACCATTAGAAAGAACATATACATAGTTATTGTAATGGACGATTTATATGGATGGAACAATAACATATAAGTATACATAGGAATAAAATATATGGGAATACGCTAAAGTCTTACTAGATATTAATAAGCTGTGATATCCATAGACCTGATTTGAGCCATTGTATTAAAGGGTCACTGTCCCTCACCCATTTCCCACACCTGAGCCAGTTTGCAGACCTAGAATCTCTTGAGAGATGGAGAGAAAAATCCTTGTGAAGAAAGCTGTGATGTGGCTGCATGTTTGAACAGCTATTATTGTTCCTAGCCCTCCCGTAGGGGACTCTTGACAATTTACCACTATAGTAGTGGAAATAAAAACTCCAGAATTTTCATAGATTACCAGTTGCTGTCTCTTAACTGATGCTAATTTCTGAGAAACCTTTTTGTTGTTGAGTGAATAATGGCCCCAAAAGTAGTCCACCTCCTAATTGCTTAAACCTGTGAATATGTAACTTTGCAGATGGGGATAATATTCTGGATTACATGGATGGGCCCAAGGTAATCGCAAGGGACCTTATAAGACAAAGGCAGGAACCATAGTCTTGTGGGTCAACTCAGTCAATTGGCCTAATATAGTTCACAAAGTTAAAGTTCTACTTCGCAGTTTGGTGAGTAGTATCTGGGATCTTAAAAGCTTAAGAATGGCCATCTAAGGTACTCCTATTGGTATCTTCTTGTCTGGATCAAGAGAGAAATAAAGAAATCAAAGACTCAGAGAAGAAACCAGTCTATAGTACTAAGAGTCTACATGAACCACAGCCTCGTCCACCCTGAGTCCAGAAGAACTAAAATGGTGCCCAGCTACCACTAATGACTGTTCTCATCAGGGTCACAATAGACGGATCCTGAGAAGGGGAGAAAAATGTGGACCAGAATTCAAATTCTTAGTCTAGATTTACTGGATTGAGACTAAGGGAATCCTCAAGACTAACATCCTGAGATTCTCCAAAAACTTTGAACTGAAACTACCTCCCTGAGGTCACCTTTGAGCTAAATAACAGATTCGATCATAAAATAAAGAATATTACCAGTGAGTACTGCAAACGTTTAAAAAATCATCTATATGGTACAAAAATGGTCAACAATTACTCTAAAACAAAGATGAAAGGGTAAGGGAACAGGGAAACCAGATTATTGGAAATGAAACATCCAGAATGGAATGAATGAAAATGTTAACATAAAAAATGTTAATATGAAAAATGTAACCAATGTTACTGAACAATTTGTGTAGTAATTGTTAAACGCGAACCTAATTTGATGAGTAAACTTTCATCAAAAATACAATCAGATATGATTTAAAAAAAAAAAAACCCAACAACAGTCCTATGGAGCACAGTTCTACTCTGACACACATGCAGTCACCATGAGTCGAATGCAATAAAAATATGGGAAAAGCAAAAATATGAAAACTGCAAAAATGTGGGTAAATACAATAGACTTTACTTCTCTTTTTGAGTTTTCTAAATTATGTTTGACAGTTGAAGCCAAAATTATGACACTGTGGAATATGTTTCTTAATACATAGAGAGGAAAGATTTAAGACAGTTATAAATGGGGGCAGGTAGAGGATACAAAGGGGGGTAATTTTTCTCTATACTTCACTTTAATTAGTAAAATGTTAACACCAGAAATCTAGTAAGTTTTATGCATATAAAATGTAATCCCTAGAGCAACAACTGAAAAAGCTATACAAAGAGATACACTCAAAACCACTACAGAGAGTCTTTTTAATTAATAGTGCTGGGACAACTGGATAGCCACATGCAAAGTATTATTTGACCTAAAACTGCTCTAAAAAATAAAACCTATTAAAAAAACTGATAAAAAAGGAGGGAACTAATTGCTGGGCTGAGGGCTATGGGGACCATGGTCTTGGGGAACATCTAGCTCAATTTGCATAATATAGTTTATAAAGAAAATGTTCTACATTCTACTTTGGTGAGTAGCATCTGGGGTCTTAAAAGCCTGTGAGCAGCCATCTAAGATACTTCACTGGTCTCACCCCTTTGGAAGCAAGGGAGACTGAGGAAAACTAAAGATACAAGGGAAAGGTTAGTCGGAATTACTAACAAACCACGACTACTATGGCCTCTGCCAAACTGAGTCTAGTACAACCAGATGGTGCTCAGCTACTGCCACTGACTGCTCTGACAGGGATCACAATAAAGGATCCCAGACAGAGCTAGAGAAAAATGTAGAACAAAATTCTAACTCACAACAAAGACCAGAATTACTAGCCTGATAGAACTGGAGAAACCCCAAGAGTATGGCCTCCAGACACAATTTTAGCTCAGTAATGAAGTCACTCCTAAGGTTCACCCTTTAGCCAAAGATTAGACAGGCCTATAAAACAACATGAGACTAAAGGGACAAGGACTAGAAGGCAGGAGGGGACAGGAAAGCTGGTAATAGGGAACCCAATGTCGAGAAGGGAGAGTGTTGACATATCATGGAGCTGTTAATGTCATAAAACAATATGGCTACTAACTCTTTAATGAGAAGCTAGTTCTGTAAACCTTCACCTCAAGTACAAAAAAAAAAAAAAATTAGCCACTGAAAATACTGTGGAGTACAGTGTAACTCTGATGCATATCGGGTCACCGGGAGTTGATGTCTACTCGATGGTTTTAAAAAAAAAAAGTACTAGCACAAAAACAAACAAACAAAAAAAACTGAAAAAAAAGAAATATTGTCTAATCAGTGAATCCAGAGTCTGAACTTCCTTGCCTCCTGGAAGATTTAAAGCAGGTTTTTCCCTTCCCAAACCTGAGCCCTTACCTTGGATTTGGCAAGGGATTCTTAGATATGACACAAAAAGCAAGAACAACAAAAGAATAGATAAACTGGACTTTGTCAAAATTAAAAACCTTTGTGCTTCAAAGGACACTATCAAGAGAGTGAAAAGACAACCCACAGAATATGAGAAATATTTGAAATCATTTATCTGATAAGAGATTTGTATCTAGACTATATATAAAGAACTCTTACAACTCAACGACAAAAAGGCAAAAACCCAATTTTAAAATGGGCAAAGTGCTTGAATAGACATTTCTCCAAAGATGTACAAATGGCCAAGAAGCACACGGGAAGATGCTCAACATCATAGTCATTAGCAAATTGGCAAATCAAAACCACAATGAGATATCATTTTCCACCCACTAGAATGACCGTAAGTTAAAAAATGGAAAATAGCAAGTGTTGGCAGGGATGTGGAGAAATTGGAACACTTGTCCGTTACTGGTGATAATATCAAATGGTGCAGCCACTTTGAAAAACATTTAGTCACCTCCTCAGTAAGTTAAATGGAATTACCATATGGCCCAGAAATCCCACTCCTGTATATATACACAGAAGAATTAAAAGCAGGTGTTGAAACAAAAATTTATACATGAATGTTCATAACATCACGATTCACAATAGCCAAAAGGTGGAAACAACCCCAATAACTGTTTACTGAGGAATGAATAAACAAAATGTGGTCTATCCATACAATAGAATATATCACTATACACCTATTACAAAAAAAAAAAAAACTGGTTGCCGTTGAGTCAAGTCTAGCTCATGGTGACCCCGTGTGTGTCAGAATACAACTGTGCTCCATAGAGTTTTCCTTTAATTCTGATTACATGTAATGTTGTTGTATTACATTCTTACACTTTTTTCATTATTTAGCACTTTGGACATGTTATCTGGAGGGACAAGTCCCTGGAGAAGGACATCAAGTTTGGTAAAGTAGAAGGTTGGTGAAAAAGAGGAAGATGAGATGGATTGACACAGTGGCTGCAACAACAAGCTCAAATTTAGCAATGATTGTGAGGATGGTGCAGGACTGAACAGCGCTTCATTCTGTTGTATTATGAGTCGGAACCGACTAGATGGCACCTAAGAACAATAATGTGCACTTTCACTCCCTTCAACGTGTTCATTTTTATGGGCCATTGTTTCACTGTTCTTGTGTGCCTTGCGATTTTTTATTAGGGTACTGGATTTTTTTGAGGATATTAACTTTCTCAGTTCTCTCCAGTATTTGGTGTTTTTGCCTGCAATACTTTCTGCAAAAACACTTAGGTGAGCTGAGCTTTCGGACTTCGCTTTCTGTTTCCTCTCTCCCTCTGTGATACCTCCTTCTCCCTCCCTGGTTTAATCAGGATTCAAAAGTTCCAGATCTTGGTTTTCAACTTTCATTGTCTCCTACACGCACCAGAGAACACTCTGTGGTCAATCTGCCTACCAGTAGGCACTGCCACTCAGGTGAGATATTGCACATTAATCAGTCTGCACCAGGGGGTGCAGTTGCCTCTCTCTCTGGGTATTACTCCCTTCTCTTCTTTTTCTGGAACCACATTCTCAGTTGGAAAACCCACACCCAGTGAGCCCTCTTCTGGGCTGGGAATTGCTCTTCAACTTTGCCTAAGGCTCCCTTCCCTGTTCTGTGGTGGCTGCTTATATCTGAGCTGTCATTCAGAGGAAGTATAAGCAAACTTTCCTCCATTTCTTGAGGAGGAGGGGCTGGCACTCCCTAGCAGGACCTCTGAAAGATATGTCTTACTGGTTTCAGATCCCAGCCTGTGTATGGGGGGGAGGTGTCATGCTCTGGTCAGATCCCCACGTAGGTCTGTCTTGTTGCTATCAGGTCCCCTCCACCCCAGATCGTTAGCTATGAGTGTAGCCCTCACTCAAGATGTCTGCTTCCTAGCACACAGCAGTCCACAATGGCAGTCCTCAGTGCTAACAAGAAGTGGGGGCAGACTAACACAAATTGACCCCCAGGGAAGTCTGTCCTGTTAGTTTCAGAGTCCTGAGCTGTGGGTTATACTGGGAGGCAGGTAGAGTGTTGACTATGGGAGCAGACTCCACTGCAAGGGCCTTCTGTAGCAACTCAGAGTCAGCTTGCAGGTGACTGTCTGGGCCGGGGAGGTATTTTCACACTCACTAAGAATGAACCGCCAGGGAGGTCTGCTTTGTTGCTATCAGAGCCCCCATGTAGTATGGTGGCTGCGGGTGTAGCCTCCTGTTATGGATTGAAATACGTCCCTGCAAAATATGTGTCAACTTGGCTAGGTCATTGAAGTAGAGAAAATATATTTTTTTAAGTATTTTAGTATTAGAATAGAAAAAAAATTTTTTTCTAGTGTTTTATTATAGCTATGTAAGCTGTGATTAATCTCTAGTCTTTGAAACATAATTACTTGCTCTGAAACCTGTCTCATGATTGTTCCTTTAAAGAAAAATAAGGCAATCAATTTTTGTTGTTGATTAAACTATGCTTCTCTCCCAGGGGGCAAAACACACAGGGCCGAGGTAGCTGAACAAAGCTTAGATCCATCTTGTGACAGAAACCAGGATGGCATGAAGAGAATTGCAGGACTCTAAGACGACATGAAGAGACCTGCAAGACTTCAATAGTAGATTGCTTTATCATCACGTCCACCTCAAAGAAAAGTCAAAATTCCTGGAAATCTCTAAACCCTGACCTTCCCCCTATAAAACCCTCTAGTTAGCCCTTCAGAGTTAGACAGAATTTGGGAGAAATTTAACTCCCTCTGTCTCTTGGACACCGATATTCAATAAAGCCCTTGCTGCTTATGTTCTCCTGTCTCAGTATTGGCTTTGTGGCAGGTGGCTCAAATCTGCAATTTGCGGTAATACCATGATTCCCAGGGTCGTGTGATTGGCCTTCATTTTGTGATCTGATGTAATTTTCCTATGTGTCGTAAAATCCTAATCTCTGCTTGTGGTTAAGGAGGCAAGATTAGGTTATGCTAAAGAGAATCAGGGTAGGATGTAACACTTTTACTTAGGTCACAGCCCTGATCCCATTAATGGAAGTTTCCCTGGGATGTGGCCTGCATCACCTTTAATCTTATGAGAGACGAAAGGAAAGAGAAGCAAGCAGAGAGAGAGGGACCTCCTACCACCAAGAAAGCAGAGCCTGGAGTGGAGTGTGTGTTTTGGACCCAGGATCCCTGCACTGAGACACTTCTAGACTAGGGGAAGATTGGTGACAAGGACCTTGCCCCAGAACCAACACAGAGAGAGAACCTTTCCCTGGAGCTGGCACCCTGAATTTGGACTTCTAGCCTCCTAAATTGTTAGACAATAAATTTCCCTTTGTTAAAGCCATCCATTTGTGGTATTTCTGTTACAGCAGCACTAGTTAACTAAGACACATCCACTCAAAATGCGTGCTTCCTGGCACACAGCAGTCTCAGTCAGCAGCCTTCACTGCTGACTGGAAGAGGGAGAAGACAGACCCATTCTGACTCCCCGGAAGGTCTGTCTTGTTGGTTTCAAAGGACTGAGCTATGGGGTGTGCAGAGAGGCAAGTAGTATGTTGACTATGATAATGGGCTCCACTGCAAGGGCCTTCCACAGCAATTCGCAGTAGGCTTGCAACCCACAGGGTCTGCATGGGGGAGGTGCTAGCACACTCCGAATGGACCCCTGGGGAAGTCTGCCTTGTTGATTTTAGAGCAGAAATTTGAGGTCCTGTCTTTTTGTAAAGGCAGGGTTGTGGTGGTTAAGGAAGCCGCTATTTTGCTAGGGTCACTTTCGCGGTCATGGCAGCTGGTAGTGTACATTGTTGGGGAGAGGGGCAGGGATGGTGGGAGAAGAGATTTTCTTACTGTATCTGACTCATTGTTGATTTGTTGATGCCTGTTTGTCTGCAGTTCCCCTCTGTTTTCCTCTGCTCCCTGATTCAGAGTCCTTCAAGGCTGACTACCATTTCTTTGTATTTCTTATTGTATGTGTGGTGGACGGTCAGAATGTTGGCCTGTTTACACTGTCATCTTCCAACTAATCTCCACATAGTTTTCAATGGCTGATTTTTCAGAAGTAGATCGACAGGCCTTTCTTCTGCAGTACCTCTGGATGGACTCAAACCACCAACCTTTTGGTTAGCAGCCAAGCTCATTAACCATTTGCACCACTTAGGGACCTAGAATAGCAAAAATAAAAAATAGTGGCAATACCAAAAATAAAAGGAAGGCAAGAGTCAGAGAGAGGGAGAAAGAGAGAAGGAGATGTGGTGATGGAAGCAGAGTTTAGAGTGATGTGGATCCACCAATCAACGAAATAAATTCTCCCCTACAGCCTCAGAAAGAACACAGCTCTGCCAACCTATTTTAAACTTCTGACATACTCAGCTGTAAAACTTTATATTGTTTTGTCATATTGTGGGGGCCTGTGTGTTGCTGTGATGCTGGAAGCTATGCCACCAATTTTCAAAGACCATCAGGGTCACCCTCGGCAGACAAGTTTCAGGTGAGCTTCCAGACTAAGACAGACTAGGAAGAAGAACTCAGCGGTCTACTTCTGAAAAGAATTAGCCAGTGAAAACCTTATAAATGGCAGCGGAACATTGATACAGTGCTGGAAGATGAGCCCCTCAAAATGCAACAGGGGAAGAGCTACCTTCTCAAAGTAGAGTTGACCTTAATGATGGGGATGGAGCTTTGGGACCTTCATTTACCGATGTGGCACGACTCATAATGAAAAGAAACAGCTGCAAACATCCATTGGAAAGTGGAATGTATGAAGTATGAGTGAAGTATGAAGTATTAATCTAGGAAAATTAGAAATTGTCAAAAATGAAATGAAATAAAATACATAAACATCAATATCTTAGGCATTAGTGACCTGAAATGGACTGGTATTGGTCATTTGGAATTGGACAACCCTATAGTCTACTATGCTGGGAATGTCAACTTGAAAAGGAATGGCGTTGCATTCATTATTAAAAAGAACATTTCAAGATCTATCCTGAAGTACAGCACTGTCAGTAATAGGATAATATCCACACGCTTACAAGGAAGACAGTTAATATGGCTATTATTCGAATTTATGCACTGACCGCTAAGACCAAAGATGAAGAAAATGAAGATTTTTACCAACTTCTGCAGTCTGAAATTGACAGAACATGCAATCAGGATGTACAGATAATTACTGGTGATGGAAATGGGAAAGTGGGAAACAAGGAATAAGGATTGGTAGTTGGAATATATGGCCTTGGTGATAGAAACGATGCCAGAGATGGCATGATAGAATTTGGCAAGACCAACTACTTCTTCATTGCAAATACCTTTTTTCACCAACATAAATGGCGACTGTACACATGGACCTTACCAGATGGAATACACAGGAATCAAATTAACTACATATGTGGGAAGAGACAATGGAAAACTCAATATCACCAGTCAGAGCTAGGCCAGGGGCTGACTGTGGATCAGACCATCAATTACTCATATGCAAATTCAAGCTGAAACTGAAGAAAATCAGAACAAGTCCACGAAAGCCAAAGTATGACCTTGATTATATCCCACCTGAAGTTAGAGATTATCTCAAGAATAGATTTGATGTGTTGAACACCAGTGACCAAAGACCAGGTGAGTTGTGCAATGACATCAAGGACATCATACATGAAGAAAGCATGAAGTCATTAAAAAGACAGGAAAGAAAGAAAAGACCTAAATGGATGTCAGAAGAGACTCTGAAACTTGCTCTTGAATGTCGAGTAGCTAAAGCAAAAGGAGAAAAATGAGCTGAACAGAAGATTTCAAAGGCTGCTCAGGAAGACAAAGTAAAGTGTTATGATGTCGTGTGCAAAGACCTAGAGATAGAAAAGCAAAAGGGAAGAACACGCTCAGCATTTCTCAAGCTGAAAGAATTGAAGAAAAAATTTAAGCCTTGAGTTGCAATACTGAAGAATTCTGCGGGGAAAATATTAAACGCCACAGGAAGAATCAAAAGAAGATGGAAGGAATACACAGAGTCACTATACCAAAAAGAATTTGTTGATATCCAACCATTTCAGAGGTAACATATGATCAAAAACCAATGGTACTGAAGGAAGGAGTCCAAGCAGCACTGAAGGCATTGGTGAAAAACAAGGCTCCGGGAATTGATGGAATTCCAACTGAGATGTTTCAACGATGGGATGCGGCACTGGAAGTGCTCACTTGTCTATGCCAAAAATTTGGAAGACAGCTACCTGGCCAACCAACTGGAAGAGATCCATATTTATGCCTATTCCCAAGAAAGGTGATCCAACCAAATGTGGAAATTATTGAACAATATCACTGATATCACATCAAGCAAAATTTTTCTGAAGACCATTAGAAAGCAGCTGCAGCAGTATATTGACAGGAAACTGCCAGAAATTCAAGCTGGATTCAGAAGAGGACGTGTAACCAGGGATATCATTGCTGATGTTAGAAAAATCCTGGCTGAAAGCATAGAGTACCAGAGAGATGTTTACCTTTGTTTTATTGACTACGCTAAGGCATTCAACTGCATGGACCATAATAAATTATGGATTATATTGCGGAGAATGTGCATTTCAGAACACTTAATTGTGCTCATGAGGAATCTGTTCATTGATCAAGAGGCAGTCGTTCAAATAGAACAAGGGGATACTGCATGATTTAAAGTCAGGAAAGGCATGTGTCAGGGTTTTATCCTTCCACCATACTTGTTCAATCTGTATGCTGAACAAATGATATGAGATGCTGGACTAAATGAAGAAGAATGGGGCATCAGGATTGGAGGAAAACTCATTAACGACTGCATTATGCAGATGACACAACCTTGCTTGCTGAAGGTGAAGAGGACTTGAAGCATTTACTGATGGAAATCAAAGACCACAGTCTTCAGTATGGCTTACGCCCTAACATAAAGAAAACAAAAACCCTCACAACTGAACCAGTAAACAACATCAAAATAAAAGGAGAAGATACTGAAGCTGTCAATGATTTCATCTTACTTGGATCCACAGTCAATACCCACGAAGCAGCAGTCAAGAAATCAAAAGATGCATTGCATTTGGCAAATCTCCTGCAAAAGGCCTCTTTAAAGTGTTGAAAAGCAAAGATGTCACCTTGAGAACTAAGTGCGCCTCACCCAATCCATGGTGTGTTCAATCTCCTCATATGCATAGGAAAGCTAGACAATGGATAAGGAAGCCTGAAGAGGAGTTGATGTCTTTGAATTGTGGTGTCGGCAAAGAGTATTGAACATGCCATGGACCGCCAAAAGAACGAACAAATCTGTCTTGGAAGAAGTACAACCAGAATGCCCCTTAGAAGCAAGGATGGTGAGACTATGTCTCACATACTTTGGACATGTATCAGGAGGCATCAGTCCCTGGAGAACGACATCATGCCTGGTTAAATAGAGGATCAGCGAAAAAGAGGAAGACCCTCAATGAGGTGGATTGACACAGTGGCTACAAAAATGGGCTCAAGCATAGCAACAATTGTGAGGGTGGCGCAGGACTGGGCAGTGTTTGGTTCTGTCGTGCATAGGGTTGCTATGAGTTGGAATTGACTCTATGGCACCTAACAACAAGATTATGGTGGGAAGTGCCCGGTGGTATCACTGGAATTGCCCCCACCTCCCAACAAAATAGTTAATAAAAAGCAATACAGCATCAAACCATAAAATTCTTAGTAGAAAATGCATCAACAATGCTAACAGCCAAGCTTTTAACAATGAATTATCTAATATAATAGAAAAAAAAAGCACAAATGGCGAAACACAAAATAAATAAATGAGATCTTATAAAAATTTGGAAAACCTGCCCTATAGGATCACTATGAGTCAGAATCGACTCGACTCTAGTGGGTTTTATAAAAACTTATAACTTTTGTTTATCAAAAGATGTTACCAAAAAAGTGAAAAGACAAGCTCCTGGCTGGGAGAATATCTTTGGAAACTATACACCAGCAGGAATCTAATAACCAAAATATTTATAAAACTTTGACAGCTTGACAAAAAAAGACAACGCAATCATAAATGGGCAAAGGATTTGAATGAACATCTCACCAAAGAGGACATTCAAATGGTCACCAAACACATGAAAAGATGCTCAGTGTCATTAGCCTTCAGAGAGATGCAGATGAAAAACACGATAAGATACCATTTCACTCCCACTAGGATTGAGTGTTTTTTAGGATGGCTAAGATAAACAAAAATAACCCAGAAAATAACAAATTGGGGAGGATGCCGGGAAATTGGAACCCTTATCCTTTGCTGGTGGGAATGTGAAATGGTAAAGCTGTTGTGGAAAACCGTGTGGTGGTTCCTCAAAAAACTAAAAACAGTACTACCATATGACATAGCAATTCCACTCCTAGGTATATACCCTAAAGACTTGAAAGTAGAAACTCAAATAGAGAACTGTACACCAATATTCATTGCAGCACTATTCACGATAGCCAAAAGGTGGTAACAATCTAAATGCCTCTCAACAGATGAATGAATAAATGAAATGTGGTACATACATACAATGGAATACCACTAAGCTAGCAGGAGAAATGAAGTCTTGATACATGCTATGATATAGATGGAGCTTGAAGACATTATGTTAAATGATATAAGTCATTCACAAAAAAACAAATATTGTATGACCTCACTTATGTAAAAAGACAAGAAAAGGCAAATATTTAGAGACCAAAGTTTATTACTGGTTACCAGAGGTAGGAGGGATGGGGAAAGGAGGGTAATTGCTTATGGAGTACTGAGTTTTGGTTTACTGTGATGGAAAAATCTCATTGATTAAGGACAGGGTTACACAGCTGATTAATGTATGTGATGGTTAAGTTTGTGTGTCAACTTGACTGGGCCATGATTCTCAGTGGTTTGATAGTTGCATGATGGTGTGATCACTTCCATGATGAGATTTGATATTACGTGATCACCTCCATGATGGGATCCACTGTGAGTAGCCAATCAATTGAAAGGGAGTTTTCTTGGGTATGTGGCCTGCATTGAATATAAGTGGATATTTTGGCAAGGCTTGAGAGCTTTTGCTCCTTCTGGATCCTGCAGCTGGCTCCTGTTCATCTGACCTCCGGTTCTTGGGGCTAGCAGCTTACCTGTGGTCTTACCTGGGATTTGTCGATCTTCGCAGACTGTGAGCAAGATGCCTGTTCTTCAGCCTGCTGATCTTGGTTTTGCAGGCCCTGTAGCTATGTGCATCAGGAGAAGCTTCTATCCTTACCCACAGAGTTGGGACGTTCCAGCCTCTACAATTGTGTGAGCTGTTTCCTTGATATAAATCTCCATATGTATTTATATGCTTTACTGATTTTGCTTCTCTAGACAACCCAGCCTAAGACAATGTAATTGCTGTCAATAGGTTGTACACCTGTAAAAAGTTGTGTGATACATATACTGACAACAATGACAAAAAAAAAGTAGCTGCTGAGACTGCTTATGTACAACCAAACACCTCCTGGAATTTTGTTCCTTGGTTTGGAGGTTTAGGGTCGTGGTTTCATGGGACATCCCAGTTAATTGTCCAAATAATGTGTTTATAGTGCTTCTGTTGCATAGTTCCTGGGTCTTAAAAGCTTGCAAGTAGCAATCTGAGGCACAACAGTTGGTCTCAATTCACTCAGAGCAACAGAGAAAGAAGGAGAGTCAGGAACAAGAGGAAGAAATGTAAGGCGTGGCTAATTGCTTTCATGAACTACTGCCTCCTTTGCCATTTCACCAAAAGAACTGGGTGGTACCCGGCTACAATTACTGAACAATGTTAATCAAAATTCTTCAGAGGAATCCTGAATGAAAGGGTGAAAATCTAGAACAGATTATCAAAATCTCAGGGACTCCAGATTTCTGGAGCCGTGGTAGCTGGATGAATCCCTGAAACTATTACTTTGGGATAATCTTTAGACCTTAAACCAAAAATATTCCCTGAAGTTTTCTTAAAACCAAATGATAGTTTAGCTTAACTAGTAAAGAATGTCTGCCTTGAGCATTATGCTCATTTAAGAACTATCTATATGGGATCAAGTTGAAAACAGCAACTCAAAAGATTAGATAGGAACTGTAGGGAGCAGTGAGTTAATGTTAATGGGGGAGAAAAACAGAGGAGGGTGATAATTGTTGCAAAACTTGAAGAATTTAATCAATGTCACTGAATTGTACGTGTAGAAACTGTTGAATTGGTATGTGTTTTGCTGTGTATATTCTTAACAACAATAAAATAAATAAGTAATTTTAAAAAGCAATATAGCATCCTTTGGGAAATTTCAGAGATTAGTATCACCATTAAGGAACAGAAAAATGCAGAGGTAGTGATTCCCCATTTAAGTTTCTTATTAGGTTTGTGCAAAAGACTGCTACATTTTGGAGCAGTACAAAGGATAATTGTAAATTTAAACTCCAATTAAACCTGACTTTCCAACATTGTCTCTCTGTTGGAACAAATTAACATACCCTCTGGTACCTAGTTTGTAGCAGTTCATCTGGAAGTTTTTCTAAATACCAACTAAGAAAAAGTAACAGCATTTATTTTTCACCTGGCATTAACAGCAGTATATTTTTACCACCTTTCTTCAAGCCTGTGTTAACTCTTTTGTTCTATGTCCTAATACAGACTGCAGGAAACTTAATCTTATTTTAATCAGGTCCTCACTCTAATCTGCTGTATCGAGCACATGTTACTGTTTTGACCTGATAATGAAGAAGTAGCAAATACCCTAGACAAAAGCACGACTGAGGATGGCTGATAAAAATTATAAACATCATAAAAATTCAGAGCTTTGCCACATTGTTGAAACTTCTAGAGGATCTGTGGTGTGAGGCATGTTCATATATCCCCTCCCAAATGAAAGGCGAGTTACTGTATGTTGCCCCTGGACACTAATAAACAGACGTAGCACTTGGTGGGTCACTTTGGATTCTTGAGGCAACATATACTGCACTTGAATGTACTGCTTGACCATTTGCTGAATAAGGTGTAATATTTCAGTTTTGAGGGAAAGTCAGAGCAAGAGAAGCACTGCAGCTGATCCAAGCTTTAGTGCTAGCTGATCTGCCACTTGAGCCTTATGACCCTGGAGATTCAGTGATTCTCAAAGTATCTCTGGAATATATGACAGAACCTCTGGAAAGCTCCAACAGGAGAAGCTCAGCACAGACTTTTAGAATTAGGGAGTAGAGCCATGCCATTTTGTGAAGACAGCTATTCTCTTTTTAGAAACAGCTCCTAATTTGCTCCTGAATGTTGGTAGACACCAAAGGGAATCTAAGTTGTCATGTGACCTGAGTTGTGTATCATGATACAGGGGTTAACAGATCCATGAAGCCATAAAGTTAGTCAAGCACAGCAGTAATTCAACATCAAATGGAACCAGCATGTTGTGCCTGAGCATATCCCAAAGGCACAAATGAGTCTCAGAAGAAAATGGATTAGATTCCCATGGTAGCTACTCCTGTTGTATTGACACCTCTCTCTCATCCCATATTATGGCCTTATGGGCAGTGTCCTATGATCAATTGACCAAGAAAGACTGGTTTCTTTCTCAGGTTTGGTTTACAGATGGTTCTGCATAATATGCTAGTACTGACTTTAAGTTTTTTTGTTAAAGTTAACCTTATAATCTTGTTTTTAGATCACAGTATGGAAAAGTGGAGTGTAATTGTGCTAGACAAGGAATGAACATCATCCAGACACAGATAAAACGACCTACTAGACTTTGGGTCTCACCTTTAGAAGGAGCATGAGAACATCTATGGTGTTATAAAGGCTAGTAGAAGGATGTTAGAATACCAGCAGTATTGTTGTTTGCTGGAGTTTTAAATATGAATAGAAGGGTATGCATGCACGCTAAGGTTTCAAAGGGTGGGATATGTCAGATTGTCGTCAACTTCTACAGTTGCCTCCTGTGGTATCCAGGAGGAGCCTGGAATTACTTTACCCAGAATTCCTCTCCTCTATTACTCCAGATTAGAGTCTGCCATTACAAAGCATTTGCATGAGAATTTCAAAAAACTTTGTAGTTTAAAAAATTTTAGACTTACAGAAGTTTGTGAAAACAGTACAGAAAATTTACAGATACACTTTGCCCAGCTGTGTCTAATATTAACAACCTTTATAACCAGAGCATAATTATCAAAACCAGGAAATTAATGATACAATGCTATTGACGAAACTACAGACCGTCTTAGAGTTTCACCAGTTTTTCCCTAACAACCTTTTTATATTTCAGAATCTAACACTGCATTTAGTTTTGGGGTATCCTTAATTCTCTTACAATTTACGTCTTTTTATTCTACTCCAGTTTATCTCCTTATCTTTCGTGACTATGATGGTTAAGGTTGTGTGTCAACCTGGCTAGGCCATGATTCTCAGTGGTTTGGCAGTTATGATGTAGTTTGGTGGTTATGTGATGATGTAATTACATCCATGATGAGATCTTATGCAATGTAATCAACTTCATGATGTGATCTGCTATGAGCAGCCAATCAGTTGAAAAGAGTTTTCTTGGGGGCATGGCCAGCATCCAATATATATGGACTTTCTGGCAAAGCTTGCTGGCTTTTGCTCTGCTCTGGATTCTACGTACCGCTCATCATCTTCTGACTTCCAGTTCTTGGGACCTGAGCAAGCAGCCTGCAGCCTTACCTGCTGATCTTGGGTTCGTCAGCTTCTGCAGGTATGTGAGTCAGGAGAAGCCTCCAGCCTCATGCTTCATTGGTTTTGCTTCTCTGGAGAACCTAGTCTAAGACGTTTTGTACCCAGAGTGGTTCCAAGGGAAAAAATTGTAAGGATGAGTTTTCTAAATTGTTTCTCAAATCTTGTTAGTCTTAAAGATGTTGATGACTCTGGCTTCCAGTAGTAAAGAAGGCACTGGTAATCCACTAGGCAAAGACCCATGACCAGCTGAGGTGCTTGCTGAGGGTAAAGGGAATACAGGATGGGTAGTGACCACTTGCAGAAAAAAGGACTGTAATTTCTACAAGTATTTCTTTTTTGTATGTGTGTGTAAAAAAATTTTGTTTTCTTCACTTATAAGATATAAACAGGCCTATTGCCTGTTTTCAGTTTTATGCATATTAGTTGTATCATGTTAAGTGCAAATATGACTTTATAATTGTCTTTTCTAGAGATTACGAATGGTTTAAGGAGATGTGTACAGGTGCCAAGTTGACAAGGGGTGGACTGTGGTGGTTAAGGTTGTGCGTCAACTTGGTTGGGTCATAATTCTCAGATCTTTGGCAGTTATAATGTTTTTTGGCAGTTAAGTAATAATGTAATCATGTCCATGATTAGGTCTCATATAATGGAATCACCTCCATGATGAGATCTGCTATAAGCAATCAGTTGAAAGGGAGTTTCCTTGGGGTGTGGCCTGCATCCAATATATTACATTATATTACAATAAAATATATCACAGTCTGAAGACACTCCAGAAGAGACGGTAATAAACATTGGGAAAATTCAATTGAGCCAAACAACTATTACCTTGAATTGCAAAGACAAAGTTTCAATTTTCAAGTTGATCTGATAAGAAAAAAACAGAAGCAAGAAAAAGACTAGGTCAATGAAGACGTTACATTTATCAAATTGATGGGAAAAAATTGGGGGCTTTAAAAAGAAATACTGGAGGGAAGGAAACAAGAATCATATTATGCCTTTACGTGGAGAAATCCTTTTGCTGAAGTGTACTTAAGCTGGCTTATTCATTCAACGAATATATTATCTGCTTCGAGCCAAAAATTGTTCTACCAGTTGCCATCAAGTAAATTTCAGATCATGGTGTCCCCATGCATGTCAGAGTAGAACGGCTCTCCACAGAGTATTTCAGTGGCTGATTTTTCAGAAATAAATCACCAGGTCTTTCTTTCAAGGTGCCTTTGGGAGGACTCAAACCTCTAACTTTTAGGTGAGTGGCCAAATCCATTAACCATTTGCACCACTGGTGGCATGGTGGTTAAGAGCTACAGCAGCTAACCAAAAGGTCAGCAGTTCAAATCCACCAGCCACTCTCTAGAAACCCTATGGGGCAGTTCTACTCTGTCCTATAGGGTCGCTGTGAATCAGAATTGACTCAACCGCAGTGGGATTGGCTTTGGTTACCACCTAGGAATTCCAACAGTGTTCCAGGCAGGGCAAAATCCCTGGTCTAGGCAGCTTAAACTGTTGTGGGAAGAGGGTGGAGCTAGAATAGAACAAAATAAATTCAAGTATATAGTACGTTTTCCCACACACCTGTCAATTTGTCGTACTGTGGGAGCTTGTTTGTTGCTGTGATGGTAGAAGCTATGCCACCAGTGTTTCAAATACCAGCAGGGTCATCCATGGTGAACGGGTTTCAGCAGAGCTTCCATACTGAAACAGACTAGGAATAAGAACCTGGGTGTCTATTTTTGAAAAGAATTAGCCAGTGAAATCCTTATGAATAGCAACGGAACATTGCCTGATATAGTGCCGGAATATGAGCCCCTCAGGTTGGAAGGCACTCAAAAGACGGCTGGGGAAGAGCTGCCTCCTCAAAGCAGAGTAGACCTCAATGACATGGATGGTGTCAAGCTTTCAGGACCTTCATTTGCTGATGTGGCACGACTCAAAATGAGAAGAAACAGCTGCAAACATCCATTAATAATTGGAATCTGGAATGTATGAAGTATGAGTCTGGGAAAGTCGGAAATAGTCAATAATGAAATGAAATGCATAAATATTGATATCCTAGGCATTACTGAGCTGAAATGGACTGGTATGGACCATTTTGAATGGGACAATCATATGGCCTACTACGCTGGGAATGACAAATTGAAGAGGAATGCATTGAATTCATCATCAAAAAGAACATTTCAAGATCTATCCTGAAGTACAACACTGCCAGTGGTAGGAAAATGTCCCTATGCCTACAAGGAAGACCAGTTAATAAGACTATTATTCAAATGTATGCACCAACCACTAAGGCCAAAGATGAAGAAACTGAAGATTTTTACCAACTTCTGTAGTCTGAAATTGATCAAAGATGCAATCAGGATGCACTGATAATTATTGGTGACTGGAATGTGAAAGTTGAAAACAAAGGATCGTTAGTTGGAAAGTACGGCCTTAGTGATAGAAACGATGCTGGAGATTGGATGATAGAGTTTAGCAAAATCAATGACTTCATTGAAAATACCTTTTTTCACCGACATAAATGGAGACTATACACATGGACCTTGCTGGAAGAATACACAGGAATCAAATTGACTACATCTGTGGAAAGAGACAGTGGAAAAGCTCAATATCATCAGTCAGAGCAAAGTCAAGGGCCAACTGCAGAACAGACCATCAATTACTCATATCCAAGTTCAAATTAAAGCTGAAGAAAATTAAAACAAGCCCACGAGAGTCAAAGTATGATCTCGTGTGTATCACACCTGAATTTAGAGACCATATCGAGAATAGATTTGACGCATTGAACAGTAATGATGGAAGATCAGACAAGTTGTGGAATGACATCAAGAACATCATACATGAAGAAAGCAAGAGGTCATTAAAAAGACAGGAGAGAAAGAAAAGACCAAAATGGATGTCAGAAGAGACTCCGAAACTTGCTCTTGAACGCTGAGTAACTAAAGCCAATGGAAGAAGTCATGAAGTAAGAGTTGAACAGGAGATTTCAAAGGGCAGCACAATAAGACAAAGTTAAGTATTATAATGACATGTGCGAAGACCTGGAGTTAGAAAATCAAAAGGGAAGAACATGGCCAGCATTTCTCAAGCTGAAAGAAATGAAGAAAAAATTCAAGCCTCTAGCTGAAATATTGAAGGATTCTGCAGGGAAACTATTAAACTACAAAGGAAGCATCAAAAACAGATGGAAGAAATACAGTCATTATTCCAAAAAGAATTAGTGTATGATCAGGAACTGATGGTACTGAAGGCAGAGGTCCAAGCTGCACTGAAGGCACTGGTGAAAAATAAGTCTCCTGGAATTGACGGAATACAAACTGCGATGTTTCAACAAAAGGATGCATCACTGGAAGTGCTCACACGACTATGCCAAGAAATTTGGAAGACAGCTACCTAAACCGACTGGAGGAGATCTGTATTTATGCCTATTCCAAACAAAGGTGATCCATCCAAATGTAGAAATTATTGAGTAATATCATTAATGTTACAAGCAAGCAAAATTTTGCTGAAGATCATTCAAAAGCGGCTACATCAGTACATCCAGGGGGAACCGCCAAAAATTCAAACCAGGTTCAGAAAAGGATGTGGAACCGGGGATATCATCATGATGTCAGATAGATCCTAGCTGAAAGCAGAGAATACCAGAAATATGTTTACCTGTGTTTTACCGGCTATGCAAAGGCATTTGTCTGTGTGGCTCATATTAAATTATGGAAACATTGCAAAGAATGGGAATTCCAGGACACTTAACTGTGCTCATGAGCAATCTGTACATAGATTAAGAGGCAGTTGTTTGAACAGAACAAGGGGATTACGTATGGTTTAAAATTAGGAAAGGTGTGTGTCAAAGTTGTATCCTTTCAGTCTGCATGCTGAGCAAATACTTTGAAAAGCTGGACTATATGAAGAAGAATAGGGCATCAGAATTGGAGGAAGACTCATTAACAACTTGTGTTATGCCGATGACACAACCTTGCTTGCTGAAAATGAGGACTTGAAGCACTTACTGATGAAGATCAAAGACCACAGCCTTCAATATGGATTACACCTCAACATAAAACAAAATTCCTCACAACTGAAACAATAAGCAACATCATGATAAATGGAGAAAAGATTGAAGTTGTCAAGAATTTTATTTACTTGGATTCACAATCAACATCCATGGAAGCAGCAGTCAAGAAATCAAAAGATGCACTGCATTGGGCAAATCTGCTGCAAAAGACCTCTTTATAGTGTTAAAAAGCAAAGAAGTCACCTTGAAGACTAAGGTGCACCTGACCTAATCCATGATGTTTTCAGTTGCCACATATGCATGCTATGAAGAAGAAATGGGCATCAGGATTGGAGGAAGACTCATCAACAACCTGCGTTATGCAGTTGATACAATCTTCCTTGCTGAAAGTGGAGAGGACTTACAGCACTTACTGATGAAAATCAAAGTCTACAGCCTTTGGTATGGATTGCACCTCAACATAAAGAAAACAAAAATCCTCACAACTGGACCAATAGGCAACATCATGATGAACAGAGAAAAGATTGAGGTTGTCAAGGATGTCATTTTACTTGGATCCACAATCACCACCCATGGAAGCAGCAGTCAAGAAATCAAAAGATGCATTGCATTGGGCAAACCCGCTGCAAAGGACCTCTTTAAAGTGTTGAAAAGCAAAGATGTCACCTTGAAGACTAAGGTGTGCCTCACTGAAGCCATGATATTTTCAACCGCATCATATGCATGGGAAAGTTAGACAATGAATAAGGAAGACCAAAATATTGATGCCTTTGAATTGTGATGTGGGCAAAAGATATTGGATATACCATGGACTGCCAAAAGAATGAACAAATCTGACTTGGAAGAAGTACAACAGAATGCTCCTTAGAAGCAAGGATGGTGAGCCTATGTCTTTCATACTTTGGACCTGTTGTCAGGAAGGATCAGTCCTGGAGAAGGACATTATGCTTGCTAAAATACAGGGTCAGCGGAAAAGAGGAAGACCTTCAACAGGATGGATTGACATAGTGGCTGCAACAACGAGATCAAGCATAACAACAATTGTAAGGATGGTACGGGACCAGGAAGTGTTTTGTTCTGTGGTACATAGCATCCCTATGAGTCGGAACTGACTCAAAGGCACCTAACAACAAGAACAACATATGCAATGAATAAGGAAGAAAAGACCTGATATAGTGCCAGAAGATAAGCCCCCGTAAAGATTACAGCCTAGGAAATCCTCTGGGGACAATTCTACTCTGTCATAGAGGGTTGCTATGAGTAGGAATCAACTTGATGGCACACCACAACAACATATAGTGTGTTAAAAGTTGATAGAAGAAAACTAAAGCAGGAAAAATATATTGCTGAGTGTAACTTTAAAAAGGTGGGGAAACAGCAAATGCAAAGACGCTGAGGTGGTCATTGCCTCTCTTGCTGGAAGAACTGAAAGAAGGTCCTTACAACTGGAGCAGAATGTGAGAGGGGAAAATGGCCACTACCTGGCACTCTGAGTCTAAGGGGAAACCTTTGGAGATTTTTGAGTCAAAGAATGACATGATCTGACTTACTATTATTATTTGGAATTGAGATGAAATTCACATAAATAAAACTAATCATTTTAAACCTTTTTAAATTTGAAGTGGTATCTCGTACATTGACAATGTTGTACAACGGCATCTCTGTTTAATTTCAAACATTTTCATCACCCCAAAATGAAAGAAATCCTGTACGTATTAAGTAGTTACTCCCATTGCCCCTTCACTCCAGCCCCTAGCAACCACCAACCTGCTTTCTGTCTTTATCTATTATGAATATTTCATGTAAATGGAATTATACAATATTATACAAAAACTTAACGTGTTTTTGAGGTTCAAAAGAACTGAACAGAGAGGAGAGGGACCTCATTACCAACAATCAAGGAGAGCCAGGAGCAGAGCACATCCTTTGGACTCGAGGTCCCTGCACTGAGAAACTCCTAGACTCAGGGAAAGATTGACAGCTAGGACCTTCCCCGAGCCAACAGAGAAAGAAAGTATTCCCCTGGAGCTGGCATGCTGAATTCAGACTTGTAACCTCCTAGACTGTGAGAGAATAAATTTCTCTTTGTTAAAGCCATCCACTTGTGGTGTTTCTGTTAGAGCAGCACTAGATAACTAAGACAGCATTTTATATTTTTAGGGGCTATTATAAGTGGTATTATTTTCCTGATTTCCTTTTTGAAGTTCTCTTTGTTGGTGTATAGGAATCTAACTGATTTTTTATGTTGATCTTGTTTCTTGCTACTCTGCTTAATCTTTCTATTAGTTCCAGTAGTTCTCTTGTGGAGTCTTCAAAATTCCTAATAGCATCATATTATTTGTGAATAGGTATAGTTTTACTTCTTCCTTTCTAATTTAAGTGCCCTTTTTTTCTTTTTCTTGCCTTATTGTTTCATCTAGGAACTCTAGCACAATGTTAAATAGGAGTAGTGATAAAGGGCATACTTGTATTGTTCCTGTTCTCAGGGGAAATGCTTTCAGCCTTTCTCTGTTGAGAATGCTGTTGGCTGTTGGTTAGAGCTTGGCTGCTAACCAAAAGATTGGCAGTTCAAATTCACCAGCTGCTCCTTGGAAACCATGTGGGGTAGTTCTACTTTGTCCTATAGGGTCACTGTGAGTCAGAATCAACGGGTTTCATTTTTTGTTTTTGAATCTTTGTGATATTGAGGAGTTTCTCTTTTATTTCAATTTTATTGAGAATTTTTATCAGGAATGGGTGTTGGACTTTATCAAATGCCTTTTCTGCATCAATTGAGATGACCATGTTTTTTTTTTTCTTTTGTTCTATTTGTGTGATGGATTACCTTAATTGATTTTCTAATGTTGAACCATTCTTGCATACCTTGGATGAATCCCACTTGGTCATGGTGTATTATTTTTTTGATATGATGCTGAATTCTATTGACTATAATTTTTGAGAATTTTTGCATCTATATTCATGAAAGATATTGATCTATAATTTTCTTTTTTGTGGTGTCTTTGCCTGGGTTTGGTATCAGGGTTATGCTGGCTTCATAGAACAAATTCCAGAGTGTGTCTTCCTTTTTTATGCTCTAACACAGTTTGAGCAGTACTGGTGTGAGCTGTTCTCCAAAGGTTTTGTAGAATTCTCCAGTGAAGTTGGCTGGGCCAAGGCTTCTTTTGTGTTGCCAGGAGTTTATTTATTTATATCACCTCTTCAATCTCTTCTCTTGTTATGGGTCTATTCAGATTTTCTATATCAGTTTGTGTTAGTTTAAATAGGTAGTGTGTTTCTAGAAATTTATCAATTTCCTCCGGGCTCGCAAATTTTCTGGAGTACAATTTTTCATACTTTTTTCTGTTATGACCCTTCTTCATGCAGGAACCTCATGTCCAAATGATGTGGTCTGCTCCCAGGGTCTGTTTGTTAAAGCCATCCACTTATGGTATTTCTGTTATATCAGCAGTAGATAACTAAGACAGTTAATCTCATCAGATGGGGGCAGAGGGGATCATGGTTTTACTGGGGAGGGTGGCTTAGCAGACAAAGATGAAGTAATTTCTTCAGATGCGAGTGAGAGGGCTGGTTCTGTTGGCAGGAGTGATTCAATGGACTTTAGGGACTCTGTTCCCAGCTTCCTGATTATCTGGCTGTAAGTTCCCATCCTGAGTTTCAAGATCCTATTTCTTACCAATCAATGCCCTCTCTATAACTTCAGCCACCACTTGAGGTTTGAAATTCTGTATGCGTTTTTCTTACAATAAGACTCTGGGTTTGGTTTTCAGCAATATCAGCTCTGTTACTACAAGAAATAAGGATTTAACCCTGGTGGCGAAGTGGTTAAGTGCTACAGCTGCTAACCAAGAGGCCGGCGGTTCGAATCCACCAGATGTTCCTTGGAAACTCTATGGGGCAGTTCTACTCTGCCCTATAGGGTCGCTATGAGTCAGAATCAACTTGACGGCAGTGGGTTTGTTTTTTTTGGTTTTCAAGTAACAAATGGAAACTCTGAGGTATTTTATGTGGCGCTTGAGCTTTTACTCTGAAGCCCTGAGCTCATCGCTTTCTTTTACCACTTTGTCTAGCAAAAGTGGGACCAATAAACCAGCTTCCTTATTATTCTCATTATGACAAAATTGTAGAATGGTATCAAACATACTTTCACCCAGAGCCTTACCTCTTACCAATATCAGAAATCTATTGGTGGTGATATTTTGCATATTTCTATTGCCACCTCATCCCATGAATTATTAGTGCCCTCTCTACTACTGGAAGGGAGTCATCAACATCTTTGAGAACAACCAGACTTGAGAACTAATTTAGAAAACTCGTCCTTACAATTTTGTTTTTCTACAACCACTCTTGGTACCAAATGTCTTAGGTAGGGTTCTCTAGAGGAGCAAAACCAGTGAAGTGTCAATATATATACACGTATGTATGTGTATATATATTCATCCTAATTCATTTACATACCTTTAAGTTAGCCTAGATATTTTGAAAGACAAAAGATAACCAAATCCTTTCCCTTTTACTATTCTCTTGGTAAGCAGTTTTGCCTTCTCTTTATCACAACCATTTATCTACCTAGTAAAAGAGGTGGGATAGACAGTAGTTATGTTAATGAGGCAGGACTCAATCTACAAGATTAGGTTGTATCCTAAGCCAATCTCTTTTGAGGTATAAAAGAAGCAAGCAGAGAGATATGGGGATCTCATACCACCAAGAAAGTAGTCCCAGGAGCAGAGTGTGCCCTTTGGACCTGGGGTACCTGCACTGAGAAGCTCCTAGACCAGGAGAAAATTGATGACAAGAATCTTCCCCCAGAACTGAGAGAGAGAGAAAACCTTCCCCTGGAGTTAGTGCCCTGAATTTGAATTTCTAGCCTCCTAGACTGTGAGAGAATAAATTTCTCTTTGTTAAAGCCACCACTCGTGGTATTTCTGTTATACTCACCCATTGCTGTTGAGTCAATTCTGACTCATAGTGACCCTATTGGACACAGTAGAACCACCCTGTAGGGTTTCCAAGGAGCGCCTGGTGGGTTTGAACTGCTGACCTTTTGATTATAGCCTTAGCTCTTAATCACTACACCACCAGGGTTTCCATTTCTGTTATAGCAGCACTAAATAAGACATTTACCCATGGAGTTTTTCTAATTACTATTTAGATGTTTAAAGACTTAATAATCATGGTATATTCTTGGTATATCCTGATATAGTATTATGCCTCAACATTATTATGTGTTGTGATGGTTAAGATTGTGTGTCAACTCGGCTAAGCCATGATTCTCAGTGTTTTGGCAGTTGTATAATGTTGTGGGAAACCCTGGTGGTGTAGTGGTTAAGTGTTACAGCTGCTAAGCAAAAGGTCAGCAGTTCGAATCCACCAGGTGCTCCTTGGAAACTCTATGGGGCAGTTCTACTATGTCCTATAGGGTCACCATGAGTTGGAATCGACTTGACAGCAGTGGGTTATAATATTGTGATCACTTTCCTGTTGAGATGTGATATGTGATCACCCCCATGATGGGATCTTCTGTGAGTAGCCAATCAGTTGAATGGGAATTTCCTTGGGTGTGTGGCCTGCACCTGAATATAAGCAGGTATTCTGGCAAGGCTTGGGGACTTTAGCTTTTAGGTGGTTTTGGATCCTGTGGCTGGCTCTTCTTTGTCTGAACTTCGGTTTTTGGGACTTGAGCTAGCAGCTTATCTGTGGTCTTGCCTGCCAATCTTGGATTCTTTGATCTTTACAGACTATGAGCAAGGCCCTGCTCTCGAACCTGCCTGTCTCGGGTTTGCCAGCCCTGGCATCTATGTGAATTAGGAGAAGCCTCTATCTTGATCCACGGTCTTGGGACATTCCAGCCTCTACAACTGTATGAGCCATTTCTTTGATATAAATCTCTCTCTCTATTTATTTGCTTTACTGGTTTTGCTTCTCTAGAGAACCCAGACTAAGACGTGTGTTATATCTGAAACTCTTTGAAAATCAGGTCAATCATTATGTTTAAATTTCTTGAATTGACTTTATTTGGCTTTGTATTAGTTTTGTAGTTAATTCCCATCAGGTCTTTCACTTTTAAGAAATATTACTATTACAAGCTAATCATGGCCATATTAAGTTTTGACATCTGCTGATAAGTTTTTGTTTTGCTGACTTGCTGAAAACGCTTGACCAAAATATTTCTGTATTGGACTTATGAAAAGTACTGTGATATTTTGAACATGGATACAGCCTGAATCAAGACTTCCAGAACATGTATGTAGAAACTAATGATGTTTTCAGACTGCTGCCAATCCAAAATTACATAGAACCAAATTTATCTATGTAGGAATTAGTAAAAAAAATTACAATAAGGTTTTTATGAGAATATTGCTGATGTTCAGTATTCTATTGTCTAGATATAAGAAATCATTTATTTCTTTCCTTTTCTAAATGTAAGAATAAGCTATTTTAGTAACTAAGAGCACCATGCTGGCTACAGAATATCTTACGGTAATGGATTTCCTCATCTATTTGAATAGCCCAGATAATACTTTTTGGTTAAATCCTTTGCTGTTGAGTCAATTCTGACTCATAGTGACCCTAAAGGACAGAGTAGAACTGCCCCATAGGGCTTCCAAGGAGCAGCTGGTGGATTCAAATTGCTGACATTTTGGTTAGAAGCTGAGCTCTTAACCACTGTGCCACCAGGGCTCCACTTCCTGGTTATGTGACTCTAACTTTTGGCCTTGGCTCCTACCTGGTTGGATTAACAGGTGTACTAGAGGATCGAGATGAATTCAAGTCGAATATCAACCAATTTACTTCTTCCAGTTGAAGGCCCCCTTTTCAAGATCTCATTAGTCCAGATCTGCATTTCAATGGTATAACCACTTGTTTTCTGCTTTTGTACTTCTAATAAGTTTAGAAGATGTTATGGCTCATGTCAAGAAGCCCTGGTGGTGCAGTGGTTAACCACTGGGCTGCTAACCAAAAGGTTGCTGGTTCAAACACACCCAGTGCCTCCATGGGAGAAAACACCTGGCAATCTGCCCCAGTAAAGATTATAGCCTAGGAAACCCTATGGGGCAGTTCTACTCTGTCCTATAGTGTCACTATGAGTGGGAATTGATTCAATGGTACACAACAACAACATGGTTCATGTCAACGCTCTGACTCCATATATTCAGGTTATTTTAAACAATTCCACCCATGGACTCCAAAGAAATGGGTATTGAAACGACTATGATAAGAGAAGAAGTTCTTCAAAACTGAATGTGCCTTTGCATGCTTACTACTGCACAAAGGGTCACCTATGTCATTATTTAAACTGATTGTTAATGTTGAATATTAATGATACTGTTCTTTTCTTAACTGATATTATAAGTAACTGGTTTTCCTCTTGAGGTAAATGATGGAAAAAATTTTTTTTTGCTACTTTATTTTGGAGTCTTTCTCATCGTTTCTATTATTATAAAATGCTGTATCTACCATACTTAATTCCACTTTGAAAGAATATTTTTCACAGGTTAAAGAAGCCTTTGGTGACCAAAGGGTCGGCAGTTCGAATCCGCCAGGTGCTTCTTGGAAATGGAATCGACTCGAGGGCACTGGGTTTTTTGGGTTTGGTGACTAAAAGTTAGAATCCCAGAATCTGCTTAACATTGCCCCAGGGGGGTATGAATAATAGAAGAGACATCAATTAAAGGATTCATTGGAGTTCTGATGGAAAGGACTATGCTTGGTCCTCCTACTAATCCATGTTCTGCCATATCACAAGGAGTTAAAACCTGGATTCATCTGTCTCAACTAAAGAAAGCCAAGTCACCCCCTGCCTGTGGACTTGTTAACCCTCTGTAGAACTAAAAACCACTTTAAAATGCTCCACTGGCCAGAAGCAGACAACTGCACCAGAGGTAGACAGCTCAACACAAGATCACAGAACAAGATTCATGCACATTGCTACAAAGTTAGGACTTTTAAGACTTTGTTTCATGATTTTGGGGATCCTGTCTTTTGTACTACACATTGCCAAAATTATTTTGTGATGGTTCTAGTGACCCGCCATGTTAGCTCTTGAAAATGTTGCACTCTGCTTGATACTTGTAGTCTTTGAAATAGCTTTATTTTAGAAATTGGGATTTATGGATTGGTAACACTTTTCTTTACCACTTAGTTTCTCATACATTCTTACAGTTGATATTTTAATTGCTTATTTCTTGTCATCCTTGCCTGGGAATGTGGCCTCATTATACTATCTCTTAGGTTATTTTAACACTCCACTGCATATGCAAATATGCAAAGGTGGAATTTGCTTTATTATAGCTATTGTCTTTTATGATATTTGCTTTATTATATTACTTTTGGCATTATAACCAGTTTGTGGTATTCCTGAACTTGAAAGATCTATTCATAACTTATTAGATGCCGTGGAAAAATTAGCTAATGATATTGCTTATGGAATAGCTGCCCAACAGAAATCTTTAAACTCCCTTGTTAAAGTAGTTTCCAAAAAAAAAAAAAAAATTTTTTTTTTCATGAAATAATTTTTTGTCTCCTCCTGGCACCACAAGGAGGAGTCTGCACCATCGCTAACACCTCTTGTTGCACATGAATAAATACACCAAGAGGGGTAGAAAAGGACATTAGACAGATACAGCAGAAGGTCATTTGGCCTCATGTGCCCTCTATGCCTGATTCTCCCTTTCTTGATATTTTTAGTTGGCTGCCTGAAGGAGGAGGATATTGGATTTGCTCTGTTTTACTCACTGGTTTGTTGGTGCTTATCGTAGTTAATGTTATTTTAGGAATAATCAAATGTTGTATGAAATGTTTTACCAATGTTATTACTCAGGAAGCCAATTTAATGCCTATGAAAAGAATAATGTACACTGAAAGCATTCATATTTCAGACAGATTTGAGCTCAATCTCTTAGTTGGCCCCTCAGCAGGCAGTTTATTTCTCCAAAGTGGCCTTGCCCTACACAAAAACCCTAACGTAAGGAGACTGCAGAAGCAAGAGACTAAAGGTACGGCATGAAGATGTCAGATGGTACCCAGCTACCTTTCCACACTTGTAACATCTGGGGTCTTATTAAAAAAGTAACCAACCAAAAGTGATCACGTACCTGAAGTCCATGCATAAGAAGCACTCTTGTTGATAGTGGTCAATAAAGTTATCAAAGAATTTCTGCTAAAATCCTTGATCAGAAGGAAGGAACGTAAAAAGGTTTAAAAAATTGAGACGACTGGTATATCTGAAAAGGCTGTTTCAGGCTTGTGCCTAACTCTATTTGTTATTTCTACCTTTACCGTTGGAACCATCAAGCCCTTAGTCAGACTTAAGTACATAACAAAGGAAATGTTTTTCTCTGTGGCTAAACCAAAAATATGGAAAAAACGTTTCTGAGGGAAGGTCTTGATGAAAAACCCTTATCAGAAATTCCCTCAGCAGCACACACGAAATGTTTTAATATAATTAACTATGATTAACCTGTAAATCACCTTCCTTAATTGTGTATTTAAACTAACCAATGCAAATAGCCCACATTAGTACTTCCAACCAATCTCTATAAAGCCTTGCTTTGCGTTTTCTTGCCTCCTGCTTTCCTAATCTTGCAACTTTCAATCTGAACATTATAACCTGAGTTCCTGACTTAGCCCTATCATTATGCCTGTGTGACTGTTGCTCTCTGGAGCGCTGGCTTTCACTTTGTGGGTTCTAACTTATCCCTGACTCAAGCTGTTTTTTACTTTCAATAAATCTCTCTTGATTTTATTTTTAAATAGAGAACTCTACAACAGTTCCAAAGGAATTCTACCAGAAGACGCAATACTAATTTCATGAATCGTAAGTTAAGAATGCCACCAGGCTATTCTGAGCTGTTCATGCCTCTGAATCAAACAGGCAAAGAAGGGAGTTACTAAACAGGCTGGTGTGATTGATCCTGATTACCAAAGGGAAATTGGACTGCCATTACACAATGGAGGTATGGAAGAGAATGTCTGGAATACAAGAGATCCATCAGGACGTCCCTTTGTATGACCATAGTATGTGTGTGATTAAAGTCAATGGAAAATTACAACAACCCAATTCAGGCAAGACTACTAATGATCCAGACCCTTTCGGTATGAAGGTTTAGGTCACTCCACAAGGCAAAGAGCCACAACTAGCTGAGGTAGTGGAAGAAGGTAGTTGCTTTCTTAGTCATCTAGTGCTGCTGTAACAGAAATACCACAAGCAGGTGGTTTTAAGAAAGAGAAATTTATTTTCTCATAGTCTAGGAGGCTAGAAGTCTAAATTCAGAGTGTCAGCCCCAGGAGAAGGCTTTTTCTGTTGGCTCTCGAGGAAAGTCCTTGTCATCAGTCTTACCCGGACTGGGAGCTTCTCTGTGCAGGAACCCAGGGTCCAAAAGACATGGTCTTCTGACACTGCTTTCTTGATAGTATGAGGCCCCCTTATCACTCTGCACACGTCTCTCCTCTATATCTCAAAAGAGGTTGGCTCAAGACACAATCCAATCTTGTAGATTGAGTCTTGACTTGTTAAAATAACTGTCAGCTATTCCACCTCATTAATATCACAGAGGTCAGATCTACAACACAAAGGAAAATCACATCAGATGACAAAATGGTGGACAATCACACAATACTGGGAATCATGGTCTAGTCAAATTGATACACATGTTTTGGGGGGGACACAATTCAATCCATGACAGTTGTAAATACCAGCTAGGACCACATGACCAGTTGCACAAACAAGGATTATAATTGTTATAAGTATTTATTCCTTGTTTTGTTATCAATATTTTTTTTGTGTGTGTGCATATAAAATACATTTGTTTTCTTCCCTCTTGTTGTTGTCTTGTTAGGTGCCGTCCAGATGGTTCTAATTCATAGTGACCCTATGTACAACAGAACAAAACACTGCCCAGTACTTCACCGTCCTCACAACTGTTGTTATGCTTGAGCCCATTGTTGCATCCATGGTGTCAATCCCTCTCATCGAGAGTCTTCTTTTTCGCTGACTCCCTGCTTTACAAAGCACATGACAGTCTTCTACAGAGACTGATCCCTCCAGATAACATGTCCAAAGTATGTGAGATGTAGCCTCGCCATTCTCGCTTCTAAGGAGCATTCTGGCTGTACTCCTTCCAAGACTGATTTGTGCGTTCTTCTGGTAGTCCATGGTATATTCAATATTATTCACCAAGACCGTAATTCAAAGACATCAATTCTTCTTCGGTTTTCTTATTCATCGTCCAGCTTTTGCATGCATATGAGGTGATGGAAAATACCATGGCTTGCATCTTGCATCGGGGCACCTTAGTACTTAGGAGTGACATCTTTGCTTTTGAACACTTTAAAGAGGTCTTTTGCAGCAGATTTACCCAACGCAACGTGTCGTTTGATTTCTTGAGTGCTGCTTCCATGGGTGTTGACTGTGGATTCAAGTAAAATGACATCCTTGACAACTTCAATCATTTCTCCATTTATCACGGTGTTGCTTATTAGTCCAGTTGTAAGGATTTTTGTTTTCTTTATGTTGAGGTGTAATCCATACTGAAGGCTGTAGTCTTTGATTTTCATCAGTAAGTGCTTCAAGTCCTCTTCACTTTCAGCAAGTAAGGTTGTGTGATCTGCATATGACAAGTTGTTAATGTGTCATCCTCCGTGTCCCAAAAGCTTTACTCCGGCCACGTCATTAAGGTCGATTCTACTTTGCAGAGGCATCTCTTCCTCAGTCGTATTTTGAGTGTCTTCCAACCTGAGGGCTTCTTCTTCTAGCTCTATGTCAGACAATGTTCTGCTGCTATTCAGAAGGTTTTGCTGGCTAATTTTTTCAGAAGTAGGCCACAAGGTCCCTCTTCCTAGTCCGTTTTAGTCTGAAAACTCAGCTGAAACCTGTCTATCACGGGTGACCCTGCTGGTATTTGAAACACCAGTGGTTTAGATTCCAGCATCACAGCTACATGCAAGCCACCACGGTATGACAAACTGACAGATGTGTGGCGCTTGTCTCATTACTTTTCATAAAATACAAGAGGTAAAAGAAAATAGTGTATTTTTTGGTTTGTATATATGTTAGATGTATCATGCTAGGCATAAGTATGGTTTTGTAATTATTTTTATTTGGAGATCACGCATGGTTTAAGAAATGTATATGGATGCCAAACTGACAAGGGATGGACTGTGATGGTAAAGTTTACATATCAACTTCACTAGGCTACGATTCCCAGCGGTTAGACCAAACACTAGGCTACTTGCTGTTCTGTAATCTGATGTTACGTAATGTGATATGATGTAATATAATCATCTTCAATAATGTAATCAATAAATCACTTGAAAGGAGAGTTTCATTAGGATGTGGTCTGTCTCCAGACTATAAATAGATATTTTTGCATGACTCCCTGTCTCTTGACTCTGTACTCTTCCAGTTGCCTGACCTACGGATCTTGGAATGCAAGCCTGTGTAAGTCTCTAGCTTGCCACTTGATCTACAATTTCGGACTTGCCAGACCCACACAATCCCATGATCCAGCAGGAGGCTCCAGCCTGTTGATTGACCTACAGATTTTGGGCTTGCATGCCCCACAATCATGTGAGCCAATCCATTGAAGTAAATCTCTCTCTCTCTCTCTCCACACACACACACACACACACACACACACACACTCATATGGAGCCCTGGTGGTACAATATTTAAAGCTCTTGGCCACTAACTCAAAGGTCAGCAGTTTGAATCCACCAGCCACTCCACAGGAGAAGATGTAGCGGTCTGCTTCCATAAAGATTTACAGCCTTGGAAACCCTATGGCCCAGTTCTACTCTGTCTGTAGGGATGCTATGGGTTGTAATCAAGTTGACAGCAATATATATATATATATATATATATATATATATAAATAATCGATTCTAAGGGTACACAGGATGTATCTAACTATGTGTATATATATATATACATATATATATATATATATTTTTTTTTTTATATATATAAATTGATTCTGTTTCTCTAGAGAACCTCGACTAAGACAATATCTAACAAATTCTAAGAAAAGACTGGCTGGGAGTCATCTTGTGTATCTTTAGTATTCTTCTGAGTTTATACCTAAACATGAATCCTGTATGCTATTGTTTGTATACAGACTCATATATAGATGTTAAAACACCATCTGGAAAAACAAATGGCTCTTTGAAGTCTATGGGAAAGCACCAGATGGAG